>NC_135343.1:81620033-82220033 GCF_023851605.1 Tamandua tetradactyla
GGGAATGCCCATGGCAACATCTGCTGGACACTGCATCTCCAAATGTACCTGTCTAGGCATCTGCTCTCTCTGTTGATGCTCCAAGTATCTCCAAATGTCTGCACCTTTGTTGGCTCTGAAGCAACTGTGCTTTCTCCAAAATGTCTCCTCTTTAAAAGGACTCCAGTAAACTAAACAAGATATACCCTGAATGGGCAGAATCACATCTCCATCTAATCAAAAGGCCACATCCACAATTGGGTGTGTCACATCTCCATGGAATTAACCTAATCAAAAGGTCATACCCATAGTTGAGTGGGTCAATCTCCATGGAAACAATCTAACCAAAGCTTTCCATCCTACAATATTGAATCAGGATTAAAGGGCATGGCTTTTCTGGAATACACAATACTGTCAAACCAGCAGAACCATTTCTGCCCCCTTAGAATAGAAGAAGCCTACTGCTATAGATCTCAGTAAAGTGAATATTTCTAGAAAAATGATCAACAATAATTTCTCCCCTGCTCTGTTCTGAAGAAGCTCCCTGGCCTGCAAAAGCTTCTATAATTCATCACTTTTCTGACAAAGCTGGAAGAGAAAAGTTGGCTCTACTTTTCTAATTGTAGTAAAAATAATGGCAATAATAAAACTCATAGCAACATCAATAAATGTTATTGGTAAAAAAAAAATAGCTAACATCTATTAACTGCTCATAATATATAAGTACATATCCAAAAGTCTGATGTACATACTCTACTTTCCTTCCAAAATAATGAGGAGAAACCTGTTTCCAAATGAATTACATATTCTCAAGTTTCTCAAAATATAGCAAAGCACATTTATTAAAATTCAGTCCACAAATTAACCCAATGGTTAGATACATGCTGGATGTTTAAAATCTAGAAAACATGAAAAAAGAGAGTCCCTCCTTCATACAATTAATCCAAAAAGCTATTTGGCCAAATGTTGGCAGTAGAAAGAATTAAAGTATTTCTTTGCTCCTTCAGATAATCTAGGGATTTCCTGAGTGGTAAATGATACCTGAGTGTTAACAACCTATTGTGTGACAGAACAAACTCATCAATTTATTCTAGACAAATGGACCAGTCTGCAGGTAATGTCACACTGAAAAAGAAAAAACTTCTAAGATTCCCTTACAGAGTCTATCTCCTATAGAAACTGAGCTCTCTTTTCATCTTCTTTCCAATTTGGAAAGTGGGTCTTGCCCTTTTGGGTCCTGTTCTAGTTTGCAATCTGCTAGAATGCAACATACAGAAACAGAATGGCTTTTAGGAAGGGGAATTTATTAAGTTGCAAGTTTATAGTTCTAAGGCCATGCAAATGTCCAAATGAAGGCAAGGCTATAAGAGTGCCCAAATGAAGTCATCCAGGGAAAGGTACTTTGGTTCAAGAAGGCTGATGACGGTCAGGGTTTCTCTCTGTCAACTGGAAAGGCACATAGTGACTGTGGCAAAACCTGCTAGCTTGTTCTCCAGGCTTCTCCAGTGTCTCCCCTGGGGGCGTTTTCTTTCTTCACCTGCAGCTTCCAGCTGTGTAGGCTCTGTTGGCTCTCACTGCTCTCGTGACTCTGAAGCTTTTTCCAAAGTGGTTCCCTCTTAAAGGACTCCAATAAGCAACCCACCACCCACCTTGAATGGAGGGAGACACATCTCCGTGGAAACCATCTAATCAAAAGTTACCACCTACAATTGGGTGGGTCACATCTCCTTGGAAACAATCAACAAGCTCCCACCCAGCAATACTGAATAAGGACTAAAGAACTTGGCTTTTCTGGGGTACCAGTAGATTCAAACTGGCATAGGTCCTGTACGGATTTAAAAACTTAATTCAACAATATTTATTTTGTACCTATAAGGACATATTCCTTGAATGACTCAACAAAATAAATGTTTCAGTTAAACTTGACTGTACTTTGCCTGTAGCTCTTAAGATATTTTTTCCTCCCAAATTAATATAACATACAAAATTCGGATGACAGCATATGGTGCCTTCTATGGAAACATTTCATTTAAATTATTGATAATTGTACAATCTGAATCCACTTTAATAAACACATTAAAAGAGCCTTTTACATTATAAACATATAACTAGGCAGATTAAGTATTTTCATATTCTGTGCTGATTTTTCCCAAAACCTTCAGGAGTTAGGATAAATGCTTTATATTTAATAAAAGAATTTTATGCATGCTATTTATCATCTATTAAGCATCCATTTAAATATTACTAAATATCAAGGAACATGACAATGTACATACAGTTATAAAAAAAAACAGCCCAGCCCTGATGCTTAATACATTCTTGTGCCATTGCACATTTACAAAACTAATTAATCAAGCAATCCATTAAATAATCATCCCCCAAATTTCAAGAGGGAGTCACACATGGGAAACAGGGAGAAGGTAAATTATAAAAACCTTCCGGGAGACAGTTTTGAAATATTCATTAACATCATTAAAGGTACTCACAACTTTTTGACCCAGAAATTCTACTTTCAGGAATTCATTCTAAGGAAGTAAATACATATACAAAATATTTCACGTTTATAACAGCATTTTTATAGCAGTGTAGCTGGCATGCTACAATCTGTGATTTTACAAGTTCAGATTTTCATTAAATGCCCAAATTGTGATTGAATTTTACCCTCAGCTGCCCACGCAAGAAGTAAGCTGCCCTCAGGTTGTCCTCCAGCTATTTCTGAGATAAAAGTACCAGAAAGAACACTCTCATATATTTTTAAGAAAAATGTAGATTATAAAACCCTATGTATGTACAAGATAATGCCAACCTCATTCAATGCATGGGGGGAAGGAGCAAAACTATATATTCACCAAATTGTTAATAGCAGTTATCACTGGGCTGCAAAATGGTTATTTTCTTTTTTATATTTATTCTGCAATTTCCAAATTTTCAACACAAAATATTACTATTTTCCTTATTTTGAAAGAAAATGAATATAGTAAATATTATAAAACTATCAAGATACTAAAACACGGATATTGCAAAGCTTCCCTCAATGACCTTTTTCCAGAATATTCTTGCTTCTGAGGGCAAGATTTTCTGCTAGTCTAAGAAAGCTCCTGGGGAGCCTCTCACACCAGTTTCTTACTAGGCAAAACCCTCTCAGGTGTAATATTGTGACCTGCTCAGATATTCTCATTCATCACTGCTACCTACTCATTTTATGAATGGAAACACAGATGAGACCAGTGGCAAAGTCACACAGGTACATCTCTCAGATAAAATCTGGATGTGTATCACTCAGGATTTGCATTACTTTGTTACTGGCTTGTTCATTAAGAGCCTGAACCTGCAAATACCATTTCTCTCCAAGGAGCAGCTCAAACTGAATTTGTATAAACTTTTTCAGTAATATCCCACTGCCTATCAAATCATATTCAGACCGCTTAGCAAGGCTTTTCCTCTTCTATTCTCCATGGGCAAGACCATTTCCAGTCACATTGCCTCCTATTTCCAGATTTATAATTTCCTCTTTACCCAAATATTTTTATTTACCATAATTTGAACATATACTGTGTTTTTCAATTTTCATGCATTTTCTTATGCTATTCACACTGCTTAAAATTCCCTTCTCAGATTATTTCTACCCATCAAGTATTATGTCTCATATTTCCCTGAATCTACATCAGAACCAACTAGCCCAATCTATTTCCTGGTTCTGATAGATGGGGGAGGGGAAACATAGATTGCCTAAATTCTTTCAAAGCTTCTCAAATTTTAAAGTAGGTTTCTTCACTTACTAGAAAAGCAAAACCTGCATAACGCTGCTGGCATTCTCTTAATAAAAATGAAACTGTTCATTTCCCGGTGCCTGCCCATGCAAATAAATAAATAAACTTTTGCATGTAAACTATGCTACACCATCAACAGATTCCGAGACAGAAAAAAAGGATTTGAAAAGGATGCATGGGCAAGTAAATATGCATCTCTCTTTACTTACAGAGAACTCATGCAGCATTTCCTTGGGCTGCCTCATCACTGGAGCAATGGTTTTCACAGCACTTTGATAGGGCAATTTCTTCTACATGACAAAATAAACAGGAAAATAAAATATCATCAATCACTTTGATTTTATTTCTTTCTTCTTTTATATCATCTTATTAGATTGTATGTAGTTCTAAGAGCCACAAATATATAATAGCATAAAAATACAAATAAAATAATCAGAGAAAGGCAGGTTGTGGCCAGATGATGAGTGACTTCTATGGCAGGCTATGAAGTTCACACTACACAGTATAGGCAAAGGGATGAGCATCCCACAGTGCGAGTGATTTGATGAGATTTGTTTTTCAGAAAGTGACCTGGTGGAAGAGGAGAAGATGGGCTAGTGTTGAGTGAGGAGTGAAGTACAGGGAGCTATGGCAATAATTAGACAAACAGTAAATTAAGGTGTTGGAGGGGAAGGGCAGGGTAGGGGACTGAGGTCAGGTTGTAAAATGTTTTTGAAAGGTAACATGCTTATTGTGTGAATTTAGGAAGCAATGTCCCATGTATATTGCAGATTACTTGCTTTTGAGGAGTCTTGCTGACAACAGGCATTTATCACAACTTTTAGTGCTGTGTGCCTGTTATCATCTATGGAAAACAGTAGATGCAGACCACAGCAAGCTCATTCTTACGCCAAGAGAGGAAGCAAGCACTGCGAACGGTTCCCTTGACACTAAACCTATGCATTACTGAGTTTGAAATGAAGAAAAAAGAAAATCTTTTTGAGAAGAAAAGTTTGAAAACATATTTTTTCCTAAAACAAATTTAAAAAGAAAAAGAAGTTCACAAAAGAAGGAAGCTCTAAAGAGCAGAGGGTTGAGTATCCAGTTAAGTCCAAATACTGAATGCTGAGTTGCTAACAACAGATGAGTGTTACTGGAATTTATTCTAAAATGAAGCTTTCAGAGTGCTTGTCAGTTCCTGCAGTAGCCGTTTATCACAACATAGGCTGACAGATCACGCCATATCTTTAATATTAACTCAGCTACAGCTTCAGACTCAGGTGCTACAAAGAGTCCAAAGTCCATGGATGATATAAACAGTGTCAGCTGCCCAGGTGCTCTCAACCCCAAAGACTAACTCCCGGCCCTTGACTCAGTCTCATGACATACAGAGAGAAGAAAAGAAACCGCTTTTGCTGGTTTCTTAGTAAGCTTTTTTTCTGCAAAAGAAAGATCGTAATCTTAAAAAACTGAAGACTGGGTACTTTAATTTTCTACCATCTGCAATCATATGCACACATTGGCAAAGCCAAACACGAAGTCAAGGTACTAGGGCTTCTAATATGTCATTTCTTGTGTCATCTGGATTATGTATCTGGAGAAAATAAGCTGTTTCCGACAGGGTAATCAGTTATGTGATGCATTCATGCAAAATCCTGTTCTAAGTGACGGGTCATCACGAGAGAGCAGCCGCAGGAAATGGACATGGACAGGCGCAGCCCCGGGTGAATGGATGCACTCCCTTATTTTAGCTGTTATGTCATCAATCAGATGGACAAAAGGGGAGATGAGCTATCTTGAAGAGAAGAAACTCCATGCTGAGGAAGGGTAGGGCTTTGCTCAGTGTTCTAATTTGCTAGCTGTGGAATGCAACACACCCGAGATGGATTGGCTTTTAATAAAAGGGGATTTATTTAGCTAAAAATGTATAGTTCTTCAGAGGAAAGGCTTTCAGTTGAGGTTCTTTCTTACGTGGGAAGGCACAGGGCAATCTCTGCTGGCCTTCTCTCCAGGCCTCTGGGTTCCAACAACTTTCCCCGGGGTGATTTCTTTCTGCATCTCCAAGGGCCTGGGCTGAGCTGCGAGTGCTGAGCTGAGGTATGCTGAGCTGCTTGGGCTGTGCTACATTGAGCTCTCTCATTTAAGCGCCAGCCAATTAAGTTAAACATCATTCATTGCAGCAGGCATGCCTCCTAGCCAACAGCGGATGTAATGAGCAACAGATGAGGTTCAGGTACCATTGGCTCATGTCCACAGCAACAGAACTAGATGCCTTCAGCTGGCCAAGCTGACACCTGACTCTAACTACCACACTCAGGTAAGCTGGCAGTTTCTACAGCATGTGATAGGAAAGTCCAAGTTTCCACTATTTTGGAATTTTTTTGGTGAAACAATACACCAAAAACAATAGCTCAATTTAAATTAGGTCTAGAGATGCAGGAAAAAATTAGAAAGTTCAAGTTTATACTTGTTAGCAAAATTGGGCAAGATGTAGTGGAGTTTAAATGTTTATTTAAAAATAAATAGCTTAGTACTTCAGTCACACACACACACACACACACACACACACACAATAGGTGAGAGCTACTCTAAGCTTATACTAGAGCTAGAAAAATAACTGCTTCAATGTTATCGTACCTCCAGTAAGTTAAATGAAGGAATTCTAAGCATGCGGTTTCTCAGTGAGCAGCAAGATGAAGTGAAATAAACATAAGCTTAAGAAGATACAGGTTCAAATCCTGCCTCAGCTCCAGTATAACTTCTAGGCCTGTAAATGTTGGATAACTATATTGAGTTCATTGGCTAGAGTAAAGGCAACAGGTGGAAAACACCTAATATAATTCATATCATTTCACATCTCTCTTCCTCCTCCTTTTCCCTCTAAAGCCAAGACTCTTTCAGCCTCCAGAGGTTGGTCCTGAACAAGCCTGAGAGTTATGAGGCTCCCCACACGGCTTCTCACTCATTTCATTCAGGCCACCTTTGTTGCAGTTTCCTTCCATTTTATCATAATTTAGAAGTGATTTTGTGTCTCCACCTGGAATACAATAACTTGTACAATGCTCATGATCAAGTCCTGAGAGCTCAGATTAAACTTTCAAACACAGGCCCAGGTCCTGACAGCTAAGATAAAAATGTCATGGAGAAGTGGGGTATGTTCAGTCAATAGAAAAGAAAATGTAATTTCCTTCAGTTGGCTTAATTTTACCATTGTCTAAATTTTTTTAAAATATTGTCCCTTCAGATTTGGTTTTTAAAGTTTTAGATAAAACCAAACCTTGTGCTAGTCCTATATTTCATACTTGCACAAAAGAGATCTAAATGGATTTCTGGAGCATATCCTTTGACTGTTGAGCTCCACAATGATTTTATAAATATATCCAGCATGAAAGAAATACCACATGTGGACTCTCACAGAGAAACACAGTTATTCTCACTTTCACAGTTGGCAGTCGCAGTATGGCATTAAGAGGGCCATGCCTAATTTCTCAGAGAGAAAACACCCACCCTCATGACACAGCACAAAGGAAGACTGTCCCTGCTCAACACTCCACCCACAAATTCCTGACACCTTGCAGTAAGAGCTCTTTGCTGAGGACTTCATTTGAGGCCCCTTCACCCCAAAACTTACAGGACGAAGGCTACAAAATGACCTTCTTGGCTCAGCTGCAAAAGTCGCTTTATGCTATCTGGAGCTCCCTAGTTCAGTATTCTGATCCCCTGATTATGCAGGAGGAAAGCAAAAAGGCAGTTTTTTTCTCTTTCTTGTTCACAAGATATTATCAATGAAATAAAACAATGCATTATAGACCCTGTTAGATAAGATGCCCCAGATTAAGAATGCACATAGTGAGTATATTTGTCCTTTGCCTCAAGACTTCCTCTTCCGACATTTTGAATATCAGAACAGAATGAGAGAGTACACTTTGATTTGTGCTCATGGCACTGATGAGGGAATAACGTATCATTCAAAGAGACAAATGTATGTCCAAATTTCGAGACATAACAGGAGTATTCTGTCCAGGAGGAGAAAGAAGTGCAAGCGGTTGGGTAGGAAGAAAGGAAGAAACGGCATCTGACTCACAGGAAGTGTTCACAGAGGTCACCTGTCTTTACCGTCTCGCTGCTCGTCGGGCTATCATCAGTACTAAGGGTAAAATCTGAATATGGTAAATAAATATAAGGCAAAGCAAAATACACAAAAGAGAAAAAGATAGGCAAAGATAGCAAGCGATTTTAGAAAATTAGAAAAATTAAGAGAAGGAAAAAAGAATAAGAACATAAAGAACTAGAAGTTAGGTGATTAGGAATGTTCTGGAACTTGATTAGATCGGTAAATACAGATCAATGTCGTTCATAAAGCCCTGAGTGCTGTGAAAGAACATTCGCTGCATGAAGAAGAGGCCACTTTTTTTCTAAAGGGACAACACAGGAATTTCAAAGGGTGTGTAAAAATTCAGTCAATCATCCTAAATGGACCTCTCCCGGGGCCCGTTTCTCACCGTGTTCCGAGCTGGGCAGCACACACGTAAGTGCAGGAATTCAAGTACGCTGACTTTTTAGAAATGAAGCTCACTTCAGAAACTCTTTGGGGACTACTGCAAGATGAGAAACAGAACCTGGGTGCTTTTCATCTTCTTCTGAACACTCCTCTCTTCGTCATTCTCACAAACACACGGTGCCCGTTTTTCAGATGTTACGGTCTCGTGTCAAAAGCAGTTTACAAACAGCACAGAATCAAACACTTTAAGATAGCGGTCTTTTCCAAGGCGTTTGTGGAAACTCTAAGCACGAAGATTTTCAAGAACAACTTAGGCTTCTCCGAATGCATTAATGTTTTAGATTACATTCCTATTATACCAACAACAACAAAAAAGTGTTACTTAAACGTATGACATTGAGACTTTGGGTTCTTTATTTGGCTAATTACCAGCTCAGCCCTCCATCTCCTCCTACTAAATGCCTCAGCCCCACTGCATGTGATCTCAGTCCTCGAGTCTGTTGAGGTGGCGGTGCCCTATATTTGAAGTTCATCTAGCCATGGCCTGTCACGTGTGCCTTACTGACCACACTGCCCCACCTCTGTGAACTGTTTTCCAAAGAATTTCAAGGCAGTGGTCAGTCAGTGTGGGCTAACTCAGCGACTGGATCATTTTAACCTCCACACACACATAGGAAGGTCACACTTACCTGATGGTTTCTAGTGAGATAAAATATCCACAGTCTTGGAAGACCGGCACACTGGCCAGGTCCTGGCTATTCATGTGGATAAAGCCATCCCCGCACACTCTACAGCCACTGTGTATGTTGTGAATGAAGCCCCCTGATTCTCAAAATCATCATCATGAATGTTGCTGACACCCCCGGGTGCTACACTCTAGGAATTACACACGGTATCCATTGTATTCTCAGAAACAGCAAGATGAAGCGGGTGCTACTACCAGACCCACTTTGCAGACTCAAAAAAAAGCCACTATTGCTCAGAGAATGAAGTCCCTTCAAAGATGTTAGTGCCAACGTCAAATATGAGTCCATTCTTTCTGACCCCAGAGCCATGCTTGGAAATACTCTCCACTAATTTTGGTGCATATGACAACTGGCAATAGGTCTTGTGAAAGATACAGATCCTCATTCATGAGATTCTGATTCTGATCAATAAAGTCTGGCATGAGGCTCAGGGTTCCACATTTTGAGAAACACTCCCTCCCCAGATGGTGTCGGTGGTCTGCAGATCACACCTACATAAGCACTGGAATCCTTTGCAGGATTTCTCTGGATCTTCTATATTACCTACTGCCTATTCCAAAGACAGACATCAGCAACCACACATGCTCTTCTTTCACCACACCCCCATCAAAGAAGGAATTATTTCTCCACCCTCTTGAATCTGGCTGATGCCTGCGACTGCTTTGTTCAACAGAAATTGCAGACCTGATGCTGGTCCGGTTGCAGACATAACTCTCAATTAGCCTGGAATCACTTGTTTCTTGACTCTTCTCAACCAAGCGACGACACTGACATCAGCCTGCTGTGAGATGCTCCAGCCTTGCAGAAAGGCCCTGAGGATGTGCAGGAAGAGACAGAGCTTGGAAGAGGACCCTCCAATTTCAGACACCCCAGTGGGTACCTCCTGGAGCAGAAGTGAACTGTCCATCTGGTTCTTCCTGAAGTTAGGAACAAGAGCTAGGGACAAGTAAATGGATTATTTTACATTACTGAAAGCAAAATGAAAAACTGAAACCCTTATGTAGAAAGTGATCTTTAACCAAAAATCAAGGTGTTTGAGTCAAAAGCTTTTCTGTAATTATCTGAGAATTTCCTTGAGTCCTCATTTTCACCTTGAATGTGCAAATACAATCATACAATTCTGGCTTCGTGGTCAAAATCATATTAATGTTTATATACTTGAAACTATAAAACATTTTATGTACTGAAGTTCTCGACGCATTTCCTTTAAATTTCTATTTCCCCTTAACTTAAAGACAGCTCCAAAATTGTGATGTTGTATGCCAAAGAAATGCAGTGTGAGGCACACAAGAAGATTCGCATTCCATTTTTTTTGCACCTGATTCATCTGTTCACAGATAGAAGTCAGCCTGGGTCATTAAGTGGATTTGTATGTGTTCCTCCCCTGGAGAGCCAAATGCGAACAGAAAGGTTTAATTTTCATAAGTTCCCAGATGAACACAAATCCAGAGTGAAATTTGAACAAACTTTTAACTTGCATAAGCTATTGCTAAGATTTCAACACTAATCTATTTCTTTGGAGATGTAATGGCATTGTATCCTTCTAACCTCATGCCTAGACACTCTGCACAGAAAATCCTGCTTTGATGGTTAAAATGCATGCACATGCCAAATCACTGAATGATGGCCCTCCTCCCCATCTGCTGGTGGGGCAGGGTGCCATGGACAGGGGCCTTTCCAAGACTTCTGAGGCATGACAGTCAACTGGAGATGGATCAGACGTAAACCATGCTGATTACAATTCTGCCCAGTCAGACTTTCTGTTTAGCTTGGGGCAAAAATGTTTGACTAGACAATATTATGGCTGTGTGTGGAGATAATCAGTTACAAAGCCTTAGCGTTTGGGTAAACCATGATGAAAGTAGTATCTAACCTTCCTACACACTCTCCCTCTGCAGCAGTGTCCATCCTCTTCACTGTCAGTGGGTGTCTATCACCTGCAGCTGGAACACTATGTTTTCTTCTTCAACCTCACCCTAATCTACAGCTGCTCCCTACTGGGCTTAGTTGTTCCTAACTGAATTTCCCTCAGAATTCGTGCTAAGTGCATCCCACATTTCCCAAACCTTCGCTCTTTCTCTGCCCTATTTCCTCACCCTGGCTCATGGTTAATGGATCACCTCTCTCCAGTAATTCAGTCATCCGTGTCTTCCAGAATCCTTAACCCAACAGTGGGACATGCCTACCTGAGTGCACACAGGCACCTCAATCTTAATGCATCCCAAGTTGAATCTGCCATCTCCCATTCACCATTCCTCATCTTAATGGACAGCAACAAAGCTTCTCTCTTCCTTCAAAACGTCAATCCTTTGTCAAGTCCTGACCTGTTTAGTTCCCCTATGTCAAAAAACTAGCATCTCCTTGGAATCTTTCGCCCACACCCTTGTTGGAGTGCTCACCGTCTCTCACTTCAGCTATCAAAAAATCTTCTCAGACCAACAAACATCAGCCTAAAGTAATAAATGGTCAACACTTATAATGTGCTTTCCATATGCCGGGCCAGGCTTTTTACATGTATAATTCATTTAGTCCTTGACAGGTAATTTTATGATCCTCCATTTTAAAGATAAGGAAATCAAGGCAGAGAGATTAACTAAACTACCCAATATAGAACCCAAATATGCCAGAACCAGACTATGAATGCAGGATCTCTGACTCCAGTGCCCAAGTGCGTAACCACTCCACAACACTACTGGAAGCTGTCTTCCATCTGTTCAGGTAATGCCTACTGCTCAGACCAAACAGAAGCGCCTCAACTTCTTTCAGTTCTTATGCTGCTTGATCTCTTTGAGGCATTTGACATGGAACCCTCACCCCATTTGGCACAGACATCCCTCAAGAGGGCATCCACCCACTTCTCTCTTCCATCTTCAGGCTTTATCCTTTGACTTGTTTGGCTCTGTATGTGCAGACCTACCCAGGATTCTACTTCTCTAAGAGAAAGATCATGATTAATACTTGCCAACCCCTTTAGGTTCCTGAATCACCTCTCCCTTTCACACACTGTGCAGCACTGCCATTCTCCGTCTTTGCAATAACTACTCCCCCATTCTCCTTTGCAACCAGGCTCCCATCTTTCAACTGGAACTGCTTTTTTAGATCACCAAAGCCTCTCTAATTGATCTCCTAAAATGAGTAGTCAAATAAAATCGGTTTGAGTGCCGGGTCAGCTCCAGCTTCAGATCTGAGCTTTCTATTTTCTTTTAAAGAATATTTACCTCCCCTTCTGATACTGCCAAGCTCCCCACCCTACCTTCCTCTAACACCCTCATCCATACCTCTTTTCCCCAGCAGCACCTGTGTCCAGGACTTGGCTTCTTCTCACCTTCTTCCTACTCCTTTCTTGGCCATGTAATAACTGCATGATCTTTGGCATTTAACAAGCTTTCTGGACAATGAATGTTCATTTATAATATAAACATAAAAATACTCATCCACACACTTCACTGTGTTTTATAAGGATTAATTAACATGTCATATATGGTGTCATATTGAAAACTCTGAAGACATATTGTGGTTTTTATATTATTTTTGTCACATATTGGTTGCAGTTATTGTTTTTTCTCTGTGTGTGTATATATACATATGTATAATTACAATTTTAAAACAAACTCGACTTTACAGAAAAGTTGTAGCAGGAGCACAAAGAATTTTTTTTTCCTGAATCATTTGAGAATACGATGCTAACTTTATGCCCCAGTCACCTGCTACGATTTACTATATATGTCTTACAAACAAAGTCAGTGAATTACCATTGATATATTAGTACCATCTCATCTTCAGGGTCCATTCAAGAGTTTACACATGTCCCAATAACATCCTTTATAGAAAAATAATCCATTATTTAGCTGTCATGTCTTTTTAATCTCCTTCACTCTGAAACAGTTCCCCTACCTTTCTTCCACTGACGCGGCATCGACACATCTGGAGGCCACATGAAAGTGCAGTTATTCTGTGAAATGTTCATCAATTTCAACTTGTTGTTTCCCATAGATTCAGTTTATGAATCTTTGGCAGAAATATCCTAGAGATGATGCTGCGTTCTTCTCATTGCATCCTCTTTGGGGTACATGATTTTGATTTGTTCCATTGATGACGATGTTAGCTTTAATCACTTTATTAAGGTGGTATTTGCCAGACTTCTTTACAATTAACTTAGTTTTTCCCATTAATAAAAATTTTGTGAGGGAAATTTTTATGCAAGAAATATTTTAGAACTATATAAATATCTTTTTTCTCATCAAACTTCCAATTTACTCATTTATTTTTATATCTTTGTATTAGTTCCTATTTTATTCATTGGGTTATTATTCACTTTGAGGCTCAAAATTTTCCAGACTTGGCCACCAAGATCAAAATATATGTCGTTTGCACATTTCATCAATCCCCCTATATTGATCACTTATTGCCACTGCCATCCTCTCCTCCTCCTCACCCTAGCAGGACTCTCACATCTTGCCCCAGGCGTTCCCCAAATGTGGATATCCTTGTCACTTATTCAACCTCTGGCACAGAGAGAAAGATGCTGTCTTTCTGTTACTTAAGGTGCAACACCCCGTGGACACTCTCCTTATGCTACGTGGGCTCTGACAGTGGCTAGTCAGATGCTCTTCTCATCCTGGTCGGGTGCTGACACCCCACAGCAGGCTGCTTCCATGTCTGGATACCAATGCCACCAGTCAGGTACCAAAACTCCACACAAGGTCTTCCTGCATGGAATCCTTACCCTGCCTGGGCATGGACACCCCTCAGCAAGTCACTTCTGTTTGAGGGTAGCCCCTCATCCTTCTCAGGATCTGACACCTCATGCCAGGCTACCTACACGCATGGATGCTCTCCTCACCCCATTTAGGTGCCAACACTTCACACTGGGACTTTCCCCAATGCAAACACACTCCTCACCCAGTTTGGGCTCTGAAATCCCAGTCAGGTGACCCTCATAGACCAAGACAGTCCTAACCCCCTCAGGCTCCAACACCAGATACCAGTCCACTCTTCTGCAGAGCTGTTCTGTTCAACTCCCCTGGGCTCAGGATATCCCAAGCCAGGCTTTCCCCACATGGATACACTCCTCACTCTGATTGGATTCCAACATCCAAAACCAGGCCAGCCCTCCAAATAGCTTTCTCTCTTGCTTTACCCACCCAATGGCCATAGGACTGAATTCTCATGAAGGAGAAGGGAAAAAGCAGAGAAGTTGTATTATTTTTATTCATCCTATTTTTTTTATCTCTTCTTCTATTTGCAGCCAATACTCTCTTACAAGTTGTCCACGTTTGCTGCCTTCATTTTTTCACCTTTTAATCATTTCTCAACCCATTCCCATCTGGCTTCACCCTTCATCACTATCTGAACTGTTCTTACCAGGTCATCAGTGACTCTCTCATTTCTACTCCAATGCTATCTTGCAGTTCTTATGTTTCTTGATCTCTTTGAGGCATCTGACAGTTTGGCCTCTGGGAATCTGTTCCCTTGGCTTCCATGACACAGCACTCTCATGAATTCCTCTACCCATCTGGCTCCTTCTTTTCCACCTCTTCCATGGCCTCCCTTCCCCTGCCCTTAGCTGAAGTGTTGGTCCTCCTCAAGGCTCAGCCCCAGAGTTCCGCTCTTCTCACTCTTCATGCTCCTACAGACCATCTTACACACTGCATCGGCTCTGGTTATCATTTCTATACTAATATTTTAGAAAGCTTCATCTCCATCCTCTGTGCATCTGCTTTTTGAACTCCCAGCATACACACCTCACTGTCCACTGAACAGTCATTCAACTCAGCAACATTTATGGAGCACCTACCGTGCACTTGTCTAGGCTTTCACATCTTCATTTAGCTGCCTCAAAGGCACCTAAAAAACACACACAAGATAGCATCATTTCCTCCAACTCCCCCCACCTCTGCCCCAGCCTAGGCACACTTCCTACATTCTCCAACTCAGTAAAGGGCAATGTCATCTCCACTGCCTGAGCCAAAAATTGGACCATTAACTCCTCCTCCTCACATCAAATCAATCACTAAGTCCTATTGACTCTACCTTTTATGTATCTCTTAAAACTCTAATCCTGTCCCCCATTTAGCCTCATCTAGACTACACCTCCTAACCTGTCCCTGCATGCACACAGGCATTCAATCTATTCCCCTTGTGATAGAGTATTATTTCTAAAATGCATACCAAATCATATCATTCCCTTGTCTTTAAACTTTTCTCCTCTACAGGTTCCTTTTGCCCTTGAGCCCAAGAAAAAAAACTCTGTAACATGGTCTCAAGGCTGTCTGATCTGGGCTGCTTAGCAATTCAGCCTCACATCTGCATATGGACAGACCCTTCCTCTGCAGGCTCCGCTCTCCTCTCCAGCCTTCAGCCCATCCCACCCTCTGCTACCTCCACTTAAATCACCTCTCCTCTTGCTCTTTGCTTGGTGAACTTCTACTCATCCTCCAGGTTTCAGTGTGAATGTTGCTCGCTGAAAGAAGACCTCCTGGATTAGTAGACGTGGCTATGTTCCCTGCCCCCTGGCACATCCCCACATTGAGATCTGTATTCCCCAGTAGACTGAGGCTCCGTGCAGCCAGGGATCCTGTCAATTTCACACCATCTAAGTCTCACACAATTACAGGTGAACAGACGGAGTTCAATAAATATTTGCCGCTGTAATAATGAAGTAGGCCCAGGTAGGTTTAACCTTTTAAAATCTGAAACATGATGAACTGATTTACTGCATTCAACTGGTTACAGTAGACTTACATGTGATGCTGTAGGCTGCAATGGTTGAGGGCAGAGTCTGGAGGAAGCCTGCCTTGTTTCAAATCTCAGCCTCTCCCATAACCATACGCCATGGGCAGCCACTACCCTCCCTATGCCTCACTACCCATCTATCATCCATTGCATTGAGGGCTAAATGAAACAATTCATGCAAATCACTTAGAATAATGCCTGGCTCAACTTACCAAAACACCATACAAGCAAGAGCTATTATTATTATTTTGTGATATTTTCATTTAAGTAGGAACCTTGCTCTGACCAGCTACTTTGATCATTAGGAAAGGATTCAGAATGTAAGGATTTCAGGAATGGGGCCAGAAGAATGAAAAAAATTATTTTGGGCAAAGGCTGCCAGGCCATCAGGTTTGTCTGCCATCTGGGTGTGATTATGAGGAGCACCTCCTTTCAATCTTAAAGTGACTCAGTAGTGTCTCTCTCAAAGTGACCCTCAAGGGAGGAAGTTCCTGAGAAGTGGGAACCTTCAGGGGCTCTCCATGTCTTACGTGCATGGTCCTCACTCCAGCCCCTCCTTTGCAGGGGCTCCCAAGAGCTCACCAGTTACACCAGTGCACTGAAACTTTCCACTCATGGGTGAGAATCACGTATCGCGTCAGGCAACATAAACTCCTCCCAAGTGCCACATTCACTGTGAATGGAACTCGAGTCATAGGAGGCGGGATCACGGCTCATTGACAAATGGGCCTGTGTGGGTGGGTGGTTCTACAGTCTGTTCTCTTTTGATGACATATTGATCCCCAGATGAGGACAATTGCAAATACAGTGGGAATATCAGGTGTGGACTAGGTTTTTAAAAATACATTAAAAGACACCTGGTGCAATATTTAGTGCATATATAAATAAAAGATATTTAAGTGTTTAAATGGCCAAAACAAAAGAAAATGAAAAGTAGGATTTAGAATGAAGTTGAAAGTAGGCTCATAATACTGTAGAACAGGGATTTAATAATTTGTGACTTTTAAAAAATATATGACAAAAGCAGCTTTTCCACAATCAGTGAGGTTTTATTTAAAAAAACTGTAATATAAAAGTAAAAAGAAAAGTATATACGAACAATATATTTATAAAGAGAGTCAAGATTACAGAAAGCAATATATATTTATTAAGAAAAAATGAGATTATTTGTTTCAAAAGACAGAAAATGTATTTTCTAAAGTAAAACTAAGCATTATTTACTATCTCATGCACCAAAGCTACTGGATTAATAGTGAATTAATTAATGTAGAAGACATTCCCCTTACTTCCAGAAGATGCTAGAAGAGCCTGGACGGGAGTCCACACAAAGCCCCTGAACTAAATCAACATGCCATTTCCACCAGGTAATACACAAGGAAGGGAACGACCAGAACCAAAGTCACTGCATTGTCCAGGGGTGGAGAAGAGGGCTGTGGCCACACGGCATCACATCCAAACCAGGCTTCCCACTTGCTAACTGTGGAATGTTGCAGGGGTGATTTAATTATCCACACCTCTGTTTCCTTGACTGTTAGGTATAAAAATATACTTACTAAAGGTTTTGTGCATATTAAGTAGGTAATTTTTATAAAGTGCTACACCATGCCTAGCATTTAATAAGCCTCCATAAACATTAGGTATTACCATATCAACTACATTCATTCCATTGCACCCCAGCAGTGCTTTCCCCCACACCTGCAGTCATGTACATCATTCATGGAATTGCTTGAGATTTTAGTTTATTTGCATTTGTGTAGGGTAAAAGCTTGAGCCTTAGAGTGAATGAAACCTGGGAAACAATTCCAGTTTCTTTGTTTACAGTCAGGGACTCTCTGGATGGGCAGTTTTCCTCTCGGCATCAGTTTTTTCAACGTGAAGATAACGTAAGACCTGCTTTGGCAGGCTGTTATAAAGGTTCAGTGGAACAATCTGTGTAGAGTACCTGATGCAAAATGGTGTTTCACAATCAACAGCAATTATATAGATAAGAAGCAAATGTTCCATTGATATTTTATTGGGATACTATTAAAATTGAAATTCAAACCAAGACAGAATATTTCAATTTTACGCCACTTCACAAAGTTGTCTAAACATCTCTAGTGAAGGTATTTTATGCTGCCATTCCCACCCGCTGGGAGACTCTGGTGTGCTAATTAGAAAATATTTTAATACTTGAAGAAAATAAGTCATTTGTGTATTTCAGCAGCATACAAAAGAACCCCTTCATGAGATGATTTGCTATAATGATGTATTTATCACAAGCAGCTCGCTTCCTTGCTGCAGAATGCTCTTTGATACACTAACCCACAGAAATGATTATAGGAGGGTAATTCAAGACTATTCATAGGTTGAGAGGACAAGAGGCTTCCTTTCACTTCCTGAAGGCTACATCCACTAATGCCGCAAGCTACAGCCCTCTGAAGTCTAGGACATAAGTAATCAGGGAGCACCTGAAACAAAGACCCTGGAAAAAATCTTCCGATCATTTCTATTAATCACATTAATATTGACCCTCAGAAAGAAAACACTGAGTAATTATATAATAGTGCAGCTTTTATGCAAAACTACCAAATCCACAGACCTAAAAATTTAAATATTATAAGTCATGAACAGTGTGCTCCGAATTGACTCTGGAGGAGAGCGTTCAGGTTTACCAGGAAGAAAATTACACTGGGGCTCAGGACCGCTGAACTCAAATTTCATTCTATTTCTTTCAGCTGAATTAACATTGCTGCTCGCTGGCCTTTCTGAGTCTCAAAACCCTCGTCTGTACAATGAAAATAACACTGACCTTAACATGCAGTTGTGAAAACTAAATGAGATAAAACAAATCCATTACTAGTTCAAAATAGATGCTGCAAGCATATTAATTGGATTAATTACTAAATAAATCAAAGATTACTTTTACATCAACTTAATAATAATTATAGTAGCTAACTTGTATTGTTTATTTACTAGGTACCAGCTGCTGGACTAAACATTTTACATTAATTACTTTTTTTCTCACAACAAACCCATGGGTAGTGTTCTATTATTATTATAGCATTTTTTTCATTTAAGGAAAAGGAATGTTAGAGACATTAAGTGACCAATCTAAATCTACACAGAAGGTTAAGTACCAGAAACAGATTAAAACACAAGTTTATCTCATATCAAAGCCAACGTGTTTCCAAACTATTGGTTTTCAAGTTATTTCTTAGTAGCAGAACATATTTCAAATGAAGTATTTTATAGAACTTGAACACATATAACAGAGAAAAACTGCTCAGCATCAAACAGAGACTGAGAAACACCTCAGAGGAGCCCCAGGACTCAAGAAAACACAGCATGACAATCATTGCTATGAAGATTGCATCTTGTTCACATTTATGATTGGGACAGTTTGCAACCCACTGGAAAGATCTATGACAAGTAATCATGTGTCCTGCTTCTAAGATATAAATATGAATCTTGCATTGTAAAACTGGTGAGAACAAGTCAATAGCTGGTGACTGACTTTTTTGGGAGTGTGAAAATATGCACAGATTGTACCTGACTTGAGATACACATGCGATTTGGGAGAAAGCCACGAGCCTGGCAAATGTTTCCATACTCATGCATCAAGAAATTCCTGAAGAATTCAGGATATACTATTAATCAGCAAAATTTCTAGGTTCTACAATACCTGATTAACACCAAATGGTGAATATGCCTTTCATCTTGTCGCTAATCTGTAGGAAATGTCACATTCCAAAGCACAGGCATCAGATTTGGCAAATAAAAATGCAAGTCACCCAGTTAAGTTTGAATTTCAGATACACAGGAAATATTTTTTGCACATGTCTCAAATATTGCATGGAAAAATACTTATATTAAGAAATTATCCACTATCATTTCCTTAAAATAAATTGGATTTTGTATGCTTGTTTACTAAGCCCAGCTATTATGAGCAGGTAATGAACAGTGTCATTTCTCAATCTGTATACACAGATATTTTTACTAAGTTAGTTCAGGCAAATGACAAGGCAAGATGAAACAAGGTACATTATACATTTATATTATAAAAATAAATATTAGTTTTTTTATTTTTGTCAAAATAGTAATAGTAAAAGCATTTTGTGTGTAAGGTTTTATAAAGTAAAGAATATGCAAGTTGAATTCCACTAACTTATGTTGTTTCCCTAAAAGCTCCACCAGTGAAATTACTTTCCAGATTGACAGCTGTGCAACATGTCAGTTCCATCTTAATCGTCCTAGGCATGGCCTTGACTCAGATTCATCTTTGCTCCAACAGGAAGGCTTCCCTTCCTGAGCAAAAGTCAGAACCAGAAAAACACATAAAGGGCCTTCATACAAAGTCAATTATTTTAAGTTCCAAATATTGCTTATTGTATGTTATTCATCCCTAAACAATGCTCTAAAGAATTTTTAATGTCATTTAAAAGGCTTTAAATTAAAGGGTAAGTGAGTAAAACAATATACAGATAATCACATATCCAGCATGATCATATGTTGAAGAAATCTTGGAAGGAATGCATCAAAATGCCAGCATGTCATCATTTTATGAGGGAATTAAAAATATTGTATCTTCTCTACACTTTTCTACATTTTTTTAAGAATTTTTTTGGGTGGCAATGTTAGTAATAGAAAACATATGACATTATGCCAGTATAAATATTTGATATCATCTTATATTTGAACCTATAGATATGTATGTATGTATATATATAGAGAGAGAGAGAATGTATGTTTCAGTTTGCTAAATCTGCCAGAATGCAATATTGTAGAAATAGGTTGACTTTTTCAATGGGAATTTACTGGATTACAAATTTATAATTCTAGGGCAATGTCCAAATTAAGGCATCAAGAGGAAGATACCTTCTCTGAGGAAAGGCTGCTGGCATCCAGGGTTCCTCTGTCACATGGAAAGGCACATGGTGACGTCTGCTGGTCCCTCTCTCCTGATTCTGGTTTCAGTGGCTGTCTCCACAATATCTCTGGGTCTGTCTTTCTCTCTAAACTCTCTCTCCTGGTGTTTTTGTCTTTTATCCCCTCATAAAGGACTCCAGTGAAAAACTGAGGCCCACCTTGAATGGGCTGGGTCACATCTCAAATGGAAATAGCCTAACCAAAAGGTCCCACCAGCAATAGGTCTGCTCCCACCAGAATATATGAATATATGAAAAGAACATAATCTTTTCTGGGGTATACAGATTCAAAGCACTGTGTGTGTGTGTGTGTGTGTGTGTGTGTGTGTGTGTGTGTGTGTGTGTTAGTGTATACAGAGTGCTAATTTGGAGGGCTGGTTGTGCAGAGGTTTATAAAATACTGAAGCTATGACTGCATTGCTGTCTTTTTTCCAGAAAGAAACTGTTTGTTTAATATGTTAGGGTAAGAAGAAACTTCCATTTCGTTACCCACTGCCTCTTTACTTCTTTGTGTACAGGTTCACTTATTATCCTCTGCAATACTCTTTAAGAAATCTGACTACATGGTAGATCAGACCTGATAGGTGTTGAGTCTATTTGAGCTGAGAAACAGTATATTTCTTATTGATTTGGGTCTTAAAAAAATTTAGATCAAGAGACATTGTTTCCTCTTTTCAGGACTCAAGTTTCAATGCTTTTTTTTTTTCAGAAGCAATTAAATGTTAATTTCCTTCCTTCAGGAAATTAATCTTTTCAAATGTTAACTTGTAGCTGAATGATGCTAAATTAGGCCAAACATTCTGTTCTTCTGAATCTTTTATACTATGCTGATCAAACATCTAGATGATTTAATGTTTGATAGTTATGAAAAAAGTCAGAAATTTGAGTGAATATTAATGAAGAGAAAAGTTAAAACGATAGTGCTGGGATCACCAACTTAAACAATATACACTCATGAAAATTTCCCATTGGAAGAAAAAGGTGTGTCGAAGTTCATATCATGACATTTTATAGAATTACAATGTTACCCATCTAAGAATTTAGGAGCTTGACAAGAATAAATGGTTATTTAATATTTAAGAAA
Source organism: Tamandua tetradactyla (assembly GCF_023851605.1). Taxonomy (NCBI): domain Eukaryota; kingdom Metazoa; phylum Chordata; class Mammalia; order Pilosa; family Myrmecophagidae; genus Tamandua; species Tamandua tetradactyla. Next base: position 81,641,735 of record NC_135343.1, read on the forward strand.
TCTATTAAAATAAATTATCACATTAAAACATTGAACATGGAAAATAAAATGATTATGCTAAAAGATATGGAAAAGGCAAATAGAAAGCATTCACAATTCATAGTATATAAAAATATTTTAAAGAAAAACCTTTCACTGACATGCTCTTAAAATACCTTTCTCAAATCAGTATCCAATGTCATAGTTAACCAACCCTATTTGACTTTCCACCCAAGTTGAAAATAAAGCAAGCTGGTACATCATCACTCTTATTATTTTTAAATCGTCTTAAAGTACCAGATAATGCAATAAGACATGAAACAGGAAAAAACAGGCATGACTGCTAGAAGAAGAAATATAAAAGCCCTTAGTTATGGCAAATATGTAGCTTCTATAGAAAGAAATAAGAGTTCACATGTATTAACAATATGTGTCAGACACTCTTGTAAGCACTTTACATTTATTATTTCATTTAATCTCTATAACAAAATTGAAAGACACATACTATTATTATATCTAACCCCCTATCCATACATGAGAAAACTGAGGCAGAACGATTTGCTCAAAATCAAATATTAAAATGCAGGTAATGTATCTACATTAATCACTATGCAGTACGACACTGTAGAACTTTTAACTCCTGCTTTCTTCTCAGTTCTTAAGGAACTGGTTAAAAACTGAAAGTATCTCAGAAAAAAACACATTCTTAAAGTTAACCCATTCCTAGGGGTGTGACCCCGTTGTAAAGTAGGACCTTTTGATGAGGCTGCGATTAAAGTTTGACCCACCTCATTCAGGATGGATCTTAACCCTACTGCTGGAGTCCTTTATAAACGGAATGAATACAGAGAGAGGGGGGAGAGAGAGAAAGCTACAGAAGCAAGAAACTGAAATCAATAAAATCCGAAAGAGAAAGGATAGACCAACAGACACCACCATCTGCCTTGCCACATGATAAGCTAAGGACCCAAATGCCACAGTCTTGGGTAGAGTGCGTCACCTAGAAGATGCCTTGATTTGGATATTTTCCCAGCCTCAAAACTGTAAGCTAGTAAATGCCCCTTGTTTAAGCCAACTAATTTCATGGCATTTGCCTTCAGTAGCCATGGAAACTAAAACACAGGGACAAAGAGATGGGATATATGAAAGAGAGGTTAAAAACATAGCAGAGAGAATATCTTATATATATTTAATCAGGGTGCAGAAGGAGGGAATAGAAAAAATAATACAGAAGCAATATTAAGAGATGTTAACAATTGATAATTTTTTCAGAGATGATAAAAAAAACAGTAATTAAATGGAGGAAGTCCCAGAATCACAAGAAGAGCATGGTTTTATACCAACATGTAACACTGAAACTACAAAATATCCAAGAAATCGTCTTATCATCTTGGAATTTATTATAATAAAGAAATAAAAAATTTGTGTTGTTACATATTCAGAACTTGGAAAAATAGAAAACTTTCAAGGAAGATAAAAATATAATTGCATGCCTATAAAACCTAAAAGTGAAAATCTTTACAAAAATGGAATATTGTTAAAATTTTAAAATATCATCACTCTAATCATGAAGAATATAATTAAAAAGAAAAGGTAGGGTATTTAAAAGGAAAAGATAATATTGTAGATTGAGAGCTCTCTGATGTACTCAGAGTTTAAAACATTATATTCAAAATGAAAATCAGCAGACACCTAATCCTTTATAAAGTTGGATTTCTTTAAAAGTTTTTTTGTTGTTGTTAGTTCTGCATAAATTTCTCATAGCCCACCAGCAAAATAATTTCCAGTTATCTACACAATTAATTTGAAATCAGTGAAAAGTTTGCTATCTTATTTGGTTTGGAGGAGACAGTAAGAAGTCACTGTTGCTTGAAGAAGTTTATATGCTCTACTACTAAATATATTTTTATTCTTTTAGGGTTCTATCTTATGAGAGTTCACTTGTTTTCTTTCTTTCTAACACAAAGAGCATGCTAGTATTCTCTTTGTTACATTGAAGTACTTTGCTCCTTACCACCACATGACTCTGACTTCAAGGCTTAGCAAAAACAGGGTCTTGGGATGGATTTTCTTCCAAAGTGAAGGCAGCAACAAAGATGGAATAGGGAGGAGGATAAAAGTATATTTCAACAACATTGGCAATTTGTTGAATTTAACTTACGTGTAAGGGTCAACATTGGCAATTTGTTGAATTTAACATTACATGAAAGGCATATAAAGATACACAACACCTAAAAAATCAATCCTACCATAGGTCAGCCTTTGGAAATTGTACTTTACTGGTTTCCATTTCTAGGCCACACCCTCAGCTCTTCCAGAATGATTATGAAAAATGCTTGCCTGAAATTCTTTTCTGCATTCTGTGAAAGTGCTATCAGTGACCCTGTCTGCTTCATTATCCATGGCCCCTTTATGAGATCCTCACACGAAAAACGTCTTTTAGAATTTAGTGCCAAGAATGTTTAGTAAATGTCCAACAACAGGGAAATGCTTCAGTAAATTATGTCTCTTCTACATGAAAGTGTGTTATGTGGGCATTAAAATGATCATTTTGAAGGCTATGTAGAAAGAAAATGTTTATGACATAAGTGAATAAGACAGAATACAAAATGATATCTGCACAAAGATTGCAGATACATAAAATACATATTCAAACAAACAAGACCAGAATGAATATCCAGATACTCTTAGAATGGTTCAAACAGTAGTAGTATGGAAAAAATCTTTCTTTCTTCTAAATGTTGTACTTGCTCCTTGTGATTCTCTTTTTGGCTTGTTTTTTTGGTTCATTAAAGTTACCAGAATGCAATATACCAGAAATGGAATGGCTTTTAAAAGGGAATTTATTAACTTGGAAGTAAGTTTACAGTTCTAAGGCTATGAGGCTATAAAAATGTCCAAACTAAGGCATCCAGGGAAAGATATCCTGATTGGAGAAACACCGATGGGTCCAGAGCACCTCTGTCAGCTGGGAAGGCCCATGATGACAACTGCTAGCTTTCTCTTCTGGGTTCTTCTTACTATGGCCCCTTGGGGAATTTTCTTTCTGCATCTCCAAAGTCCTCTGGCTGAGCAGTCTCTGAAGTTCTTTCCAAAACATTTTCCTCTTAAAGGGCTCCAGTAAGCACCCCCACCTTGAATGGGTAGAGATATCTCCATGGAAAACACCTAATCAAAAAGTTCTATTCACAATGGGGTGGGTCATCTGTTCATGGAAACAACTTAATCAAAACATCCCACCCAGCAATACCGAATCAGGGTTAAAGAACATGGCTTTTCTTGAGCACACAACAGTTTCAAACCAGCACAGCTGGGGGAAAAGAAATAGGGTCGAGAGGCTAGTCTGGAGGACACTTTTACGCAAACTTCAGTTAGACGTTGCTACCTATCATAACTTGCCAAACCCCAAACAAAACCATTCCAGCTAATCCTAAAGAACACCTAGGGCATTATATAAGATTCTACAAAGGCTCCATGCACTAGAGTAACTTTAAAGAAACCTACAACCTCCAGATGGGTCCCTGGACCAGCTGAGTCTTAAAACTAAAGGGCCCAGTCTCTCCAGAACATCATCTAGTTCCATCCCCTACCTGGTATTATTGACAGATCCTTCCAACATGAAACAGTTAGAATGGCCATAGCCCAAACACCCCTAAAGAGTGGGATAGAAAAATCAAAGGTGATGGTGGAGTTATACAGAGAAGGCAGGATTTAAAAAATGAATATGATTGCTGAATCATTAAATTGGTTATTTCTTTTAGTCTCCAGTATCACAGAGCAGCCAGAAATTAAAACCTAGGATTGTGGAATTGTAACCCATACCAAACTCTGAAATCTGTTCTACACTAATTGTTGTGCTGTGCTTTGAAATTTACTACTTTTTTGCATATATGTTATTTTTCACAAACAAGAAAATAGTTGATTGTGATGGTAAAAAAAAAATATTCCTTCTAGCCTCCTATGTTCTGGAACAGCTAGAAGGAAAAATCTGAGAGGATGGTATGGTAGCCCATGACAAACTCTGGAATCTGTCCTGTAACTATTGGTGAAGAGTGCTTTGAAAACTATTGCTTTTTTCATTCCTTGCTTTGTATGTATGTTATGTTAAACAGTTTTAAAAGTTTTTAAAAAGTAAATAGCAGTTCCAAGATGGAAGCTTACTGAGGTGCAGAGTTTAGTTCATCCTCCAGAGCAGCTAGTAAACAGAACAGTGCTGGGGCCATAACAGTCACTGGACACACAGCACACGCCAGTCTGGACAAACTGGACCAGCTGCGATCCCACCCAGAACTGTGAGTCCCACAAGCAGCAGAGGCTGATGCCCCTCCCCCACAGGCTGGTTCACGGAAGGGAAAGGAAAGAGACTTTAGTAGCAGTAGGGGCTGAGTTCAACCAAGCTCCAATTGTGGAATTAATTAACAAATTCTGACTACTGAAAACAGGCCCCCAGCTCAGATAAACCCTGAATAAGTGCTAAAGGCACTAGGAGACTAGGAGGTTTTACCCCAGCACAGATGGGGAAGGACTGCTGGGGGGGGGGGGGGAGCGGGAGCAATGGGGAGGGAAGGGGGGGAAGGGGGGGAACAGAGATTTTTTTTTAATCTGACAGCACAAAATAATTGAAAAGGGCTGGACCATAAAAAAGGGGAGGGGGGCACATAGAACCTGGAAATACATAGAGCAATGTACCAATTTAAGCGCTTGATTAAAAAATCCAAGGAACAGGGGTCCTGCTATGGAAAGGATTTTTTTTTACTTTGTTTCTATTGCTTAACAGCTGATTAGATAAAAAACTGCAAGGCTTCTCAGGCCCCAACTGCCCCAGGCAAGAGTGGAATTAAGCTTGTCTGAGAGACAAAGAGGCTGGTCAGGTGAAAGGAATTAATGCTCTGGAGACCCGCTGGAGGGAGAGTCTCCTGATGTTAAAGGCACTACATCACTTTATACTGGTGGGACCCGCAGGCAGACAAGTGCCACAGGACAGGAAAAGCACAGCATCTAGAGGCTTCACAGGAAAGTCTGTCAACCTACACGGTCTCACCCTCAGGGAAAACTGATGCGGGTGACTCTTTCCTCCTGAGTGGAGGCCAGTCTGGTCTGGGAAAATCTGACTGGCATCTATAATAGCTAAGTAGACACTCCTAAGGGAATAAAAAAAGGCACAATACAGGAAGGGCAAGAAACAAAGAAACAAGAACTGAAAAATGCTGATCTGTTTAAAAAAAAACCTTTGCTAGAGGTCTAGAATAAGCTGAACTGAATATCAAGAACATATAGAGAACAAAGCCATCCAGCAAGAAAATTCTAGTGAAAACAATCACCAGGATAAACTAATTAAGGAAGTTAAATGCCTAGACACCAGCAAAAAATAATGAGTCATATGAGGAAAACTGAAGATATGACCCAGTCAAAGGAACAAATGAACAATTCAAATGAGATACAGGAGTTGGAACAACTACTTTAGGATGTTCAAACAGGCATGGAAAATCTCATCCAAAATCAAATCAACAACTTGAGGTAGGATATAAAGAAGGCAACGGATGAACCAAAAGAAGAAACTGAAAGTCTGAAAAAACAAATCACAGAATTTATGAGCATGAAATGCACAGTAGAAGAGATGTAAAAAACAAAACAATGGAAACCTACAATGTCAGATTTCAAGAGGTAGAAGAAAGAATTAGTGAACTGGAGGATGAGAGATCTGAAATCTGGCATGCAAAAGAAAATATAGGATAAATAATGTAAAAATATGAGCAGGGACACAGGGAATTGAATGATAACATGAAGCACATGAATATACATGTTGTGGGTGTCCCAGAAGGAGAAGAGAAGAGAAAAGGAGTAGAAAGACTAATGGAGGAAATTATCACTGAAAATTTCCCAACTTTTATGAAAGACTTAAAATTACAGATCCAAGAAGTGCAGCGTACCCCAAAGAGAAAAGATCCAAATAGGTGTACACCAAGACACTTACTAATCAGAATGTCAGATGTCAAAGATAGAGATTTTTGAAAACAGCAAGAGAAAAGCAATCCATCACATACAAGAGAAGCCCAATAAGACTATATGTAGATTTCTCAACAGAAACCATTGAAACAAGCAGACAGTAGTATGGTATATTTAAGATTCTAAAAGAGAAATACTGGCAACCAAGAACTCTATATCCAGCAAAGCTGTCCTTCAAAAATGAGGGGGAAATTAAAACATTTTCAGGCAAAAAAATCATCGACAGAATTTGTGACCAAGAAACTAGCTCTGCAAGAAATACTAAAGGGAGCACTAGAGGCAGATAGGAAAAGGAGAGAGAGGTGTGGAGAAGAGTGTAGAAATGAGACTATCAGTAAAGGTAAAAAGAGAAAAAAATTAGATATGACATATAAAATCCAGAAGACAAAATGGCAGAAGAAAGTACTGCCCTTACAGTAATAACACTAAATGTTAATTGATTAAATTCTCCAATCAAAAGACAAAGAATGACAGAATGGATTAAAAAACAGGACCCATCTAGATGCTATCTACAGGAATGCATTTTAGACCCAAGGACAAACATAGGTTGAAAGTGAGAGGTTGGGAAAAGATACTTCATGCAAACAACAATCAGAAAAAGCAGGAGTAGCTATACTAATATCCAACAAATTAGACTTCAAATTTAAAGTAATTAAATAAGACAAAGAAGGTCACTATGTATTAATAAAAGGAACAATTCAACATGAAGACATAACAATCATAAATATTTATGCACCAAGCCAGAGTGCTTCAAAATACAAGACAAAGACTGAAAAGAGAAATACATACCTCTACCATAATAGTTGGAGACTTTAATTCCCTACTCTCATTAATGGATAGAACATCTAGACAGAGAATCAATAAAGAAACTGAGAATTTGAATAATACAATAAATGAACTAGACTTAACAGACATTGATACGACATTAACACCCCACAACAGCAGGATACACCTTTTTCTCAAATGCTCATGGATCACTCTCAAGGACAGACCATATGCTAGGTCACAAAGCAATTCTCAATAAATTTAAAAAGATTGAAATCATACCAAACACTTTCTCAGATCATAAAGGAATGAAATTGGAAGTTAATAACAGGCTGAGGGCCAGAAAATTTACAAATATATGGCAGCTCAACTATACACTCTTAAGCAACCAGTGGGTCAAGGAAGAAATTACAAGAAAAATCAGTAAATATCTCGAGGCAAATGAAAATGAAAACACAACATATCAACATTTATGGGTTGCAGCAAAGGAAGTGCTAAGAGGGAAATTTGCCTTAAATGTCTACATCAAAAAAGAAGAAAGAGCAAAAATCAAGGAATTAATTGTTGACTTGGAAAAACTAGAGAAAGAACAGCAAACTAACCCCAAAGCAAGCAAAATAAATGAAATAACAAAGATTAGAGCAGAAATACATGAAATTGAGAACATGAAAACAACTGAGAAAATCAACAAAACCAGAAGTTGGTTCTTTGAGAAAATCAATAAAATTGATGGACCCTTCTCAAGGTTTATAAAAGGAAGAATAGAGAGGATGCAAATAAATAAAATCAGAAATGGAAGAGGAGACGTAATCATTGACCTGGCAGAAATAAAGGAGGTAATGAGAGGATACTATGAACAATTTTAGGCTGCAAAAAACATAGATGAAATGGACAGCTTCCTAGAAAGGCATGAACAACAAACATTGACTCAAGAAGAAATACACAACAACTTCAACAAATCAGAAGAAATTGAATCAATCATTGAGAAGCCCCCAAAAAAGAGAAGTCCAGAACCAGATGGCTTCACATGTGAATTCTACTAAGCATTCAAGAAAGAATTAGTACCAATCCTGCTCAAACTCATCAAAAAAAAATTAGAAAAGAGGAAAGGCTACCTAATTCATGAAGTCAACATCACCCTCATACCAAAGCCAGACAAAGATACTACAAGATAAGAAAATTACAGACCAATCTCTCTAATGAATATAGATGCAAAAATCCTCAACAAAATTTTTGCAAATCAAATTCAGATGTAATTTAAAAGAAATATACACCATGACCAAGTGGAATTCATTCCAGGTATGCAGTTCAACATAAGAAAATCAATTAATGTAATACACCATATCAACAAATCAAAGCAGAAAAACCACATGATCATCTCGTTCAATGCAGAAAAGGCATTTGACAAAATTTCACATCCTTTCTTGATGTAAACACCTCAAAGGATAGGAATAGAAGGGAACTTCCTCAGCATGATAAAGGGAATATATGAAAACCACAGCTAATATCATCTTCAATGGGGAAAGACTGAAAGCTTTCCCCCTAACGTCAAGAACAAGACAAGGATGTCCACTGTCACCACTGTTACTCAACATTGTGTTGGAAGTTCTAGCCAGAACAGTTGGGCAAGAAAAAGAAACACAAGGCATTAAAATTGGAAAGGAAGAAAACTCTCACTGTTTGTAGATGATATGATACTACATGTCTAAAACCCAAAAATATCAACAGCAAAACTACTAAAGCTAATAAATGAGTACTGCAAAGTGGCAGTGTTCTAGTTTTCTAGCTGCTGGAATGCAATATACCAGAAATGGAATGGCTTTTAAAAAGGGGATTTTAATGAGTTGCTAGTTTATAGTTCTAAGGCCAAGAAAATGTCCCAATTAAAACAAGTCTAAAGAAATGTCCAATCAAAGGCATCTAGGGAAAGATACCTTGGTTCAAGAAGGCCAATGAAGTTCAGGGTTTCTCTCTCAAGTGAGAAGGTACATGGCGAACACAGTCAGGGCTTCTCTCTCAGCTGGAAGGGCACATGGCAAATACGGCATCATCTGCTAGCTTTCTCTCCTGGTTTCCGGTTTCATGAAGCTCCCCAGGAGGCGTTTTCCTTCTTCATCTCCAAAGGTCACTGGCTGGTGGACTCTGCTCCATGGTGCTGCTCTCTCTGAATCTCTCATTCTCCAAAATGTTTCCTCTTTTATAGGACTTCAGAAACTAATCAAGACCCATTTAAATGGGTGGAGACATGTCATCCCCTAATCCAGTTTAACAACCATTCTTAACTAAATCACATCAACCAAAGAGATGATCTCATTACAATTTCAAATATACAGTATTGAATAGAGATTATTCTACCTTTAAGAAATGGGATTTATATTAAAACATGGCTTTTCTTAGGGGGCATACTTCCTTTCAAACCAGCACAGGCAGGTTACAAGATAAACACTCAAAAATCTGTAGTGTTTTTATACACTAGTAATGAGCAATCTGAGGGGGAATCAAGAAAAAAAATCCATTTACAATTGCAACCAAAAGAATAAAATATTTAGGAATAAATTTAACTAAGGATGAAAAACACCTATACAAAGAAAACTATAAGAAATTGCTAAAAAAAAAAAATCACAGAAGACTGAAATAAGTGGAAGGGCATACCATGTTCATGGATTGGAAGACTAAATATAGTTAAGGTGTCAATTCTACCTAAATTGATTTACAGGTTCAATGCAATACCAATTAAAATCCCAAAAACTTACTTTTCAGAAATAGAAAAACCAGTAACCAAATATATCTGGGAGGGCAGGGGATCCCAAATAGCTAAAAAATATCCTGAGAAAGAATAATGAAGTCAGAGGTCTCACACTACCTGACTTGAAGTCGTATTATGAAGCTACAGTGGTCAAAACAGCATGGTATTGGCATAAAGATAGATATACTGACCAATGAAGTTGAATAGGATGTTCAAATGTAGACCCTCTCATCTATGGACAGCTGATCTTTGATAGGGCAGTCAAGCCAACTCACCTGGGACAGAGCAGTCTCTTCAATAAATGGTGCCTAGAGAACTGGATATCCATATGCAAAAGAATGAAAGAGGATCCATATCTCATACCCTATACAAAAATTAACTAAAAATGGATCAAAGGCCTAAATATTAGATCTAAGACCATAAAACTTTTAAAATAAAATGTAGGGAAACATCTTATAAATATTATAATAGGAGGTGGTTTCCTAGATCTTACACCCAAAGCACAAGCTTTGAAGAAAGAAATGTGAAATTCTCAAAATTAAACACTTTTGTGCATCAAGGAACTCTGTCAAGAAAGTAAAAGACAGCCTACACAATGGGAGGCAATATTTGGAAATGATGTATCAAATAATGGTCTAGTATCCAGAACACATAAATAGCTTATTCAACTCAGCAACAAAAAGACAAACAACCCAATTACAAAATGGGCAAAGGACATGAACAGACACTTCTCAGAAAAGGAAATACAAATGGCCAAAAAGCACTTGAAAAGATGCTCAACTTCCCTAGCTATTAGGGAAATGCAAATCAAAACCATAATGAGATATCATCTCACAACCACCAGAATGGCCATTATAAAAAAAAAAAAAACAAAACAGAAAGTGACAAGTGCTGGAGAGGATGTGGAGAAAGAGGCACATGTATGCACTGTTGGTAGGAATGTAAAATGGTAGAACCGCTGTGGAAAGCAGTTTGGCAGTTCCCAGGAAGCTAAGTATAGAATTGCCATATGATTCAGCAATACCATTGCTAGGTATCTATTCAGAGGACATGAGGGCAAGGACACAAATGGACATTTTCATACCAATGTTTATAGCAGCATTATTTACAATTGCCAAGAGATGGAAATGGCCCAAATGTCCATCAACAGAAGAGTGGCTAAACAAGCTGTGGTATAAACATATGATGGCATATTACACAGCTGTAAGACAGAATAAAGTCATGAAGCATGTAACAACATGGGGGGACCTTGAGGATGTTATTCAGAGTGAGATTTGCCAGAAACAAAAGAACAAGTACTATATGGTCTCACTGATAGGAACTAACATTAATGAGTGAACTTGGAGAATTTCTCTTAAGAACAGAAGTTATAAGAAGATAAAAATAGGGGAGAGATTGGGTAATTGGAGCTGAAGGGATAGAGATTGTGCAACAGGACTGATTGTAAAAATTCAGAAATGGATAGCACAATACTACCTGTGTATAGTGCAATAATGTACATACACTGAATGTAAGAATGATAGAGGGAGGAGGGCTGGGGGCACATATGAAACCAGAAGGAAAGATAGACAATATCTGAGATGGTATAATTTAGGAATGCCTAAAATGTACAATGATACTGACTAAATGTACAAATCTAAAAAATGTTTTTGCATGAGGAAGAATAAAGGAATGTCAATATTGCAGGGTGTTGAAAGTAGATGGTCATTCATACTATAAAACTTCAACTTCTGCATAAAACTAAAGCAAGAAATGTTTATTTGGTACAAAATTTATATTTTGACTAGTGCATTTCCAGATTTAACTCATATGGACAGTCTAATTGAACACCATAAGTACGTGGAGCCTTGAATAGTGCATGAGATTTTGCAGGTTTGTCCAAGTTAGTGTGATGCCCTGATAAATCCCAGAGTGATATGAACAGTGAATAGAGAAGTATTTGCAAAGTCCCCTTGGGGGAATGGGAAGAAAGGGGAAAATTCAACTTCCCCATTTGGAGAATTCCCGATATTCTTGCAATCAGTGGGCCAACCAAATCAATAGGCCAAACCCTCTATCATGGGGTTTGTTCCTATAAATCTTATCCCCACAAAGGATAGGTTAAGCCTACTTAAAATTAGGCCTAAGAGTCACCCCCTAAGAACTCTTTTGTTGCTCAGATGTGGTCTCTCTCTCAGCCAACATGACAAGCAAACTCACTGCCCTCCCCCTCTCAACACGGGACATGACTCCCAGGGGTGTGGACCTCCCTGGCAACATGGTACAGAAATCCTAGAATGAGCTGGGACTCAGCATCAGGGGATTGAGAAAACCTTCTCAACCGAAAGGGGGAAGAGATAAATGAGACAAAATAAAGTGTCAATGGCTGAGAGATTCCAAACAAAGTCAAGAGGTTTTCCTGGAGGTTATTCTTATGTATTATGTAGATATCCTTTCAGTTTATTGTGTATTTGAGTGGCTAAAGGGTAGTACCTGAAACTGTAAAGCTCTCCAGTAGCCTTGTTTCTTGAAGATGATTATATAAAGATATAACTTTTACAATGTGACTGTGTGGTTGTGAAAATCTTGTATCTAATGTTCCCTTTATCTAGAGTTTTGCAGATGAGTAAAATATATGAATAAAAAATAAATAATAGGAGGACCAAAGGTTAAAATATATTAGGTAGATGGAAATATTAGTGGTCAATGAGAGGGGGGTTAGAGGTATGGTATATATTTATTTTTATTTCTTTTTCTGGAGTGATGCAAATGTTCTAAAAAAATGATCATGGTCATGAATATGCTACTATGTGATGATAATGTGAGCCATTGACTGTACACCATGAATGGAATGTTTGCATGTTAAGAATGTTTATGTTTGCATGTTGTTTTACCAATAAAAATATTTTTTTAAAAAAGTAAATAGCAAATCAAGCCCAAAAAATTACATATGATGTTGAATAACAGTTATATTAGCACTTATGGCTAGTGCTTTTTCTTCTGTTTCATGACCTTTATTGTATTTTATTTTATCTCCTTTTTTAGAAGGACTAAGTAAGAAAAACATAAACACATTTGATGTTTTTATCTTCGAATAGCTTGTAATATGCTTAGGTATAAATTGTATACAGTTATGCATGTAGAGAAATGGAATATGATTTAGATTGAGGTTATGTATTATTCGGAAGAATAAGGGTAAAAGCAGTGACCTCTTCAGTCATATCAGGGGTTACGTTATACCGATACATTTTACTTTTCATCACTTGGTTAAAGTGTCGTGTCCAGATTTCTCCACTGTAAAGTGCCATTTTTCCTCTGTAAGTAATAAATGTTTGTTTTATTCTTGTTACCCTGAAAATATCCTGTTTCTCCTCAGGTTTTTCTTTGGTGGATCTTGATGGTAACAAGTTTACTGAGATGTTCTAATGGTGATTTTTTTCTGTTTCCCTCATCCCTCAACAATACTAGAATTCTTTTATAGGGAAAGATTGTCTTTTCTTCTCATATGTTTATTTATCTGATTATTCATTTATATAAGTACAGAGTCACAGATATTTATTTCATTCTTTGGGTTATAATAAAATATTATTGTTATTTATTTTGCTGCTCAAATTGTTACCGATTTGGACAATGGGACCTATGTTGGCTCTGGTGCTTATGCCCTTTCCACACACATCTATTTTTTTTTTTTTAGTGCTTCTTTATGTTACTTCAGGATGCTCCAGTGTCAACGTATCCTTTCCCTGCCCCAGCCCTGGAATGGACTACTTTTCTAAGGAACCTCGTTTCTTTAAATGAAGAATGGCACTTAGAAACCAAGATTGGCTTATGGGTGTGCTCATTGCCACTGGGTTGTTCTTTCTTCTAGGTAGTCAGTAGACCAAGCATCTCAGAGATATGGTTATCTCAGTGCTTCTTCTTCTCTCCCAACTCTAGTTATGGATTCAGCACTTATTCCTGCACCTCCCTCACAGGTAGAAGTATTTTCTCCTTGATTTTCTTTCCCCAGCTGCAATGAGTTTTACCAGTTGTCATGGTTAGGGACATGTGTCAACTTGGCCAAGCTATGGTACTTGTTTATCTGATCGGGCAAATGCTGGCCTGTCTGTTGCAATGAGGACATTTCATAAGATTAGATCATGATCACATCAGCTGCATCCACAGCTGATTCCATTTGTAATCAGCCAAAGGGGAGTGTCTTCTACAATGAGTGATGCTTAATCTAATCACGGGAAGCCTTTTAAGGAGGACTCAGAGGAGACAGGTTCCATTCCTGCATCGGCTGGTGAGCCTCTCCTGTAGAGTTCATCCAGATCATCCATCGGAGTCGTCAGCTTCACAGCCTGCCCTGTGGGTTTTGGACTCTGCGTTTCTGTGGTCACGTGAGACACTTTTATAAATTTTATATTTGCAAGTGTTCCCTGTTGATTCTGTTTCTCTAGAGATCCCTAACTCCAGTATAATTTAAGAACTTGTTTTTGTTCCTCTTTTCCCCACAAATTTAAGCTTATGATCCATGAAAGGAATAGGGAATAATCATCCATGGAGTTCTGTGTCCCTCCTTCACGGCTTCTGTTTCTGGTGATGATTCCCATATCATCACCTTGCAAGACACTTTCTTAGCACTCTCTCCAACCTCTTCTCTGAGTACTTAGTGGGGTCTACATAGAAATAATCTAAGGAGATTGTAGATTCACTCAACTTCTGAGGTTCCTAAGGCCTTTATACTCTCTGTCACTCTAGTCAAACTCTTCTTACCAGGGTCCAGTTGTGTCAACTCAAGATATGTCAGTGTTCATGTTTTCTTTCTCCCTGCAGATCCTTCTCTCCCTTTAGATTTTCAGGCTAGTTGGTTACTCTGTGACCTCAGTTCTCTGACAGGTTCAAGAAAAGTCATTAACTTAAGGTTTTCAGGCTTTATTTTTAATTGTAAAGAGTCTTTATTTTAGCACTCTGCCTCTCCAAGCAGAATCTTGGAGTTTTGCTGCTGTTCCATGTTCAAACTTACTCAATCTTGTCTCAACACAACTGAGAACTAATTTTTTGGACACTAAACATATATTACTTCAAAATACATTGTTTCATTTTTATGTGTGAAATACTCCCTCTTATGGATTGAATCCCCTCCCCCACCCACCCACACGAATCCATTGAAGTCCGAATCCCCAGGACCTCAGAATGTGACCTGATTTGGAAATAGTCATTATAGATAGAATTAGGCAAGTTAAAATGAGATCATATTGGAGTAGGGTGGGCCCTTAAACCTGTGTGACTGGCTTCCTTATTAAAAGAGGAAATTTGGACAAAGATGCAGAGACAGAGGTGAGAAGGCCTTGTGACAGCTAAGGCAGAGAACCCCATGGATTGCTGACAAGCCACTGCCAGAAGCCAAGAGAAAGGCAGGGAACAGAATATTTTCTATGGAGTTCAAAGGAAGCATCACCCTGATAAAACATTGATTTTGGACTTCTAGTATCCAGAACTGTATGAGAATAAATATCTGTTATGCTCAGCTACCTAGTTTGTGGTACTTTTATACAGCAGCCTTAGGAAACTAAGACAATGCTCATCTGAATTGTAAGCTTTCTGAAGGTTGAAAGGATACATGGAGTAATGGAAAGAACATGAACTTCAGAGACAGAAATCTAGGCTCAAATTCTAGCTCTATAATATAGTTGGCTATAGATAAAATAGTATACCTCCATCGGCCTCAGTTTCCCTTTCTGTAAAATGGAGATAAAAATAATCAACTAAACTACTAATTATGAGGACTCAATGAGATGATGTGTGCAAAGTTATTGTAATGTGGTAGGCTTTCAAAAGGTGTTATTTCACTTCCTTTCCCATACCCTCCTTTTACTTCAAACCCGAGTATCTCACAGAATCTCTAGAAGAACAAGGAACATGAAACAATAGGAAGATTTAATGTATTCAATTGAAGTGCTGCAGTCATGTTTCTGTTTTATTCCCACATTATGGCACAAACCAACCTTTGTGTCACAATGCCCACCAGGATAAATTCACCACAATTTCTGTGGAAACTCATAAAGCTCAAATGACAACCTTGCCCCTTGTCTCCCAAGAAAAGCATAATGTCTCATAACGTATCAAGAGCTTCAAAATATGGCTGGTAGGATACTCCTTTTGAGGAAAAACTAGGACAAGTTAACTTTTCTGAGCCTCAGATCTTTCAATTAGATTAAAAGATGAAAGCATCAGCCTAATTGTTTTGAACCTTTGGATTAAGCATAGAAGGGCTCAGTTAGATTGAAAATGTTTTCTAGAATAGGTATCCTCCCTTAGTTCATTAACATTTTAGCAAAAAATCATGGAAGATTAGCCCTATTTCTGAGGTGTTACAATGTTGGAAAGATATACTTTGGGAAGGAAAGAGAACTCAAAGGCAAGCCCATAATGAAAGTATCTCATCAAGAAGTACGTTCCTGCAGAAGAAATGAAAGAGATTTCTGAAGAAATAGAGCAAGGGTACTTGGCAAGCAAGCACAGTCCACTCCACCATGTTGCAGAGGACAAGTGTAGTGAACATGCATGTGTGAATTCCCATCCTAACACTTGAGTTCCAATAACTGAAGTTCTAGGGTTTTGGAGAAGGAACATGTTTTTAAATTTTGCTAAATGACTAAACAAAGAATTTCCCTGATTGGTGACCTGTAGTACAAGGACAGAACCAGTTGAGATGGGTTTGCCTGTTTGATCTTGGTCATAGACTTATGACTTATGAGGGCGACCTCGATGGTTTGATGAGGATGACTGAGCCCTCAGTGTGAAAAGAGAACAATATAGAATTTATTGCTCATTTATTTGAAGGATGACTGTGCATAGAAAACACTACACATTGAGGTTCTGAATCAATTTCTAATTCTTCCCTTACTAAGGAATTGAGGGAAACCTCTTGACTCAGAATGGCTAGGAAAAGAAGCCTTTCTCCTATTCTATTCCATTTAGAGTGATTTTCTTTTTATCTTTACTGTTCCAGTCCTCTTCTCAGGGTCCCATTATTTCCATGGTTTTATACTGCACAAAATGGGGCTGAAAAAGTTTTTATGCTTACATCTAGGCACATAAAAATTCTCAAGTCTCTGTTCAATCACTTATTTTTAGGACTAAGGTACAATTAACAATAATGCTAAGTGTACTGCTCCTTTCAATAGACTCAAAAACCCTTGCTTCTAGTTACTTTAGAACACAAGAAGGGCACCATGTGCCATGCCCAGCCCTGCAGCTTCCCCTCTCTGAGCTCAGTGTTCTTAATTACAGTCAGCTGTTCTGGAGTCTGTGCTCAGCGATCTGCCCATGATGCCATTTGTTGTGGTCAGAGAGATAACTGTCTGATTAGAGTGTGAGCTGAAAATAGATTCATTATGGGAAGCAGTCATTACCCAGCTATCAGACATGGCTAACATTCTCCCAAAGACAGTGGAACTAAAGAGGTCATCATCTCATAGCTACAGAAAGATGTTGACTTGAAAACGATATGTACTGCTGCCCTTCCAATGTGGAAAGAGTCCTCAGTGGAAATCTACACCAATTGTCAGAGCTCAGGGACCACATAAGGCTTAGTCACTCCAGAATTAGGGAAGAATTAGGTTCTTTGTCACAGCAGGATGCTAGGAAAAATACCTTTTGGTTAAATCCTCTATAGGAGTATTTGTCAAACTGTAGGTTATAACCCAATCATTAGTGAATTCTGCAATTAATTTAGTGATTTGTAACCAGCATTTTAAAAAATAGAATGGAATGGAAGGGGAGAGGAGACAAAAGGAAAAGAGAAAATTCACATGTAAAGGTAGGTGTTATTTCATGCACCTTCGATTCGGTTTTAAAGAACAACTACACACTTCACTCTTTTGTTCAGTAACCATGTTTTAAGTACCTTCTCTAAACAGTTTAATACACTAGCAGTCACAGCTAAACTCTGAGTCCTGTATCCATTCACATTTTACCAAGGGTTCCCTATTTGCCTGGAAATATGTTTCCTAAGCACACTGCAGGTTCCAAAGTTTGGCAAAATCTGCTTTACCACATCTATGCCCTGGGACAGATCCAAACATAAGGTCAAGTTTTTCATATCTATGCAAAGCAGCTAAATATCCTGAGCCATTGTCCTAGCTTAGGGCTAGAGTTTGTTGAATGGGAAAAGGAAAACAAAACAAAATAGAGGTTAGTTAAAAAGATATGGCCATTATCTTACCCTGTTTCTAACTCCTGCTGGACTCTGTTACCAATGACATATTTCAAGTTTATTCTCGAATGTCCGTTCACATCAGTGGGACCATACAGTATTTGTTCTTTAGTTTTTGGCTAGTCTCACTCAGCATAATATTCTCTAGGTCCATCCATGTTATTACATGCCTCATAAGTTTATCTTGTCTTAAAGCTGCATAATATTCCATCGTACGTATATACCACAGTTTATTTAGCCATTCTTCTGTTGATGGACATTTTGGCTGTTTCCATCTCTTTGCAATTGTAAATAACGCTGCTATAAACATTGGTGTGCAAATGTCCGTTTGTGCCTTTGCCCTTAAGTCCTTTGAGTAGATACCTAGCAATGGTATTGCTGGGTCGTATGGCAATTCTATATTCAGCTTTTTGAGGAACCGCCAAACTGCCTTCCACAGTGGTTGCACCATTTGACACTCCCACCAACAGTGGATAAGTGTGCCTCTTTCTCCACATCCTCTCCAGCACTTGTCATTTTCTGTTTTGTTGATAATGGCCATTCTGGTGGGTGTGAGATGATATCTCATTGTGGTTTTGATTTGCATTTCTCTAATGGCCAGGGACATTGAGCATCTCTTCATGTGCCTCTTGGCCATCCGTATTTCCTCTTCTGGTAGGTGTCTGTTCAAGTCTTTTTCCCATTTTGTAATTGGGTTGGCTGTCTTTTTGTTGTTGAGTTGAACAATCTCTTTATATATTCTGGATACTAGACCTTTATCTGATATGTCGTTTCCAAATATTATCTCCCATTGTGTAGGCTATCTTTCTACTTTCTTGATGAAGTTCTTTGATGCACAAAAGTGTTTAATTTTGAGGAGCTCCCATTTATTTATTTATTTCTTCAGTGCTCTTGCTTTAGGTTTAAGGTCCATAAAACCACCTCCAGTTTTAAGATTCATAAGATATCTCCCTACATTTTCCTCTAACTGTTTTATGGTCTTAGACCTAATGTTTAGATCTTTGATCCATTTTGAGTTAACTTTTGTATAAGGTGTGAGATGCGGGTCTTCTTTCATTCTTTTACATATGGATATCCAGTTCTCTAGGCACCATTTATTGAAGAGACTGAATGAAGCTGCATCTGAGCTATAGGGTTTTTTGTTGTTGTTTTTTACTATCATCACTACTTTTATTTCTTTTCTCTATATTAACATTTTATATCTTTTTCTGTTGTGTTGCTAGTTCCTCTAAACCGATGCAAATGTACTAAGAAACGATGATCATACATCTATGTGATGATGTTAAGAATTACTGAGTGCATATGTAGAACGGTATGATTTCTAAATGTTGTGTTAATTTCTTTTTTTTATTTTTCTTTTTTTCCTTTTTTTCTTTCTTTCCATTAATAAAAAAAATAAAAAATAAAAAATAAATTAAAAAAAAAAAGATATGGCAACTACTTATAATATGACCATACGAAAATAATTCACCTCCCTCTGTTGAACAATATCGTGGGTACTCCTTTAAAATAGGGCAAAGTTCTAAAGGAAGCAAGAGGAGAATGTGAATAGAGAGTATGTGGAGCTAGGCAGAGAGTGCCAAATAGACTGGCAAACACAACAAAGCACTGTCAGTGACACAGAACTTCTGGAATTCCTAGAGGGGCCTGGCACTGAGTCAAGGATAATTAACATCCATGGGCCCCTCTGAGCTCAACATCATGCTGGCTACCCACGCAAGCCTTTTAGACCTATTCTAAACAGTACACAGTCCTTCCATTTGTCCAACCAAACAGGGGCAGAGATTAGACAGTCCCTGCCCAAAGTTCAGTGACCCCTGAAGGATCTAATCTTCCCTGTTTAAAACCCACAACGGCTGTCCAGTAATCTAGGGAAAAAATACAAATTCCTTAACATGATATGCAGGCTCAACCTAACCAGACTCCAAATTAGCTTTTCAGTGTCATCTCCTTCCATTTTCCTCTAACCTCTATGATCAGCCCCAGTGAACTTATTTCAGCACACCCCCACCCCATGCCAGGAGTTCTCTTCCCCTCAGGCCTTTGCTCCTAGGATTCACTCTGCCTGAATCATATTTCCCGTCTACTTCACCTGCCAACACATCCTTCGGTTCCTTACTCAGGGGTCACTTCCTCTGTGAAAACTCCATTGCCCTATTCTCTCTCCCACTTGCATTGCTTGCTTATCCTTTGTGCCCCCTACCCTGTCCTTCCAGATGACAACATTTTTCAAGCTGTGTTTCTATTTCCTCTCTGTAGGATCTGTGGTGGAAGCAACTAGGACTTCTAGTTCATGCTTCTTGTTTCTTGAGCATGGCTTCTGTTCAATCCCAGCATGTGACTGAGTGATTGGCGATAATAAACATCTCTAATCTTTGCTGCTGTTGGTACTGTGCTCTCAATGTATATTGAACTCGAGGTCTCCTCCGAGACTGCTGTTTCCCAGTCACTGCAAGTTTAGCTTCTTTTCAATTAAATGTGCAAATCTGTGAAATGAGTATCATGGTTAGGATTACATGACATAATAAATGTAAAAGCCTCAGTGTACCTCCTGGCAGGTAGGCATTCAATTTATGGTCATTATTTTACCATTTTCTCTGTCTCCTCTTGCCTCTGTAGCAACTCCTGTCTCGTCTAATTGCAGCCATGGTCCTGTCTGCCCCATGCTCCTGTCTACAGAGGTCTCGGCATTGAGAGCTGAAGGCCCAATTTCATGCATCTCCCCATTATTGTCTCTACTGACTGAGATAAAATTCTGAGAGCCAAGTTTAGCCAGGACCTTTGGATACAACTCCCAAGCAAACAGGTCTCTGGGTTTTGAATGTGACCACCTTCTCTTTTTTTGTTCCTTTTTTTCTGAGTCCTTCCTGGAGCTGCTGCTAACACCCTGACCAGCAGCTCCCTCTATAGGAAACCCCCCTACTGGAAAACACCTCAAAACTAACTGGTCCTGGATGGACCCCTTCTGTGAACACCTTACGTGGCTCCCCAAGACCAGCTGTGGAGGATTCTGTCATGTGAAACACACAGAAGAGACTCAGAGGATCTAGGTTCTGGTCCCCAATCTGTCACCAAGCAGCTGGTGACTTAGGACAAGTCCTTTAACATCTCTGCCTCAGTTACCGTTTCTGTAAAACTAGAAAATTGGAATAGATTATTTCTAAGATTCATTTCAGCTAAAATTTCATTTGATTCTATGATCCTATGCTTGAAGGGTGTTTAGGTTTGGATCCTAGCAGTAAATAGATGCCACATTCCAAGTGGGCATTTGAGGGGAAATTAATAAAGGCATCACGTACAGAGGTGTGGGCAGGGTGTAGAGAAACCACAGAGAACAGGGCAGAACCCCAGGGCTAGGAACAGCAGAAACTCACAGGCGTCTGTGAACTTTCCAGGACAGAGACACCCAGGCAGAAGCCACCACACAACAGGAGCACGTGGCTCTGCCTGAAGGCGGCAGACTGCAGAGACCCTGCGGGGAAGGAACCAAGGGAATAGTATTCACTGTCCTCCCTGACCTGACCCCCCACTGGTGCTTCTCAGGGGCCAAAGAGCCAGAATCCAGAGGACAAGAGAGCTTACTGCTGCAGCCTCCCAGGCCAGCCTGGCAGAGCAAATTCAGGGTGGGGAAGAAAGGGACAGGACCTAAAGAGGCAATCAGAAGCCATCCAGCACAAAGGGATGCAGATGACATTCAGCCAGGACCTGGGCTCAAGGAGATTTTTGCATTTGATGAGTCATAGTGATGCAAACAAAAAGGCTTTTTTTGTTATTTGTTTTTACTATCTAACAGCTTCATTGGTCCCTTGACATTCTGGTTAGTGTAAATCATCTGCAGTCCCTTTCAAAAGATGGTCTTGTGACAACCAGCTATAGCAAACATCAAAAACATTCACAAAACCACGGGTCAGTGAAATCGGAATTTCTTTCAATGTTACTGAGAGTCTTTTTGGAAAATAACTTATAGCAACATAAAAAGTTTAATGTCATCTAATAACCTATTCACCTTATTTTTAAAATACCTTTGATCCACAGAGTATCCTTTGGAGAGCAGTCTAAATTATTATTATCCAATTCTTATGTAGATTTATAATTAATCTAACAACTATGATTTGACCATGAATATGTTTTTGCCATCTGGTATCTTTACCCTGAATTTGATCATGAATAATACATAACCATCTGATAGCTGAATCCAATCCATAATGCAACCATACATGATACGGATTCATCCATAGTGTGCTAATTTGCATTCTCCATCATTTTTATCCAATTTCTACCCAGAGCTTTTTCACTGAGTTTCAGCTACCCGGGGAGCAATCCACCTACAGACCAGGCCATATGGGATGCAGAGCATATTCTCCAGTGTTCTGGGTCTGATTCTAATTGTCACCAGCCGAGCCAAAATGTGTCACTCCAAACATGGGCAGGGGCCCCTTGGGCGTTCATAAGATGCTCAGTGGAGCTTTCAGTGCTGTGTTGCTGACACTGTGTATTTTAATTAGGCTTCTAAGTGCACATTTACTTTTCCCACAAGGCCAGTCCTATGTGCAGGTGAAAGAGAGCCATGTGCCTGCAGGCATCAGACAGTGGCTGGTGATCCTGACCACTTGAAAAGAAGTGAAGTCTAAGTGTTTAAAATTATAAGCCAAATAAAACATTGCCCACCTGGCCTCATCACCCCACCCTTCCCTGGTGTTACACCCATGTTTTGTCTTGGATGAGCTAACTTCTTCTTGGCTAGCTCCTTCTGGATTGGTGAACTGCTGAAATCTCAACATCGGGTGCCCTATCTGTACACATTCAAATTCAAACGCTTACAGAACACAGTGTCAGCCAAAAGGAAAAGCGGCTTTGGGCCCAATTTGGCTGGCAGACCACAGGGTTCTAAACCTTGCTTTTTATTATTATACAGATATTTCTCTCCATCAGTCTTGACCCTGAGGCCACCTGGCAGGTGGGGACTAGCATATTTGCAATTCACATCCATGATCCTTAAGTATTAGTTCTACACTACACATAAAATCTCTAACACTCTGAGTGGAAATAAAGAAAACTGGAGAGTAATTTAGCATTGGGAGAAATCTGGAGTTAAATTTTGTGGTTGTTGAGTTTGACAGGAGGCCAATTGATCTTTATATTTAAAAGGAGTACCACTTGAATTTGAAAGTGACCACAATCTCTATGTATAATACGATGGAAAGAGTTCTACATGGTAAGCAGTTGATGGTAAGCAGTTGATTCTACACTGTATGCTCATCAAAGCTGGCCTTTGATTTCCTCTTTTTTTTTTACTATGACAGTGAGTAGCAGATCCTGCAGCTCCACCTCCAATTGAAACCTGTCACGCCATCCAGCCAGAGTCATTGTTGAAAAGCCACTGCATTTGTGGTTAGGGCTGCGGCCCAACTGCTTTCACTGGTTCCACCTGCTCTGAGCTTATTATCACATCATTCTGTCCACGCTAAGTGATGGAACTGATGACCTAACTCAAGGGCAAGCAATCTGCACATCAGCCAGTGGTCCTGAGGTAGGCTGTCCCTAGGGCTTTGCCCATCAAGGAAGGGAGTCATTGGCCAAACCATCCAGATTCACATCTTCAGGAGTTTAAGAGTGAGATGCAAAGATTTAGCTGTTGGTAACTGGCCAAAGTAGCTGAGAGACTCTGAGAGAATGAATGAACAGAAGCCAAGAGCAGAATGAACAGAAGCCATGATATAAAAAGAGAGGCAGGTACAGCTGAAGCAGAGACAAGGTTGAGTCACCCCATGGGGGATGGTCAGAGGCCGGAGAGTGGACACAAACTGCTTGACAGGGATGTGGGGGTAGAGGAGTAGGGGTAAGACAGCTAGCATGCTGAGCTGCCACACATTTGGAATGACCTTGCAGGATTAAGTATGTGTGTGTGTGTGTGTGTATGTGTATGTCGGCAGGATACTATAAATCACCAATTTACATCTTTATGTCTTCTCCCCAATCCCTGAGAGTACTTGAGATTGGAAGCCTGTAAAAAGGGGTTATCTAGTCATGTAATTCCTAAAAGAAATGGTGAAAGTTAGCAAGTCTGAAAAACAGAGTAAAATTGATTTCTGTATCATCGAATTAAATCTGATTAGTGACCCAGAGTGAGGTGTACCTATATTTCTTTTTGTTCTTGGTATCAGAATCTACACTCTGCCTTTTACTCATCCAATTAATGTTTCTGGATGGGATGTTCATTGACTTTTGAGAAGGACAATTCTTCATTGAGTAGGCCTCTCTGGTGGATTGCAAGGCATTTAGCATCCCAGACCCAAAGAATGCCTAAAATGACTTTCCCTCCTCCCCACTGTGACATTCTAAAATGTCTCTTAGGATTTCCAAATATCCAAATACTAACTTAAACTTTCACATCCTTCAAGGGGCAGTTCAAATCCAACCTTCTCCTCAAATCTTTTATTATTCCAGATTACACTGATTTCTTACTTTCTTTGAATTCCGGTTGCACTTAAAATCAACAATGCATCATTGATTTCTTAATTGTGTTCTAATTGTTCCATGTATGTTGGTTTTGCATCTCAGCTTGATCATAAATGCTTTAAGGGAAGCAACAAGTCTTAGAAGTCTTTTTTATCCCACATTCTGCCTTACATATTGCTGAATACTTATTGAATTCTGAACAGCTCTTCACAATCTAATCTCTGCTTACCTCTTCAGCAATATTTCCTGTCATGTCTCCACACTCACCCCAGGTCCATGTCCCTCCATCAATTAGAGGCTTTTTTAAAGTTCCCTGAACATACCATGTTGCTTCACTTTGATGCCTCTACATTACTATACTATTTGCACATATAGAGAATGTCCTTCAATTGCCTTTTTTCAGGGTGAAATTCTATCCAATCTTCAAATTCCAGCCCTTCTGGCCAGTTACAACCTTCTCTGTAGTTTATACAAACTTACATTGATATATTACTTCTCTTTTGCCTGGTTCTTATTTCTGAAGAGGGCAGGAACTGTGTCAGATTTGTTTCCCTATCTCCTATCATAGTGAATGTCACACAGTAAGCACTGAATAAATGTTGGTGGATTATAGATTATTATACTGTATCTCTAACATTCATAATTTTGAGCCACACTATAGAGAATGAAGAAGAATGTTGGTCACTAAATAGGAACAGCTGATACATTTTTTTCTTCACTGTTTCTTGCATTTTGCTAAATAAGTCTAAAGAAATAGAATACATGTGTCTTACTGCTGTTTGGAGCTTGGTTCCAACTCACATATATTAGACAGTTTCATTAAAGCACCTGAAAGAGTCAACTTGGTATGCCTTGACTAATTTCTCTCTTTGAATGAAATACTCAAGACACTGCACCAGCTATTATCAGCAAGCAATGAACTCAAGCTGAACACTCCACTGTAAGGCAAAGGAAAATAACAGTCTGCACTTGATTAGGATAGCTTTATTTCTATTTAGTGCTTGATACAGTGAGGCTTCCTCTATTACTTCCTTAAGGTAAAGGACAGTGATACCCACATACAGCATCATATAAAATAAAAATAATTGTATGGGAAACATTGTCTATGTTTAATGACACAGGCTTGAGTAAGAGAGTTTGAGAATCAATGTGGTCTCCATTCAGCTCCACTGATGACAGAGTTCTGCTGTAAGCCCAAGATAATGTCTCAGGCTCATACTAATTGCAGACAAGCCTAAGCTCTGGATCCAAGTGAAGGCCGTTGCAAAGAAGTGAAACCGATGATGCCTCAGTCTGATTCTGCAAGGCCTCTGCATGTCACCAGGGGTCATGTGGAGGGGAGGTGGGCCCTCCCAGGAGCAGCAAAAGAACCAAGAAGCCACAGCCTCCTCAGCAAGCAAGGCTGAATAAAAAGTGGAAAGATGAAGAATTATCAGCTGAATTGTGGTCCACTGCCTACTTATAATTCTAATTCTGGAAACTAGGTTTCCAGCAATTAAAAATAGGCTGTGGAAGTGCTAGAGAAAATGAGGAGAATGAGATGCACTGTTGGTAGGGAAACTGAGAGGTGCAGCCCCTTGGAGGGCAGTGTGGTTCCACAGGAGGCTAAGGGTGGGGTTGCCATAGGATCCTGAAGTTGCTCGGTATATACCTGGAGGAACTGAGTGTGGGGACAAGAATGGACATTTGCACACTGGTGTTTATGGCGGCAGTGTTCACAATCCACAACTTATGGAGGTGACCTAAGGGTATGGCTGAGGAATGGAAGGGGGACCTATGGTGTATACATACAATGGACTACTAGGAGGCCACATGAAGGAATGAAGTTGTAAAGTGTGCAACCAGATGAATGGACCTTAAGGACTGTGTGTTGAATGAAATGTCAAGAACAAAAAGACAAATATCATGCCTTAATCATATGGACCAACTATAATATAAAAACTCAGTGAACTAAAAAGTCGAGAGATGGGTTAGCAGGTGGGAGCCTATTGCAAAGGTCCTAGATTGTAAACTCTTACAGCAGTCACATATATTCAGGAGGTGTAACTGTTAATTATAAATTCTGAGATACTGAGATTCTTGTATTTTGCTAAATAAGTCTAAAGAAATAGAACGCATGTGTTTTACTGCTGTTTGGAGCTTGGTTCCGACTCACATATATTAGACAGTTTCATTAAAGCACCTGAAAGAGTCAACTTGGTATGCCTTGTATAATTTCTCTCTTTGGTTTTATATATAACCTGGTCATTCCCAGAAACCTTCGGTATTTAAGTGACACCTGAGAATCAGAGTTAGAGCTTTGAAGCTATGAAAGTCAGCAGTACCCCATACAGGAACTGTTTAAAAAGTTGAAAAAGTGATCAGACTTCGAATGAAGCTAATCTGGATAGGACTAAGGCATATCAGAAGACTGAGTAAAGGATGATATTGTCCATATTTTAAAGCTTCAAATTCTATGTGAGACTAAAGGGAGAGATGTTTTATCGAGTGCAAAATTTAAATTTTGGGTAATGCATTTCCTAATTTAACTTGTATGGTCAGTTTAATTGAACACCATAAGTACATGGAATCTTGAATAGAATATGAGATTTTGTTGGTTTGTCCAGATTAGTGTGATGCCCCAGAGTAATTTGGGCAGTGAATAAAAAAGTATTTGCAAAGTCACCTTGGGGGACAGGGGAGAAAGGAAGAAATATTTAATGTTCCCATTTGGAGAATTTCTGATATTCTCACAAGCAGTGGGGACAATCAAATCAATGGGCTAAGCCCATGATCTTGGGGTTCAACCCTATGAAACCTAAAACTGCAAAGGATAAGCTAAGCCTGCTTAAAATTAGGCCTGAGAGTCACCCTCAAAGAACTTCTTGTATTGCTCAGATATGGCCTCTCTCTCTAAGTCAGCCTGGCAGGTCAACTCACTGCCCTCCCTCCTATGTGAGACATGACTTCTGGGGATGAGCTGGGACTTGATGGCACCAAGGAACTGAGAAAGCTTTTTTGACCAAAAGGGGGAAGAAAGAAATGAGATGAAATAAAGTTGTGGCTGAGAGATTTCAAACAGAGTCAAGAGGTTATCCTGAAGGTTATTCTTATACATTATATAGATATCCCTTTTTAGTTTACAGTATATTGGAGTAGGTGGAGGGAAGTATCTGAAACTGTTGAGCATGTTCCGGTAGTCTTGATTCTTGAAGATGATTGTATAAAAATATAATGTTTACAAGGAACTATGTGATTGTGAGAACCTTAGGTCTGATGCTCCTTTTATCCAGGGTATGGACAGGTGAGTAAAAAAATATGGATTAAAAAATAAATAAATAATAGGGGGGACAAAGGGTAAAATAAATTGAATAGATGGAAATACTAGTGATGAATGAGAGGGAGGGGTAAGGGGTATGGGATGTATGAGTTTGCCTTTTTTCTTTTTAATTCTTTTTTCTGGAGTGATGCAAATGTTCAAAAAAATGATCACAGTGATGAATACTCAACTATGTAATGACATTGTGAGCCACTGATTGTACCTCATGTATGGAATGTATGTGTGTGATGATTTCTCAATAAAAATATTTTTTAAAAAAAGGGTTGTGGAAACAGTCCATAATTTAACAGAGGTTTCATTATACCATATCTGGAAACGACTGCACAGATGTATAAAATGGTGGCAGAAATCTATTAGAAGAGAGAGGCCAGCCTTTGGCAGTGTTCTTTAATGTAAATGTGTTTTTTACAAGCTCCTTTGTATAAATTTTTTAAGTTTTATATTTGACATACATCAGCAGGGGGACAGAGGTAAAAAGATTGAGGCCCTTTTACCTGCCCGCCCCTGTTCAATACCAAGGTTTCATGGACAACAGCTGGTAAAGTCTGGATTGAAATTTCCACCTGTCTCATACCAAGGCTCACCCCCTACTAACTCATGGCACAGTGCTTCCTTTGCTGAGAAAGGGAGAGGGGAGCCCCTGGGAAAGGCAAGAGGAGGAATAGTTAGAATTAGTCAGATGCGTGGATGGCAAGGGTTTCTTCTAAAATATTTCTTAAATGTGTACTTTTCCCTTCTGAACATTATGAACTCTTCTGTAAAATGAAGAGCTAAATTGTGATGATGTCTCTGCTGTCCTTGGAATTCTGTCTCTTCAGTGTCCACTTTATTTCCCCTCTCAGGTTGACAACCTTGGTTTTTGGTTGGGTTTTTAACTATCAATATTGAAATATGTTCAAATTTAAGGAAATTTGCATGAACAGTACTGTATTCCCTTATATCCTTCATCAAGCTTTCCCTAATCTTGCATATCTATGATACACTTATCAAAACTAAGAAACTAATATTGGTACAATAGTATTAATTGAAGTATGTATTTCATGGAGAATTTTATTTCGTATTTTTATTTTGGATTTCTCCGGTTTATTCACTAATGTCCTTTTTCTGACCCAGCATCCGGGGCAGAATCCCATATTCCATTTAGTCATCATGCCTCTTTAGTCTCCTTTAATCTATGAGAGTTTCTTGGTCTTTTTTACTCTTTCAGAACTGTGACACTTTTGAAGAGTACTGGTCATGAATTTTATAGACTATTTTTCAACTGGGGTTCATCTGATGTCCTGTCATGATTAGATTGAGGTAATGGATTTGGGGGAATAATTCCACAGAGGTGAAGCACCTTCTCCTCACATCGCAATCTGGGGTACATATTTTCAGCCTGACTTATCACTAGTGACATTAATCACGATCATTTAGTTAAGGGGTATCTGCCAAGAATCTACATAGTAAAGCCATTTTTATCTTTATATATTCTTAGAAGCAAGTCACTAAGTCCTGCCCACACTCATGAGGAAGAAAATAAATATCTACCACCTGGAAAAAAAAAGTGTATAAAAGAACTTGTAACCACCTATTTTGAAGCTGTTGGGATGGAACTTTCAGACAGAAAAAAGACACTGCCTGCGCCCTGTGGCAGTGTCCAAACACATTTCCCTTGTTCCTTAACCATCTGCCATGACAGAGCACATGGTTGGCTTCCACCACCCAGTGTGTAAATATTCTTGATAGCTGGCCAAGTCTCAGCTATGCCATATGCCCCCCAGGAAGAGATAAGGACCAATACTGAGCCTAAAGGAGCAATTATTTTGCGTATTCTGATAAACCAGACCACGCTACATGTTAACAGCAGAGGCAGTCCCTTTACCACAACACCCACTTTGCCAATGGAATGATCTCCAGAACCACCCCACCCCACCCCACCCCCCCAAAAAAAGAAAAAGGAAAGAAGAAAAGACAAAGAAGCGTCACTACAGAGCAGCTGCATTAAGGCAAGGACATGGCTAGGATGGGATGGGATACGGGACAGGCCACTGTGTGCTCAAAAACCCTGTTTTATTTTGTTTTTGTGTTTTTCTTCCCTGGCACACAGGGAGACCAAACGTTCCAGCCTCTTACACTAGGCTGGCCTCTAAAATCCTCCAACCCCCATGTGCTCCCTCCGTATCGCCTTTCTTCCCTGGCCTGGCATCTACAGTTACAGCAGAGAATTCTGAGGCTCTGTAGAGCGCGGAGGTTCTGGATGAAAGGTGCCTGGGTCCCTACAAGACTGCACGGACAGAGCCCCTGTGGACCCCTGCTGGACTCAGATGTGATTGAGAAATGGACCTCCACCGTGTTACTCCATGGAGAATTGGCAGTTGTTTGCTAAAGCCATCAGCCTTTAGTAGCTAAAATAGAAGGAAGTCCCTAGAGGGCAGGGTTTGCTCCATTAAATTGATTGTCGAGGGCCCAGGACGGTCCTGGGTGCAGATGGGACTTAACTGCTTTCTAAGATAAAGAAGAAAATGATAAATAGCAGGTCATTACAGTGAAGCATTTGCTTTGCAAGAACTGTACAGCTAAACTGCATCTTTTTCTACAAAGTTGCCACAAAGATTGTCTGCAAAAAAACAGTAGAGAGAGTTGATAAAATTATTCAAGTGGACATGGTGGCAGAAGCAATGGGCTTGAAAATAGCCCAGGTCAAATAAAGGTTCCCCAAAGGTTTCTGGTTCACAATTTTCAACCAATATAAGAGCAATTATTTAGAGTATTCTTGAAAATAGACCACAGTGTGTATTAATAGCATAAAATCCTTTTATCTCAGCACCAACTTTACCAATGAAAGTTAGACGGAAAATAAAGCATAATCATACTTAGTGAAAAATATTGGCACTTGACCAGGTTTCTATAGCTTTCTAATAAATTGTCCGCCCACCTGGTAATTGCAAAGAAATGAATTCTAACAGGTTTGTCACTTATAGCAGATTTGTGCCTTTCCATTTCAATATATTCCATAAAAAGCCCCATTCTGCTTTATTAACAATAGGAACCCAAATTCTGCAATCAAAACTCAATACTTTATATCTCACTGTCTATATTCTTTCCATACTTCCCATGTAGAGTGAAATATTTATTTTAAAAATCTAGTTCTGTGAAGTTTCACATATAAAAAACAGAGCGGTCGTTTTCTCCGCCGGCCCGCCGCGCGGCGCCCACGCCCCGCAGCAGCCGAGCCGCCCGACCTCCTTCTCCCCTCTCTTTCTCCGCCGGCCCGCCGCGCGGCGCCCACGCCCCGCAGCAGCCGAGCCGCCCGACCTCCTTCTCCCCTCTCTTTCTCCGCCGGCCCACCGCGCGGCGCCCAAGCCCCGCAGCAGCCGAGCCGCCCGACCTCCTTCTCCCCTCTCTTTCTCCGCCGGCCCGCCGCGCGGCGCCCAAGCCCCGCAGCAGCCGAGCCGCCCGACCTCCTTCTCCCCTCTCTTTCTCCGCCGGCCCGCCGCGCGGCGCCCAAGCCCCGCAGCAGCCGAGCCGCCCGACCTCCTTCTCCCCTCTCTTCCCCCTCCTGCTCCGGCTGCTCTCCAACCACCACGGTGCCCTCTTCCCCCGCCTTCACCGTGCTCCTCCGCCACCAGCCTCGACAGCCTTGCCGCCCTCACCTTTCCTCCTCCAGAGCAGCTACTGGGGGAGTGGAGATAATACAGAGCAGCTCCCGGAGCCACGACGGAGATCAAAGGGACAGCGGACCCCATCCTGGAACGGCTGACTATCTGGGAGAACCAGCTCCGGTGAGATCACCAAGGGGCACGGGCTTTCCTGGGTGGGACGACAAGCGACCGGAGTCCCTCCCTTCCACCTTCCTGGGCCAGCTGGTAGAATTGGACAGGCGGTCCCCTTAGGCCGCGGCGGCTGGTGCCCCCACCACACGAGGCCCCCCGGAACAACTGAGATAGTTGGGTCGGAAACCCCCAGACTGCGGAGAACAGTGACCGGGGGATCCCTTCCAAACACGTGACTCCCCCGTCGGCTGGGAACGGTGTACTCTCCCGGGCTGCGACAGCTGGCGCCCACCCGCCACGCTTGGTGCCCCGCGCCGACTGGCTAATTTGGCCGGACGCTCTCCTGTGCTGCGACGGCCGGCAACCCTCCCCACGTTTGGAACCCCGGGCTGGCTGGCATTCTTCCAAGACGCTTAGGTTGCCGAACCTCCCCTATGGCGAGAGTTTTCCAGAGTTGAGGGACCCACAGCAACTTTCGCTGGTGGAACCCACAGACAGGCGTGTGCCACGAGCGCCACCTACTGGGCAGGATAGGAAGAACAGAACCCAGAGATTGCGCAGATAAATCTTTCAAGCTGTGGGGTCGAACACCCAGGGAAATCTGACTAAATGCCCAGACGCCAGCAGAAGATAACGGATCACGCTCAGAAAATTGAACATATGGCCCAGTCAAACGAAGAAACCAATAGTTCAAATGAGATACAGGAGCTGAAACAACTAATGCTGAATATACGAACAGAAATGGAAAACCTCTTCAAAAATGAAATCGATAAATTGAGGGAGGACATGAAGAAGACATGGGCTGAACATAAAGAAGAAATAGAAAAACTGAAAAAACAAATCACAGAACTTATGGAAGTGAAAGATAAAGTAGAAAAGATGGAAAAAACAATGGATACCTACAATGACAGATTTAAAGAAACAGAAGATAGAATTAGTGATTTGGAGGATGAAACATCTGAATTCCAAAAAGAAACAGAAACTATCCGGAAAAGAATGGAAAAATTTGAACAAGGTATCAGGGAACTCAAGGACAATGTGAACCGTACAAATATACGTGTAGTGGGTATCCCAGAAGGAGAAGAGAAGGGAAAAGGAGGAGAAAAACTAATGGAAGAAATTATCACTGAAAATTTCCCAACTCTTATGAAAGACCTAAAATTACAGATCCAAGAAGTGCAGCGCACCCCAAAGAGATTAGACACAAATAGGCGTTCCCCAAGACACTTACTAGTTAGAATGTCAGAGGTCAAAGAGAAAGAGAGGATCTTGAAGGCAGCGAGAGAAAAACAATCCGTCACATACAAGGGAAACCCAATAAGACTATGTGTAGATTTCTCAGCAGAAACCATGGAAGCTAGAAGACAGTGGGATGATATATTTAAAATACTAAAAGAGAAAAACTGCCAACCAAGACTCCTATATCCAGCAAAATTGTCCTTCAAAAATGAGGGAGAAATTAAAACATTCTCAGACAAAAAGTCACTAAGAGAATTTGTGACCAAGAGACCAGCTCTGCAAGAAATACTAAAGGAAGCACTAGAGTCAGATACAAAAAGACAGAAGAGAGAGACATGGAGAAAAGTGTAGAAAGAAGGAAAGTCAGATATGATATATATAATACAAAAGGCAAAATGGTAGAGGAAAATATTATCCAAACAGTAATAACTCTAAATGTCAATGGACTGAATTCCCCAATTAAAAGACATAGACTGGCAGAATGGATTAAAAAACAGGATCCTTCTATATGCTGTCTACAGGAAACACATCTTAGACCCAAAGATAAATATAGGTTGAAAGTGAAAGGTTGGGAAAAGATATTTCATGCAAACAACAACCAGAAAAGAGCAGGAGTGGCTATACTAATATCCAACAAATTAGACTTCAAATGTAAAACAGTTAAAAGAGACAAAGAAGGACACTATATACTATTAAAAGGAACAATTAAGCAAGAAGACATAACAATCATAAATATTTACGCACCGAACCAGAATGCCCCAAAATACGTGAGGAATACACTGCAAACACTGAAGAGGGAAATAGACACATATACCATAATAGTTGGAGACTTCAATTCACCACTCTCATCAATGGACAGAACATCTACACAGAGGATCAATAAAGAAATAGAGAACCTGAATATTACTATAAATGAACTTGACTTAACAGACATTTATAGGACATTACATCCCACAACAGCAGGATACACCTTTTTCTCAAGTGCTCATGGATCATTCTCAAAGATAGACCATATGCTGGGTCACAAAGCAAGTCTTAACAAATTTAAAAATATTGAAATCATACACAACACTTTCTCGGATCATAAAGGAATGAAGTTGGAAATCAATAATAGGCGGAGGGCCAGAAAATTCATAAATACATGGAGGCTCAACAACACACTCTTAAACAACAAGTGGGTCAAAGAAGAAATTGCAAGAGAAATTAGTAAATACCTAGAGGCAAATGAAAATGAAGATACAACATATCAAAACTTATGGGACGCAGCAAAGGCAGTGCTAAGAGGGAAATTTATTGCCCTAAATGCCTTTATCAGAAAAGAAGAAAAGGCAAAAATGCAGGAATTAACTGTCCACTTGGAAGAACTGGAGAAAGAACAGCAAACTAATCCCAAAGCAAGCAAAAGGAAAGAAATAACAAAGGTTAGAGCAGAAATAAATGAAATTGAAAACATGAAAACAATAGAGAAAATCAATAAGACCAGAAGTTGGTTCTATGAGAAAATCAACAAGATTGATGGGCCCTTAGCAAGATTGACAAAAAGAAGAAGAGAGAGGATGCAAATAAATAAGATTAGAAATGAAAGAGGAGACATAACTACTGACCTCACAGAAATAAAGGAGGTAATAACAGGATACTATGAACAACTTTTCGCTAATAAATACAACAATTTAGAAGAAATGGACAGGTTCCTGGAAAGACATGAACAACCAACTTTGACTCAAGAAGAAATAGACGACCTCAACAAACCAATCACAAGTAAAGAGATTGAATTAGTTATTCAAAAGCTCCCTAAAAAGAAAAGTCCAGGACCAGACGGCTTCACATGTGAATTCTATCAAACATTCCAGAAAGAATTAGTACCTACTCTCCTCAAACTCTTCAACATAATCGAAGTGGAGGGAAAACTACCTAATTCATTCTATGAAGCCAACATCACCCTCATACCAAAACCAGGCAAAGATATTACAAAAAAAGAAAACTACAGACCAATCTCTCTAATGAATACAGATGCAAAAATCCTCAATAAAATTCTAGCAAATCGTATCCAACAACACATTAAAAGAATTATACATCATGACCAAGTAGGATTCATCCCAGGTATGCAAGGATGGTTCAACATAAGAAAATCAATTAATGTAATACACCATATCAACAAATCAAAGCAGAAAAATCACATGATCATCTCAATTGATGCAGAGAAGGCATTTGACAAGATTCAATGTCCTTTCCTGTTGAAAACACTTCAAAAGATAGGAGTACAAGGGAACTTCCTTAAAATGATAGAGGGAATATATGAAAAACCCACAGCTAATATCATCCTCAATGGGGAAAAATTGAAAACTTTCCCCCTAAGATCAGGAACAAGACAAGGATGTCCACTATCACCACTATTATTCAACATTGTGTTGGAAGTTCTAGCCAGAGCAATTAGGCAAGAAAAAGAAATACAAGGCATCAAAATAGGAAAGGAAGAAGTAAAACTATCACTGTTTGCAGACGATATGATACTATATGTAGAAAACCCAGAAAAATCCACAACAAAATTACTAGAGCTAATAAATGAGTACAGCAAAGTAGCAGGCTACAAGATCAACATTCAAAAATCTGTAGCTTTTCTATACACTAGTAATGAGCAAGCTGAGGCGGAAATCAAGAAACGAATCCCATTTACAATCGCAACTAAAAGAATAAAATACCTAGGAATAAATTTAACCAAAGAGACAAAAAACCTATATAAAGAAAACTACAAAAAACTGCTAAAAGAAATCACAGAAGACCTAAATAGATGGAAGGGCATACCGTGTTCATGGATTGGAAGACTAAATATAGTTAAGATGTCAATCCTACCTAAATTGATTTACAGATTCAATGCAATACCAATCAAAATCCCAACAACTTATTTTTCAGAAATAGAAAAACCAATAAGCAAATTTATCTGGAAGGGCAGGGTGCCCCGAATTGCTAAAAACATCTTGAGGAAAAAAAACGAAGCTGGAGGTCTCGCGCTGCCTGACTTTAAGGCATACTATGAAGCCACAGTGGTCAAAACAGCATGGTATTGGCATAAAGATAGATATATCGACCAATGGAATCAAATAGAGTGCTCAGATATAGACCCTCTCATCTATGGACATTTGATCTTTGATAAGGCAGTCAAGCCAACTCACCTGGGACAGAGCAGTCTCTTCAATAAATGGTGCCTAGAGAACTGGATATCCATATGCAAAAGAATGAAAAAAGACCCATCTCTCACACCCTATACAAAAGTTAACTCAAAATGGATCAAAGATCTAAACATTAGGTCTAAGACCATAAAACAGATTGAGGAAAATGTTGGGAGATATCTTATGGATCTTACAACTGGAGGTGGTTTTATGGACCTTAAACCTAAAGCAAGAACACTGAAGAAGGAAATAAATAAATGGGAGCTCCTCAAAATTAAACACTTTTGTGCATCAGAGAACTTCATCAAGAAAGTAGAAAGACAGCCTACACAATGGGAGACAATATTTGGAAACGACATATCAGATAAAGGTCTAGTATCCAGAATTTATAAAGAGATTATTCAACTCAACAACAAAAAGACAGCCAACCCAATTACAAAATGGGAAAAAGACTTAAACAGACACCTACCAGAAGAAGAAATACGGATGGCCAAGAGGCACATGAAGAGATGCTCAATGTCCCTGGCCATTAGAGAAATGCAAATCAAAACCACAATGAGATATCATCTCACACCCACCACAATGGCCATTATCAACAAAACAGAAAATGACAAGTGCTGGAGAGGATGCGGAGAAAGAGGCACACTTATCCACTGTTGGTGGGAATGTCAAAGGGTGCAACCACTGTGGAAGGCAGTTTGGCGGTTCCTCAAAAAGCTGAATATAGAATTGCCATACGACCCAGCAATACCATTGCTAGGTATCTACTCAAAGGACTTAAGGGCAAAGACACAAACGGACATTTGCACACCAATGTTTATAGCAGCGTTATTTACAATTGCAAAGAGATGGAAACAGCCAAAATCTCCATCAACAGAAGAGTGGCTAAACAAACTGTGGTATATACATACGATGGAATATTATGCAGCTTTAAGACAAGATAAACTTATGAACCATGTAATAACATGGATGGACCTAGAGAATATTATGCTGAGTGAATCCAGCCAAAAACTAAAGGACAAATACTGTATGGTCCCACTGATGTGAACGGACATTCGAGAATAAACTTGAAATATGTCATTGGTAACAGAGTTCAGCAGGAGTTAGAAACAGGGTAAGACAATGGGTAATTGAAGCTGAAGGGATACAGACTGTGCAACAGGACTAGATACAAAAACTCAAAAATGGACAGCACAATAATACCTAATTGTAAAGTAATCATGTTAAAATACTGAATGAAGCTGCATCTGAGCTATAGGGTTTTTTTTGTTTTTGTTTGCTTGTTGGTTTGTTTGTTGTTGTTGTTTTTTACTATTACTACTACTTTTATTTCTTTTCTTTATATTAACATTTTATATCTTTTTCTGATGTGTTGCTAGTTCCTCTAAACCGATGCAAATGTACTAAGAAACAATGATCATGCATCTATGTGATGATGTTAAGAATTACTGAGTGCATATGTAGAATGGTATGATTTCTAAATGTTGTGTTAATTTCTTTTTTTTTTTTTCCGTTAATAAAAAATAAAAAAAAAAAAAAAAAAAAAAACAGAGCGGTCCAAATAATTCCCCTCTCCCCATCTCCCTTCTCGCGGACCTCCTAAGCACGCATGCTCCCTACTCTGTACAGAAGAACTTGCGGCTGCTTGGCTTGGCAAAACGAATTCTCCAAGAATTTCTGGACTAAAATTCTCACATTTAGTAGCTCCACAAATTGCAAATACTAATTAAGCAGTGTTTAGTGGGTTTGCAGGGAAATGTTGCCATATTCGCTGTGGCAAGTCATGTAGGAAAACCTGTGGCTTCCTGCCTCCTCCAGTCTGGCACCCAGGAGACTGGTTAAAAAAAGGTTTAGTTTTTATGCACTATAACATGGCATTCTGATACTGAAGGAGATCCAGTATCTTCACTCATGTCTTTGTAGCAGCTGTAAGTGTGAAAAGTCCAGACACAACACGTACTTCAGTAAAAACACAGAGGACAGACACAGAAGGAAGACCTAACTTCCTCCACACGGGAGGCAATTTAATCACCGGTTCATTACAGGAACAGCAGCTATGCACGCATTCACTGATGACCAGCCCACATGTGAACTCCCTCTGAGCTTGGCAAAACAGATTCAGCTTCCCTTTACCAAGCTGTGAACAAACGTAATAAATTAACTTGACCTCATGTACACTAATTCCTACTATTTAGGACTAGGTTCTAATGCCTGAATGGATGCTAAAATGATCCAGACAGGATAGAAATTCACCTCAAATGCTCTCTGAGGAAAACAGTCTTTTATTCTAGCTATGCCTTTGGAAGTGAGCTCAATAAGAGTGCCCTCTTTGGAGTGGTTTTTACTAAATCTAATTAACCTGCCTAGTTGGAGAATCCTGCTGTTTTCTCTTTGGTTTCTGGGTTTTTGCCTTCCTGGGTGTGCAGGGTATTGCTTCCTTAGCATCCCCATTACAGAGTGAGGGGCCTCAGCTCCATCCATCTCTCGTGCACATACGAAGTCATTAGCACAACACTTGGGTTTTCAAGTGGGTTTAGCCTTGCCCAGGGATTAACCATTTGGCTGTCTACTTAGGGTGACTATATACTTTATCTTCCAAATTGGGACACTTTTTAGAGCACTATTATTGATTATGCCTTGACAGCAGGCATAAAACAGGGCTGTCTCGGACAAACCGGGACATATGATAACACTACTGGGAATTCAAAACAGAGCTGTGTGCTCCTATGTCTCAGGTATTATAAAATCTTCCACAGAACATTTATACCTTTCAGGGGACTCACAAAACAGATCTGTTTACATTCCATCAGCTGGAGGCAGTATACCACATTGGTGGAGTTCAGGGGCTCTGAAGCTGCCCCCACCTCTAGCCCTGCCCCACCCCAGGCTTTGAAAGATGGTTCTTCACCTCTCGACTGTAAAACTGGACCTCGTGGGCTCAACTCTCAGCACTTTCCTTTCCCATACTCGTAACTATGGAAAGTCACTTAAGTGTCCTTATCTTGGTCTACCAGTCTATAAAACAACAATAGCGTATGAAAATGCCTCATGAGGTTCTGTAGAATAAAATGAGTGAATAGATGAAAAGTAAATATCAGAGGGTCTGGCACATAGCAAGCACTCAGTTGCACCCTGGCTCTTTTCATAATATCCCTCTCCCTTCCTGAGAACATATCACCCGGGGCATAGCTTTTTAGTTTCACTACTCGCTAACCCTTGGCCGCCCTGCCGGTTGAGTCATATTCCTTTCTATCTAAGTGCTTTGTGTTGATGAGAATGGTTATTTTCAGCTCTGGTGATTGCTGAGGCATTTTTGTTTCCCTGTTATTCTTCATACACTGGTTCCTTTTTATTTTTGATATGTTCATAAAGTTGCCTCCAGCTAAATCTTTTAAGAACCTTTTCACTATTCAGAGTCACTTCCATACAACAAAGCGTTGAGTAGCACATGAAAATGAATCTGCAACTTCACTTTTAGTGACACGTTACTCTGTCTCCATATCTTCTTGAGAGTTGCATTTCAGACCCTGGTTTCTAGTCTATTACTGCCTGAAGGTAAAAGAAGAATACATCTTTAGAATAACCATCAGTATCATTTATTAGAATACGCATGACTTTCTCTGACAATTTAATAAATCTTGCACGAAAACTGGCATGGAGCCACTTATTATCAATGAAATCATGAAGAAGAAGGGAAAAAAGGTTTTCCAAGTTTCCCAAAGAACATGGTCAGTTTTACTCTTCCTGTGTACTGCATTCTTGAAAGCAGAAATAATAACTGCTGGGATTTCTTACTAGTCTTGTGAAATTGAAAGTTTTTATGTGAATCATTATTAAAGAAAGGAAAGTAACACACATACTACATTGGGCTCTTAAGTGTTTGGTTTATTTCAATTAGTTGATTAAGACAGTTAAGCTTAATTTCAATATCTCATTCTTAACTTTGCGAGAATGGGGTGAAAGTAGAGGAGAACTGTTCCCACAGCCACAGACCAGATACTGCCCCATGACCGTAATTATCACCATCTTAATTGTCGCCAAGGCTAATAATTACTGAGAAGTTATTCTGCTAATCTCATTTAATCCTCAAAATAATACCTTGAGATAGGGTCTGCCTGTAGTGCCATTGTATGGATGAGAAAATGGAGGTGCATTGTAGGTAAGTGACTTTGCCAATGTCAGTTAACTTGGACACTAAACCAGGTCAGACTGGACCCCACACCCACACTACCACATGCGTTAGGGGAGGTGTGGATTAATTTCCGGTGAAAAGTGTGCAAAGCACATGTTGATTGATGGATGAGTCAACAGAAACATTTTTAATCCCTGGAGAACAGCATATAAATATCATCTGAACACTAACTTCACCAAAGTGAGCAACTGTTGGAGAATTGTAGTAGGCTACTGTGTGCTATCGAAAGCAGACATCTTGGAATTTGTAAGTAATAACCAGCTGGTGACCATCTTTCTAAAGCTAGTTTATTCTCTTGTTCAATGAAGCACATGTGAAAGTTCAAGACCAAGAATTCTTCTTTACTCAAATACATCTTACAGTTGTTTCTTTGACAAATGACTTTCAGGTCCCAGAGACTGTGCTAGGTGAGTGCTCCAGAGAGAACATTGAATCATTCTTAAATATTTTAAGATTGGTTACATTTGTATTGCATTCATTGAGGGAATTTTCTAAGGAACAGATGGTATGTTCTGGAAGCTTCAGTCTAACCATCAAAATAATCATAGTAATTAGCATATAAAACACTTATTAGGCCCTGAACATATATATTAATTTATTTACTACTGAAAATAGCCTTATCAGATAGTGACATTGTGACAATAAGTGGCAAACCAGCACTTGAACCTCCTTGTGTTTATTTCTAAGCCTGTGTTTTAACTGCCATGACAAAGAACAACCCCTGTACGAATAAAATTGAACATTACATATTTTGCTTTTTTTTTTCCTGGGAGCTATTCCTAATTTATTAAGATCCATGCCTTTGCTTACTTTTCCTTATGGATGTTTAAATTTATCAATACTTATGTGTTCCAAACAAAACAAAAACCTGAGAACACTTTTCCTTAAATCCTCTGCAACAGGTAATTTTATACATCATAGCGTCCAGTTGTTTGGTCAAATATTGACCTAAACGTTGCTGTGAAGGTATTTTGCAGATGTGCTTAGCAGCTACAGTCAGCTGACTAAGTAAAGGCGACTGCCCTCCTTTAATGTGGGTGGGTCTTACCCAAATCAGTGGAAGATCTAAAGAACAAGAATTACTGTTCCCAAAAGAAGAAACTCTGCCTCAAAACTACAATCCCTGCTTCTCTCTGAGTGGAAACCTTTGAGGGGAGCCTGCTGGCCTCTTCTGCAGATTTCAGACTCTACTAATTTCAACATCAATTATTATCAGAATTTACAACCTGCTGAGTTCCCCTACAAATTAGGACTCAAACTTCAGCATGACTCTTGGAATTTCCAGACTGCTGGCCTGTCCTACAATATTCGGACTTGCCAGACCCCATGGTTTTGTAAGCCAAGTCCTTAAAAGAAATTTCTTAATACATATATACATAAATCCTACTGGTTCAGTTTCTATGGAGAAACCTTACACATCCTCTTTGGCCTCACCTTTGCGGTATCATCTATTTAGGGTTTTAATTCTTGATTGTTAAAATTATACAGCTTTTTAAAATCTTTACTTCTCTAGACATTACTAAATCTGATCAAGTCCTTTGTAAATGCTTCACCACCATATCCATTTCTCCCCCCACACTGATGTTGCTTTTTGGGGACAATACTTCTCCTAGAAGCTTTACAAGAAGGTCTTTGAATGATAAACTTCTGATAACTTGGTAGGTCTGAGAATTTCTTTGTTAAAACAATTGTTTATCTGGATATAAAATTCTTAGTTCAATGTTCTTTTCTTTCAAGACTTTGAATATATTATCCAGTGTTGCCATTGAGAAGCTTGCCATAAATCTGGCGTTTCTTTTTTTTTTTTTTTACTATCATTATACACTCTAGGCATTCCTAGATTATACCATCTGATCTTTAACATCTATCTTTCTTTCTGATTTCATTTATGTCCCCAGCCCTCCTCCCTCTGTCATTCTCACATGCAGCTTCATTCAGTGTTTTAACATAATTACATTACAATTAGATAGTATTGTGCTGTCCATTTTTTAGTTTTTGTATCCAGTCCTGTTACACAGTCTGTATCCCTTCAGCTCCAATTACCCATTATCTTACCCTATTTCTAACTCCTGATGGTCTCTGTTACCAACGACATATTCCAAGTTTATTCACTAATGTCGGTTCATATCAGTGAGACCATACAGTATTTGTCCTTTAGTTTTTGGCTAGTCTCACTCAGCATAATGTTCTCTAGGTCCATCCATGTTGTTACATACTTCATAAGTTTATTCTGTCTTAGAGCTGCATAATATTCCACCGTATGTATATACCACAGTTTGTTTAGCCACTCATCTGTTGATGGACATTTTGGCTGTTTCTATCTCCTTGCAATTGTACATAATGCTGCTATAAACATTGGTGTGCAAATGTCCGTTTGTGTCTTTGCCCTTAAGTCCTTTGAGTAGATACCTAGCAATGGTATTGCTGGGTCATATGGCAATTCTATATTCAGCTTTTTGAGGAACCGCCAAACTGCCTTCCACAGTGGTTGCACCATTTGACACTCCCACCAACAGTGGATAAGTGTGCCTCTTTCTCCACATCCTCTCCAGCACTTGTCATTTTCTGTTTTGTTGATAATGGCCATTCTGGTGGGTGTGAGATGATATCTCATTGTGGTTTTGATTTGCATTTCTCTAATGGCCAGGGACATTGAGCATCTCTTCATGTGCCTTTTGGCCATTTGTATTTCCTCTTCTGAGAGGTGTCTGTTCAAGTCTTTTTCCCATTTTGTAATTGGATTGGCTGTCTTTTTGTTGTTGAGTTGAACAATCTCTTTATAAATTCTGGATACTAGACCTTTATCTGATATGTCGTTTCCAAATACTGTCTCCCATTGTGTAGGCTGTCTTTCTACTTTCTTGATGAAGTTCTTTGATGCACAAAAGTGTTTAATTTTGAGGAGCTCCCATTTATTTATTTCTTTCTTCAGTGCTCTTGCTTTAGGTGTAAGGTCCATAAAACCACCTCCAAGTATAAGATTCATAAGATATCTCCCTACATTTTCCTCTAACTGTTTTATGGTCTTAGACCTAATGTTTAGATCTTTGATCCATTTTGAGTTAACTTTTGTATAGGGTGTGAGATACGGGTCCTCTTTCATTCTTTTGCATATGGATATCCAGTTCTCTAGGCACCATTTATTGAAGAGACTGTTCTGTCCCAAATGAGTTGGCTTGACTGCCTTATCAAAGATCAAATGTCCATAGATGAGAGGGTCTATATCTGAGCACTCTATTCAATTCCATTGGTCAATATATCTATCTTTATGCCAGTATCATGCTGTTTTGACCACTCTGGCTTCATAACATGCCTTAAAGTCAGGCAGCGTGAGACCTCCAGCTTCGTTTTTGTTTTTTTTTTTAAGATCTTTTCTTAAGATCTTTTTTTTTTTCTCTCTGAAAGCTTTTAAAATTTTCTCTTTGTCTTTATGTACTTAGGCTTCACTATAATTGTCTGACTACTGATTTTAGTTTTCTTAGCTATACTGTTCAGCACTCCATTATCCTTTTTATTCTGAGCTTTTATATCTTGCTTTAATCCTGTGAAATTCTTGTCCATTATTTCCTACTCTGTTCGCTCCTTTCCAACCCTCTGGGACTCTTTCCTATTCTATAGATTTTGATCCTTTTATTTCTGTGTTCATGACTCTCAACAGTTTTCATGTGGTCCATCTCTTCCTGATGTCTTCCAGGAAAAATCTGCAGCCCAACCTTTGAGTTCACTAATTTTATTCCAGCTATACCTATTCTGCAGAATAGATATAGCAATTCAAACTGCCCATCTAGTTTTTCTTCATCTCAAACACTGTATTTTTATACCCCAAATTTTAAATTCGTTCTTTTTCTTCCTCTATAATTTCATAATGTTCCTTTATCTTTCCAAAAATATTTATTAGGCCCACTTAAATTCATATTCTGTTTCATTAGTGCTGCTTCCTCTGGAAAGGCTTATAATTTCAATTCTCTTTCTTATTTAG
The DNA here is from genome assembly GCF_023851605.1 of Tamandua tetradactyla. Taxonomy (NCBI): domain Eukaryota; kingdom Metazoa; phylum Chordata; class Mammalia; order Pilosa; family Myrmecophagidae; genus Tamandua; species Tamandua tetradactyla. Next base: position 81,685,523 of record NC_135343.1, read on the forward strand.
AGCTTATGTTCCTCAAATATCTAGGGTTTTTTTTTTCCCCTTGAGCACAGATCTTTCATCCCTTTGGGGCAGGGCCATTAGCCCTAGCTTGGGGTCATCAGGGAGTAGGGTGGGATGAGGAGATGCCTTGGAGCAGAATACATGTAGGTTTGTAGACTGGGGTCATCCATTCTAGCCCCCATATGCAAGCTTCCTGCCCACCTCTCACCTTCTGGGACCTACGGCTGGGCACTGCTGTCCATTGTAGTGGGGTAGTCACCCTCATGTAACTGCCTGGTGCAGGAGGGAGGTGAAGGAAGAGAGGGCGCTCCCAGAGGCCCATCCCACTTGTCCCTATTGCCTTTGGCCCTTCATGGCTGCATCCGCCTGCCTAGAATCTGTTACAGTTCATATGGGCAATGAGAGAAGGGGTTGTAAACTGCTATGATCCTCTGCATTGAACTCCCAGTTTCAGGATCACCAATGGGAGGCAAAGAAAAGAGACACTGTTATAAACTTTCTCCCATCCATCTCTCTTTCTGATTCTTGCTTCTGCTTTACCACCAATAATGGGGCAAATCCCTTCTCTCTAAGCAAATTTCAATTTTTCATTAGTTACTGAGACCCATCGATGTCTTTATGTATCCTGTGGTCATGCTGTGTATTAACTTAGGGCGTCCTGCTCGGAGGAGCCCCACACCTGATTTAATGCTCTGTGATCCTGTCTTAAAATTCTAAATTTTAAGAATTTTCTAAAATTCTTTTTGAACAAGAGACCCTATAATTTCATTTTGTACTGGTTCCCACAAATTATGTAGGCACTGCTGCCTGTGTTATTTCCAAACTGGGCTGCATCCACTTTTATTGGGTCACCAAGTTATCCAAAACAACAAAAAGTTAGATTTCTAGAAAATTCACCCCAAAGTCCTCTGCACACTGTCAAGCACTCACTGTAATTTCAGACTTATCAAACAAACTTTCAGTAAATTTTTTGAGGGGGAAGAGGGATGGTTCACACCAGGGCCTCTTGGTTGCTATAGTAACTACAAAGAAGCAACGCCTGTATACCACCCACCTCAAGCCTGCAGAGAAGCTGGAGGTCCTGAACTTACCTAGTTAGATTCTCATCTAGTAAATATCCATCCCAATTTTTTTACTATAGATACAAGTTTGGAGTTGATAAATCTCAGTAAGGAAATCCTCATGACTAGTGTTGTAACCCAGAAGGGTCTATAAATGCATGCAAAACTTGCACAGGTAGAAATGGGAATATGGGGATATGGTCTAAAATTTTCACAAGATTATCAAAAACATCTAGGCACTGAAAAGGTCAAGAGTGATTCCGTGAGTTCTATGAGAGAAAAGAGAGAATTCAGACTCTTCTACGTTCACACACACACAAAACATATAAAAGGTTTTCTCACTTAGAGACTATATTGCACAACCTGAAGGCACGGATGTAAGTAAACACTAATTTTTACAAAGAATTCTTGAGATTAGAATATGCTGCTTATTGTTTTTAATGTAATATTAAAGGATCAGCAAATAAATCCTACTCAAAATGGTCCAGTCATTGTTAACATTTTTACCAGATTTCCTTTCTGGTTGCAAAATTCAAGATAATTTTTTTTAATTGACTGATAGTATGGGGACAATATTAAAGGTCCCCATAAATGAGGAAAGACAGTTCACTTTCAGTGCTACTGAATCTGTGCTTCTCCCTGGAGTCACCCTCCCTCCCATCCACTGCTCCTCTGTAATGCAAAGTCCCTGGCGCTCCAATTAATTGGCTTCAACAAAGGAAGGAAATACAATTCAAGCCTCTTACTTTTCTAGTTCACCTTGATAATTATCAGAGTGGAAGGTAGTGATTGGCAATCTGATGCATTCCCTAGCATTAGAGTCAGTACAGAACTTAATTGCTTATAGAAGAAAGGAATGAAGGAACGAACACACACTAGTACCAAAAACTGACATTTATAGTGTTATTTTCCTAATGATGTAAGCATTTTACAGACATTTTCAAAATGACCTTGTAACTAAGAAACTATCATCACCCCCATTTACATATGAGGAAACTAAGGTACAGAGCAGAGAAGGAAAATAACTAGATCAGATTCAAAGCGTTAGTTAAGTAAAAGAGCTGGGATTTGACCAGGCAATTTGACTCCACTTGTCATGGCTTATAAGCGCTACATTGTATCAGCAATTCTAACAAGAAACAGAACTTGTTAGCATGCTAACACCAGCGCTGCCACACAGCTAGTTAATAGAATTCCAATTAATAGCAAATAGATTAGATCATCCGATTATGCACACCTGTCTTGGGTAAACACAGAGCTTCCTACACTTTTTTTTGTTTAAATAATGAAAATACCCTCCAGAGCCCTATGAGACCTGCAGGAAATGGCACGTTGCAGAAGCACAGACCTCTGCTTTTCCACATAAACTGAGCTCTCCTCTTCATGTCTCTGAGCTCCTAGCCAGGTTCTTAGTACTAAATTAACATTTCATGACTTAGAGTAAATTAAAGGTAACCTTAGGCTAGTCCATCTCAGAAACTAAGTTGTCCCATATGTGAAATGAAGAGGTGGGTCTAGACGAGTAGTTTTCAAGCCTGGCAGCACATTAGAATCATCTGGGAAGTTGTTAAAACACCTATTTTCCACCTCCACCCCTGAGATTCTGGTTCCCTTGGTCTGAGGTAGATTCCAGGCTTTCCCACTTATTGTTTAATACCCAGCGATTCTAATTTGAAGTTAGAATTGAAAACCATAGACCGGTGGTTCTCAAGCATTTGCTCTGTGTACTGGGAGCATGAACAGTGCTCAGGAATTGGGTGGGCCAACGGTGGCTCGCCAGGCAGAGTTCTCACCTGCCATACCAGAGACCCGGGTTCAATTCCTGGTGCCTGCCCATGCTAAAAAAAAATGAAAGGAACAATGTCCAGGAACTTGTTAGAGATTGAAATTCTGAGATCCCATTCCAGGCCCACTGGGTCAGAAGCTTCAGAGTTGGTAGAGGGAAGTCTGTGTTTTAAGAAGTCTTCAAGGCAATTCTCATGTTGTCTCAAGTTTGAGAACTACTTAAATAGATCTCTAAGGACAGTTCAAAATTTCTTTGAATCAAGGAGTAACCCAAAACTGAGGTCCCTCAGCCCAAAATGGCTTAATCTAGCCATTCCACTCAGCTGGGCTAGTGGAAAGACTCATGTGCTCCTCAGTTTGAATCCTGCCTCAACCTCTTCCTAGCTGTTTGATATCAAGTAACTGCTTAACTCCTCTGGGCCATGTTTCCCATCTATAAAATGGAGAAGACATTTCCCTGTAAGGTTGTAGAGTGATTAAAGAGTGGCATGTGTGGCATCTGACAAAGGATAGAAGACTAATAAAAATGGATATTACTATTATCACATTCCAAGAGAAAAATAAGCCCATGTGGCTGGGAATCAGGACAAACCAGGCCTGGAGAAGCCCAAGAGCATAAGCCAGCTCTGGATGGAGCAGCACAGAGCTGTATGAAGCCCCAGTGTGTGAAAAATGAGGCCTTAAGGAGAGGGTACAAACACGAATCAAGGACACCTCTAACAATTTCAACCTGGACTAGCCTTGCTTATAAGGTACAAACTTTCTAGAAAACTTTGATAGCCAAGAGCGAAGCTGGATAGGAATAAAGAAAACAATAGACAAGGTCTTAGATTTAAGATTCGGTTTATTTTAAATTGTTGTTTAAAAATACATATACTTCAAAAAACAGCTTCATAATGTAGCAAAATAAATCACCAATGTGCTGAGAAGTTGCATTATTTTTATTTTCTAAGGAAAAATAAATACTTCCATTCAATTTCTAACACTGCAGAGCTATGGAAATGAAATCTCATTCAATTTTGAAAAACAACTCAAGATCACACTGAAAACGACTCTCCTCTCTCTTGTATTGTAGTACAGATGGATGACAACTATATCTGATAGAACAATAGTGTGATTAATTAGCATATTTAATTTTTTACAAACCCTTAGACACATATATTATAGGTGGTTCAAGTGCCTAGTGGAGACCCTAAACCTAATTTCCCAAGCTCCTTTTGAACCACTATAACCAAAACTCCTGGGAAGGCATGTTGATCAATATGCTTAACCTCAGCTAGTTATATCACAACTATTCTCTTTTTCTCATTCTTTGCCTGCTGGTGATATTTCTAGCAGCCTCGCCACTGTCATCTTTGAATTCTCTTATACGCAAGGGAAAATTAGAAAAGGAAGCTTCTTGTTGGAGTTAGAAACGCTTAATTTTCTTTCTCATCTGATTAGATATTCAGATTCGGAAATCTCTAAACATTTCCAGGTCTACATGCTCCAAAATGCTTTTTAAAGTCCACTTACATAATCCTGTCGAGAATGCCATATGGGTACTGGATCAAAGGTTTAGTCCTGATATTCCTAGGACTTTCATCAGTGTCGATATTAGCTTCCTTGGCATGTTCTGAGAGCTAATGGACACGTCCCTCCAAGCCTAATGCAGGGCTGATAATGTTTTTCTCTATGGATTTAGAATTTTAATTCAAAGATTACACAGCCCCCCCCCCCCTTTTTTAGAAGCAATTTATTTTGAGAGCAAAGTACTCTGTCTTAGGTTAAGCAGTTTCCTTTTCAGCTATTTTGCTAGAAAGAAGAACTAAATATTTCTAAGAACAAAAGTGCATGGATCTTCCATACTGCGGTGCCTTTCTGGGGATTTCCAATTCAGATGTGAGTCAATCTTTAGTCTCTTTTCTGAAATTGTCCTTAGGGAATTTAAAAAATGTTTTAGAAACCAAACGAGTTTCTGCTTTGCTATTCTTATTTATCACATTCTTGCACTTTGTAAAGAAAGAGTAAAACAATTACCACATTGGAGAAAACAAAGTATTTAAACACAGAAACTTATGCACAGATACAAATGTGTCTGTGTGTATATCACAGGTACCGAAAGGGGAGGCAGTGCAGGCTCACCATTGAAATGGAGAAACTCTGGTAAATTGGTCACAACTCTGGGTTCCAGTATTTACCAGTTGTAGGGTCTTAGGAGATTATTTAACCTCTCATTCACAGTTCTTGTTCCCTTATCTCTAAAAAATGGAAGTAATAATAATACCCTCATGAGCTGTTGCTAGTATTCAATAAGTAATGTAACATCCTTGCCCTTGTGCCTCAACAAATAGCTTCTGAATCAAGTATGTTAAGACGATGGTGGTCATCTGGCTGTGAACGTGGGCTTTCCACGTGCCACGGTGGTCACAGGTACCACCATGAATCAAGAGCATCCTCTGACTGATTGATCTCATGGTGGTGAGTGGCTTGACCACTCATTCACGTTTATCCAGTGGTGTGCTGGCAAATGGTTAGCAGCTGGTTCTTGGGTGGGGAGGGGAGGAAAGGCAAGTACTGATTTGTAGCATTTCCATGGTATAAATATTCCCCCCATGGCCACTCTCAAGCTACCAGTGGTGTGGCCTGTGGAGCAGACCAGGAACTACGGTTCTCAGGCACGAGCTCCGGTGCAACACCACGCTTACCCCACGGGCTGGAAACCAGCAGCATGAGATCATCTTATCTGTGTGTCTGCACACTCTTCTCCCTCACAAGGAACTAGATGGTGCAAGAAGGATTAACTCTGTCCTTATTTGTACTTTACATGAAGTGGCTGAATAAAATACCTGAGGACCATGTCTAAGGCTCCTCTTGGAGGGTCTTAACAGAAGAGCTGTACACAGAGCAGGAAGAGGCCAGAGATGTCATCCAGCCTCTGGTGCAGAGGCTAATTCTTCCGAAAAGGAAACTTCAGCAGGAAGTTTAGGTCACTCAGGTGACTCACCCTGGTTTTATTGCTGTTTATTATTAGTTCTAGGTTTGGAAACTACATCTCCATGTCTTCTGATCCTTTTTCTATACTTTTCCAGAAAAACTTGATTAGTCTCAAGCCACTCAGTGGCAAAACTCAATAAGAGGTCATGAACATATACTTATTTGCTACAATTCATATTTCTGTTCATATGCAAGCGATAAAATACACAAGTTTATTATACATATATATCCATCAAGAATTCCCTAAATGGACTTTCCTCCAAGACTGGCCTTCACTGCTCACTATAACTGAGGTAGAACTAATGAGATGTATTAGAATTCCTTAAAGATCATCACACAAGGAAGGGAGGGAAAACCAAACGATGATAAGACTCTAATGCATTGATATTCTCTTTTTAAAAATTAATTCACTTCATTTCACAAATATTTGAGCATCAGTATGTGCCAGACACCACTTCACCACTTTTTAGTTCCTGTAAATACGAATTGAACTATGCAAATGAAGCTCTTGCCTTCACAGAGCTGGTTTTCTGGGAGAGGGGGACAGGGGAAAAGGACAGAAATTTATTAAGCTAAAAATGTACCCTGTGGTTGCAGGAGTGAATAAATACTCAAAAACAAAACAAAATAAAAAACTGGATCAAATTAAGGAAAAAGAACGCAATGGCAGGAGGTATGAGGGCTGCCATTCAGATATGCTGGTCAGAAAAAGGGCCTATCTGAAGAGATCAGCTTTGGGCAGAGACCTGAAAGAAATGAGGATCTGGGGAAGTGTCCCAAAGAGGGTGTAATAACTGTGAAGGCCCCACGTGATCTTGTAAAGTTGCTACCCTAAAAATGAGATTCTGAGTCTGATTTTCAGAGATCTCAAGTCTACAGCTACAGGAAATAAGATTTTCCTTCAGAGCACTCATAGAAACTTTTACATGTGTCATGTGGTGGGTGCGTAAACTTCTCATTGGAAGCCTTCAGCTTATTCCTTTCCCTCATCAATGTATATAGCATATCTAACAACACCAGCCAATATCTCTACACCTCCTAATTCCACAAAACTCTGTAAAGGTGTTAAAAATATTATCCCCTAGAGCCTGGCTTCATACAAGTGAAGAAGCATTAGCGGAATCCAAAGATGATATTCTATTTCTTTTGCCAGCTCACCCCATGGATTAGCAGTGTTATTCTGATTATGGGAAACACAGTCTTTAGTGCCTTTGAGTCCAGAGTAGAAAACCAATTGTAAAAATCCATTTTTTTTTTTTTTTTTTTTTTTTTTTTTTAAAGGAAAGACAGAGAGAAGGAAGGAAGGATAGAAGGAAGGAAGGAAGGAAGAAAGGGAAACATTTTTAAACATTTTCTTGTTTTTATTGTATTCTGTTTCTCCGTTTTTGTTACATGGGCTGGGGCCGGGAATCGAACCGAGGTCCTCCGGCATAGCAGGCAAGCACTTTGCCCACTGAGCCACCGCGGCCCGCCCTAAAAATCCATTTTTAAGATTCTGTTTCTTAACAGCCAACTCCTGGTAGCAAGCTGTATTAGCTAGGGTTCTCTAGAGAAACAGACTTAGCAGGAGATTTATGTGAGTGTCTCGCATAACCGTGGGGATGTAAAGTCTGAGATCTGTAGGGCAGGCCACAAACTGGCAGCTCTGATGAAGGTCCTCGACAAACACTCAGGAGAGGGTGGCTGGCTGAATCAGGAAGAGTGATTGTCTCTTCTGAATCCTCCTTAAAAGCCTTCTGGTGATTAGAATAGGCATCACTAATGGCAGAAGACACTCCCCTTAGTTGATTACAGATGCAATCAGCTATGAATACTGCCAACGTGGTCATGATTTAAGTCCATGAAATGTCCTCATAACAATAGACAGGACAGCTCTTGCCTGACCAGACAACCAGGCACCACCAGGTGGCCAAGTTGACACATGAACCTGACCATAACACCATGTTTGTCGAACAACAGAGGGGGAGAGGAGAGGATAGTAAAAGATGGATAGCATAGAGGACTGTATTTCCATGTGAACTTATTTTGGATGTTATACCAGTTATGATGGAAAACTTAAGTGGTTTTGAGCAGAGAAGGGAAGTGATTTGATTAAACTTTTAATTCTGGCTGCTACATGGACACCAGACTTTAAAGGGCCAACAGTAGAGGCCAGAAGATACTTTGTCAGAATTAGTACTGGTCCAATAGAGAGCTGATGTGTCTCAGACTATAGTTGCTGTGGAGATGCTGAAAAAGTTGTTGAATTCAGGACAGATTTTAAAAGTATTGCTAACAGAATTTGCTGGTAGACTGGATGTGGGGTATGAGGAAAATGGAGAATCCAAGACAATGCCTAATATTTAGGACTAAGCCATTTAGTTTATGGGCTGCCATATATTTTGAAGGGGAAAGAGAAAGATAGGCAAGTTGAAAGAGGACAAAAGTAGTATTTTTGTTATTTTATGTTAAGACATGTCAAGTTTGACATGACTATTAAAACTCTAAAGAGAGATATATATGTTCAGAACTAACAGAAGAAGTTGAGTTTAGAAATATGCATTTTGGTGTCATTGGTAAGGCAAAAGATTAGTGCAACAACCCAATACAGAATATAGAGAAGAGATGCTCAGACTGAGCCCTGGGGAACTCCACAACTTAGAGTTTCCCTTGGAGAAGGGAAAGATCCAGCAAAAAGCCTAAGAAAGAGAATCTAGTCAGGGAGAAGAACAGCCAAGCTATTGTGTAACCCAGAGGCCAAGCAAAGAAAATATTTTACGAAAAAGAAGTTAACCATATAAAAGTCTGTTGGAGTTCCATCAGGAAGAGAACTCAGAACTGACCAATGGATTTGGCAAGATGCAGGTCACTGGTAATATTGCCAAGAACAGTTTTAATGCAGGAATAAGGAGGAAAGTATGACCGAAGTGAATTAGAGATAATAGGGGATTAAGAAGTGAAGACGACAAGTACTGAGGAATTCTACTAAGGAACTAGAAACTTTTTTAAGATGGAGATGTTTCAACATGTTTGTATGCTGATGTGAGTAATCTAATAGAGGGGGTGGATGTTTTATGTCAAGAAAAGGCATAACCTCAGGAGAAATGTCCTCGCGCAGGTGAGAGAGCACATATCCAGTGACCAGATGGAGCTTACGTAATGCAGTAACAGTCCATCTACTATGGCAAGTGCCTCCACAAAGCGAGTGGAAGGGTTGGGTTGGAAAATGAGGTAAGAAAATATATTAGAGCTGCCTACTAGTAGTTTACACTTTAGTAATTGAAATTAGATGTAGAATCACCAGTGTGGTGGTTTGAGCTAACGTGATCTTAAATCTAATTCATTCCTGTGGATGCAAATCTATGTTAAGTGGGATCTTCTGATGAGGCTACTTCAGTTAGTGTGACCCAGCTCATTCAGGATGGGACTTGATCCTATTTCTGAAGTCCTTTATAAACAGAATGGATACAGAGAGAAAGAGAAAGCCACAGAAGCAAGAAGCTTCTTCTTGAGAAGGGAGAAACCCGAAGATGAGGCCATGCTCCATGCCATGCGGCAGAAAGGAGCCAAGAATCTCTAGCTGCTGCTCTTTGGGAAGAATCATTGCCTTGATGATGCCTCCATTTGGACATTTTCTCAGTCATAAAACTGTAAGCAAATAAATCCCTATTGCTTAAGCTGAACCATTTCATAGTATTGTTTTGAGCAGCCTAGGAAATTAAAACAACCAGTTAAGAGTGAGGACGAGTCAAAGAGTGTAGAGGTTTGATAAGAGAGAATCAAACTGAGAGAATCAAACTGATTCAGTGACTGTCCGACAGAGAGGATGGACGCCCGATCCATTAAGAAGGTCCAGAACTGAGATGGAAGGCTCTGGGAATACACTGTCTGTGTAGATATTGATTTCACCAAGGATAATGAGAGAATTAGTGGGAAAAAGAAAGACGATACCCAAGGTGCTTAAACTTTTAGTGAACTGAGGAGTGTGTTTGAAAGGAAATAGTTGATTCCAACCAGAAGGGGCAGCAAATAGCCCAGTTTGGGGCGAGCATATCGGAGGCCCTGTGTAATCTGACGGTCAGGGCAGGAAGACTACACACTAATACTAACATAAAATGATATGATGGCACATAGTACACACACACACACACAAGTGCAGACATACGCACACACGAGTGCACGCTCATACATACACACATGCAAGTGCACATACACACACATACACAAATACACACACATGTACACACTCCTTAACACACATACCCTATGCACCAAATCTTCTAAACCTCAGTACAAAAATATACTTAAGAGTTCTGGCTCTCCCAATGACCTTAAAAAATATATAATAGCCAACAACCTGACACCATACATAAATGAGGTAAGTTGGAGATAAAACACCAAAGTAAATTTTCCATATGGCTTTTCTTGTCCTTTATCTTTCTTTCTCTCTTCTTTCCTTGTCACTCTTTTTATCATGTGTAAAGTAGAGTCACACTCCACACATACTGGATCCCAGAGGACCAGAAGAGACGTCCTTCATCGAAGGCTCCTGCTTCCTCTCAGTCAGGTAGCCAGGCAATGCAGGAGCCACGGTAGAGAGGCCCAAACCCAGCTGACCCTCCCTTCCCTGGCGCCTGCAGAGGCCTGACAAGAAAGAGGACCCATAAAGGACTCTACAGTGCAGCATTTGTCAACTGCAAGTCACAACTGATTAGAAGATTGTGAAACCAACTAAGAGAATCTTGCCAAGGACTTTTCTAATAAAAGAAAATAATAAAATGAAATTGGAAATTATCAGAATGCATCTAATGTAATGGAGATAATTTTTTGACAAAACGTAAATTTTCATGCAGATTGTATATAAGTATATGTGTGTATATGTGTAAAGTGTTCATGATCATACACATGAGTTGTCATCATGCAAAATATACTTCTGACTACGGGTCACAGTTAACAATGCTTAAAAGGGACGGCCCTAGTGAATCCAATCCGTTCTGACAGCTACTGAATTCCAAATTCTTCTATAAGAAATTGACTCCATGTCCCAATCTGTGTCCACCTGCCTACTGAATATGATACCAACTCCTAAATTCAATTTGTTCAAAAACAAATTCACTCAAACCCAGAGCCTCTCTCCTGACTTGACTATGCCTCTAAAATAAGGCATCCATTCCCTTAGACACAAACCTTCATTAGCCAGTTAGCTGCCAGGATATTTACACACTCCTCAACTGCATCTGCTCCTCTTCTGTTCTTTTATTTCACCCATCTCCACACCACCACCTGGATTTTCCCCTAGGACTGCTACAATATCCTTGGGTCTGGAGTTTCAACCTGCCATGACTTAACTCAGTACTACCACCAACTAAATTCTCTATACCATCATGTTGCAAAGAGAGGCCCCTGATCAAAAACATTCATCAGCTCCCCAAAATTTATCAAAGGCCGAATATACCTTTATAGGCTGTTGGATTATTGGTACCTGTTGCTCAGAGACCTCACATTATGGATCTCAGCATCCCCCTTTCCAACTGACAGAATTGTTATATAGAGTAGACATGATAAATATTTGAATAATGAATAATTAATAGAAAACACTGTTATTAAATCATAAATGTGTAAAATGAAAAAGGGTCTATGTATGAATTACTAATTATATTATCCATAAATTCTTCATGTGCTCTAAAATCTCAAATTTTTAAGAAGACTAAGAAAAGATCAGATCAGCCAACATTCTATTCTGAGCTACCCAGATAAATATCATTCAGTATATGCAATATATAAATGCAATAGGGACGTGGCATTAAAAATGAATAAATGGATTCACTTGAACAAACAAAATTATTTTTGGTCCATGACATTAGCACTACATGGATTTTCATTTCATTATTTAACTTAGATCATGGTCAGTTCTAACAAAGGCACAACATTGAGGTTTTTATATATGTAAATAAGTTAGGCTTTTTGAAACAGATGGCTCAAGAATTTCCTTTTATATTTCTCATATATGTGTCCAAGCTATGAGGAAATGATTGACAGAACCGCCCAAAATTACTTCTACTCCCATAAAAAGCACATATTAAACAATAATGGGAAAATAATCTCAATGCACCAACTCTACACAAAAACTAGGCTGAAATAAAAACTGACAGCTTCGTCCCAAAATGCACATTCGCTCTAATGGGAGAAAATGTCAGCAGAAAATAATTACTCATTACTCTCATCCAGTTTTCAGTGAAATTAACTTGAAAATGTTTCAAGTTGTTGTTGGGGCGAAATTTCAACACACAGGTTAATCTTATCTTTAATTATAAAAAGGCAGTGCACACTTTTTTTCAGTATGCAAACTCAATTGTATATTATTCAGTGCAGGGAAGGTTTACCATCATGGAGAAAATATCTTTCTTTGAAAACAATGGCACCAGGTGCTAACAAATGCATTTCTATTTTTGGTTATAATTTAATTCTACTCACAAAGAAATGTGCAAGACAAAAACTAAGATAAGAGAAAATTACATCTAAGTTTTGTTTAGTTTTAGCATTAAACAACTATGTGCATATATGCATATTTATATAAAAAGAATTATAATTTTTAAAATGTTATATTATTATACTTAATATTTACATAGGCATTTTAAAACATTTTTATTTTGAAATATTTTCAAACATAAGGACAGTCACAAAATAATCCAAAATACTCCCATTCCCCAAGATACCCAGATCCAAATATATTGATATTTTGCCACATTTGTCATACCATTCTATCTACCAATCTATTACCACATCTTCTATTTATCTGTCTGTCTACTCATCACTACGTTTTCTGAGCACTTTACTGTAGGTTATATACATCATGCTACTTGAACACTTAATATTGCCATGTAAATTTCCTTTGTAGTTACCAGAGGATTTAAATTTGACATGCTAAATCTATGACAATCTTGTTTGCTTTAATACTAACTTAACTGCAGTCGTAGACACAGTTTCCTTACCCCTCCCCCCATGTTTATGAAGTTCTTCTCACAAATAACACATTTGTACATTATGAGCCCCAAACCACTGATTTATCATTACATTATATGTGTTTGCCTGTTGGATCCTGTAGGAAGTAAAATGTGAAGTCAGAACCAAAACTACGATAGTTCTGGCATTTATATTTACTCATATCATTACCCCTACTGGAACTCTTTATTTCTTCATGGATCTTTGATCTATTGTTCATTGTCCTTTCCTTCTACATGAGGAACTCTTTTGTAGGGCTGGACTTGTGGTGATGTGCTCCTTCGGCTTTTGTTTATCTGGGAATGTCTTAATCTCGCCTTCATATTTGAAAGACAGTTTTGTCAAACATCAAATTCTTAGCAACATTTTGCTTTCAGTACTTTAAATATGCCATTCCACTGCCTGCTTGGCTCCATGGTTCCTGAGGAGAAGTCAGTATTTAATCTTTCGGAAGATCCCTTATATGTGATGTGTTGCTTCTCTCTTGCAGTTTTCAGGATTCTTTCTATCTTTGGCATTTGACAGTCTGATCATGATATGACTCAGTGAGTCTATTTGGGTTTAGCCTGTTTGGGGTTCATTGAGCCACTTGGATGTCTATATTCACATCTTTTGTTAGATTTAGGAAGTTTTCAACCAATGACTCTTAGGATAAGTTCTCAGCCCCTTTCTCTCTTCTCCTCAGACATTCCAACAATGCCTACAGTGGTCTGCTTGATGGTGCTCAAAGGATTCTTTGGTCTCTGTTCACTTTTCTTCACTCTTCCTGATTTCTGCTCTGCAGACGGGATGATCTCAATTGTCTTATCTTCAAGTTCACAGATTCTTGCCTCTTCTAGTTCCAATTTGCTGTTAAACTGCTCTAGGAAATTTTTCATTTCTGTTACTGTGGTCTTCCTTTTCACAATTTCCATCCCTCTAATGATATTCAATTTGTGTTCATCTATTGTTTTCCTGGCTTCTTTTAGTTCTCTATCCATGTTTTTCTTGAGCTCTTTGAACAAAGTGAAGACCTTCTTTTTTTTAACTTTTTGTCTGTTATATCTCAAGTCTGATCCTCCTCAGTGATGCTTTCTAATGCTTTAATCTCCTACTTTAACCCAGGCTATCACTTCCTGTTTCTTTGTATGTTATGTAATCTTTCATTGAAATCTGAACACTTTGATTTTTTATGTGATATAACTCAAGTCTGAGGCATCCATTCCTTAAGCTTGTGTTTTGACAGAGCTTTGCTTGAATGCCAGGAGACACAACAACAACAACCGTAGAAGAAAACACCTTTCTCAGTCTCCACAGATTGACCTGTTCTAGTGTTCTCCTTCAGAGCTTATCCATACAATGAGTCTAGAGAACAGCTTGAGGCCAACGAGTAGGAGTCTTCCTCATTCTTTCCGTACTTTCAAGTCTAGAATATGCACATGTGGCCTGAGGAATTTCCCAGTTTACATGGATACGAATGTCCCCTCTTCCCTAGGAAGCACGGGCTGGCTCCACACAAGCCAGTGAGGGGATGAGGGAGGGGCCCAGCAAGGGCACCAGGAGAACCTACTGCTCTTAAGTTCCTTTATCTTGATTCTGCTCTTGCCCTGTTACTGCACAGCTGTAACAGTAACAGTTAGCTGTTTTCTGGGGCTTTGAGAAAGATGCTTCTGCCAGCTCTTGCTGATTCAAAGCTTCTTTGGTGGGATGGTTCTGAAGTTTCTAACTCAGCCACTTGATTGGGTCAGGGCCTAGGACACACCACATATTACAATTTATAGAGCATTTCAAATGGATTGATTGCCACATGCCCTTTTTGGAACTTGCAAAACTTTACAGTCTATTATAGTGCTATCATAGAATATTATGGTGTCATCAAAAACAATGTAAGAAAACGATTTATGACGGATATTGGATAAAAATAACAGTCATGCAGACATTTGATATTAACTAGAGTAAGAACTACAAAAGTGGCAGAGAACCTTGTAGTTTACTCCTCCTTGCAGTTTCCTTCTACCTAGCTGACATTATCTCTTCCAAGTAGAATGGCTCAGCAGGACAAAGCAACTGCAGAAGGGTACTTTGTTTTGTTCACTGTTTTTATTAAATATCATAAAATAGCCTCTGTGATTTCTCCCCAAAACCCAATTTAGATAACTGCTTACTACGTTGACAGCACAGTAAAGTGATCAAATGTTCTTGCTTCAGAGCCAGGCTGCCTGGGTTGAAACTTAGCTCTGCCACTTAATAGCTATGTGTCCTCAGGCAAGTTACTCGACTTCTCTGCATGGATGAAATGCAAATTAGAATATTTCACAACTCAGAGGATTGCTTTGAAGATTAAATAAGATAATGCACATAAAGCATTTAGTAACAGGCACATAGTAAATAGGGTTTTTTTTCCCCTTTAAAGTACAATGTCAAATCTATTGGTGGCATCATAAATCATGGATTAAAAAGGGAGAGAATCCTCTAGTGTTAAAGCAATAGGAATCTCTCTTCATGTCTTTCTTGTTCTAGTATTAGCAGGGGATATAATTGTGCAGAAAGTGTGGAATATATTAAAGTGTAATGCTTATGAAAGCCTTGGGAAAGCTTCTCTCTTGGACTGAAGTTTGGATCAACCCACAGCCTGGCAGAGCCTGCCTCTCATAATACAGTGAATAGCATGTGACCTGTACACTCAGATTCTGCAGGAGGAAATTTCAGCACACAGGTTCATCTTTTCTTTATATATAAAACAACCAGTCACTGTCCCCTTTGAGTAGTGCCTGCCCCTATAAAGGATCACAGTAACTAGAACTGGGAAATGCCTCTTCATGGTTCAAACAATGAGACAGTGTCCAAATATGCCTACAAGTGAAATAGCATGTGACCCAAAATGATAGAGAATGATCACATTTTTATTAAATATTAGTAGCAATTTTTAGTGATTTGAGTATAGATGATTTTTTTTTTTAATGGGCAGGCACCAAGAATCGAACCCGGGTCTCCAGCATGGCAGGCAAGAACTCTGCCTGCTGAGCCACAATGGCCTGCCCTACAGATGATTTTTAAAGGTATTTTTCTTGGGGAAAATTTTTAGAATTACAGAAAAGTCACAAAGTCCCTATATACCCTATACCCAGTTTCCCTTACTGTTAACATCTTACCTTAGTATGACTCAGTTGTTGAAACTTAAGAGATTAACATCAGTACGTTGCTATTAACTCAACTCCAGACTTTATTTAGATTTCACCAATTTTTCCAACAATGTCCTTTTCCTATTCCAAGATCCCATTCAGGACACCATATTGCATCTATCCATTAATCTTCTTAGTCTCCTCTGGTTTTTCTTTGTTTTTCAATACTTCGATGGTTTCAAGGCCTGTTGGTCAAGTCTTTTGCAGACTGTCCCTCAGTTTGCATTTGCCTGATGTTTTCTCATGATTAGACTGGGGTTATGGGTTTTTGAGAACAAAAAGAGAGAGATGAAGTACCTTCTCATCATTTTGGGTCATCAGGGCCATGCCAGCAACATGGCTTTTCATGGGGAATATGAAGATGATCACATGGCTGAGGGAGTGTTTTTCAGGTTTCTACCTGTGAAGTTATTCTGTGTTTCCACTTTTCCACACTGTACTCTTGGAAGAAAGTCACTAAGTATAGCCCACTTAGCGGGTGGGGAAGTTATCCTCCACCTCCTTGAGAGTGAAGTATGAGCAATACACATTTGGTAACCCCTCATCATGCACAGGAAACTGTACTAAAGATACTGGTTACAAAAAATCTGCTGGGGGACTTCCGGAGAAGATGGCGGCTTAGTAAGACGCGCGGGTCTTAGTTCCTCCTCCAGAAAAGCAACTAAAGAAACAGAAACAATACGAAACAGCTCCTGGAGTCACGACAGAGACCAAAAAACAGTGTACCCCATTCTGGAACGGCTGAACGGGCAGGGAGAATCCGCTGCGGTGAAATACCCGAGGGGCGCGCGTTTTCCCGGCCAGGGTGGCTGGCGACTGGGGTCCCCTCCACGCATGTGGCTCCCCGGTCCGACTGGGAACGTTGGATAGCGGGGCCCTCCCGTCACGCTTGGCGTCTCGGGCCAGCTGGGCAATTAGGACCAGCACTCCCCCAAGCCGCGGCCAGCGACCCCGCCTCCACGCACGGTTTCCCCGGCCGACTGCCCCACAGACAGACGAGCGCCACGAGCGCCACCTACTGGGCAGGAAAAGAAAAACAGAGCCCAGAGATTTCACAGAAAAACCTTTCAACCAGCTGGGTCCCACACCCAGGGAAATCTGATCAAATGCCCAGACACCAGCAGAAAATAATGGATGACGCTCGGAAAATTGAAGATATGGCCCAGTCAAAGGAACAAACCAATAGTTCAAATGAGATACAGGAGCTGAGACAACTAATGCTGAATATACGAACAGAAATGGAAAAACTCTTCAAAAATCAAATCAATAAATTGAGGGAGGACATGAAGAAGACATGGGCTGAACAAAAAGAAGAAATAGAAAATCTGAAAAAACAAATCACAGAACTTATGGGAGTGAAGGACAAAGAAGAAAAAATGGAAAAAACAATGGATACCTACAATGGTAGATCTAAGGAGACAGAAGCTACAATTAGTGAACTGGAGGATGGAACATCTGAATTCCAAAAAGAAACAGAAACTATAGGGAAAAGAATGGAAAAACTTGAGCAGGGGATCAGGGAACTGAATGACAATATGAAGCGCACAAATATACATGTTGTGGGTGTCCCAGAAGGAGAAGAGAAGGGAAAAGGAGGAGAAAAACTAATGGAAGAAATTATCACTGAAAATTTCCCAACTCTTATGAAAGACCTAAATTTACAGATCCAAGAAGTGCAGCGCACCCCAAAGAGAATAGACCCAAATAGGCGTTCTCCAAGACATTTACTAGTTAGAATGTCAGAGGTCAAAGAGAAAGAGAGGATCTTGAAAGCAGCAAGAGAAAAACAATCTGTCACATACAAGGGAAACCTAATAAGACTATGTGTAGATTTCTCAGCAGAAACCATGGAAGCTAGAAGACAGTGGGATGATATATTTAAATTACTAAAAGAGAAAAACTGCCAACCAAGACTCCTATATCCAGCAAAATTGTCCTTCAAAAATAAAGGAGAAATTAAAACATTTATAGACAAAAAGTCACTGAGAGAATTTGTGACCAAGAGACCAGCTCTGCAAGAAATACTAAAGGGAGCACTAGAGTCAGATACGAAAAGACAGAAGAGAGAGGTATGGAGTAAAGTGTAGAAAGAAGGAAAATCAGATATGATATATATAATACAAAAGCCAAAAGGGTAGAAGAAAATATTATCCAAACAGTAATAACACTAAAAGTTAATGGACTGAATTTCCCAATCAAAGACATAGAATGGCAGAATGGATTACGACCCAGCAATACCACTGCTAGGTATCTACTCAAAGGACTTAAGGGCAAAGACACAGATGGACATTTGCACACCAGTGTTTATAGCAGCATTATCTACAATTGCAAAGAGATGGAAACAGCCAAAATGTCCATCAACAGACGAGTGGCTAAACAAACTGTGGCGTATACCTACGATGGAATATTATGCAGCTTTAAGACAGACTAAACTTATGAAGCATGTAATAACATGGATGGATCTAGAGAACATTATGCTGAGTGAGTCTAGCCAAAAACTAAAGGACAAATACTGTATGTTCCAACTGATGTGAACCGACATTCGAGAATCAGCTTGGAATATATCATTGGTAACAGAGACCAGCAGGAGTTAGAAACAGGGTAAGATAATGGGTAATTGGAGCTGAAGGGATACAGACTGTGCAACAGGACTAGATACAAAAACTCAAAAATGGACAGCACAATAATACCTAAGTGTGATGTAACTAGGTTGGAACACTGAATGAAGCTCCACCTGAAATATGGTTTTTTGTTTGTTTGTTTGTGTGTTTGTATCTTTTGTTTTTGTTTTTTTATTTTTCCTTTTTATATATATATGCTTTTTTTATTAGTATTATTATTTTAAATCTCTTCTCTATATTAACATTCTATATCTTTTTCTGCTATTTTGCTAGTTCTTTTCCTAAATCGATGCAAATGTACTAAGAAATGATGATCATACATCTATGTGATGATACTAAGAATTACTGAGAGCATGTGTAGAATGGAATGATTTCTAAATGTTGTGTTAATTTCTTTTCTTTTTTTTGATTAATAAAAAAAATTAAAAAAAAAAAAAATCTGCTGGGGGTGGGCCTCGGTGACTCAGCAGGCAGAGTTCTCATCTGCCATGCCGGAGACCCAGGCTCGATTCCCGGTGCTTGCTCATGCAAAAAAATATATATATCTACTGGACAGACCAAGAAACCATAAGTAGCCACTGTCTACCTCTAAAGCAAATACTCACGGATGCTTCTTTTCATATGGTAGCTATGATTCTTAATATGTGGGCTTCTATACCTTGGCCTCAACTAATCAGATTACGAACATGTGCCTGAGTCAAAGGCATACGTGGAAAAGGTGGATTTGAAGAACCCCTACCACCCATGGGGTGGCTGGGGAGAAGCTACACCACGGGGATGCTCCAGACCGAAAAATGACTAATCAAATCCACTCCCTTAGAAAGGATATGTCTTAAATGCACACAAAGAAAGACAGGAGAAGCAGTGAATGCCCTTACAGTGGTTCCCTAGAACTCTCTAGAGTCCTGTATGAGGCATTATGCCTATTCTCCATGTGACCTTCTGTCCATTGAGACCTTAGCAACAGTGAAAAACAGAGTAATCAAATAGCTCCTGAGGTGTTTTCCTATGACTTAACCCTTCCTTACTTACAATAACACATCTTCATGCCATGCATTTGCTTTCAAAACTCATCATTCTAGATACTATTAACAATGAGAAAAGGGAGAAGGAATTTCACAGTGAAATAAATTTGGGAATTACAGTGGATTTAGAAAGCTCCAATACACATTAGAATTGTACTTCTTGCAACAAAAATTTACTGGGAGCCTGCCATATAGGAAGTCCTGCTCTAGGCACCAGAGAGAGTGGTGGACAAAACAAATAAAAATCCCAGCCTTGATGGAACTTTTATTCTAGTGAAAAAAGACAGAAAATAAAATGCATACATAAGTAAAATATACAGATGCTAGATGGTGTTAAGTGCTATGGAAATACATCAGAAAAGTGATATGAGGTATTGGGGAGAGGACTGCAACTTTAGAGTGTTCATGGAAAGCCTTGAGAACAGACCTTTAAGGGCTCTGAGAAACATGTCCAATGTCACCTAACCCTGTATTTCCCAAACTTATGTCATATGGTATACTCCTTCAATAGTCCTCATATTAACATTCTGTAGAGCTGTTTTTCCAAGATTAGGAGACACTCACCTAGGAGAACCTTGGCATGCCATTTCTTTGCAATCACTACTGAAGAAAAGAAGGAGGGAGGGAGGGAGGGAGGGAGGGGAGAAAGGAAGGCCATTTAAATGAATCTGCTAGTTCTTTGATATGATCCAGGAGCCACTGCTAGTATAATTTTGAAATCTGGCTCTCTCATGAGTCAACTCCAAAGCACCTCTTTGCAGGACTAAACACTGATGATAGACCAAGAGCCTTGGATTAATAAGCAAGTTCAGCAATTTCTACTCTCCATTCTGAGCTACCTGAAACATATTTCCAGGGCAAGAGAAGGGCTAAGCAATCCTCACACACAGCCTCTGGACTTACTACTAAACATGAGACTTTCCATCACTGAGAACCCGTGTGGAGCATACAAGCAAACCCCTGCAGCCCCCCAGAGAATCATCTGATTCTGATGCCTCGCAGGATCAAGGCTTCTCAGGGCCCAGTCACCAGCTGTGGCATCAGCAGAAGTGCAGGTTCTCTCCTGTTCCCAGGAGCAGAGCGGCCTGATGTCCTCTAGGGGAAAATTAAAGGTCAAGATGGAAGTCAGGTCTTGTCTCTACCACAAACCAGCTGGGCTGCACCGGTCACCTTTCCATCATCTGGGACCGTCTATTTCATCCGTGAAGAAAGGGTGCTCTTCAATTCTGCCATTTCTTGACTACCAAACAGGAAAAGAAATAGAAGCCTCACTACCCTACACGGCACCCTGCACAAATTAGAAAAGTGCTCTATCCTGAAGAAACTTTACTTCCATCTGCTCGAATGTTGTCATAACAGGGTGATTTACTTAGAACACAGCAGTAATAAACAGAAATCTACAATGTCTATTATGCTGTCATACGTGTCTAAGTCCACAGTGATTGCTGTTTAAACGGCATCCCCTTAGATATGATGCCCCCATCAGAGTCCTGACCTCCACCAGCATCCACAGTAGCCTAGGAGACCCTCAAGTGAATGATTGCACTCCAGGCTCCACGTTGGGTGCTTTTCATACTTGAACTTATTCCATGTTCCCAAACCCTGTTAGGTGAAGATAAATATCCCATTTAATTATTATGAGACTTCCCAATAATTTGCCTAAAATCATACAGCTACTAAATGTCAGAACCAGAATTAAAACTCAGCAGGCCTGGGTGGACCACAGTGGCTCAGCAGGCAGAGTTCTCGCCTGCCATGCCGGAGACCTGGGTTCAATTCCCAGAGCCTGCCCATGCCAAAAAGCAAAACAACTTGGTAGGCCTAATGCCAAAGTCTTTATTCTACAGTAGTTTTCTCTAAAGCCATAATCCTATGCCCTCCAAGAGGAGATAAAGTAAAGATAACTGAGCCCCTATAAAGATGCTGAAAATATAGGTTCAGGAAATTCCTAGTCTTCCCACTAAAACAGGGGTCCCATCACTTCTTTTCTCACTCCATTTTCAATCTACAACTGCTATTAATCCTGGAACATATTTAAAATAAACACTAGATATTTTTTCTATGACATCAACAGAGCAATTATCTTTAAAACTTCCACTGTCATATAGATGCAACTGATAGAAATCAAAAGCATAGGTGACTGGTAAATAAGCTTCAGTAAGGTAAAATTTAATAAACAACCATAGGAAAATATTTACCCTTAGTTCAAATAAAGATAAATTAAAACAGGGCGGGCCACGGTGGCTCAGCAGGCAAGAATGCTTGCCTACCATGCCAGAGGACCTGGGTTCGATTCCCGGTGCTTGCCCATGCCAAAAAAAAAAGATAAATTAAAACCACATTCATGAAGCATTTAGAACAAGAAAATTGCTGGAGTTTTCTTTTTCATAGCTCTCAACATTAAGGCAGTTCCTGTGGAATTAGGATGCTCATTTACTGCTGATAGCAATGAAAACTGGTGCTGCTTTTTTGGAAAACAATGGAAAAATAGCATACAAAGTATTATGAATCTTTTGATCCAGAAAATTCTTCTTTTGGGAATTGAGATAAATAAATTGTTCAACAGCAGCAGAAATCTACATGCATAAAATATTTATTATCAAATATCTTGAAATGCCCTAAATGTAAATAGTAATAGTAATATGATTTAGTAAAATATAGTACATCAATTTGATGGAAAACTATGTAGTCATTAAAATGGTAATTACAAAGTAAATGTAGAAATATGGGAAAGATTTATGGTTTACAGTCTGAGTAAAAAAGAAATAGATATGCCTTCTATTCTATTATTTTAACTACAAAAATATGTATTCATGTAGACAAATACCAAATTTTCTCAATTAATTGAACTTTTTTTTTTCAAAGAGAGAAAGAGTTTATCACTACACGTATAGCAGGAGAAGAGACAGCCTAATGGCTCAAAATCTGTCTCCTAATTGAATTTTTGAAAGTTCAACTGAGAGAACTTTTTCTTTCTTAATATTATAGAAAATAATGATACATCTTAAATTAAACAAAATGTGGTACTAGGAAAAAATATGCAAAAATGAAACTATTGTGTCAAGGTTGAGAAATTCTTGGTGTTTAATTTTATCATCAAAATTAAACATTTTTTTCTATAATTACTTTAAAAGAATAATAGATGAATAGTTTGAATGCCTTTAATGGGTGATAGAAAGTTCCAGAGGTCTATGCATCTGTGTAAGGAAATATCTTTTGAGAGAAGGAAGAATATGAAAAAAACTCTGAAGGAAAGAATATATTTTCAACAAGGGAAAGGAATGAAGGAAAACAGGGTTTCAAAATGTTTCCTAGGGTACAACCAATTCATAGGCTAAGCCCTCGATTTTGGGGTTCACCCCAATGAAACTTATTCCTGCAAAGGACAGGCTAAGCCTAGTTATAATTATATATAAAAACCTAAGAGTCACCCCTAAAGAACCTCTTCTGTTGCTCAGATGTGGCCTCTCTTTGTAAGCCAATTACCCCTAAGTAGGACATGACTCCCAGGGATGTGAACCTCCCTGGCAACGTGGGACAGGACTCTCAGTATTCTCTGGGACCCAGCATCATGGGGTTGAGGAAGCCTTCTGGACCAAAAGAGGGAATAGAGAAAAGAGACAAAATAAAGTGTCAGTGTCTGAGAGATTTCAGAGTCGAGAGGTTATCCTGGAGGTTACTCTTACATATTATATGGATATCTCTTTTTAGTTTATGGTACGTTGGAGTGGATGGAGGGAAGCACCTGAAACTGCTGAACTATGTTCCATTAGCCTTGATTCTTGAAGACGATTGGTGACTATACAGCTTCTACAGTGTGACTGTGTGATTGTGAAAACCTTGTGTCTGGCACTCCTTTTATTCAGGGTATGAGTTAAAAAAAAAAGAAGAAGAAAAATAAATAAATAAATGGGGGGATAAAAGGTTAAAAAATGGGTAGAATGAAATACTAGTGGTCAATGAGAGGGAGAGTTAAAGGGTATGGGGTATATGAGTTTTTGCTTTTTCTTTTTATTTCTTTTTCTGGAGTGATGCAAATGTTCTAAAAATGATCATGGTAATGAATACTCAACTATGCAGTGGTACTGTGAGCCACTGATTGTACACTTTGGATGGACTGTAAGTGTGTGAAGATTTCTCAATAAAAATACTTTTAAAAAATATTTCCTGATCTACCTTGTAATTTGTGAGCTGCATTTTCGTTTATGTCTACCTTAAAAAGCATCAAGAATCTTGCTATGGAGTAAAATTTTGAACGTGAAAATAACTAAATGGATATCTTTCTTACTACCTTTCATTAAAAGTTGCTCTAAATTAGGACATAATTAAATTTGGAATGGGGAATTTGAAGGTAAGTAATTTCAATCTTATGCAATAATTAAAGAAGAAAATGATATAAATTCACATAGGGTTGGAAACTGTAGTCATTTTCAAAATACAAGTAAATGAACACTATAAATTCAAAACTAAGAACCAATACTAGGGAAGCAACAAATACCATGTCAAATTTATTACAAACTACTTGTGAAAGAATTTTTCATCATCCACAGTTAGAGGGAACAAAACACAACGAGATGATAATTGTTTTGCTTTATTTTCCTGTAAGAGCTTATGGAATGAGATTTATTTAGATCTGACTGAAGTAAAGAGTGGAAGAAATCCAGAAAAGGTAACCTAAGTGAGAATACTTGAGCTAGTCATGAAGGAGAGCAAGTTGGAAGAAAAGTCCCTTAGGCCTAAAATCACTAGAAACTAAAAATCCTACCAATGATCATTTACTCCAAATAATTTGTGAAAGGACTGCTTGTGGCCTCCCAGATCCATTCTGCCCTTCGTCCTGAGTAGCAGCTATGACTCCAACCCCCAACTCATATCTCACTGGCACACTGCCACCAGGAACAAAGCTTCATTTCCCAGCCTTACTCGCAGTCTTGTGGCCAAGTTCTGTGACATGTGATGTAAATCAAAGCCACAGATGGCTCATTGGAAAGCCTTCTTTAAAAAGGAGAGATGAATGACCTTTCATTCTCTCCCAGTTACTCCTGCTGCCAACCAGATTTGGTTGTGATGGCTGGAGCTCCAAGAGCCATCTCAGTGACTGTGTTGATACAGAAGCGAACAGCCAGTACCCAGACGGGTGAAGCAGAAAGAATCCTGGGGCCCTGATGTCACCATGGATGGGCTACACCGGCTTTGGATGGCCTAAACCTAGATATCTTTTGCATGAGAAAGAATAAACTTCTATCTTCGTTCAGCTATGATTATTTCTAGTCTCTGAAACAGCTGAATCCAAATCCTAACTGATATAGAAAGTATACATTAGTTTTTCATCTTGCTTTGTTAGGAGCAGTTGTAATATTCTCCAGAGGAGCTTTATATTTCTCCAGATGGAAGAATCAATCCACAAGTACAACACATACTGGATGTCCTGCCCTGCACCTTACTTTTATGAATGGGTATGAAGAAGAAAAAGATGAGACGCAACTGCAAAAAAAAGTGGGCTGGCTGAGGTGGTGGAATGTCTGCTCTTCCCTGTTTTAGTCATTAGTTTTGAAATATGTCATTGGGAAAAAACGGGAGAGGGAGGAGAGACCTCTAAACCTTTAGGTTTGAAATCAGAAAACATTCTGTGACCATGGGGTCTTTCCTTCACTACTCTGAGACTCTTTCTATATAGACGATATAATAATCTCTATTAGGTGGGACTCCTATCAAGATAAAATGAAATGATCTTTGTGGAAATACCTGTTTTTATCATTTTGTGGACCTTAACTCCCCCAAATGTTACTCCTTGTCTAAAATGCATTTTTCTGACCATCCCTTCATCCTGTCACTTGAAAACTTCCTGAGTTCCACTTACTGGACACAATTCCTAGGACCATTTTCTTTTCGGCTCGCAAACAGGTATTTCATGCTAATGCATTTGATTACAGAATAGTCTGTTTATCTCTGGATATATCTCTAGTGTTTACTTAATGATCAACTCCCAAACAAAAATAACTTTGAGGTTTACTTTCAACTGGCTCCTAGCCCGCTGATTCAACTCACGTTCATTAGTCAACAGTCATAGGTTATGGCACCCATAAATGTGGGCACTAAATAGGTACTTCCTGAGGAAAAGGGTTAGGGTGGTGGTGATGGTGGCGATGAGGAAGATTTGGCAGGCAACATGATCAAATGCCAATTTATAATTAATAATGCACCCTCAATTAATAGTGAAGAATCTTTCATAGATTCATAAAAAATTCAACCATGACTTCCATGCTTTATGTTTCATATCTGAAGCCTGCTTAAAGAAGTAAACATTTATGGGAAACATTTTGAGGGTTTTTCCATTCTTCTTAGCATTTATGAAGCTATCCCTCAAGAGAAGTGCACTTGTCCTGGGTAGTACTGGCCCTTGAGATGAGTCCTATATAACACCACGCCCCTGAAGTTTCCTGACAACCTCATTCGAGTCCCACGGCTGCGTGCCACATGGCTGATCCCAGCATCTACTACCCTTAGCAGAAGCTCCACATGAGAAATTTATTTTAGATTTTAGTCCAGGGAAGTATTTATTTCTCATGGGAAACTGATGTGATTATTCTCCCTAAACATTAAGAACTATGTCCCAGACAAACATTTGTTTTATCTCTGGCTACCAGGCGGCTCAGCACCCCATTGGCTGCCCATCACTAACACGTACGGTTTTCTCCTTAATCCCACCCCCAACAGCCACCTTAACTTTCCTCTGACTCAGATTTGCATTTACCCTAGTCTCAACATTTCTTTCTCTCCTATTTATAGGTATTATTATATGTGCTGGCTGCAAACAACTTAAAATGAGTCATGGAACAAGGTAAAGAATAGGTAAATAAACTAAATTTATAAATAAAATAATAGTCAAATCACATGCCATTCTGATGAAGATTGGATCTCCTGAAGTATTCTAAGGACTGGACTCCTGAAATCATTTCACTCTGCACCAAACCTGCCTGCTCCAACCAGCCAGTCCTGATGCTGGGCAGGCCTCATAAACTCAGCAAATCAGGGCCTGCAGTAGAGTCCTATATTCTACTCCCGACTCAGTGGATGTGGAAACATTGGCTGGAAAGAAAATGCTTTATGTCCTAAGGAAACTGGCAGAATCCCGTGCCATGGGAACTCCTGGAGGACATTCACATCTGGCCTCGGCATTCTACTGAAGAGGACTCCCATTGTGGGCACAATCTGTTTGTACCCGAGCCCATTCCAGGAAACTCGCCCTAGAGAGCATAGATCTCAGATTATAAAGTCATTTGCTTAGTTTCCAGTTTGCTAAGACAATTGAAAAGCTGACAATTGAATTCAGATCAGTTAATATCTGACTGGGGCCAACTTCTCCATAACAATGGTATAATCCTTCAGGTGACAGTCAATTAAACATTTACTAAACACCTACCCTTTGTAAGGCACAATACTAGCTGTTGTATGGGATAAAAATATGAATATGTTATTAGTCCAGCATTTGAGATGCTTACAAGAGAGCAAGGAAAGTTAAACTAATATTCAAAAGTCTATAAACATTATGCAGATAACTCTGTCTTCAAATGCTATACAAGAAATATAGAGTGATTTCACTGGGTAGAATTAAGAAAGGCTGAAGTAACCCTTAGTATGTCTAGTATATTGGCAGGTAAACTAAACAGAAGCATGACAGGTAAGAGGGAAAAAAGAGCAAAGGTTTGGGACTATTCCAAGGGTACGAGTTCAAAGTAGGCCATGTCACCAGACATGCTGTAGATGGTGGGGGGAGGGTCTTTAGAGAAAAATGTGGGCACAGAAAACTGAGGAGTCATCTTAACTCAGTGAAAGGGAAGCACCCTTGAATACTTCCAAGGAAGGGAGTGATGGCATTAGAGATGCCTTGAGAGCTTTTATCTAGCACCAAAGTGAGAGATGGGTTGGAGCTGGGGGGAAACGAGTGAGAAGGTTAATGCGGTTTCCCATGTGGAAAGCATTTGTTTAATACTTCCTTACTGAACAGCAAGTGTTGATTCGGCACCTGTTATGTACACCGCATACAGATTCACTTGCGGAATCACTACTAATAACCCATGGAGTAATTTTCTAATGAAATTTAACTTTAATGATGTGTAACAATAACAGGATTCTAAGATACAAAAATCTGTGATTGTATCATAATTTGCCTATCTCAAACATTTCAGTTTAAAAGAAATCCAAAATGATTTCCAGCAGGATCTATGGATTCTGTGCTCTGGTGGTCAAAGCAGCAAGGGGTCTGGATTTCTGGAAATTATTGCATGGAAATGTTTACTTCCACAGATCCTGCCTTTGCTTTCAAAATTATAAGTGAACCAGTTGCCCTCTGACTCACTAAGGGCTTCTGCTCCATGGTCATTCATCAGAAAAATCAGAAAAATTCAGCAGCAAAATCTTCAATAAGGTGAATTCCATTCACAATCAGGACCCACCGGAAGCTCAGTCATAACCTAAAAAAATTAACAACTGTAGGAACAAACTATTGATACATGCAACAATTTAGATGAATTTCAAAGGCATGGGCTAAGTGAAAATAAAAACCTGTCTCAAAAGGATCCATTTTTTTACGGTATTCTGGAAAAGACAAAACTATATTGCTAGAGAATAGGTCAGAGCTGCCAGGGCCTGGGGCTGAGACAGGAAGGATTGCTAGCACAGGAGCCAAGGAACTATGCGGGATGATAGAGATACCTTGATTGTAGTGGTGTTTACACAACTGTATTCAAGTCAAAATTCCTAAAACTGTACACTAAAAAGGGGTGAATTTTACTGCATGTAAGTTAAACACCAGTAAATCTGACTTAACAAAAATACCACAAACCTTATAGTACACTCTTTGCTCTCATGTATGTTTGAATATTTAAATAATAAAAAGTTTTAAACATGCAATAAAATCTCATCACTACACCTCAGGATTCAAGACTGGTTTGTGTCTTCCTCACCTGCTTGTGACAGACACTGAAGTGGCATGGTTGCTCCTGTTTGACAGGGAGAGGGCAGGTGACCACCCTGTGACCACATCAGGATGTGTCACACGGGCAATGTTCAGTGGGAAAACAATAGGTCAACACCATCTGCCTCAGGAAAGAGGGACCAGGACAAACATGATTTTACCTACTATGGGATGCAGCATTGAACCAGAGGCTGCTCATCCAAGAGCAGAGGAACCACATCTAAAGTCTGGAAGAGGGGTGCCCAGACTCGGGGAGGTTGTCTTGTTGTTGAGATTCCATATACCTCAGAGGCTGCAACCAAACTGTGTGCAGCGGTCTCTGTGGCACAATGTGTCAGGGAACAAAGAAGTCTCGCCCACACCTTAGGCGGTCATTCTCTGTTACGTGTTTATGAAGTTAAGGCATGGACAGTGTGAAAGGAAGACTTTAAGGGGGTCCCATGGTCCCTGCCTCCTAGTGCTGCCCTCCTTATCTAATTCCCTCCCTTTGACTGTCAGCAGGACCTGGCACTTGTTCTGACTGAAAAATATGGCAGAGGTGAGAGGTGCCAATCCCATGCTACATGATTATGTTACTCTCTCTTGCTAGCCACCTCCACCTAGGGTCTTGCTTTGCTTGTTGGCTTTGAAGAAGCAAGCAGCCCTGAGTCCTACAGCCACAAAAAAATGAACTCAGCTATCAACCTGAGCAAATTGGAAGTGATCCTTCCCCTGGTCAAGCCCCCAGGTGGGAATATAGCTCGGGTTGACACCTTGATTGAATCCTTGCAGAGGATCCAACTAAGCCATGCACAGATTCCTGACCCACAAAGCCTGTAAGATAATAAATGAGTGTTGGTTTAAGTTGCTAAGTGTGTAGCAATTTGTTACACGGCATATTAAACTAATATAGGCAGGATGTCTTTTACAGGTGTCGTCTTATACACCCAGTATCCTATACAATAAGTAAAAAGGAATGTCTCCACTAAACCCAAACTTTCAGCCCCATGACACCAGGCCACTGCACAGCCTCCTCTACTGAGAAGACCCTGGATCCCTGGACACCTGAGCTGCCCAAATGAAACCAGACCAGCCCATACCAGCTGACACTAGACAAAACTCCAGGGCTTTCCTGCCATTTTCAGCCTCTGATCTTCACAGCCAAAATGAGTGGCGAAGATCACAGACAGATGTTTAAAGGACCAAAGAACAAAATGGCTCTACCTTCCAAGCTAGAGAGACTCCAACCACCTGTCCTCACCTCCTGCTTCTCATTCTGACACAATTCAGTCAACCTTGGCTACTCACATGAGCCCGTGCAATACACAGACCTGTATAATTGGCCCCTGATTATACAGTCCCCTATTTCTGCACTCCTGTCACACCTCTTTTCAGCTCAAGTTCTCACCCGGCTTCCTCTTCACGTGGGGCATTTACACATGCTGGTCCCTGACACACCATTTTCTTCACTTTTCACATAATTAATTCCTTCTTCAGATCTCAGCTTAGATGCTACAAGCTCAGAGAAGCCTGTCCTCCCTCTGGAACTAGACCTAATGCCCAACGACAGACCCTTGAAGTATGGTAGACTCCTTCTACTCAACTTTATGGTCAATTGGCCTGCGTGATTGTCTGTCCAAGCTCCAAGGGCAGGAACTAGGAGAAGTTTTGACTTGCCACTGACTTGCCACTGAAACTCCACACACAGCCCAGCGCTCGGCACACAGTACAATTCCATGAGTCCACATTCAACAGGAACCAGAGTAAATCTGTTTGTCTATAGCAATTGAGGAAAAGGTGATCCCCGGGCTGGGAGTTAGGATATGAGGGCATGAATCAGCTTCCCACTTAATTTCAGTGTGACACAGAATGAGCCATTCTGACCTCCTTCTCCTCAGTTTCCCAGCTATAAAACCATGATTCACTGACAGAGCCATCAGCACTACTATTTGTTCTCACCACAATACTTTTACCTCTTCAAGCAAGTAACAGTGGGAAGATCTTTGAAATCCTGCTTCATTTCCTTAGAACTCCACAAATTTTCAACAAAAATCTCTCAAGAGGACTCCAGGCTGCATGTAAACCACAGAGCCCACTGGGCCTAAAGTTAAAAGGTCATATTATGTAGAATGGTCCTTATAGTCATCTGGGAACAATAACTAAAACATATAAATTACAAACCCATGATGGCCGCTGCCGTATCCATGGAAACAGATGTTGGCTTGGCCAAAGTGTTTTATAATGATTATGATTAATCATCCTTGAAATCACTGTTATTTATTGGTGTATAACTGATGAATCATGTTGGAAAGCGATAGCGTACAGTTTTACAAATTTTTAGTTGTTAGAGCTAGCACCCTGGCTATAAAAGAGCAAAACTGTCCTTTAAAATGTACTCATTAAATATCAGTGCAAGGGAAGAGGAAAATATAAAAGCCATAACCTGGAATAACAGCCAATAAAAACGTGCCAAAACAAGTCACTGCATTCAAATAAATTTTCTTCCATGCTTCATACAAAGTACAAAAAAAAAAACTTAGATAAGTGGGAATCCCACTTGTGAGGCCTTTCTAAATGATGTTCACAGCTGTCCTTTACTGTGTTTAAGTCAGAACCATTCTTAAAAGGTTCACGGTTTCAGTTAGTTGTTACCCCTTCCTTCAACCAATTTTTTCTGTCACCAGTATTTATCCAATTTTTTAAAAATTATGGACAGTGGACATTCTCAAGTCTGGTCTTTCTGCATTTCACCACCTGTCAGTTTCTTTGGGTTGCAGTAACAAACTACCATGAACTTGGCAGCTGCAAACAACAGAATGTGTTGTCTCAGTTAAGTTGGCTAGAAGATGGAAATCGAGGTGTTACCAGAACCATGGTCACTCTGATGTCTGTAGAAAAGAATTTGTTCCATGCCTCTTCCTGGCTTTTGGTGGTTTGCCTGCAACTCTTGCTATCCCTTGGCTTGTAATTCTAACATCTCAATCTCTGCCTCCATTGTCACGTAGCATGCTGCCCTTTGTGTGTCCAAATTTCCTCTTCATATAAGGGCACCAGTCATGTTAGATTAGGGCCCACCCTTATCTAGTTTGATCTCATTTTAACTAGTTTTAAATAATCACATCTTTAAAGAATATCCAAATAAGAACATATTTGGGGGGATTAAACCATAATACCACCTAAGTGTGATTTATCTTAATTTGATCACACTCATAATTGATGAATGTCAGTATTTGGAAGAGCCTTCATTCATACTTGTTTCAGGTGAAGCTAGGGGCACTCTAGGGACAAAGGGAGCATCTAGTTTTTTAGAGCCATCTTGGCTTTCTATACCTTCCCCACCCAGCCCCGTCTGATGCCTCACAAACCCCACAGGCACCTAAGAAAGCATGTACAATCCTGACTTTT
Organism: Tamandua tetradactyla; assembly: GCF_023851605.1. NCBI lineage: Eukaryota > Metazoa > Chordata > Mammalia > Pilosa > Myrmecophagidae > Tamandua > Tamandua tetradactyla. Next base: position 81,717,494 of record NC_135343.1, read on the forward strand.
CCATACAGGTGCAGTGACGCACAGCCAGGACAGGGGAATGCCACGGGCTGAGCCAACACGCCCAGAAGCCACTGTATACTTGGGTGCATTCCTAAGGCGTGATTTCCCAGAACATTCCATACGCCCCAAATACATACAGCATTGTTTTCAGTGGCAGGAGAAGGTGGTGGGAAAGGGCCAGGGCCTCAAGTGATATTAGTACAAATCTTTACTAAGCACAACTATAACGCTACTGCCATATCATTCCTGAATCTACTACCTTGAATAAACAGCAACTCCTGGGCCCTGGCTAGGTTCTTTGAACAACTCTAGGATTGTTCCGAATAATGCCTCAATTGTCTGTGGGGTGGGGCAGCTAGAGAGTTGGAGTAGGTGCTGGAAGTTTGCTACTGCTGCCATGCTGGGATATGTTCCAAGACCATGTATATCACCACTCCTGATGTGCAGAGAGATTCGAGAGGTGTGCACTGCTATGGTCACCACAAAAAAACTTCTGTTCTACTATGCACAATAGGCCTAGGATACTACCAGAACACATGGGGCAGATAGAAAAGACAAGACAAATTAGGCAAATTAGAAACGGATAAACAAATATGGCACAAAGATTTTAAAGGAGGCAAGATTTATGACTATTTTCTAATAATTTTGAACAGAATGTCCTGACATAATGCATCATGGAAGAGCAAACTTGAATACTGTAAGCTAAGTATTTACATATGCAGGAAAGGAGGAGGCAGCCCAAAGGAGGCATGTGGGACTTCTCTATCTTCAAGAAAGAAAGCTGAGAAGTACCTCAAATGTTATTTCATCCAACCTTCTGAACCTCCCAGAACAGATAATTATCATTCTCTGTTCTTAAACTGCTTCAGAAAAAAAAGAACCCATGATCAAATTTCAAAGCATATTCCAGAGATTTATCATAAAATGTAACAGGAAGAAGTGATTATTTGATATAATCTATCCCAGTATTTCTCAGCTTGGGAAGATTTTGCTCCCCAGGACACTGGCAGTGGGGCAGGTACTACTGGCAGGGATTCTGCTTAAAAATCCACAATTAACAGGACAGCCTCCACAACAAAGACTTATATGGCCCAAAATGTCAAGTGTGCTGAGGTTGAAAACCCCTGATGTGTACAAAGAACCCATGTGGCTACATCATTCTTCTCTGGAACAGTTGGGTAAAGGCAAAAGATTCATAGTTTGATTAATTGGACTATTCATTAAATTCATCTGTGTGTACACCACTTTGGTCTCAGACCACTGCATTAATTTCATTGAAGGATATTATTCATAATTAATTCAAGTAGAATTAACAGACGTTTTTAAGTTCCAACCAAGCAGGCAGGCCCTGCCTTTATAAGGACCCCTATTTGAAAGGAGAGGAATGGCATGCAAACAAAACATTGTATAGGTACTTTAGAAAAGAATGCAATCCATTCTGCTTAAGAATCAGGGTAATATGGAAAAATGACTTTTGAACCATCAAACTAATTATGCTTTATTTTCTAATAATATAACTTGGCCAGAGTTTAGAACTCTTGGTTTAAATACTGCCAAATACTCTTCTAAATAGTTTATATTCCTTATTGCATTATATTCTCCAAACAACCCTATGAAGTAGAAACTATTATCCTCATTTTACCGATGAGCCAGAATTCTCCCTGGGCCTGCCTGTCTGCAGAGGGAGTACATGTGGCTACTGTACCCTGACAGTAGCCACAGAAATGGGCTGAGTAATTTCGGTCCAATGCTATCACTTCCCAATCATCGGCTTCCTCACCTCCATGGGGAAAATGGGATGGTCTTTAAGCACTCCCAGCACCATCATTTATTACCCCAACACCAACAGGAGGGTGATTCTTTCAGATAACAGTCATCTAGCAGTTGGCTCCACACTGCAGAGGAAAAGCCGGTCCTTCAGTGACCTGTGAAAATAGCAACATTTAAATAGCTGCCTGGGATACAGACTCTGAACGGAATTTTACCTTGGCCTATATTCTCCAAATGGGGCAAAAGTAAGCCCCTGTCATTGACTTTCCAAAGCCAAACCAGTTTCGAGTACAAATACAGTCTATATTTTGCATTCACTTAATTAATTCATTTGTCGAACACATATTTACTGGACCATCGACCATGGGTCAGGTATGTAGCAGAGGCAAATTAGACACAAACTCAACCTTTTGGATCTAGCAGTAAAAACAGAGCTTTGAGATTTAAAATATTTTACATATCATTTCCAGATAATAAGACAGTCATGTTTCCTATGTTTGAGTTATTTTCACTATTGCCATTTTATATTCCTTTGAATTTCCAAGTTATACATAATCTCACCATAAAATTTCAATGTTTTTCCATATTTGTTTCTCAAATAGATGTAAACATGACCTCTGGAAGGCATGAAAAATATTGAAAGAATACCTCCATTTAAGTCTTTCTGTGACATGAAAATGTATTAAGCTATCAGTGTGATTTTCTTATCTCAATGCTCTTTTTTTCCCAAAAGTTATGCTAGATTTCAAATTCTAATGTATAATAACTAAAATATCTTGATAAATTTATTCTTTAAATAAAATATATTAGGTTAAGAAATGTTAAATGCAATTTCTACATCATTCATCTTTGTTCATGTTTCTTTAATAGATCTCAGTTGAGTATTTTGCTTATCAACTGAACTGTGATAGGAAGCCTTTTATCATATCCCTTAGCAAAACCACTTACATTTTCTTTGTATGTTTGCTCATGTTATTCCCTTCATCTGGAATTCTCTCTATTCTCTCCACTAACTGATCTGTAGCACTTCTTTTTAAAACCCAGTTTGAGTTATTTAATTTATGTATAAGTGCTTATTTTCATACTTTGCTCTGTTCCAGAAAGAAGTTGAAGCAGCCAACAAGACACCTAAGATATGACCAAATAGTATCAGTGAAAAGTGGGACAATACTCCCTTTCTCTCTAAGCCCAATTCTGCAAGTGAAAGCATTGCCCCCCCACCTATGTGGGACCTAACGTCCAGGGGTGAAAGTCTCCCTGCCAGTGTGGGAGATGACCTCCAGGGATGAGCCCGGTGCTTGCACCATGGAATCAACAATGCCACCCTGACCAAAAGGGGGAAAAGAAGTGTAACAAGTAGATACCAGTGGCTGAGAGAGGTTCAAATAGAGTCGAGAGGCTACTCTGGAGGTTGCTCTTATGCAAGCTTCAGGTTGACCTTGCTACCTATCATAACCTGCCAACCCCAACCAGGACCATTCCAGCCAATCCTAAAGAACACCTAGGGTGATATGTAAGATTCCACAAGGGTTCCATCACTAGTGTAACTTTCCAGAAACCTACAACCTCCAGATGGGTCCCCGGTTCAGATAAGTCCTGAAACCTAGCCCAGCCTCTCCAGAACATCAGATTGTTTCATCTCCCTACCCCATATTAGTGACAGACCCTTCCAACGTGAAAAAGTTAGAATGGCCATAGCCCAAACATCTCTAAAGAGAGGGACAAAAAGATCAAAGGTGATGGTGGAGTTATGTAAGTTATGTAGAGAAGATATGATTTAACAAATGAATATGATTGCTGAATCATTAAATTGATGTCTTTTAGTCTCCAGTATCTTACAGCAGCTAGAAATAAAAACCAAAAATTGGGGAATTGTAACCCATACCAAACTCTGAAATCTGTTCTATAAGTAATTGTTGCAATGTACTTTGAAATTTATTGCTTTTTTGTATATATGTTATTTTTCACAAAAAAAGAGAAGTAAGAGTATCATAGATAAGATATGATTTAACAAATGAATATGCTGCTGAATTAATATATCGATATTTCTTTCAGTCTCCAGTGTCTTAGAGCAACTAGAAGAAAAAATGAAATATAGTGGAATTGAAACCCATACCAAACTTTAAAATCTGTTACATAACTACTTGTTAAAATGTACTTGAAAATTTATTGCTTTTTTGGTATATATGCTATTTTTCACAAAAAAAAAAAAAAAAAAAAGGTGGGGCAAGAGAAGAAAGTAAAACAAGGGTGGAGATGAAGCAGAGCCAAGAAGGAGTCTAAAAATGCTGAATAATAACCCACACATGTGTAATGGGTAGGCCATAAATTTGGTCCTAAATTCTCTGACAGCCAACATGAAAAGAGGAGCCTTATCAGTTACACAATTCACAGTGTCAATGAGATACCAGCGATCCAAACGTCTCAGGGAAGTACCACTATTCTTGGTACACAGATCTGACAGCAACTTTCCCGAAGAATCCTGGTAAAGAGGACATGAGGTGATGATGTGAGCAACCATCCCAGCTGTTTGACTCTTTGTACCAAAAGATCCATGGGCTACCTCTTAAAATGGCTCTTGATTAAAGCTGGTGGTACATGCACAAACATAGTCCAGAGAAATGGCAATCTTTAGGAGAAGAGGAAAAAGGGGGCAGGAACAGGCTGACACAACCAAACTAATGCTCCAGGTCTCTGCCAATAAGCCTTGATCGAGGGATTTATTTTATAATATCTGGAGGCATGAATAATCCTCTCTGACTATTATTTATCCTAGGTTTTGATGACTATTTTGTGATGACAAACTTACAAATGCATTGTGGCAAATGCTTTGAGAGCAGCTGCTCCTGTGCCATTGGATTTGTCCTCCAGTGTCAGAACACAAGATGCCTACACTAAGACAATGGCTCCTAGGCTTTTGCAGAGGCCAGGAAGCACGTCAAGGCACACGTCCAGGTGGTCAGCAAGGCTCCCACTGTCCTACAAAGTGAGCAGAAGGTACACTGACTGAAAGGTCAGGATTATTCTTGGAAAATTACTTCAACCCCACTGCAGGCCCAGATAAACAGACAGTTGAAATCCCAAATTCCTAACTCCATTTAACACGGCTAAAATAGTACTGGCCTGAATTTTTTTCTTTGAGTCAAATGTAACCAGATATCCAACACAACCAAAATAAAACATCAACATAGCACTGAAAACATCTTTAGCTTTGAGCAGAATGCTTCCTAGGATGTGTTCCAAGATAAACCATTGTGAAATGCACATCAAGGGAATACCAACAAGTTGTATAGAGTTGCTATTTATTTATAAGCCAGCTAAAAGATGAGAATATCTAGTAAAGACAATAACTTGTTTGGAAAAAGAAAAGTAAAAAATACTAAAATGCTTATCAGTGGCTTTCTTACCAGACAATAATTGGCCTGCAGGGTCAGTGGCCTTGCTTGAAATAATAAGAGTCAAAATTTTCATGTAACATGGGATGTCTGTTACTTCTCTCCATAGTCAGAAAAGGGGTGGGTGGGGAGGTGTTGAAGTCAGCTCATCCAGATCATTAGGAACCAAGTTTTAGAGAAACTTAACACAAGTCTTTGTATCCCCAAAGTCAATGGTCTAATCTGTCAACTCTTCCTATTGGCTCAGATTTGTGCAGGACCATAATAGGACAGTTTTTTTGTTTTTTGTTTTGGTAAAAGCATTTGAAATGGGGCTTTATCGAGATTATACTCACACTCTCCAAGCAGTCACGTCTTGTACACAAGGATAAAGACCAAGGAATTTTCAATTAATGCATCAACAATTTGCTGTCTCTAATGTATTTCTCTAAGACTGGATGAAGAGGATAGCAGTGGTATAGGAAGGAATAAGCTTCACTTGATGCTTTCTATTTCTCATATAAAACATTGACCTATGAAAACTAAACTTGAAATTTGATAATCAAATACCTGACACACAATGTAGGGCCATTGTCCAATAAAAGAGGGCTATAATTTGAGATAGGAAATATTGTCCTTTTAGAATATGGGATAAATTATACCATTTATCCAATCAAGTGGGTTGTGTGTGTGGTCCAAGTGGTAAGAAAATAGGTGAAAGAAGTCCTTGAATAACTCTGGAGGGGAGAAAAATCATCCTTAAAATCTAATCACATTGCCTAATATGATGGCTTAACTCAGATTCTGACACAAACCATGTTTGTAGGTATGTTTTCTGAAGTAACAATAAATATGAAAATAAAATTTTAATTGTATAAGGTCTCAAGTGTCCTGTAAGATTTGTTTCATGTGAAACCTCATTCTCCTCACTGTGGAAGTTTTAAGTTCCTCCACTCTGCTAATACAGAAAGAAGGAACCCTCCTGAGAGTTTAAATAGTCCACAAGTATAAGAGACCACCTCACACACTTGAAAACCCCAATGAACCCTGACTGACTTATTAGGTAGAACTGAGGAAGGGTCTTTGGAACTGGCTGCTTTAAGCAACAATGGGGAGACTGGACCCACTCCCCTGTGAGTGATCCTGAGACTAAAAAACAGTGGCCCCTCTGTTCCCCACCGTAAGAAATGGACGGCGCTGTCACTCCCTGGGGAGCCAAATTAGGAACGCTGGCACATGCCCTCTGTTCCTCTCCACAGATGAGAGGCAGGGTGGGTGGCGATGGATGGCACAGACCCTGGAGCCACTGCAGATTATCCTCTCTGGTCCACAGTTACCTAGTCTGTGAAATGGGCATAATAATAGAAATGCCTTGGCAGCAATGCTGTGAGATTTAAATGAGGCAATATGTGTAAAGTACTTAGAGCAGGCCTGGCACAGAGTGTAGTATGTTAATGTTAGATATTTTGTTATAACTATGGAGGAAACTACACCATCTCAACAGGAAACTGGTCATCAAGGAAGCCATTCCCCTTAATGACCCTAATTTCTTAGACCCCCTACTCAATTGTGATTCTTTTTATCTTATGCTCTTCCTCAACTAAGAATCATGTCCAAGAAGACTTTTAGCCTAGTTCCAAATCCCTCTGATCCTGGCCTCATTTTATTCAATTTTGCCAATGTTCCAATATTAGACAGTGATTGTTTCTTAGACTTCTATCTTCACCTCTAGATGAGTTGCCTCCTCCTTATTACTATCGGAAAATTTCTCAAAACATTAGCAATAATTTTCATTTCTTCTACATCCTATAAAACTTAGAGTGAAATAATGCACATAAATAGGCACTGGATAAATCCCAAATGATTGGAAACTAAATGTAAAGAAAACTTAGGGTCTAAGAAGAGGGTCTTTTATTGCAGACAAATTTGCATATCCAAGGATCAGTTTTGCAAACCATTATTATTCATGAATGTTAGGAAAATTTCAGCAATCACATAAAATATAAAACCTGAAGAAAGATTATGGTTGGATTGGCTTGAGGCCCAACATTGCTTTATCATAGTTCTGGCAGGTAATCAATAGGAAACTCTGCTGCACAGGCATAAATCATAATTGAGTTTTCTTCCGTCCTGTGCCAAATCTGTGCCTTCATGAAATCCAGGACCCTGTGCCAAGATGTCTCATCAGTCCATATGCAAGTATGCCTTTCGATGAAATCAAAGAACAGTAGATTCAGATGCAATTGCAGCCTTGAGCTGAGGTAAACATTTAACTCTCCACATTGGCTACCGACTAAAGAACAACCTCGAAGGGAAGCATTTCTTAAGCAATTCTTCTTCCTTGGATGCTCAAGGGAATTCAGAAATGGGAAGATATTCAACTCACAAAGGTAGTTTTCCCTAAGAGCATACGTACCTTTACCCAAACTCCCTGAAGTCAATCTGAAACACATTGAAAGACCATAAACTAATATTAAACATGGACTTTATATGCATAGTTTTCTCAAGGCAATGGGAAAAAAAGGGTATTAAAGACTATTTACACAAAGCATTAGCAAGGAGGACAAAGTTCCCAGACTTTCATCTTTTCCTCTAAGATAACACACCTGAAACTCAAAATTGATATAAACTGAATAAATTTAATTCTATGCTCACTTATTATAACGACTGATGATTAGATTAAGATGCATAAATCTGTTTACAGGTCTACAAGGATACATACTTTTGAAATTCTTTGGAACATTCCTTAAAATACTCTCATTTAAAAAATAAAACTAACCTCCAAAACTTTTTTTAATCCATTGGGGACTGAGTTCCCCGAGAGAAAATTTTATCTAAATATTTGCTTAACAATTCAGATACTGCCCTCCTCCCAACCCCCTACGTAATATTCTCTACATCTGTCCTGTCCAGTGTGGTCACCACTAGCCACATGTGGGTATTTGAATTTAAATTTAAATCAATCCAATGTAAGTAAAATTAAGAATTCAGTTCCTCAGTCATACTAGCCACATTTCCAGTACTCAATGGTCCTATGTGACTGGTGGCCACAGAAGTGGATGGCGCCATAACAGAACCTGACCATCAGTGAATAAAGTTCCAGGGGACAGTACTACAAGTCACCTTTCTTTTCACATCCAAAAAGACCTGAGCTTTGTACCATCACAGAGGGAGGGTCCTCTTCTCTCTAGGTTCTCCAGAGAACCCCTATCCCACCACAGCCACAATTCTCACAAATGGTTACCAAAGAAAGGGCCACGGTTTTCCCACCCAAGCCCAGTCCCTGGATTAGACCAACGGTTTCCACCCAGAGTAGAAGAGGGAATGCACCAAACTTGTTAGAAGTGTTTTTTTTTCCCGAACACATACACATCTGAGAATTGCTACGTATTATGAAACACATACTGATGGAGATTTATTGTACCTGTAAAAGTGCTGAAAATATATTGAAAAGCATTGACTTTGATGACTGGTAATCATTATAAGGGCTGCTCTTTATTAAACACTTACTATCTTCCTCAATTGCATTGGAAAATTTTTACATGCTCAGTTTAATTTGTGACAAAAAACTGTGAGGTAGATAGTAATGTTATCTCTATTTTACACATAAGGAAACTAAGATCTGAGAGGCTGCCCACACCACACACCAGTATTGGTAGAGAGAGGTGCGATCCAATGCCTGATTGTAAAGGCTGTGACCCCAGGAACTCCTCCAAACTTCCTCCATGGCCACGTACAGCTCACCTAACTTATGGATATTGTCTGCCCACCTTCTAATATTAGGGACCTTTCATCTCCCGAGGAAGAAGCTGAGGCCCAGGAATCACCCAATCCAAATGTCTCCTTACAAACAACCCCAGCTTCCTTCCCTACAATCCCCACACTAATAGAACCAGGTCTTTTGCTAGCTGGAGGCGTTAATGCTCTCTCCATCAAGACTGGCAGCCAGAGCTCTAGTTCTTGTGCTGATAGTTGTGTCATTTCCTTGGCAAAAGTTGCAATGACTTGCCATGGGTGTGTTGAACAGGTAATTTCCTAATATAATACATATTCTTATAATATGGGTGCAATAGGATGAGAAGGAAAAAACTTGTTGAAAACTGTGTTTTTATTCCGAGAAAGACAGGCTACTTTCCCACCCCCATTTTTGAAGCAGTAGTACAAAGATTTGCCCACATGCAGAGAAAGGCCTTAAGAACAAACAGTGTATGGCTGTTCCTAAGGTCACTGACTTTACTTGGAACAGAGCATGGGAAAGCGCAAGTCTAAGGACACAGTCAAAACCAGTGCAGATTTTGGTTGTAAACAATTAAGAGGAGGCTGGTATGCCTACGGTAGCAACAATGAAAATTTAAACCAGCTAGAAGTTTAATAGAGAGAATCAGGGAAAAGATCAGCTAAGAAAAAGCCTCAAAGTCTGATTCCACAGACTTTTCCCTGTAAAGGGGACCAGATTTAATTGAATCAGATAGACCTTAGAGCAATTTATGTTCTAAGGCATTGTTAAAACTAATCAGCCAGCAATTAGTTTAGTCTAATAGCTCGGCGTGATATCAATAGAGGAAGACCATCTAGAAGCTTAATAGACAGAGCATAAGACATGGAAAGAAACAGTCATAGATGGCCCTGCTAAAACCACTATTATCCCAGGTGCAAAGTTACTGCCCTCTGAGGAGTGACACCAGAGGCTGCCCGCTAAGAGGCAAATAGACTACACTAAAATACTCTAGCCAAGTCACAAAACTAATAAACAAGCAAACAACAACAAGAAGACACAGGGGTGGGAAGAATCTTTTCCCAGAGTTACAGCAGTATATTATTTAAAATGTCCAGTTTTTTTTTTAATGAGGCATATAAAGAAAAAGGAAAATAAGATCCATTCAGAGGAAAAGAAAAGCAGGCAGCAGAAAGTGCCTTTGAGAGGCTGCAAATGTCATAGTTAGAGGACAAAAATGTCAAAACAGCTATTTTAAATATGTTCAAAGAACTAAAGGAAGCCATGCTTAAAGAAGAAAAAGGACAAGATGAAATCAAACACAGAATATCAGATGGAATTAATTGGAAACTATTTTTAAAAGAACTAAATAGAATTTCTGGAAATGAAAAGTATAAAAACCACCAAGAAAAATTTGCTAGAGAGGTTGAAGAGTATACTTGAAATAGCAAAAGAATCAGTGAACTTGAATATTGATCAAGAGAAATTAAACAATCTGAACAACAGAATGAAGAAAAGAATGAAGAAAAATGAACATCGTCTCAGAGAAATATGATGTACCATTAGATCCACAAGCATATGCTTACTGGGACTACCAAAAGAGAGGAGAGAGGGAAAAGAGCAGAAAAAAATATTTGAAGAAATTATAACTGAAAACTTCCCAAATTTGATGAAAAATATTAATCTACATGTGCCAGTTTGAAAGGATTATGTACCATAGAAAAGCCATTTTTTAACCCTGGTCCATCTTTTGGCGGCAGCCCTTTCTTTTAATCCCTAGCCAGCACTGTAAATTGGAAATTCGATTAGATTATCTCTACAAAGATGTGACACACCCAACTGTGGATATTAACCCTTGTGTAGAAGGAGATGTGACTACACCCATTCCAGGTGGGCCTTGATTAGTTTACTGAAATCCTTTAAAACAGGAAACATTTTGGAAAAAATCACAGAGCCCAGGCAGCCAGAGACCTTTAGAGATGAAGAAGGAAAAGAACAAGAAATCTGGAGAGAAAGCCAGCAGACGTCACCATGTTTGCCATGTGCCTTTCCAGTTGTGAGAGAAACCCTGAACTTCATCAGCCTTTCTTGAATGAGGGTAACCTCTTTGTTGCTGCCTTAATTTGGAAATTTTTAGAGACTTGCTTTAATTGGGATGTTTTCATGGCCTTAGAACCGTAAACCTGCATTTATTTAAAAGCCATTCTGTTTCTGGTCTATCGGATTCTGACAGCTAGCAAACTAGAACACTACACATCCAAGAAGCTTGGCAAATTCCCAATAGGGTAAATCCAAAGAGAAGCACACCCAGATGCATCAGTCAAAATGTAGAAAGCCATACAAAAAGGAAAAACAGAAAGCAGCAAAGACAAAAATGATGTATCACATACAAGGGAAACCAAATAAGATTAATGTCTAAGTTGCCATAGGAAACTATGGAGGCCAAAAGATAACTAGATGATATATTAAAACTGCAGCAAGAAAAAATCATGTCAATCGAGAATTCCATGTCTATGAAAAACCCACAACTAACATCATATTTAATGGTAAGAGACTGAAACCTTTCCCCAGAGACCAGGAGAAAGATGAGGATATCCACTTTTGCCAGTTCTATCCAAATTGTGATGGAGTTTCCAGCTAGGACAACTAAGCAAGAAAAAAATATATGAAGCATGCAGAAGGAAAAAAGAGGTGAAACCATCTGTCTTTGAAGATGACATGATCTTGTATACAGAAAACTCTAAAGAATACACTTAAAATTGTTAGTTACCAATAAGTTCATCAAGTTTAAAAAGATACAATATCAATAGACAAAAATCTATTAAATTTCTACACACTAGCAATGAAGAATTTAAAAATAAAACAAAGAAAACAATTCCATTTAAATAGCATCAAAAAAATAATATACTTAGGAATCAATTTAAGAAAAGAAGTGCATAACTCATACTTCGGAAATGATAAAATGGTGAAAGGAATTAAAGAGGACTTAAATAAAGGAAAGGGACCCCATGGTAATGGATTAAAAGCTTAATATTTTAAAAAATTCTTAATATTATTAATATGGCAATGCTCCCCAAATTGATCTACAGATAAATCAATGCAATCAACACAATCCCTATCAAAATACCTTTTGCCTTTTTTTGCAAAAATCGATAATCTGATCCTTTAAAATTCATATGGAAATGCAAGGGATCCAGAATTTCCAAATCAATCTTAAAAGAAAAAGCAAAGTTGGGGGCAGGCAACAGTGGCTCAGTGGCAGAGCTAATGCCTGCCATGCCATAGACATAGGTTCGTTTCCTGGGGCTTGCCCACGTAATAAAAAACAAACACAAAGTTGGGGATACATCCTTCCTAATTTCAAACTTACTACAAGGCAGTATGATATGAGTATTAAATAGATATATAGATAAATTGAATAGATTTGAGAGTCCAGAAATCAATATTTACATTTATGACTAGTTGATTTTCAACAGGATACCAAAATAGTTCAGAGGGAAAAGAACAGTCTTTTCAACAAGTGATGCTGGAACAACTGAATATCCATTTGTAACAGAATGAAACTGAATCACTCCCCTACCAATACACAAAACAGAACTCTAAATGGATCATATACCTAAATGTAAGTGCTAAAACTATAAAATTCTTGGAAGAAGACATAGTAGTAAAATTTTTATGACCTTAGATTAGGCAACAATTTATTGATACGATACCAAAAGCACAAGCAACAAAAGAAAAAAAAGAGATAAATTGAACTTCACCAAAAATAAAAACTTTTGTGCTTCCAAGAATAGCAACAAGGAAGTGAAAAGACAATCCAGAGGATAGGAGAAAATATTTGCAAAAACAAGTACCTGATAAGGGACATGTACACTCAGAATATATACAGAACTCTTACAACTTGACAATAAAAAGTCCAACAACCTGATTTTTAAAATGCACACAGTATTTGAACAAACATTTCTTAAAAGAAGTAATATAAATGACCAATAACCCATGAAAAGATGCTCAACATCATTAGCCAAAAAGGATACTCAAATCAAAACCACAATAAGATACCATTTCTCACTTTTTAGGACGGCTATAATAAGTGTTAGGAGGATGTGGAGAAATCAGAGCCCTCATACATTGCTGGTGTAATGTAAAACGCTGCAGCCACTTTGGAAACCATTTGGCAGTTCCTCAAAGTGATAAACACAGAGTTACCACATGACCCAGAAATCTTGATTCTAGGAATATACCCAATGGAAATGAAAACACACATTGACACAATAACTTGTGTACAAATATCTATAGCAACATGATTCATAACAGCCCAAAACTGGAAGCCACACAAATGTTCATCAACTGATGAATGGATAAATAAAATGCAGTCTATCCATACAGTGAATATTATTTAGCAATAAAAAGCCATGACGCATTGACATGTGCAACAACGGGCTGAACCTTGAAAACATTACGTTAAGTAAAAGAACCTAGTTAAAGAAGCCACCTATTATCTGATTGCACTTACATGATATGTTCAAAATAGGCGCTGTCCGTAGAAAGACAGAAAACAGAACAACGATTGCCTAGTGCTAAGTGAGTTACGGGAAAATGCAGAGGACCTGGTAATGGGTATAGGGCTTCTTTTATGAAAGTAGTGAAAATGTTCTAAAATTTAATGTGGTTATGATTACACAACTCTATGAATATATTAAAACTACTAGACTTTACACTTTGGATGAATTTTATGGTATGTGAATTATATCTCAATAAAGCTGCTTTAAAAAAACAGAGATTCCAAAATAAAAATATTATTTAAAAAAAATTAAGAACCTACATATGTAAGTAGTTTTTTCTATCACTTAAAAATAGTTTTAAAAAATCAATAAAATTTGTACCTGGAACAAAAGCAATTTTGCAGAAGAACAGAGAAATTAATGTATATTTGGCTCAACCTCTTCAAATTGGCTACAAAAATAAAACTTTGATTTTATCTTATACATTTAAATATATTTGATGCAGTAAATGAAAGGATTTATGTGTCATTCAAAGAAAATTGATTCCAGCAAACAGCAGGTTAACAAGAATGCTTGGTTTATGTCAAAGCCTCTTGTGGCTTCCTTAGACCTTCATCTTGAGAAATGACTCAGTTGACACCAGGTAAAGAAGTGAAAAATAGGGCCTTGCAGAGAAGTCTAGAAAGGACACTCAAACCATGATGCATTTCTCAGAGGACCCCAAAATTACAATTCCGACAGTACTTCCAAGTGAGTTTATATACAGTCACAAGGATATGCTATTAGAATTGAAAGGTGTTTGTAATGCATCTTTAGTTTTGAGTTGTTCTACCAGACCACAATCTTTACAATGGTCTATGAATAAATATTATTTTCAATCCTATAATTATATTGCTTATAGCACAGTTATATCACATTACACAGTGTTGTATGTGTGCTAAAAATATTTATCTTGAAAATAACATTCATAATATATGGAAATTTTTGTAATCAAATAAGGCTTTTATGTAAGTTTTAATCTATAGAAACCTTATATAATAATAATGGTCCAATTTCCTCTTAAACTGTGAAGAACTCTGGTGGAAAAACCTGCACCCACAGTCAGAACACTTATCATTCCACTAACTTGTAACACTTTGGTTGTTCCTTATCTCAGGGTAGTCAGATGAATGTTGAGGGTGGAGAATTCCTACCTAACTTTACTAATAAGGTTCTTATGAAGGTCAGATGAGAAAAGAGCCATGGAATCTACTTTAAAAGATAAAGTAGTATACAGCAGCGATATAATTTTACTGTGTTCTAGCTGGATGTCATAAGCATTTTAGTATGAACAGAAACCCTCTCCAGTAAAATAGAAATACAATGCTCAGCTGAACTAGAATGGAATATAGAAGTTAGACCAAAACTGAGCCTATTAAAAGTATGCAATGCAGGGCGGGCCATGGTGGCTCAGCAGGCAGAGTTCTTGTCTGCCACACCAGAGACCTGGGTTTGAGTCCTGATGCCTGCCACGCAAAAAAATAAAAAAGTATGTAATGCAAAAGATTCACTAAATAATTTTCTACCTCTTTAATACAGTGTATACTGGGGGTTAGAAGTAAATTTATTATATTCATGGGGCAGATGAGCCATTAAATTAATTTAATATAAACAAAAGTGATAAGAGGCAGCATTCTTCATTGACATGGAAATCCACTCCAACTTTATATAAGCAGAACACTGTACAGATTTTTTAAATATAATGTTTTTCATGTAAAGTTGACAAAAAGAAGCCATGCTCAGAGGGAGGAATTGTATCTCTTGTAATCACCAAAACCTTTGAAGCCCCATGCCATGTATAGCATAAATGACTGGTTAATATTTAACTGACTGATTAGGTGAAAAAGCATTTATGTACAAATGAGAGCATTTTCTAAAGGAACACGGAGATAATTCTTTCACTTGGAATTTCAACAGTGGCCAGTTTGGAGCCTGAAACACAAGGTGAATGGAGAACCTGGAGAAGCTCCAGAGAAAAGCAATGAGAATGATTAAAGCATTAGAAAATAGGGCCTACAAATCATGACTACAGGAATTGGGGGTTATTTAACCTGAAAGAAAAAGCTACATGATTTGTTTATCTGAAGCTTACAGATAGGGCTATTTGCTATGACCCATCGATACAGCTCTGTGTGCAGAAAGAAATCCAGAAGCAACAACAATAGTTCCAAGGTATAACTACTGTTTCTCTAAATATCAAATTTGATCCCTCCTTTTATGGTTTTCAAAGCAACCAGCAGCCCTCTGACAAGCAGAGTGTGCACCTTTTCAATCCACAAACATCCATCAAGGGCTGCTGAGCCAACCAGGCTTTTGCTGGTCCCTACCTTCAAGGAGCGTGAGGGTTGGTAGAGGAGCTCAACGTACACAGGAGGTTGGGAAATTTCCTATAATCAAAGAATATGCAAAGCGCCATCATGGCTCTAAGGAAGGAGCAATCACAAGTCTATTTCACAGTCTGGGGTAGAGAAAGAGCTGCTTCACCAGTCTTAAGGCTATAAGTCTTATATAGATATATAAATCTTATGTCTATCAACGCAAGCTGGATCGAAGTAGCAAACCAGGCCAGAGAGGATGAGAGCCTGAACCAATTAGGATGGCCATTGGAGTCCCAGTAATGGGACTTCCCCAGTAATGGGGAAAAGTGGTGACTGAAAACCAGCAATATATCTGCTCTTTAAGTTTGTGGCACCTGACAGGAGACATCACCCAACCCAAAGATAAAGCATCTGTTAGTACCCCTGCAAAGAAGCTGTTGAGCCTATTAGAGGCCTTTTGGTCCAACAGAAGAAAAACAAGGCTCTGTAAGGCATGACTATGTCAGTCAAGAAGAATCATGACAAAGAACAAAGACTTTCCTCCAAGAAAAGTAGAATTGAACTCTAGGACAATAACGAAGTGTGATGTATATAAAATAATATAATACATGCAAATATTGTATATAGTAAGCACAACCATAATGTCTATTTAATATTACTAGCAGCAGTATTATTATTATTATTATTATCATTATTATTTTCAGGCTACTGGAAATATTTATAAATTGACTTATAATTTTTTAATCTGATGTAAATATGGCAATGTTTTAAATTTTGATAGAATTAGGTGGGAAGATATAGCAGAGTTATGTCATTCCTGTGAATTTTCAGGATGTATTTGAAATATTTTAAAATTTTAAATGATCTGCAAAAATTCTAATCTCCCCAAATTTGTAAAAACAGCTTTGATTCTAGAAGTGGGGTCAGCGGGTATCTGGGACTAAGTCAAGGGGCTGCGTTTCCAGTCCCATTTATTCTCTGTGTGACCTTGAGCTAGTCAGTTTACTACATTTCAGGCCAAGAGTTTTCTCACCTGTAAGATACAAGTATTGGAATAGGTGATCTCTTAGCTTTGACCAAATCTACTTTTTGACAGATAAAAAAGATGGGGCTAATTTTAATGCATATTGTCTGTCAACATATCTTGCACATAAATGATTGCAAATGCCTAGAAGGTAAAATGAAGGGTCAAACAAGTGCTATCTGTTTCTATTCCCAATTTTATTGTGAAGCTCCCTCAAATTATTTTTTTATTTTTAAACATTTATTGAAAATCAGAAGTTGACAAGAAATGTAAACAATATCACCCCCATACTTTTATTGAATAATTCATAGCCAGTATGTGGTAGAAGCATAATTTTTAACTGACATTTATCTCCAGGTACCTGAGTGCTCTGATATCAGTAACAAATTATTTAATTGGCATTAGTTTGAAAATTGCACTATTTAAGGATTGATGTCTGAGTTTCAAATTTATTTTATGCTTATCAATATCCTTTGAATCAATTTTACCATATTATATTAAAAAGAAATATTTTCCATAGTTTATTGTCCTCCCTGATTACTTTTCTTAAGCCCTTTTTATATGCTTCTTATCCAGTGCTTTTACATTAAAACATACTATTTTTCCTCACTGATGAAACCCTTCCCTTTCATTCAAATGAAATAAAATAAAGGCATTTTTTACTTTGAAAAATTAATATAAGGATGTTTTATTGACTTATGGAAGGGGGAATATTACTTTGTAGAGAATTTTACTCTTATACAACAAAAAGCATTTGTCCCATTTTATTTTACCATCCATTATCTTTATCCTCTATATCACTTTATATTGGACTCATCTGACAGCATTTTGCTCCAATTTTGACAAAATTGTTTTGTTGTCCAAAATACTTACACAGGACAAGCTTTACTTATCCCATCTACTGCATTCCACTGTATCACAAAACATTAATATAAAATGGAAGTAAGTGAAATTTTGCAGTTGCTGAAAAGGCTCCCTATTCTTCCAATTCAATTTAGAAAGGATATTAGTTACAGCCATCTCTCAGCACCATGGAAGTTTCCCAAGGCAATCCCATAATTGCTGCCTCATCCAGACAGCTTCCCTGCCATCGACCAGCACAATCTCCAGCCCATCCAGGCATACACAATTTTTAAAAGGCTGCAAAGGCATTTCCAGATTCTCTAAATAGGAATGGCTTCTAGGGAGCTGAGCGATCGGATGTGAAAAGATAGTTAAGTACCTTGAGGCTAGTATACATAGCAAGCCGCTATTTTTCTTTAATTATATGAGTAATTGGATTAGGCAGGGGTTACTCCTCCTTCATAAAGGAGGGCCACAGTTGAACGAAGCTAGAAATCAATAACAGAACTGGAAAATTCACAAACGTGTGGAAGTTAAACAATGCACCACTAAACAATCAATGGGTCAAGGAAGAAATCAAAAGGGAAATTAGAAAATATTTTGAGACACATGAAAATGAAATCCCAACATCTCAAAACTTACGGGATGCGGTTAAGGCGGTGTCCAGAGGGAAATTTATAAATATAAGTGCTTACACTTAAAAAAAGTATATCAAATCAGTAACCTAATTTCACACCCTGGTGAATCTAAAAAAAGAGAAGAGCAAACTCATCCCAAGTGGCACAAGGAAGGAAATACTAAAGGTTAGAGTGGAGATAATGAAATGGAGAACAGTAAAACAATAGAGAGCATCAACAAAACCAAAAATATATTTTTGAAAATATCAATAAAATTGACAAACCTTCAGCTAAACTGACAAAGAAATAGAGAGACTGCAAAGAAAAAATCAGAAATATAAAGAGGGACATTATTCTCAGAATGTTTCAGAATTACATAAATGAAAAGGATTACAAGATGATAACATGAGCAACTGTATGCCAACAATTAAACAGCCTAGATGAAATGGAGATTTTATATTTGTATGGTTTAAGGTGATGTGTATAGCTGCCAAGTTGACAAGGGGTAAACTGTGATGGTTAGTTACCTAAAGTGACTCAAAAAGAAATAGATTTCAACAGACCAATAACAAGTAAAGAAATTGAATCAGTAATCAGAACTCTCCCAAGAAAGGAAAGTCCAAGATTAGATGGCTTCACCGGTGAATTTTTACCAAGCATTCAAAGAAGAATTGACACCAATCCTTCTCAGACTCCTCCAAAAACCTGAAGACGAAGGATCACTTCCTAACTCTAACTAATTACCCTAATACCAAAAGCAAATAAAGATATCACAGAAAAAGGAAATTACAGACCAATATCCCTTATAAATATAGATGTTTATCTCCTCAACAAAATACTAGTAAACTGAATCCAACACACATGAAAAGGATTATACACCTTGCACAAGTGGGATTTATCCTAGGAATGATAGGGTGGTTCAACATTAAAAAATACATCAATGTGATACACCATATTAATAAAATGAATGAAAAATATATATGATCATCTCAATAGATGGAGAAAGGGTATTTGACAGAATCCAACACATGTTCTTGATAAAAACACTCAGCTCAGAAAACTAGGAATAGAAGGAAGGGAACTTCTTCAACATGATAAAGGACATGTATGAGAAATTCACAGCTAATATCATACTCAGTGATGAAATACTGAAAGTTTCCTCCTATGATTAGGAACGAAACAATCCTGCTATTCAACACTGTACTGAAATATCTGGCCAGGACAATTAGACAAGAAAATTAAATAAAAGGTATCTAAATTGGAAAGAAAAGTATAACAACCCTATTAGCAGGAGTGATAATTTTATACATAAAAAAACCCGCAAAGAATCTACAGGAAAGCTACCAGAACTGGTAGATGAATTCAGTGTATAAATCAACACACAAAAATCAGTGGTGTTTCTATACACCAGCAATGAACAATCTGAAAAGGGAATCAAGAAGAAATACCATATATAAATAGGAACTAAAAAAATAAAATATCTTGGAATAAATTTAACCAAGAATGCTCTATTAGTCATGGTTCTCTAGGGAAAGAGAAACAAGAGGAGATATCTATAAATATGAGATTTCATAAAACGGTTTTACAAAACTATGGGGATGCATGAGTCCAAATTCTGTAGGGCAGGCCATATGCTGGCAATAACAACGAAAGTGTTCAATGAATTCTACAGGAGAAGCTGATCGGCTGAAGTGGAGTTGAAAATATTTTCCTCTGGCCGCTGAAATTATCACTTCTCTCTTAAAAATCTTCAACTCATCGTGATTAAGTACAACTGATTGGATTCTGTCATCAAGGAAGAACTCCCCTTAGTTGATCATAGATGCATTCAGCCATAGATGCAATCAACTGACTGATGATTTAAGACACCAGATTTAATGAACCAGCCACGAAATGAACTTGCCGTAACAGGCCAGTGCTTGCTTGACCAGACAACTGAGCACCATCACTTGGCCAAGTTGACACCTAAAACTAACCCATCATAGTCCATCCCTTGTCAACTTGGCAGCTATACATATTACCTTAAACTATACAAATATAAAATCTCATATTTACAGCTAATCTCTAAATAGAACAAAATAGCAGACAAATGTTTCACCCAACAATACTCAACTGTCCTGCATATAAATGGAAACACACTAAATCTATCCAGAATAGAGTGCAAGTCCTTGGGTAAACATCACTCTTAAACTTGATATTCTATAACTTAAACACTATGGCATGAACAGTAACTTATGTCATATGATAAGAGGACAAGATAGAGAATAAAACAAAGATATCTGCTTTATGTAAGAATACAGACATACTCACAACAAAGTAAGAAAGAAATATTCATACCATCACAGTCCTAATTTTTGTAACTGGTCAGGTGGCCATAGTTCATATTTATCACTACCTTCTTCCACTACCCATTCCATGTTCCCTTTTCCCTCAGCAAGCACTTCACCTGGCCACGGTTTTTTCCTGGTGGGATGACTCAAACCTGCATTTCTGAAGTTTCTGGGCCATTGGTAGTCCTGCCTGGATTGGGTTGTTGCAGTTTTCCAATGACTTTAATTACAGGACACAATACTAAGAGATACCATAAGGGATCTCCTATATTCCAAGAAAACCCTTCTTTACGTCCATTGTGTAGTTGCAGTTCTATTTCCCCCTTTGTTTCAGTTTGCTAATGTTGCCAGAATGCAATACACCAGAAATGGATAGGCTTTTACAAAGGTTTAAAATTTTACAGTTCTAAGGCCATGAAAATGTCCAAATTAAGGCAACAACAAAATGATAACTTCACTCAAGAAAGGCTGATCACATCCAACATGTCACATGGGAGGCCACATGGCAATGTCCACTGGCATTTGCTCCCGGGTTTCACTGTTTTCAGCTCCTGGTTCAGTTGGCCTCCTCGCTGAGCTTCTCTCTGTTTCCAAGTATCTCCTAAATGTCTGTGTTTGCTCTCTGTGTCAGTGCTGAACACTTTCTCTCTCTGTGAGATCTTTTAAGGACTACCATATACTTATTAAGACTCACTTTGAATAGGCAGGGTCACGTCTCCAATGGAAATAATCTAATCAACAGGCCCCACCCAAACAATGGGCCTGCCTTCACAAGATCAGATCAGGATTATAAGAACATGGCTTCTCTGAGATACATAACAGTTTCAAATCAGCATGCCCTTGATAATTACGATCAATCACCCAAGCGAGTACAGTGATTCTTTTACTTGCCTGTTGATTCAGAGACATGAGAAGCCCAAAGTGGCGAGGCAGCAGCCTTAAACTTCCAGTTCAATGGAATCATTGCTGTGTATCTGGTGCAAGCACTTCACTTTTTGGAACTAAGACCTGTACACCAGCAGAACTCAACGCTGTGGGGACAGGAAATAAAATTTTTCAAAAGGATCACTAGGGAGGGATAGTGAGTGGTACCACTCCCCTTGATTCCTGGACCCCTGAATCCTGGCTATGGAAGAAACAGCACCATAGACTGCACGCTGATTCAGAGAATACACAGCTTCTTGGAGAACATTATTCCAGCCCTGCAAGGTACTGTCAACTAGTTGGCACCATAACTGAGTCTTCAAAAGGCCATTCCACCATTCTACCACCCAGCTGCCTCTAGATGATGGAGAACATAGGAAGACTAGAGAATTCCATGAGTATGTGCCCATTCCCACACTTCATTTGCTGTGAAGTGGATTCCTTGATCAGAAGCAATGCAGTGTGGAATACTATGACAGTGGATAAGGCTTTCCATAAATCTATGGGTGGCAGATTGCAGAAGCATTGTGTGCAGGGAAAGCTAACCCATATCCAGAGTATGTGCCTATCCCAGTTAGAACAAATCACTGCCCCCTCCATGATGGAAATGGTTTAATGTAATCAACCTCCACCAGGTAGCAGGCTGAAGGCTGATAACCTGGGGGAATAGTGTCATATTTGGGACTGAGTGTGGGTCTCTGCTGCTGGCAGATTGGGCACTCAGCAGTGGCCATAACCAGGTCAGCCTTGGTGAGTGGAAGTCCGTGTTGCTGAGCCCATGCATAACCTCCATCCCTACCACCATCACCACTTTATTCATGAGCCCACTGGGCAATGGCAAGAGTAGCTGGGGAAAGAAGCTAACTGGTATCCACAGAATGGGTTATCTAATCCACTGGATTATTAAAAACTTCCTCTGCTGATGTCACCCGCTGGTGTGCATTCACATGGGACACAAATATCTTCATGTTTTTTGCCCACTCAAAAAGATCTATCCACATACCTCTTCCCCAGACCTTTTTGTCACCAATTTTCCAATCACGCTCTTTCTAAGTCCCTTACCATATAGCCAAACCATTAGCAACAGCCCATGAGTCAGTATACAAATGCACCTCTGGCCAGTTTTCCTTCCAAGCAAAAGGAACAACGAGATGCACTGTTTGAAGTTCCACCTACTGGGAGGACTTCCCTCACCACAATCCTTCAGGGGCATCCCAGAAAGGGGCTGCAGGGCTGGAGCTGTCCATTTGCACATGCTACCTGCTGTTTTTGTTTGCTAAGCTATTGGAATGCAATATACAAGAAACAGGAAAAACTTTTTAAAAGGGAATTTATTAAGTTACATGTTTACAGTTCTAAGCCTATGAAAATGTACAGAACAAGGCATCAACAAGAGGTTACCTTCATTCAAGAAAAGCTGATACTGTCTGAAACACTTCTGTCAACTGGGAAGGCATGTGGCTGGCATCTGCTGGTCCCTTGCTTCTGGGCTCCTTTACTATCAGCCTCTGTTCCTGTGGGGGTTCCTCACTTTGGTTCTCCAGGCTGGCTTTCATCTCTTGGCTTCCCTTGACTCTCTTCAGGTTCTGGCTTGCTTAACATCTCATGAGAAGGCACGTGACAATGTCTGCTGGGCTCCAAGCATCTCCAAACATCCGTATATCTGCCAGCTCTGAAGCAACAGTTCTCCAGAAGGCACCAGATGTCAGAAGCTCTCTTCTGAGCTCTCTCCAAAATGTTTCCTCTTTTAATGAACTCCAGTAAACTAATCAAGCCCCACCATGAATGGGTAGAGTCAGATCTCCACCTAATCAAAAGGTTACACCCACAGTTGGGTGTGCCCCATCTCTATATAGATAAACTAATCAATGCCTACCCCACAGTATTGGATTAGGATTAAAAGAAATGGCTATCCCCACAAGATTCAATCAGTTTTAAAACATGGCTTTTGTGGGATATGTAATACACCTGCATGTCATGCAGAACCATTTGAGAGCCAGGCCTGAGTTTTCTCTTCCTTAGTCAACTGATTGTAAGGAACTCCCCAAGAGGCCATAGCTCTAGGTCAGGAAAGAGGAGGAAATGTGGCAGAAGTGGGGGCCATGGGCATTTGAGCTACTTCCTCATGTAACTTTCTTGTGCCTTCAGGACCCACTTGAGCCCTATCTTGTATATACCATTTCCATTTTATGATGGAATAATACTGTTCATGTCTGACTTTATAGCTTGATAGGTCAGACAAAACCCAGCACAAGAAAGGCAACTCAGGTCTCATGGTAACTTGGTGGTCCATGGCTAAGCATTCAGTTTCTACTTAGGCTCAGTAGCAGGCCAAAAGCTGTTTCTCAAAAGGAGAGTAGTTATCCGCAGAGGGTACTAAGGTTTTACTCCAAAATCCCAATGGTCTGCATTGTGATTCTCCTATAGAGGTCTGCATAAGGCTCCAGACAGCATCTCTATTTGCGACTGACATTCCAGCACCATTGGATCTGCTAGATCATATGGCTCAAGTGGGAGAGCAGCTTGTACAGCAGCCTGGACCTGTCACAGAGCCTCCTTTTGTTTTGGTCCCTACTCAAAACTAGCAGCTTTTCTGGTTACTTGGTAAATGGGCTGGAGTAGCACACCCAAATGAGGAATATGTTATTGCCAAAAGCCAGATACCAACTAGGCATTGTCTCTATTTTGGTCATAGTAGGGGTGAGATGCAACAGCTTATCCTTCACCTTAGAAGAGACATCTCAACATGTCCCACATCACTGGACACATAGAAATTTCACTGAGGAGGAAGCCTCCTGTATTTTTTTTTATTTATCTCTCATCCTCTGACACTCAAATGCCTTACCAATAAGTCTAGAGCAGTTGTTACTTCTTGCTCACTAGGTCCAATCAATATGATATTACCAATATAATGGATGAATGTGATATCTTGTGGGAGGGAGAAACAATCAAGTTTCCAGTGAATGAGATTGTAACAGCGCTGTAGAGTTGATATACTCCTGAGGTAGGACAGTGATGGTATATGGCTGACCTTGCCAGCTGAAAGCAAACTGTTTCTGGTGGTCTTAACTAATAACTATTGAGAAAAAAGCATTTGTCAGGTCAAAAGTTGCATACTCGGTACCAGGGGATGTGGTGATTTGCTCACACAATGATACCACATCTGGAACACCAGTTGAAATTAGAGTTACCACCTGGTTAAGTTTATGATAATCCACTGCCATCCTCCAAGACCCATCTGTTTTCTGCACAGGTCAAATAGTAGGGTTGAATGGGGACATGGTGGGAATAACCACCCTGCATTCTTTAAGTCCTTAAGAATGGCAGTAATCTCTCTAGGAATCCAGTATTGCCTCTGATTTATTATTTTGCTAGGTAGGAGAAATTCTTGTGACTTCCACTTGGCCTCTCCTACAAAATAGCCCTCATTTCATGAGTCAGAGAACCAATATGGGGATTCTGCCAGTTGCTGAATATGTCTATTCCAGTTATGAATTCCAAAACTGGGTAATTAACCACAGAATTGATCCAGAAGACTCACTGGACCCACTCATGAGTAAGCCCCTATTCTGACTGGTGGACCAGAGTGATGTTTTGAGTCTCCCAGAATTGTTACTTTCCAGTACCTAGTAATACCCCAAAGAGGTGTTCATTTCCTTTTCCCCAGTGCACAGTTACCCTGGTAAAACACTGTAGGTCTCCTTGGGGAAGGCTGGGGGGAAGGTTAACAATGTAAACATTTGGTAGCATAAAAGGATCCTTCCCCAAGGGTACCTGGCCTTCCCTTCATTCCAGTGGCTCTGGGTCGGTAAACTCTCTGAAGTCTGGGAATTGATTAAAGGGCCTTATTTTTTTAATTCAAGTTAGACTTCTATTCACTTGACCTATAATTCTTCTGCTTATAAGCTCAAACAAGAATTTAGTAGACTGCCCATCTAATTGACTCCTAGGTACCCCACAATCTACTAGCCAAGGCCATAGGTCTCTGTGAGTCAGATTACTTTGACTGCAGCTTTGAATCCCCTGTCCACTGTGACAGCCACACCCACCTTGTCCATGGTGATTAATGTGGCCACCTGCCTTCGACCCACCAGGATCTGATCGTTCCCATCGTGTTCAAGATTCCAGCTTGATGACAGCAGTCTGCATAGTAACAGGAGACCATAGTAATGGGTGGCCACAGACCTCCTCAGGGACGATGGAGCTAGTCTCAAAAATTTATTCCTCAAAGTGCTGGTAGTGGTGGGTCCTCTGGACATTCCCGGAGTGTGTTGGCAGGTCTTCCATGATACAGCCACCGTAACGTTCCAATCTCTCTAAGCCTTTACTCCAAAGTTATAGGCATTAAAGAAATGAGGGGTGGTGGGGGTAGGTCATGAAAAGAATTTGAAGTGTCTTTCAAGCCCTTCATCTCAGGGAATTCAATTGCAATTTCACGTGGTGAAACAGGATGAATCTCTCCAGACAGAGGAGTGAGGTCTGTTTCCCAGGGGAGGCCATTACAGACTCAGTAGGCACTGAAGGGTTCATCTCTAGATGGAAGTTAGAAGCCAGGCTCCTGAGGACAGAATGGAGGTTGGGAAGCTGTTTTCTCAACGTGCATTGGAGGTCAGATAGATATCTCTCAGGGCAGGCTGGAGATTGGGTGGCTGTTTCCTCAGGGCAGACAATTACAGGTTTATCTAGCAAAGTCTCAGCAGAATACAGGGTTCTGGATAGTTTCAAGATGGTGGCTTAGTGAGGTGTAGGATTTAGTTTGTCCTCCAGAGCAGCTAGTAAGTAGTCAGGATCAGGACAGAACAACTGCTGGGGCCACGTGAGTGACCAGACACACAACGTACCCCAGTCTGGACCAGCTGGACCAGCTGCAAGCGCCCCCAGAACCATGAGTTCCCCAAGCTGGGGTGGTGCCCGCGTCCCTTCCCCACAGGCTGCTCCCCAAAAGGGAAAGGAAAGAGACTTTACCAGCAGCAGGGGCTGAGAGCAACCAAGCTCCAATTGTGGAATTAATTAACAAATTCTGACTACTAAAAATAGGCCTCCAGCTCAGATAAACCTCAAATAAAAACTGAAGTTACTAGTTTTTGCACTGGTGTAGAGGGGCCAGGGCCGATGGGGGGGAAAAAAAAACAGGCGTTTTTTTTGGATCAGACAGCACAAAATACTTGAAAAGGCCTGGACCCTAAAAAAAAATAGGGGGCATGTAGGATCTGGAGATACACAGAACAATGTACTAACTTAAGCTCTATTTTTTTTTGTATGGGCAGACACCAGGAATCGAACCCCCAACTTAAGCTCTTGATTAACAAACCTAAAGAATGGGTGTCCTGTCCTGAAAAGGACTTTTTTTTACCTTGTTTCTACTGCTTAACTGTTCATTGGATAAAACTGCAAGGCTTCTCAGATACAACTGCCCCAAAGAAGGGCAGAATTAAGCTTGTCTGAAAGACAGAGGCTGGTCAGGTGAAAAGAATTAATTCCCTGGAGTCTGTGCCTTCCCCGGGAGAGGGGTGGGGCCCAACTCAGGTGGAATTCAGACCCCAGGAACTGGAAAATTGAAGTAATTAAAGCCAGCCTACAACCTCTCCTCTGTCGCAACCATGCCCGTAGCAGGGAGAGTCTGCTGAAGTTAAAGGTACCACATCACCTTATGCTGGTGGGAAGCACAGGCAAACAAACCCCAGATACTGGGCAGGATAGGAAAAACACAGAGTCCAGAGGCTTCATAGGAAAGTCTTTCAACCTGCTGGGTCTCACCCTCAGGGAAAACTGATGCAGGTGACTCCTTCCTCCTGACAGGAGGACAGTCTAGTCTGGAAAAATCTGACTGGGGTCTATAATACCTAAGTAGACCCTCCTAAGAAAGAAAAAGGGGGGGCTCCATATAGGCAGGGCAAGAAACAAGAAAACAAGAAGTGAAAAACTCTGATCCGTTAAAAAAAAATAAAATCTATGCTAGAGGCCTAGAATAACTGAACTGAATGTCAAAGAACAGATAGAGAACAAAGCCATCCAGCAAGAAAATCCAAAGTAAAAGAGTGAAAACAATCATCAGAATAAACTAATTAAGGAAATTAAATGCCTAGATGCCACCAAAACATAAGAGTCATACTAGGAAAATGGAAGATATGGCCCAGCCAAAGGAACAAACAAACAATTCAAATGAGATACATGAGTTGAAACAATTAATTCAGGATATTCAAACAGACATGGAAAATCTCATCAAAAATCAAATCAACAAATTAAGAGATGATCTAAAGAAGGCAACAGGTGAAAAAAAGAATAAATCAAAAGTCTGAAAAACAAATCACAGAATTTAGGGGAATGAAAGGCACAGTAGAATAGATTTAAAAAATGGAAACCTACAATGTTAGATTTCAAGAGACAGAAGATAGGATTAGTGAACTGGAGGATGGGACATCTGAAATCCAGAAAGCAAAAGAAAATACAGGGAAAACAATGGAAAAATATGAGCAAGGACTCAGGGAATTGAATAATAAAATGAAACACATGGATATACATATTGTGGATGTCCAGAAGGAGAAGAGAAGGGAAAAGGAGGAGAAATACTAATGGAGGAAATTATCACCAAAAATTTCCCAACTCTTAAGAAAGACTTAAAATTACAGATCCAAGAAGTACAGCATACCCCAAACAGAAGAGATCCAAAAAGACAAACTCCAAGATACTTACTAATCAGAATGTCAGGTGTCAAAGAAAAAGGGAAAATCTTGAAAGAAGCAAGAGAAAAACAATCCATCACATACAAGGAAGCCCAAAAAGATTATGTGTAGATTTCTCAGCAGAAAATAAGGAGATAAGAAGATAGTTGCATGATACATTTAAGATTCTGAAAGAGAAAAACTGTCAACTAAGAATTCTATATCCAGCAAAATTGTCCTTCAAAAATGAGGGGGAAATTAAAACATTTTCAGACAAAAAAATCATTGAAAGAATTTGTGAAAAAGAGACCGGCTCTGCAAGAAATACTAAAGAGAGCACTGGAGACAGATAGGAAAAGACAGGAGAGACAAGTGTGGAGAAGAGTGTAAAATTGAAGACTTTCCTTCAGTAAAGGTAAAAAGAGGACAAAATTAGATATGACAAACAAAATCCAAAAGGAAAAATGGTACAAGAAAGTACTGCCCTTATAGTAATAACACTAAATATTAATGAATTAAACTCCCCAATCAAAAGACATAGAGTGGCAGAATGGATTGAAAAACAGGACCCATCTATATGCTGTCTACAGGAAATGCATCTTAGACCCAAGAACAAACATAGGTTAAAAGCAAAAGGTTGGGAAAAGATATTTCATGCGAACAATCAGAAAAGAGCAGGAGTAGATAAACTAATATCCAACAAATTAGACTTCAAATGTAGAACAATTAAAAGAGACAAAGAAGGATACTATGTATTAATAAAAGGAATAATTCAACAAGAAGACATAATAATCATAAATATTTATGCACCAAGTCAGAGTGCTTCAAAATACATGAGGCAAACCTGAACAGAGAAATAGACACATCTACCATAATAGTTGGAGACTTCAATTCCCTGCTGTCATCAATGGACAGACCATCTAGACCGAGGATCAAAAAAGAAACAGAGAATTTGAATAATGCAATAAACGAACTAGACTTAACAGACATTTATAGAACATTACACTCCACAAAGGCAGGATACACCTTTTTCTCAAATGCTCATGGATCATTCTCAAGGACAGACTATATGTTCGGTCACAAAGCAAGTCTCAATACATTTTAAAAAGAATGAAATCATACAAAACATTTACTTGGATCATAAAGGAATGAAGCTGGAAATCAATAACAGGCAGAGGGTCAAAAAATTCAAAAATATATGGAGGCTCAACAACACACTCTTAAACAACCACTGGGTCAAAGAAGAGATTACAAAAGAAATCAGTAAATATCTCAAGGCAAATGAAAATGAAAACACAGCATATCAAAATTTATGGGATTCAGCAAAGGCAGTGCCAAGAGGGAAATTTATTGCCCCAAATGCCTATATCAAAAAAGAAGAAAAAGCAAAAATTGAGGAATTAACTGTTCACTTGGAAGAACTAAAGAAAGAACAGCAAACTAAACCCAAATCAAACAAAAGGAAAGAAATAACAAAGATTAGAGCAGAAACCAATGAAATTGAGAACAAGAAAATCAACAAAACCAGACACTGGTTCTTTGAGAAAATCAATAATATTGATGGACCTTTAGCAAGGTTGACAAAAAGAAGAGCGAGGATGTAAATAAATAAAATCAGAAATGGAAGAGCAGCTATAACCACAAATAAAGGAGGTAATGAGAGGTTACTAGGAACAACTTTATGCTAATAAACTAGACTAGGTAGATGAAATGGACAACTTCCTAGAAAGGCATGAACACCCAACATTGACTCGAGAAGAAATAGACGACCTCAACAAACCAATTACAAGTAAAGAAATTGAATAAGTCTTTAAGAAGCTCCCAAAATAGAAAAGTTCAGACCAGATGGCTTCACATGAGAATTCTACCAAGCATTCAAGAAAGAATTAGTACCAATCCTGCTCAAACTCTTCAAAAAAATTGAAGAGGAAGAAAGGCTATCTAACTCATTCTATGAAGCCAACCTCACCCTCATACAAAAACCAGACAAAGACACTAGAAGAAAAGAAAATTACAGACCAATCTCTAATGAATATAGATGCACAAATCCTCAATAAAATTCTTGCAAATTGAATCCAGCAGCACATAAAAAAAAATTATACACTATGGCCAAGTGGGATTTATCCCAGGTATGTAAGGAAGGTTCAACATAAGAAAATCAATTAATGTAATATACCACATCAACAAATCAAAGTAGAAAAACTAAATGATTATCTCAATTGATGCAGAAAAGGCATTTGACAAAATTCAACATCCTTTCTTGTTGAAAACACTTCAAAGGATAGGTATAGAAGGGAACTTCCTCAACATGATATAGGGAATATATGAAAAACCCACAGCTAACATCATTCTCAATGGGGAAATACTGAAAGCTTTCCTCCTAATATCAGGAACAAGACAAGGATATCCACTGTCACCAATGTTATTTAACATTGTGTTGGAAGTTCTAGCCAGAGCAATTAGACAAGAAAAAGAAATACAAGGCATCAAAATTGGAAAGGAAAAGTAAAACTCTCACTGTTTTCAGATGATATGATACTATATGTCAAAAACCCAAAAAAATCCACAGCAAAATTACTAAAGCTAATAAATGAGTACCACAAAGTGGCAGATTACAAGATCAATGCTCACAAATCTGTAGTGTTTCTATACACTAGTAATGAGCAATCTAAGGAGGAGATCAAGAAAAAAATTCCATTTACAATTGCAACCAAAAGAATAAAATATTTAGGAATAAATTTAACTAAGGATACAAAACACTTATTTTAAGAAATTGCTAAAAGAAATCACAGAAGACCTAAATAAATGGAAGAGCATACCATGTTCATGGATTGGAAGACTAAATATACTTAAGATGTCAATTCCACCTAAATTGATTTATAGATTCAATGCAATACCAGTTAAAATCCCAAAAACTTACTTTGCTAAAATAGAAGAAACTATAACCAAATTTATCTGGAAGGGGAGAGTGCCCCAAATAACTAAAAATATCTTGAAAAAGAAAAGTGAAATTGGCGGTCTCACACTATCTGACTTAAAGGCATATTATAAAGCTACAGTAGTCAAAATAGAATGGCACTGGCATAAAGATAGATATACTGACCAATGGGATCAAATAGAAGATTCAGATATAGACCCTCTCATCTATGGACAATTGATCTTTGACAAGGCAGTCAAACCAAATCACCTGGGACAGAACAGTCTCTTCAATAAATGGTACTTGGAGAACTGGATATCCATATGCAAAAGAATGAAAGAAGATCCATATCTCATATCCAATACCAAAATTAACTCAAAATGGATCAAAGACCAAAACATTAGAGCTCAGGACGTAAAACTTTTAGAAGAAAATGTAGGGAAATAGCTTATAAAACTTATAATAGGAGGTAGTTTCCTAGGTATTATACCCAAAGCAGTAGCACTGAAGAAAGAAATAGATAAATGGGAACTCCTCAAAATTAAACACTTTTGTGTATCAAAGAGCTTTGTCAAGAAAGTACAAAGGCAGCCTACACAATGGTAGACAATATTTGGAAACGATATATCAGATAAGGGTCTAGCGTTGAGAATATATAAATAGACTGTTCAACTCAGCAACAAAAAGACAATCCACTTACAAAATGGGCAAAAGACATGAACAGACACATTTCAGAAGAGGAAATACAAATGGCTAAAAAGCACATGAAAAGATGCTCAACTTCCCTAGCTATTAGGGAAATGCAAATCAAAACCACATTGAGGGCAGGCCACAGTGACTCAATGGCAGAGTTCTCACCTGCCATGCTGGAGCCCCGGGTTAATTTCCCGGTACCTGCCCATGTAAATAAATAAATAAATAAATAAATAAATAAATAAATAAATAAATAAATAAATAAATAAAACACATTAAGATATCACCTCACACCCACCAGAATGGCTGTCATCAAAAAAAAAGAGAAAACGACAAGTGCTGGAGAGAATTTGGAGAAAAAGGCACACTTATCCACTGTTGGTGGGAATGTAAAATGGTACAACTGCTGTGGAAGGCAGTTTGGCAGTTTCTCAAGAAGCTAAGTATAGAATTGCCATATGATTCAGCAATATCATCACTATGTATCCACTCAGAGGACATGAAGGCAAAGACACAAATGGACATTTGCACACCAATGTTTATAACAGCATTATTTACAATTGTCAAGAGCTGGAAATAGCCCAGATGTCCATCAACAAATGAGTGTCTAAACTAGCTGCGGTATATACATATGATGGAATATTTCACAGCTGTAAAACAGAATAAAGTTATGAAGCATGTAACAATGTGGATGGATCGTAAGGACATTATGCTGACTGAGATTAACCAGAAACAAAAAGACAAGTACTGTATGGTCTCACTGATTTGAACTAACATTGATAAGTGAACTCAGAGAATTTCAGTTAAGAACAGAGGTCATCAGGAGACAGAAATATGGTAGAGATTGGGCAATTGGAGCTGAAGGGATACAGATTGTGCAACAGGACTGATTATAAAAATTCAGAAATGGGTAGCACAATACTACCTGATTATAGCACAATAATGTAAGTACAATGAATGAGCTAAATCTGAGAAGGATAGAGGGAGGAGGGCTGGGGGCATATATGAAACCAGAAAGAAAGATAGACGATAAAGATTGAGATGGTATAATCTAGGAATGCCCTAAGTGTACAAATGATAGTGACTAAATGTACAAATTAAAAAATGTTTTTGCATGAGGAAGAACAAAGGATTGTCAATATTGCAAGGTGCTGAAAATAGATGCTCATTCATATATTAAAACTTCAACTTCTATGTGAGAGTAAAGCCAAAAATGTTTATTTGGTACAACATTTATATTTTGACTAGTACATTTCCTAATTTAACTTATATGGACAGTTTAATTGAACACCATAATTGAACCTTGAATAGGGCAAGGGATTTTTGTACGTTTGTCCAGGTTAGTGTGATGCCCTGATAAATCCCAGAGTGATTTGAGCAGTGAATAAAGAAGTATTTGCAAAATCCCCTTGGGGGAATGACAAGAAAGGGGGAAAATTCAACTTCCCCATTTGGAGAATTCCTGATATTTTCACAAGCAGTGCAGACAACCAAATCAACAGGTCAGGCCCTCAATCTCAGGGTTTATTCATATGAAACTTATCCCTGAAAAGGATAAGCTAAGCCTACTTAAAATTAGGCCTAAGAGTCACCCCCAGAGAACCTCTTTTATTGCTCAGATGTGGCCTCTCTCTTACAGCCAACAAGGCAAGCAAACTCACTGCCCTCCCCCTTTCTATGTGGGACATAACTCCCAGGGGTATAAACCTCCCTGGCAACATGGGACAGAAATCCTAGAATGAGCTGGGACTCAGCATCAGGGGATTGAGAAAACCTTCTCGACCTAAAGGGGAAAGAGAGGTTATCCTGGAGGTTATTCTTATGCAATATGTAGATATTCCCTTTTTTAGTTTAAGGCATATTAGAGTGGCCTAAAACAGCAGAGCTGTGTTCCAGTAGCCATGTTTCTTGAAGATGAATGAGCAATGATATAGCTTTCACAGCGTGGCTGTATGATTGTGAAAACCTTGTGTCTGATGCTCCTTTTATCTTCAGTATGGACAGATGAGTAAAAAATAAATAATAAGGGGAACAAACATTAAAATAAGTTGAGGATATTGATATATTAGTGATCAATGAAAGGGAGTGGTAAGAGGTATAGGAAAAAAATAGGGGGAACAAAGGTTAAAATATATTGGGTAGATGGAAATACTAGTGATCAATGAGAGGGAGAGGTAAGGGGGTTGATATGTATGAGTTTTTCCTTTTTATTTCTTTATCTGGAGTGATGCAAATGTTCTAAAAATGATCATGGTGATGAATATACAACTATATGATGATATTGTGAGCCATTGATTATATACCAAGTATGGAATGTTCATATGTTAAAAATGAAAAAAAAAATGCAGGGTTGCAATGTTCCCATACCATCACTATCAACCTATACGTCCTTGTCCCAAGTTCTCAGATCCCATTCTTTTCCAAACCAAGATGTTACTTTAACTGCAGACACCCTGCAAGGCTGAGAATACAGTTTACATTGTAAATCGGCTACTTGTCCAATGAGACTCTCGTCTGGTTTTCAGAGATCTCAAGTCTCTGACCACAGGAAATAAGACACATAATTATTTATATCTTTTATACAGCATTTAAGTTGCAAATTTGATACCTTCAGCTTATCCCCTTCTTTCATAACTGCATGCAGCATATCTAAGAACAACCAGCCAATACCATTATACCTCTTAATTTCACAAAACTGTTAAGGTATCAAAAACACTGTCACTAGAGCCTTGCCTTATACAAGAGTATGATTAGGAGAATCAAATGGTGATGTTTTATGTCTCTGTACTGCCAATGCATGCCATGGACTGTCAGTGCATTCTTGAATATTGGAAATGGAGTCATTTCTAATCAAAGGAGAAAACCCTTTTTTTTTTTTTTTTTATCACTCTGGGATTCATCGGGGCATCACTCTGGACAAACCAACAAAATCTCAGGTCCTACCTGAGATTCCAAGTACTTATGACATTCAATCAAACTGTCTACATAAGGGTGGGCCACGGTGGCTCAGCAGGCAAGAATGCTTGCCTGCCATGCCAGAGGACCAGGGTTCGATTCCTGGTACCTGCCCATATTGGAAAAAAAAACTATCTACATAAGTTATATTAGGAAATGCTGTAGTCAAAATATAAATTTTGTAACAAATAAACATATTTTTAAGATTCTGTTACTCAAGAACCACTCCTAATACAAAAGTGTATTAGTCAGGATTCTCAGGGAAAAAGAACCAAGAGGAGATATCTGTAAATATGAGATTTTATAAATGTATCCCATACAACTGTGGGATGCACAGGTCCAAATTCTGTAGGGCACACTGTGGCTGGCAATAACAATGAAAGTGTTCGATGAATTCTGTAGGAGAGGCTAGCTGGCTGAAGTAGAGACAAAAGTTCTCTCTTCTGACTGCTGAAATCATCACCCCTCCCTTGGAAGTCTCCAACTGAACGGATTTTCTCCTTGCAGAAGACATGCCCTTAGTTGATAATACATGTAATCAGCCACAGAATCAGTCATCTGACTGATGATTTAATAAAACAGCCTTCTGGCCAAGTCGACACATGAACTGAACCATCAAAGATGTAAAGGACTTGTACAAGAAAATCTGAATCTTATTTCTGAGAGAAATTAAAGAATACATAACTAAATGGAAAGACACAGTTAGTGTCCATGGATTGGAGACAATATTGTTAAGACATCACTATCAACCAAAGTGATATACAGATTCAATATAATCAAAAATCTACCAGTTCAGTGGTAGAATTCCCACCTACCATGCAGGTAACCCAGGTTCAATTCCTGACCTATGAACTTCTCAAAACACACAAAAAACTGAACAAAAATTCAACAATTGGTGTTGCAATACTGAAATATTCACATGGAAAAAAAATGAAATGTGACCCCTGCCATACAGCATAAAAAAAAAAATCAAAATTCGAATAGATTTCTTTGAAAAAATAGAAAAGCCCATCAACAAATTCCCGTGGAAGGTCAAGGGAACTTACCAAAACCATCATGAAAAAAGAACAGCTTTGGAAAACTGGATACGCACATCCAAAAGAATGGAAGTGGACCTACCTCACCCATATTCAAAATAAACTCAAAATGGATCATCTTCCTAAATAAAGGAGATAAAACTTTAAAACTCTTGGATGAAAACATAGGGAAATATCTTCAGGACCTTGTATTATGCAATGTATTCTTAAACTTTATACCAAAAGTATGAATATCAAAAGAAAAAATAAATTTTGACCTCATCAAAATGAAAAACTATCGTGCATTGAAGAACATTATCAAGAAAGTGAAAAGACAACCTACAGAATGGGAGAAAATATTTGGAAACCACATATAAGGTAAGGGTTTCATATCCTGCATGTATGAAGAATTCTTGCAACCCAACAACACAAAGTCAAGTAACCCCACTTTTAAAATGGGCAGAGGACTTGAATTGAAATTTCTCTAAAGAAGATATACAAATTGCCAATATGCACATGAAAAGATGCTCAACATCATTAGCCATTAGGGAAATATAAATCAAAACCATAACGAGATACCACTTCACACCCATTAGAATAGGTTGTGTTAAGAAATGCACAATAGAAAGTTTTTGAAAGGATGCAGAGAAAAAGGAATCATCGTACATTGTTAGCGGGAATGTAAAATCATGTAACTGCTATGGAAAAGTTTGGCAGTTCCTCAGAAGTTTAACACAGAGTTACCATATGATCCTGCAATCCCACTTCAATTCAAAATAAAAAAGCAGGGACTTGAATAGCTATCTCTACAGTAAAGTTGATAGCAGGATTATACACAAGAGCCAAAAGGTGGATGCAGCTCACATGTCCATTAACAGATGAATGGATAAATAAAATATGGCATATTCAGCCATAAAAGGAATTAAGTTCTGAGACATACTACAACATATACGAACCTTTAAAACATCATGTTCAATGATGTAAGTCAGAAATGAAAGGACAGATATGATTCCACTTATGTGTAATAATT
Source organism: Tamandua tetradactyla (assembly GCF_023851605.1). NCBI lineage: Eukaryota > Metazoa > Chordata > Mammalia > Pilosa > Myrmecophagidae > Tamandua > Tamandua tetradactyla. Next base: position 81,754,223 of record NC_135343.1, read on the forward strand.
AGAATATGCAAATTTATAGACAAAAAGTAGATTACAGGTTACCATGTATGGGGGGGTGGAGGAGGATGTGGGTGGGGTATGGGGAGTTATTATTTAATAGATACAGAGGTTCTGTTTGGCTGGATGGTAAAGGTTTAGTAAGGATTGTATTGACAGTAGCACAAAATTGTGAATGTAATTAATGCCACTGAATTGCATGCTTGAAGGTGGTTAAAATGAAAAATGTTTTGTTATTTTTATATATTTATATATATATGTTATCTTTATGTATATCTATTATATATATATATGTTATCACAATAGAAAACGCTTGTGATAACTCAAATCCAAAACTATAGATGAATTTTGTTTCTCGCTATGTGCTTGTGGTTTTGGTTCTAGACACATGCACAGGATACACAGCATCTGGTTAGCAAAGCATCCCGTGATCCAGGTATCTGTCATCATGATGACAGAAGTGGATGATGGGCTGATCCAGACATCTTTAATACAGATGTCTAGATTTCTAAGTGCTGGTTTGTTCTTGGAAAGATAATACAGTGTGATCATCTTGAAACTCAGAACTCCGTTTGATAAACCTACTTAGCAAAGTGTCCTATACTTCACAAATGCTACTTTTTCACAAAATGCTACAATTGCACAAATGCTACTCGATTTGTTATTCAGCCATGTCGTTAATTAAAGGTGAATTGAAGGTCTTCTAGAGATGCTATATGCAGGAAATACATTAACAATCGGGGGCAAAAATGGAAAAAAATCTACTAAGTGCTCTTATTATTCCAGATTCACAGACTGCAGACTTCCACAGGCTCACCTCACAGGCAGAAAGAGAAGTGGCTCAGTTCCTCTGTCTGTGGGTACGCTGTGTTCTGAACGTCCTGTTGGTAGTTAGAATGAATTGACTCATTAGCACAAAGTTATAGGAGATGGTCCAACTCCTAAACCAGTCCACAGAAATCTGCTGAAGCTGGCAATGTAGCTACATGTAATTAATCACCCCCAGAGCTCTGTCTCAAGTCTTCTGGGACCTGTACCATCCAGGCCCGTCAGAGATTTAGCACCCTGACCCCCAAGCTGCTCTAAGCTGGTGTCCACCTGAACCTTAACCCATGATCTCACCTCCGCCAGGTCCTGAAGGCCTGAGAGGATGGAGAAAGAGGGGCCTGCTGGAGGCTCCGTCGCTAGGCAGCCTCTACTTCAGAAAGCAAGATTTAAAACATGTGGACACACCAGGAATATTTACTGCCTTAATTTTCTCTCTGCTTTACACTTCTCACAGTCTAATTTTATAACAGCTGATATTTCCCCTTTTAACGCCTTTCCAGTCTTACTAATACTTCTTAGTTTTGTAGTGGCAACTTTTATCCTCAGAATCCCAAGTTTACTTAGTATGTTTGGGCCTTTAACGTAATTGTTGGAGTGCATCCATCCACACCTATCAGTTTGAATCCCTGTGAATTTTGGCTTCCATTATTCTCTCCAGAACATTACGGCCCATTTGTACTCTACATGGAGGAGCCCACATCTGAGCCAATCTAGGAACACAAGTGAAAGATTCCCACTCTCCTTCTCAGGTGATTCCAAATTCTCACTGGCCCGTGTCCAAAATCAGACCTCAGTGAGGAAGACCATCTAGCTTTGCTGCCCCACTACAAATCTGAAACCCTACCCACCAAGGAGTAATGGGCACTTGGCTCCTTTGATTAGTATAAAATCCTTTATCTAAAATCTTATTTTTTAGTGAAGACGAATATCTTCCTTTAGGCAAACAGCAAGCAAATACACTCAAATGCCAAATGCACACATACGCAAACACTCTCCCTTATTATTTTTTCTAATATTTTATGAGTGACAACAGGTTGAAGACACTACTTAGCATAGATCTGTAGCTCGAGAATGTACAAATTCAAACAATACAGAAAAGAAACTGTTAAAAGACTCACTTATTTAACAAATGCAAATTTTACTAAAATTTCCTTAGTACCTACTATGCCATACTAAGTGGCACTTAGAACTTTGTAAATTGCAAATAATTGCAACCCAACTTAAACTAATATAAAATTAAATTTAATAATGCATTGGAAGGCCTTTGAAGGGTTGCTCTGAACCCAGAGTGAAGGATACAACCAGGTCTCAGGAATAGAGTTGGGGACTAGGGGTCCATCTGACTTGGGAATAGAGTTGGGGACTAGGGGTCCATCTGACTCAGGAATAGAGTTGGGGACTAGATTGGACCAAGCTGTCCTTTCCTAGAAAAGTAAAAGCAAGTTCTCTCACTGAGTCACTCATTTCTCTCTTTCTCTGTCTGTCTGCTTGATTCTTCTTTCTAAGTGGGACTTTTTGATTAGTTATTTCAGTTAAGGCATAGCCCAAGGTGGGTCTTAATCCTGTTACTGGAGTCCTTTATAAACAGAGAGAATGAATGTGTGAAGAGAGAGAGAAAGAGAGAGCCATGGAAGAAAGAAGCTGAAAGCAATGAAACCTGGAAGAGAGGGAGAGACCAGTAGATGCCACCACGTGCCCTGCCATGTAGCAGAGGAGTCAAAGGTAGCCAGGAGCTGGTCTTCACAAAGAAAGTATGTCTTGATGATGCCTTGATTTGGACATTTCCATGGCCTCAAAACTGTACGCTGGCAAGCAAGCCACTGTTAAAAGCTAACCCATTTTATGGTATTAGCCTAGCAAACTAAAACAAGGTGATAAAACTTTGCAAATATTTTAAGTGACATCAAACAAAGGGATCTAAAGTTTGATTAGAGGGCATGATTAAAATCTATAGAAGTTATAGGTCACTGTAGGAAACTCTAACAATTAAAGCTGCCCCCAAATGCAATATGTTTCATTGTGGGATAATCAGTTCCTCATCTCTGGAAGCTGACCATCAGATTCTAAATGGCCTGAGTTTGACACTGTGTCAAACATTAGGGACTCCCAAATCAATCGGCCAAGCCCTTGATCTTGAGGCTTGCCCTTGTGAAGCTTACATATTTAACAGAAAAGCTTAGCCTACTTACAAGGTATGCCTTAGAGTTACTTCCAGAGTATCTCTTTTGTTGCTTGAAGATGCTGTAAAAAGAATTCTTACACTTTGGTGTTGTACTAAATTAATGTCTACTTTCATATCTCTAAGAAATTTTATTAGGGGCACACTTTGTATATTCAGTTTACTGTGTTCGTGTTCAAAATCTCAAGAACGTTATAACACTGCACTTTGAATAATTCTCTCTGTGCTTGAAGTCCAGTCCTGTACCCGTGTTTCTAAAGGCAAACAGAGGAACCACAGGCACTGGAAATAGAAGCAAAACTGAGGGTTGCATTAGACACAGGGAAATGCAGAGCAGCCTGAGAACTAGAGTAGCAGTAACTAAAAAGAGAGCTTAGACTTTTTTTTTCAAACAAAGTATAGGACCACAAGAAACCTCCTTTAAAATTGGTGTGATTTTTTTATATCTGTAATTTTTATGTTCTTGGATAACCTGGTACCGTGTATCTGGTGCTTTGCATGTCTCTGAGAGTGTATATAACTTCGTTTACTTTCTTTGTAATCAAAGATAATGCTACCAAGAAAGCAACCTACTTATGTTTATAGATGTGGACTTCGGCTGTATCTCCATGAACAGTCATGGCCTGGTATCCCACTGCAGCAGATTATTGAGAGCTGGAGTGATTCCCAGGGAAGTCTATTGGAATTTACTTTATTCTCTCATTAAAGTCAGACAATTGCAATATATAGCATAAATTACTCCTTCACTTAAATTATATGTTTTCCTTTAACCAAGGAAGAATTTTTTTCTATTGTAATCTTCACAAGTCTATCTATTTATCCATAAATTAAAGAGAGAGTTTTTTTTAACAAAACAAAAAACATTGCCAAACAAATCTCAGTGTGAAATTCGACTATTACATCTAATCTTGCCTCATTGAGAAATGACTATTCCACATAAACAGTTTTTCTAATTAATTGTAAACAGCTCCTAACGGAGTTCTTATTCTTTGAAATTTTAACTATTTTTGATAAGAGTACCCCTTAAATGCACTAAGCCTTCATGCACTAGTGGGTAGAGCATATTAGATTATATTTAACATTTTATTTTTATTACTTCAATTGAGAGTTTCATACAGTACTTGGTCTTAATACAGTGACGTCCCCACGGCCCTTAGCATTTGAAGAGTTTGTTATTGGCTCCAGACTATTCTGTATTTGTGATTGTTTTGGAATTTTGTGTTCTTTTCCTGATGATATCATTGGTAAATATGTTACTCTCATTGATTCATTCATTTACCATAAACTCATGGTACTACAAAGTATTTGAGAGTCAAAGTGTCTTATGCGCTTCCCTATTATCCCCAACATCTTCACGTCCTCAATTCTTCTAACCTCTTTTTTTCCTGAAACTTAACAAATATAAAGATCCAGTAAATATTTTGAATCAATATTTAAAAGTTAAGGGCATGGGCAGGCCGCGGTGGCTCAGCAGGCAGAATTCTCACATGCCATGCCAGAGACCCGGGTTCTATTCTTGCCCATGCAAAAAAAAAAAAAAAAAAAATGTTAAGGGCAACTGCACCGGCTATGTGGTATTAAGTTCATGGCTTTACATTTATAATTTTTCTTTTCTGACACCAATTCCTTTAACTTCATGGAAGTTTATTTTTGTTTTATATGTTTTTGAGGTTCCCAGATGTCTGGTTACGAACTACAAACAAACCAGTGTAAATTTATCAAAAAGAATTCATAAACAATTTTTTTCATATTTTCCAAAAATGAAATGTTGTCGTACAAGTGTCCTATTTGTTATCTTTATTGATTCTTTCAGACCCTGTTTAAAATGCTGAAAATTTTAGACAACCATTTTCATTCATTTCAAACCTAACCAAGGAGTTTGTATTGCCAATATATAAGTAAATTTATCTTCATGAAATTAAATTTGCTTCAGTATGATTTTAGTGAGACACAAGATTACAGTGCTTAACAGAGAAAGCATTCTTTGAAAAAACATAACAGCTTACACATTTTTACTGTGATAAAAAACTAAGTTCATACCAAATTCAATCAACCAAAATTCTACAAATATTTGATATATGGCTACTCAATGCCATGAATGCCACTAATAGCTAAATGCTAGGGATTCATAGATGAATAATAGATGCTGTCCTCAAGAAGTTAATAGTCATGAAAAAGGTAGGCAAAGAGAGAGCGATGTCACATGAAGATGGTTTTGTAATTTCACACTTCTAGGTCCTCACCCAATACATTCACTATTCTGAAAATATCAATGAGAGATAAAAATTTAAAAGAAAATAAAATTAAGCAATCAAAACAGTGCCCAAATATAAATCTACATCTCTATTTAGATCTACATATATTTATCAACGTTTAACATTTATGCATACCTATGTATATACACATATATCTATACACATACGGGGGGGTGGGGGCAGGAACAAAGTCAAAGCACCACATGATGACAGGGCTGAGTCTCTGGATCTGCAGATTTCTGTAAGCAGAAGTTAGCAGACCCAGGGGTCTTTCATCCTGGCAAATAAAAGCTATGGAAGTGCCTCATGAGTTGTAACCCAAAGCCGGGCTCACTGCTTAAGGCTAAAGCTCGAGGAAGGCTCAAACACCTGTGAAAGGAGCCCAATAAAGCCTGTGGCTGAACACCACCTGGGACCATGGATGAAAACCTTCATCGCTAAAGAAGGCGGACTTAATTAAAGGCCAGGAACAGGCGGAAACCAAATCCTCTGGCTCATTGACTGCATCTGCAATATCACCACTATCAAAATAGGATATAAACCTCGAAATCCAAATATAGTGTCTGGAAGGCCTTGGGGGCAGAGTGAAGATGACCACGAGATAGGGAAGTATGAGAAGAGGAGCAGAAAACAAACCAAGAAGCTCACAAGCAAGAGGAGCCTACAAACCAGAACTCCAAATCCCATAAGGACACGGAGGCAGACGACAAAGCCAACAGCTTAGGAAAAGGATTCACTGCAAACCAACTGAAAATAATGCTGCCATCTGAAGATCACCTCAAAATAAGTATGTTTCAGAATCCTCAAGAATTGAGCCATTTGTTTGTAAAAAAGAAATTATTAAACAAAATCAAGTATAAATAAAACAAGAGGAAATGGCAAGGAAAAATAACTAATTAGAAAGCACAGAAATGAAATTTATGTTCACTGAAGTAAAAACTCATTACTTGTCATACACTCTAGACTAGACACAGATGAGTGAATTAGTGAGTCAGAAGATGATACTGAAAAGGTCAACCAGAATGCAACTCAGAAAAATGATGAAATAAAAAATATGAAAGACCAGCATGAAAGTCACAGGAAAAGCAAATTGAGGCAATCAGGGTGGGGAGGTGGCACATCGGAAGAGAATGATTTAGGACTTTTCCAAACTGAAGAAAGACAAATACCTTCAGAATGAAAGTGCACTGACTGCCTACCAAGGAGAATAAAAATAAATCTTCACAAGAAACATCACAGAGAAACAGTACACCACCAAAACAAGAAGGAATACCTTAAATTCTTCTTTTAACCAGAGTTAAAAGATGTACCTGCAGAGGAACAAAAATGAGACTGACAACAGAATTCTCACCACACACCGTGGAGGAGAATCTTCAATGTGCTGAAGAAAATTAACTGAACCAAGAATACATCTGAATATCAATCAAGAGTGAAGGTAATATATTTTTTTAACTCAAAAAAATAAAAAGGAGGAGGAAAAGGGTAAAAGCACTTCCACTTCGTCCGCCACCACTTCCTCCTGCATGGTCCCCATAGAGAGCTGAACCTCTACGACCTTCAGGCATCAACAAGGCAAAATAAGGCTTTGCAAGGTAGTGGAAGTCAGTTCTCCACTTTCCCTACCCCAGAGTCAGTGGGGATCAGCAGGATGCTCGGCTTACACTGTGCACCCAGGCAAGATAAGGCAGTGTGCAGCCTTCACCAGGAAGGTAGGGCAAAGCTGAAAGCGAACTGAAATTCCACCCCAACCATCTGCCAATAAGCAATGTGTGTTGGCACTCTACTTGTGCTGGAGGTGTCAGCAGGGTCTAGTAAGGAATCAAACACCTAAGCCAAACCTAGATCTTCACACTATACCTAAACAGACTGCAAGGTAAATAAGAATCTTACAGTATAATATCCAAAATGTTCAGGATACAATAAAAAATCACTCGTTGTACCAAGAAGCAAGGTAATCCCAACTTTAATAAGAAAAGACAATTAACAAATGCCAATTATGAAATGACTTAGAGGTTTGAATGACCTGATAAAAATTCAAAGAATTTTAAATTCTTTAGTCGTAAAAATACTTCAGTAAGCAATGATGAACCCTCTTAAAACAAATGTAAAAATGAAAAAAAGAAACTCAACAAAATTAGAAGATATAAAATAGAATCAAAAGGAAATAACAGAACTGAAAAACATATAAACAGAAATAAAAAATTCACTGTACAAGCTCAGAATAAATCCGTGACAACAGAAGAAACAATCAGTGACCCTCAAGACAGAGCAATAGAAATCACCCAATATGAAGAAAAGAGAGGGAAAAATAGTCTGGAAAAAAGCAAATGAGCAAAGCTGGGGCTGGTAGGACAACAGAAAAGACATAACATTTCTCTCATTTGAGTCTAAGAGGGAAAAGATAAAGAATAGGGTTTGAAAAAAGAGTGGAACTGAAAAAAAATGTTTTAGAAATAGTGGCTGAAGAATTATCAAATGCGGCAAAAGGCATAAACCTACTGACAGAAGAAGCTGATTGAGTCCCTGACAGAATAAACTCAAATCGACAAGATCATCATAATGAAAACTTGGAAACTAAAAAAAGAAAAGGAAAAAGAAATTTGAAAAAGGCTGGAGAGTAATGACACATTAATCTATAGAGGAATGAATCAAACAATAACAATTTTCTCATCTGAAATTAGGAGCAAGAATAAAGAGGCACATTTTTAAGAACTAAAAGAGTCATCAAAACAGACTTCTATATCCAGCTGAAAAATCCTTCAGAAATGAAAGGGAATAAATATCTGTGAAAAAATACTGATATTTTCATATGAAGGAAAACTAAGAGATTTTGTTGCCAGCAGACTTAAAGAGAGGCTAGAGGAAGCTCTTTAAATAGAAAGGAAATGATAACAAAAGAAGCTTAGTACTTTAGGAAAAAAAGACAACTGAATTGGTGAAAATAGGAGTAAATATAATAGACTAACCTTCTCCTCATGAGTTTTAAAAATTATGTTCGACAATTCAGGCAAAAATTATAACACCACCTGCTATAATTTTTGTTTATAATTATACAAATAAAAAGTAATTTTTTTTGCTCTGACTTCATTCATTCAATGTATATAGAGGAAACCCATAATATATTTATATTTTAAAGGGGTCAGAGTATGAAGGAATCTATATTGAAGTAAGGTTTCTATACTTCACTTAAAGTGGTAAAATGTTGATATATCAGTAGACTGTGAAATGTTACATATGCATAATGCAACACATAAGGCCACCATTAAAATAAGAATACCAAGCGAGATATTTCAAAACATTATAGATAAATCAAATAAAATTCTAAAATTTGTTCAGGTAACCCACAAGAAGAATAAAAAACCAGAAACAAACAAAAAAGAGGAAACAAAACAAATAATAAGGGGTACAAAGGTAGTTCAGTGGTAGAATTCTCACCTGCCATGCAGGAGACCCAGGTTTGATTCCCCGCCTATGCACCTCCCCAAAAACAAACAAACAAGCAAACAAAGAAAGAAAAAACAAACGAAAATTCAACAAATGGTGCTGGCAATAATAGGATACTCACATGGAAAAAGAATAAAATGTGACCCCTGCTATACAGCATACAAAATAATAATAATAATAATAAAATTTCAAACCTATGTCCTAACATATCAATAATTACTTCAAATGTAAAGGTACTAAATAAAATAAAAGTAAGAAATTGACAGAGTGGATTTAAAAACCGTGATTCAACTATATACTGTTTATAAGAGATGTACTTAAAATTTAATGATGTAGGTAGACTGAAAGTTAAAGGATGGAAAAAAGACAAAATATTAATTTTAAAAGCAGGTGTAGCTATTTAATATCAATTAAGTTGGAAGTCAGAGCAAAGAAATTTATGGGAAAAAAAGAGGGACCTTACATAATGGGAAAAGGATCAATCCACCAAGAAGAAATGCAATCCTAAATGTGTACACACCAAATAAAAGAGAATCAATGCATGAAGCAAAAATGTCTTGAGATGAAAGGAGAAACAGATAAATCCATATTATGGTGGGGGACTTCAATACCTCAGACTCAGCAGCTAATAGAACTGCTAATCAGAAAATCAAGAGAGATATAGAAGAAATGAACAGAATCATCAATAAACAGGATCAAATTGACATTTACAGAACACACCATGCAGAACATATATCTGACCATAATATTGTAATCAAATTAGAAATCAATAACAGACAATAGGAAAAATCTCCAAACACTTGGAAATTAACAACACTCTTCTAAATAATCCATGGGTCAAAGAGGAAGTCTCAAAGTAACATAAAACTGAAGAAAAACAAAAAATGCAATATATCAAAATATGTGGGTCCATGCACTTCCCAGAAAGACAAACAAAATTCAACAAATGTCTTGCCTGCCATATGGGAGACCTGGGTTCAATTCCTGGCCTCAGCACTTACCAAACAAACAGAAAACCGAACAAAAATCAGCCAATGGTGCTGCAATAACAGGATACTCACCTTGAAAAACAATTACACGTGACTCCACCATACAGCATACCAAAAAAACATAGTTAAAGCAGTGCTAGAAGAGAAATCTATGGCACTGAAAGACATATTTAAAAAGAGGAAAGGTTTCAAATCAATAATCTAAGCTACCTCAAGAACCAAAAAAAACCCCAAAACAAGCAAAAGGAAGGAAGTAAAAAAAAAAAAAGATAAGATCAGAAATCAATGGAATTTAAAACAGGAATACTATAGAGAAAAATCAATGAAATGAAAATTGGTTCTTCAAAATATCTGTAAAAATAAAATCAACAATACCAGGAATTAAACAGAAGATATTATTATAGATCCACCATCCATTAAAAGGATAATAATGGAATACTATGAACAACTTTATGCTCATAAATTTGAAAACTTAGAAGAAATGAATGATTTTCTTGAAAACACAAACTACCAAAACTTAACTGAGATAAAATTCATAATCCAAAATAATCTATTAAAGAACTTGAATTGGTAATTTAAAATCTCCAAAAAAGAAATCATCCTGGCCCAGATGATTTTACTGGCAACTTCTACCAAACATTTGAAAAGCTTACATCAATTTTTCACAATTTCTTCCAGATAATAGAAGAGGAGAGTACAGTTTCCAATGAATTTTATAATCTCATCCTTCCCCTGAAATAAAACCAGATAAAGACAGCACAAAAAAAGAAAACTATGGACTGAGAGCTGCCCTGAATATAGATGCAAAAGTCCTCAACAAAATGTTAGCAAGTTAAAGCCACAAATATATAAAAAGAATTATGCTCAGTGACCAAACAGGATTTATTTCAGGTATGCAAAGCAGGCTCAATATTTAAAAATCAATGTAATCCTTCATATTAACAAACTAATGAAAGTCATATGATCACATCAGTGGATACAGCAAAAGCATTTAACACAATCCAACACCTATTGATGACAAAAACTATTAGTAAGCTAGAAATAGAGAATTTTCTCAATTGACAAAATCATCTTTAAGAAAAACTACAACTAGCATCATACTTCATGGTAAAATATTGAATGCTTTCCATCTGAGATCAGAAATGAGGCAAGATGTCTGCTCTCTCTCCTCTTGTTCAATATGGTATTGGAATGTCTAGCTAGAAAGTGAGAAAAATAAATAAAGTCATATAGATTGAAAAGGAAAAAATAAAACCGTTCCTATTTGCTGATGACATGATTACCCATGCAGAAAATCCTAAGAAATCTCATAAAGAAAAATCTCCTTTTTTAGCAAGGTTTTGGGATGCAACATTAGTACACAAAAATCAATCTCAATTCTATATACTAACAATGATCATTATAGTAACCAAAATTAAAATACAATACCATTTTAATCACTCCAAATGACAATAAATACTTAAGTATAAATCTAACAAAACATGTAAAAAGCTGCGCGCTGATTACAAAATGCTGGTGGACACAGTCAAAGAAGACCTAAATAACTGGACACACATAGTGTGCTCATTGATGGAAGACTCAGCGTAGTCATTTTAGTCAGGGTTTTCCAATGAAACAGAACCAGCAGGAGATATTTATATATTATGTAAAATATTAGGAGATTTGTCATAGGAATTGGCTCTTGTGACCATGAGAATGGGCAGGTCTGAATTTCACAGGGCAGTCCACAAGCTGGGTGCTCCAGTGAAAGTTTTCGATGAATTCCCAGGAGAAAATGGCTGGCTGATGTAGAGACAAAAATTCTACCTTTTGACTATGAAAATTATCAGGTCTCCTCTTAAGACCTTCAACTGATTAGATGAGACTTCTCTCACTGATGAAGGCAATCTCCTTAGCTGCTGTAAATGTCATCAGCCACAGATACATTGAATTTACTAATGATTTAAATCCACAAAATATCCTCACATTACCATTCAGGCCAGTGCTTTCTTGACCAAACTGGATATCATAAAAACCTAGTCAAGCTGACACATGAACTTAACTACCACACTAGTAAAAACATCAAAAAGATATCAAATCTCCCCAAATTGATATATAGGTTTAATACAAATCTATCAAATTTCCAGGAAAATATTTCCTAGGTATAGACAAAGTTATTCTAAACTTTATATGGAAAGTCAAAAGAGCTAGATTAACTTAATCAAATTTGAAAAAACAGAATAAAGTGGGAGAAATCACTCCACCTAATGTAAGTTTTACTTTACAGCTGCAGTATTTAGGACTGTAGAGTATTGAGAGATGGCTAGACTAACAAATCAATGGAATAAGAAAAAAGAACTCAGAAACAGACCCACCAAACATGCCAACTGATTTTTTTACAATGGTTCAAAAGCAATAGGACATCCATAGACAAAAAAAGAAAGAGAATCTTGACATAAACATTATCTTACACAAAATTTAACTCAAATGAATCATGGATTTAAGTGCAAAATGTAAAACTATGTTGGAATGACAAAATAGGAGAAAAGTTTTAAGACCTAGCGCTAGGCAAACAGTTGGTAGGCTTGAAACCAAATGAATGACCAAGGAAATATCGGACCTCATCAAAATTAAAGATTTTTACTCTGTGAAAGAGTCCATTAAGGGGATAAAAAGATAAGCAATGGACTGTAAGAATATAGTTTCAAAATACAGATCCTACAAAGGATCTATAAATAGAATATATCAAGAATTCTCAAAACTCTACAGTAAAAAATAATTTAGAAAATAGGAAAAAAATATATATATATGGCTGGTAAATAACATGAAAAGATTTTAAACATTATCAGCATTAAGAACATGCAAATTTAAACTACCATGAGATATCACTATACACCTACCAAAATGGATAAAATAAAAATAGTGATAAAAAATGATGAATGCAGAGAAACTGAATCATTCACACATTTCTAAAATAAACATAAAATGCACAGCTTATGGTGCAATAACAGATCATATTCCTAGAGTTCTGGTTTTCATAATTTCCTATTTTTTTCTGGTGACTAGCACTTCATTTTCTTTTGTGTGAGTTCGGCTCAAAATTTAATTGTGTGTTTGTTGTTTTACAATATCCAGTAGTTGTAGCAAAAAGTATTTTGCCTCTCTTTTTTTAATATATTTAGAATTTTTTTGAGAGTAACTATTTTGCCCATTTTTCTGTTTTACCTTCTTTCTAAATTAAAATATAATAAAACCTTATTTTAAAAAATAAATGAATATGTCTGATATTATCAGACCCTTCTAGAAATACAGATTTGGTTACATTTTAGCATCTTGGATTAAGCTTAAACAAATGAAAATCCAAAAATGCTTTTTACAACTCTTTATTCCATTCCTCCACATTATCCATATGCAGAATTTTCATTAATTAAAATTGAACATGAATCTTTTACAGCCCTCCTCCATGTCTGATATCAATTTCATACCAGTCATTTTCTACTCTCTTAAGATCCATTTCAATGTTAGCCTCAAACACAGGTCACTGTCCGCATTCTGGATGCTACCTGGAGACAGCAGCATGGGCAAAAATGAAATAAGCCTACAGCAGCAAGTGTTCATGCTCTCGTATGAAAAAACTGAATTATATATAACATTATTCTAGAAGCACAAAACAAATGGTAAAATCATACTAAGGGGGTGCCATCATGAAGTTTTTATGTCATCCTTAGTTCTGCTATTTGGACTCTCATTAGTAAGTTTTATGACTTAAAAGTTTGTTGTAAAAGACTTCAATGCCAATTTTCCTGACTTTAAGACTTCCCAGAAGTGTGAGGTTCTTTCTTTTTTACTTGTACTGGGGGAATATAAGAGTTATATATTATTCCTCGTGAGTTTTCCCAATATTAGCATTCAATCTGAGTCCATTCAGATGACAAATCTTTGTACTACATCTGCACTCAAAACTAGACACTTAATTTTCAGGTTACCATATTTTAATCAGTCATCAGGGAACTCTTATCTGTCTCCAGTCTGGCTGTTTCAGAGGTAATTGACATTAACAGAACACTGAAGTTATTCACTATCTAATCTCAATGTTAGAAAAGTCATGTATCTAAAATTGCAAATACTAAATGACCCTAAGTACCTAAATTCAGAAGTAGTGGGGCTGAGACCAACTGACATAGAATTATGAAGTGAACCCTTTATAGATCTACCAGGGATGGGAAGAAACACAAATTGTCCATTTTTCATATGAAAATAGTCACTGATAATCACTGACCTCAAATTTCCACCCTGTCACTGTCAGAATAGCAAACAAACAACAATGCCAGGTTATGATTTCTCATCTTTCTAAAGGTAAGTACATCTCTATTAGGAGCTATAGTAGGGAGTGGAAGGGTCTCTCCTTCCTTGCCCATAAGACATATTGCTAGCATTCCAAATCCAGAGGGGAGTTCACAAACTTGAATCAGTATTGCTTTCTCATTCCATAGGAATGTGGAGGCATGTCATCACTCTAAAATACATTGCTAGTTATGTAAGAAGTCCTTCAAACCACCTAAATAATCCAGTTACTCAGAAATGGAGGACTTCCATTATATTTTTGAAAGCAGGATAAGCACCCTGCATGGTGCTCAATTAATACTCATTAAATTAAACTCTTTATTAAATTGAATCAATTATTAAATTGAATTAATTAGTGCTCAATTAATACTCATTAAATTAAACTCTTTATTAAATTGAATCAGTACCAGTGTGCTGGAAAAAAATTTAACCGTGGGTGGGGAGGAGTGGGGAGCCAAAGGAGCACTGATTTGCAAGGTTTGCCAATTTCTATAATGTAAATAATCCCACCAAGGCTGATTTCAAGCTTCCAAGATGATGTCACAGAACACAGAACTGGGAAGAGATGCTTATAAGTGACTCTTCTGGATGGTATGAGCTGGTTTCCAGCATTCTGTTGTGACTAAGGCCAACATACCAGCCTCAGCACATCGGCTCAGCCTCCCCGTCCACCTCTCATCACGCCCTATCTCTGAGTCCCCAAAACCACAACCTGCTCCTGTGCTCTGAGGCCTGCCTGAGTTGCACAAGCCCCCATGGCCCCACACCACACCTCTACAACCCCACAACCCACAGCCCATGCTCACAGATATCACTGTAGCATCCCCAACCTGTGCATACATCTGTATCACAACCCCCATCACCACACTGTTGTGCCCCTCCCTGTGCCCCAAATCTTGCTCCACACCCATCCCACAAATATAAAGCTTTATACATCTGAAGGAAATCAACACCCAAAGTAACTCTATCAAGAGAGTTACATGCTGCAAAGCAACAAAAGATTACTACCCATATGAAGATGCAGACAGGTACAGCCCAGTTCAATGACCAAAGTAAAACACCAAAGGAGACACAGACCTCAGAACAACTAATCAAAGATGTTCATATAGCTGTACCAAATAAAATCAGTGGGATGACTAACGATATAAAGGAGATCAAGAAGGGCACTAGAAGAGCATAAAAAGGAATTTGAGGGCGGGCCGCGGTGGCTCAGCGGGCAAGAGTGCTTGCCTGCCATGCCGGAGGACCCCGGTTCGATTCCCGGCCCCAGCCCATGTAAAAAACAAACAAACAAACAAAATATAATAAAACAAGAAAATGTTTAAAGATGTTTCCCTTTCTTCCTTCCTTCCTTCCTTCTCTCTGTCTTTCCTTCCCTTCCTCCCTCTCTCTTTAAAAAAAAAAAAAAAAAAAGGAATTTGAAAGAATAGAAGAACACCAGATAACACAGAGACTAAATATGCTGTAGACCAAATCACAAATATACCGGAGACACACAACAGCAGATTTGAAGAGGTAGAGAAAAAAAAAGAATAACAGAACTAGAGCACAGGACAACTGATTTTGAACACACAAAACAGCAAATGACAAAAAGAATGGAAAAAACTTGAATTGGGAAATGAGGAAGAAAACAAAGCACACAAATATAAGAATCACTGGTTTCTCAGAAGAAGTGAAGAGTAAAGGGCTAGGAAGACTAGCGGAGGATATAAGAGGGGAAAACTTCCCAACCTTTACAAAAAACATAAATAGGCAAATCAAAGAAGCCCAATGAACTCCAAATAGACTGAATCCAAATAAGTCTAACACAAGGCGCATACTAATCAATCTGTCAAATGTTGAAGAGAAGCAGAAAATCCTGAAAGCATAAAACAATCTATTACATACAAGGGAAATGATGTAAGAATGAGTTTGGACTACTCAATTGGCACCATGAAAGCAAGAAGGCAGTGGTATGATATATTTAAGATCCTGAAAGAGAAAGACTTCTAGCCAATAATTCTGGACCCAGTCAAATTGTCCTTCAGAACTGAAGGAGAGATTAAAATTTTCACACACAAACAAATCCGGAAAGAATCTGTCAACAAGAGACTGGCCCTACAAGAAATAATAAGGGGAGTTCTGCCAGTGGAAAAAAAAGAGACAGGAGAGGGAGGTCTGGAGGAGGGCACAGAATTAAAGAGTACCAGTAAGGGTAACTTAAAGGATAAAAAAGAAAGAGGGAAAAGAATATACAGATCTGACAAATGAAATCCAAAAGATCAGATGGTGGACTCAAGAATGTCTTTTCAGTTAAAACTTTGAATGTTAATGGGCTAAACTTACCAACTAAAAGATACAGATTGGCAGAATGGGTGAAGAAACATAACCCAGCTATATGCTGCTTATAAGAGACTCATTTTAGACATAAGGATGCAAATAAATTGAAAGTGAAATTATTCAAATCACTTTCTCTGATCACAATGGAACAAAGCTGGAAATCAATAACCACCAAAGAACAAGAACTTTCACAAGTATATGCAGATTACATAACATAGTCTTCAATTGTGCATGCATAAAAGGAGAAATTGCTACAGAAATCAGTAGCTATCTGGAGATGAATGAAAACAAGAATGTTCATATGAGAACTTATGGGGTGTGGCAAATGCTGTGCTGAGAGGGAAATTAATTACCCTACAGGCCTATATTAAAAAGGAAGAACGAGAAAAAAATTAGGACTTAACTGCTCACCTGGAGGAACTTGAGAATGAACAGAAAACTAACCCCAAAGCAAATAGAAGAAGAGAAACAGCAAAGATTAAAGCAGAGTTAAATGAATTGGAGAACAAAAGAACAACAGAAAGAATCAATTAAATAGAATATTGGTTTTTTGAGAAAATCAGAAAAATCGGTGGGACACTAGCAAGATTGACAGAGAAAAAAAGAGAGGATGCAAATCAACAAAATCAGAAATGGGGGGGTGATTACCACAGACCCTGAAGAAATTTTAAAAAAATCATAAGAGGATTCTATGAACAACTGTATACCAATAAACTAGACAACTTAGGTAAAATAGACAATTTCCTGGGAAAACAAGCTATACTGAGTCAAACAGAAACAGAAGATCTGAACAAATCAATAGCAAGTAAACAGACTCAATCAGTCATCAAATATCTTCCTACAAAGAAAAGCTCAGGGCCAGAGGGCTTCACAGGGAAATTTTATCAAGCATTCTGAAAAGAACTAATACCAATCCTGCTCAACCTTCTCAAAAAAATTGAGGAGAAAGGAACACTGCCTGACTCATTTTATGAAGCTAACATCTCTTGAATATCAAAACCGGGTAAAGATGCTACAAGAAAGGAAAACTACAGCCCAGTCTCCCCAAATGAATATAGATGCAAAAATTCTCAACAAAATATTAGCAAATCGAATTCAACAGCATATTAAAATAATTATACACCATGACCAAGTGGAATTTATACCAGGAATGCATGGATGGTTCAACACAAGAAAATCATTTAATATAATACAACACATTAACAAATCAAAAGGGAAAAATCACATGATCATCTCAGTTGATGCTGAAAAAGCATTTGACAAAATTCAGCATCCTTTCTGATAAAAATACTCCAAAAGATAGATAACAAAGGTAACTACCTCAATATGATAAAAGGAACATATGAAAAGCCAACAGACAGCATTGTACGCAATGGAGAGAGACTGGAAGCTGTCCCTCTAAGATCAGGTACCAGACAAAGAAGCCCACTGTCACCACTGTTATTCAGCATTGTGCTAGAAGTTCTAGCTAGAATTATGAGGCAGGACAAAAAAATAAAAGGCATCTAAATTGGAAAGGAAGAAGCAAAAGTCTCATTATTTGTAGATGATATGATACTGTACTTGGAAGATTCTGAGAAATTTACAGCAAAGTTCCTCGAGCGAATAAACAAATTCAGTAAGGTGGCAGGACATACAATTAAAGTGCAAAAATCAGTAACAAACAATGACCTAGCTGAGGATTCAGTAAAGGGAAAAATTCCATTGAAAATAGCAACTAAAATAATCACATACTTAGGAATGAACTTAACTGGGGACATAAAAGAAATCAAAAGAGATCTAAATAGGTGGAAAGACATTCCCTGCTCATGGAGAGGAAGGCTAAATATAGTTAAGATGTGAATTCTCCCCAAATTGATCTACAGATTCAACACAGTACCGATCAAAATTCCAACAACCTACTTTGAAGATTTGGAAAAGCTAACTACCAAACTCATCTGGAAGGGAAAGAGATGCTGAATAGCTAAAAGCATCCTAAAAAAGAAGAACAAAGTGGGAAGATTAACATTTCCTGACTTTAAAACCTATTATAAAGCCACAGTGTTCAGAACAGCATGGTGCTGGCACAAAGATAGAAGCATTGACCAATGGAATCGAATTGAGAGTGCAGAAACAGACCACCAAATCTATGGTCAACTGATTTTTGACAGGGCCCCAAAATCCTCTGAACTGAAACAAAATACTCTTTTCAATAATTGCACATGGGAGAACTGGATATCAATAGCCAAAAGAATGAAAGAGGACCCCTATCTTACACCCGACACAAAAATTAACTCAAAGTGGATCAAATATCCAAATTTCAGAACTAGCACCATAAAACTTCTAGAAGAAAATGTAGAGAAACATCTTCAGGACCTAGTAATAGGAGGTAGCTTCCTAAACTTTACACCCAAAGCACAAGCAACAAAAGAAAAAATAGATAAATGAGAACTCCTCAAAATCAAAAACTCTGCACCTCAAAAGACTTTGTCAAAAAGGTGAAGAGGCAGCCAACTCAATAGGAGAAAATATTTGGAAATCACACATCAGACAAAGGTTTGATTTTCTGTATATACAAAGAAATCATACAACCCAACAACAAAAGAACAAACAAACCAATTATAAAATTGGCTAAAGATATGAACAGGTATTTTTCTGAAGAGCAAATACAGATGGCTCAAAAACACATGAACAGATGCTCCTTTTCATTTGCTATAAGAGAATTGCAGATCAAGACTGCAATGAGATACCACTTCACACCTATAAGAATGGCTGCTATTAAAAAAACAGGAAGCTACAAATGTTGGAGAGGATGTGGAGAAATTGGGACACTTATGCACTGCTGGTGGGAATGCATAATGGTCCAGCCACTATGGAAGACAGTCTGATGGTTCCTCAGAAAACTAAATATTGAGTTGCCCTATGGCTCAGCAATACCACTACTTGGTATACACCCAGAAGAGCTGAAAGCAATGACACAAACAGACATTTGCACACTGATGTTCACAGCAGCATTATTCACAATTGCCAAAAGATGGAAACAAAGCAAATGTCCATCAACAGATGAGTGGATCAATAAAATGTGGTATATACATATGATGGAATATTATGCAGGAATAAGGCAAAATGACGTCCTGAAGCACATGACAAGATGGATGAACCTTGAGGATATAATGAGTGAAATAAGCCAGACACAAAAGGATAGATACTGTATGATCCCACTTTTATGACCACGGTAAGGGTAAAATCAGAGGCTTATAATACAGAATATAGGGGATTTAGAGATACAGAAGCTAGAGATGGTGAATGGTTCACTAAATGAGGTTGAACTTAATTGTAAGGAAATAGATAGGAGTGAAGGCAGTTCACTAGTGGGTCTATAAGTAATATTACCATATCGAATGAAAGGTGAACATGCTAGAAAGGGGTTATACAAATATAAATAAGTTCTTGCATGAGCTATTGCAAAGGTATGAATCTTGTACAAGGCATGTACAATTTCAGGGCATCAGGGAGAAAATGGTACTGCATGCTCTGAGCTATGTTTAGCAGGAAAACATCAACAGTACTGCAGCAACACCAGGGGTGACCATGCCAGCAAGGACAAGAGGTAGAGGGAGGTTCGGATTTTCTACTTGGTGAGGGTGTGTTTATTGGTTATCTTTCTCTTGGGAACAGTGAAATTATCTAAAACTGAAAGTGCTGGTAGACTGTTGACTTCAGACATTATACATGAGTCCCAGTAGAGGGAGGTGGCTGAAAGATGCACTGACTGAGTAGATTGGTAAACAATGGGGTATACATATGATCAAACATTGTGCTGCTACAAAAAGGAACAAAGTTGTGAGACATGCAGCAATGTGAATGAACCTGTGGGACATTTGGTGAGGCAGAAAAAGCCAGAAGCAGAAGCACAAACACTATATGATATCATTTAGAAAATACTTATAAGAAAACTGGGACCTAGATTGCAAGTTCTTACAGCAGTCATATTTAGTCTGAAGCAGTAGCTGTGATTCTGGATGTTGCAGGGCTGTTTTATGTATCTGTAACCTGGTGTTTAGAGATAAGAATGAAGCTGATCAGGATTAAGGTGATTCAGAACACAGAGGTAAGGAAGACACTGACTATATTTTAGAACCTCATCTACTCTTTGAAACCACAGGAAGACAGGTTTATTTTGTCCAGAACCTAAATTTTCTTTAGCACATATCTAAATCAACCTGTCTAGACAGATCATTTAAACAATCTGAACACAGGGATCCCAGAATAAGAATAGGGGCCTTTAATCCTGTATAGCTTAATATAATGCCTGAATATATACCAGAGTATATTAAGCAAACAATCAAAAAGTATTAGCAAAGTCCCCTAAAGGATGGGGGGAAAAATATGGGACTATTAAACTTTACCACCAGGAAAACCCCTAACACTGTGTCAAACATTAGGGACACCAAATCAATAGCCAAGCCCTTGATCTTGAGACTTGTTCTTGTGAAATTTATGTGTTTAGCAGAGAATCTTAGCCTACCTATAGGTATGCCTTAGAGGTACTTCTGAAGGACCTCTGTTGCTGCTAGATGTGGCCTCACTCTCTCTAAGCCCAACCATCCCAACCCCCCCTACGTGGATCATGACATCCAGGGGTGAAAGTCTCCCTGGAGGCATGAGAGATGACTCCTAGAAATGAGCCTGGCCCTGGCACTGTGGGATCGACAATATCATCCTGACCAAAAGTGGAAAAAGAAGAGTAACAAATAAGTTATCAGTGGCTGAGAGGGTTCAAATAGAGTTGAGAAGCTACTGTGGAGGTCACTCTTTTGCAAGCTTCAGTTAGACATTGCTACCTATCTTAACTTGCAAACCCCAGGCAAAACCATTCCTGCCAGTCCTAAAGAAAATCTAGGGCATTAAATAAGATTCTACAAAGGTTCCATGCACTAGGGTAATTTTCCAGAAACATACAACCTCCAGATGGGTCCTGAAATGCAGAGGGCCCAGCCTTTCCAGACCATTACCTAGCTCCATTCTCCTATCCCATGTTATTAACAGCCCCTTCCAATAGGAAAAGTCAGAATGGGCATAGCCCAAATACCCCAAAGAGTGGGAGAAAGATCAAAGGTGATGATGGAGTTATACAGAGAATGTAGGGTTTAACAAATGAGTATAAGCACTGAATTATTATACAGATATTTCATTTAGACTTTAGTACCTTGGAGCAGCTAGAAGTGGAGACCTAAAATTGTGGAATTGTAAACCATACCAAAATCTGAAATATGTTCTTACAACTAATTGTTGCGATGCCTTTTAAATTTATTGCCTTTTTGTATATGTTATTTTTCACAACAAAGAGAAAAAGGAGTCTAACAGAAGATATGTTTTAACAAATGAATATGGCTGTTGAATCATTATACTGATATTTTTTTTGGTCTCCAGTATCTTGGAGCAGCTAGAAGAAAAAACAAAAAATTGTGGAACTGTAACCTATTACAAACTTTAAAATCTGTTCCATAAATACTTGTTAAAACATACTTTGATGGACTTCTGGAGAAGATGGCGGCTTAGTAAGGTGTGCGCATCTTAGTTCCTCCTCCAGAACAACTACTAAATAATTAGAAGCAGTACAGAACAGCTCCCGGAGCCATGACAGAAATCAGACACACAGTGTACCCCAGTCTGGACCGGCTAAGAGATACCGCTGTGGTGAGGTCCCCGAGCGGTGCATGCTTCCCCGGGCCACGGCGGCTGGTGGCCGGAGCCCCTCCCTCCCTCCTTCCTGGGCCGGTTGGGAGCCTCGGATCAGTGGTTCCCCAAGCTACGGCAGCCAGTGACCAGCGCCCCTCCCACACACATGGCTTCCCAGGCCAGCTGGGAGTCTCAGATCGGTGGTTCCCCAAGCCGTGGCAACCGGTGACCGGTGCCCCTCCCCGACATGTGGCTTCCCGGGCCGGCTGGGAGCCTAGGATCAGTGGTTCCCCAAGCCACGGTGGACAGCGACCGGAGCCCCTCCCACACACGCGGCTTCCCGGGCCGGCTGGGAGCCTCGCATCAGTGGTTCCCCAAGCCGTGGTGGCCGGCGACCGGAGCCCCTCCCCCACAGGCGACTTCCCGGGAGGGAAAGGAAAGAGTCTCCAACAGTAGTAGAGACTGAGACCAACCTAACACCAATAGTGGCATTAATGAACAACTTCTGACTACTAAAAATAGGCCCTCAGCTCAGGCAAAACTGATCAAGGTGTAAGTCGCCGATTGGGCTAACTGAAAACAGGAAAGGGGGCAAAACAGAGCCTTCTGCGGCTGTTTCTATGGAGGCTTGGTTGTCTCTGGGTTCAGCACTGGGATTACACAGGTTGCAACTGCCCCAAACGCAGAAACAGGCTGCTTTCAGGGCTCTCTACAACCTGAATGTTCCCCGGGAGGGGTGAAATGCAACTCAGGTGGAATCACTCTCTCAAGGAATTCAGATCCCAGGACTTCACAATTTGAAGCCATTAAAACCAACCTACAACCTTTCCTCTGTCTCCACCACACACCCAGCAAGGAGAGTCTTCCAAAGTTAAAGGAGCCACAACATCTTTTGCTGGTGGGACCTGCAGACAGACAAGTGCCACATACTGGGCAGGATAAGAAAAACAGAGCCCAGAGACTTCACAAGAAAGTCTTTCAACCTGCGGGGTCCCACACTCAGGGAAATCTGATTAAATGCCTACATGCCAGCAAAAAATAACAAATCACACCAGGAAAATTGAAGATATGGCCCAGTCAAAGGAACAAACCAATAGCTCAAATGAGATACAGGAGCTGAGACAACTAATTATGAATATACGAACAGAAATGGAAAACCTCTTCAAAAACCAAATCAATAAATTGAGGGAGGACATGCAGAAGGCATGGGATGAACAAAAAGAAGAAATGGAAAGTCTGAAGAAACGAATCACAGAACTTCTGGGAATGAAAGATACAGTAGAAGAGATGAAAAAAACAATGGAAACCTACAATGGCAGATTTCAAGAGACAGAGGTTAGAATTAGTGAACTGGAGGATGGAACATCTGAAATCCAAAAAGAAACAGAAACTATAGGGAAAAGAATGGAAAAATTTGAGCAGGGGCTCAGGGAATTGAATGATAATATGAAGCGCACAAATATACGGGTTGTGGGTGTCCCAGAAGGAGAAGAGAAGGGAAAAGGAGGAGAAAAACTAATGGAAGAAATTATCACTGAAAATTTCCCAACTCTTATGAAAGACCTAAAATTACAGATCCAAGAAGTGCAGCGCACCCCAAAGAGAATAGATCCAAATAGGTGTTCTCCAAGACACTTACCAGTTAGAATGTCAGAGGTCAAAGAGAAAGAGAGGATCTTGAAAGCAGCAAGAGAAAAGCAATCCATCACATGCAAGGGAAACCCAATAAGACTATGTGTAGATTTCTCAGAAGAAACCATGGAAGCTACAAGATGGTGGGATGATATATTTAAATTACTAAAAGAGAAAAACTGCTAACCAAGACTTCTATATCCAGCAAAAATTGTCCTTCAAAAATGAGGGAGAAATTAAAACATTTTCAGACAAAAAGTCACTGAGAGAATTTGTGACCAAGAGACCAGCTCTGCAAGAAATACTAAAGGGAGCACTAGAGTCAGATACGAAAAGACAGAGAGAGTGGTATGGAGAAGAGTGTAGAAAGAAGGAAAATCAGATATGATATATATAATACAAAAGGCAAAATGGTAGAGGAAAGTATTACCCAAACAGTAATAACACTAAATGTTAATGGACTGAATTCCCCAATCAAAAGACATAGACTGGCAGAATGGATTAAAAAACAGGATCTTTCTATATGCTGTCTACAGGAAACACATCTTAGACCCAAAGATAAACATAGGTTGAAAGTGAAAGGTTGGGAAAAGATATTTCATGCAAATAACAACCAGAAAAGAGCTGGAGTAGCTATACTAATATCCAACAAATTAGACTTCAAATGTAAAACAATTAAAAGAGACAAAGAAGAATACTATCTACTAATAAAAGGAACAATTAAACAAGAAGACATAACAATCATAAATATTTATGCACCAAATCAGAATGCCCCAAAAGACGTGAGGAATACACTGCAATTACTGAAAAGGGAAATAGACACATCTACCATAATAGTTGGAGACTTCAATTCGCCACTCTCATCAATGGACAGAACATCTAGACAGAGGATCAATAAAGAAACTGATAATTTGAATATTACAATAAATGAGCTAGACTTAACAGACATTTATAGGATATTACACCCTACAACAGCAGGATACACCTTTTTCTCAAGTGCTCATGGATCATTCTCAAAGATAGACCATATGCTGGGTCACAAAGCAAGTCTTAACAAATTTAAAAAGGTTGAAATCATACACAACAATTTCTCAGATCATAAAGGAATGAAGTTGGAAATCAATAATAGGCAGAGTGCCAGAAAATTCACAAATACATGGAGGCTCAACAACACACTCTTAAACAACCAGTGGGTTAAGGAAGAAATTACAAGAGAAATTAGTAAATACCTCGAGGCGAATGAAAATGAAAACACACCATATCAAAACCTATGGGACACAGCAAAGGCAGTGCTAAGAGGGAAACTTATTGTCCTAAATGCCTATATCAGAAAAGAAGAAAGGGCAAAAATTCAGGAATTAACTGTCCACTTGGAAGAACTGGAGAAAGAACAGCAAACTAACCCCAAAGCAAGCAAAAGGAAAGAAATAACAAAGATTAGAGCAGAAATAAATGAAATTGAGAACATGAAAACAATAGAGAAAATCAACAAGACCAGAAGTTGGTTCTATGAGAAAATCAACAAGATTAATGGGCCCTTAGCAAGATTGACAAAAAGAAGAAGAGAGAGGACGCAAATAAATAAGATCAGAAATAGAAGAGGAGACATAACCACTGACCTCACAGAAATAAAGGAGGTAATAACAGGATACTATGAACAACTTTACACTAATAAATACAACAATGTAGATGAAATGGACAAGTTCCTAGAAAGGTATGAACAACCAAATTTGCTCAAGAAGAAATAGATGACCTCAACAAACCAATCACAAGTAAAGAAATTGAATCAGTCATTCAAAAGCTTCCCAAAAAGAGAAGTCCAGGACCAGACGGCTTCACATGTGAATTCTACCAAACATTCCAGAAAGAATTAGTACCAACCCTGCTCAAACTCTTCAAAACAATTGAAGTGGAGGGAAAGCTGCCTAATTCATTCTATGAAGCCAACATCACCCTCATACCAAAACCAGGCAAAGATATTACAAAAAAAGAAAACTACAGACCAATCTCTCTAATGAATACAGATGCAAAAATCCTCAACAAAATTCTAGCAAATCGAATCCAACAACACATTAAAAGAATTATACATCATGACCAAGTAGGATTCATCCCAGGTATGCAAGGATGGTTCAACATAAGAAAATCAATTAATGTAATACACCACATCAACAAATCAAAGCAGAAAAATCACATGTTCATCTCAATTGATGCAGAGAAGGCATTTGACAAGATTCAACATCCTTTCCTGTTGAAAACACTTCAAAGGATAGGAATACAAGGGAACTTCCTTAAAATGATAGAGGGAATATATGAAAAACCCACAGCTAATATCATCCTCAATGGGGAAAAATTGAAAACTTTCCCCCTAAGATCAGGAACAAGACAAGGATGTCCATTATCACCACTATTATTCAACATTGTGTTGGAGGTTCTAGCCAGAGCAATTAGACAAGAAAAAGAAATACAAGGCATCAAAATTGGAAAGGAAGAAGTAAAACTATCACTGTTTGCAGATGATATGATACTATACGTCGAAAACCTGGAAAAATCCACAACAAAACTACTAGAGCTAATAAAGGAGTACAGCAAAGTAGCAAATTACAAGATCAACATTCAAAAATCTGTAGCATTTCTATACACTAGCAATGAACAAGCTGAGGGGGAAATCAAGAAACGAATTCCATTTACAATTGCAACTAAAAGAATAAAATACTTAGGAATAAATTTAACTAAAGAGACAAAAGACCTATACAAAGAAAACTACAAAAACTGTTAAAAGAAATCACAGAAGACCTAAATAGATGGAAGGGCATACCATGTTCATGGATTAGAAGACTAAATATAGTTAAGATGTCAATCCTACCTAAATTGATTTAAAGATTCAATGCAATACCAATCAAAATCCCAACAACTTTTTTTCAGAAATAGAAAAACCAATAAGCAAATTTATCTGGAAGGGCAGGGTGCCCCGAATTGCTAAAAGTATCTTGAGGGAACAAAACAAAGCTGGAGGTCTCATGCTGCCGGACTTTAAGGCATATTATGAAGCCACAGTGGTCAAAACATCATGGTATTGGCATAAAGATAGATATATCGACCAATGGAATCGAATAGAGTGCTCAGATATAGACCCTCTCATCTATAGACATTTGATCTTTGATAAGGCAGTCAAGCCAACTCACCTGGGACAGAACAGTCTCTTCAATAAATGGTGCCTCGAGAACTGGATATCCGTATGCAAAAGAATGAAAGAGGACCCGTATCTCACACCCAATACAAAAGTTAACTCAAAATAGATCAAAGAGCTAAACATTGGGTCTAAGACCATAAAACAGTTAGAGGAAAATGTAGGGAGATATCTTATGAATCTTACAACTGGAGGCAGTTTTATGGACCTTAAACCTAAAGCAAGAGCACTGAAGAAAGAAAGAAAGAAATGGGACCTCCTCAAAATTAAACACTTTTGTGCGTCAAAGAACTTCATCAAGAAAGTAGAAAGACAGCCTACACAATGGGAGACAATATTTGGAAACGACATATCAGATAAAGGTCTAGTATCCAGAATTTATAAAGAGATTGTTCAACTCAACAACAAAAAGACAGCCAACCCAGTTACAAAATGGGAAAAAGACTTGAACAGGCACCTCTCAGAAGAGGAAATACAAATGGCCAAAAGGCACATGAAGAGATGTTCAATGTCCCTGGCCATTAGAGAAATGCAAATCAAAACCACAATGAGATATCATCTCACACCCACCAGAATGGCCATTATCAACAAAACAGAAAATGACAAGTGCTTGAGAGGATGTGGAGAAAGAGGCACACTTATCCACTGTTGGTGGGAGTGTCAAATGGTGCAACCACTGTGGAAGGCAGTTTGGCGGTTCCTCAAAAAGCTGAATATAGAATTGCCATACGACCCAGCAATACCATTGCTAGGTATCTACTCAAAGGACTTAAGGGCAAAGACACAAACAGACATTTTCACACCAATGTTTATAGCAGCATTACTTACAATTGCAAAGGGATGGAAACAGCCAAAATGTCCATCAATAGACGAGTGGCTAAACAAACTGTGGTATATACATACGATGGAATATTATGCAGCTTTAGGACAGAATAAACTTATGAAGCATGTAATAACATGGATGGACCTAGAGAACATTATGCTGAGTGAGACTAGCCAAAAACTAAAGGACAAATACTGTATGGTCCCACTGATGTGAACCGACATTAGAGAATAAACTTGGAATATGTCATTGGTAACAGAGACCATCAGGAGTTAGAAATAGGGTAAGATAATGGGTAATTAGAGCTGAAGGGATACAGGCTGTGCAACAGGACTGGATACAAAAACTCAAAAATGGACAGCACAATACTACCTAATTGTAATGTAATCATGTTAAAACACTAATGAAGCTTCATCTGAGCTATAGTTTTTTTTGTTTTTTTTATATATTTTTTGTATTTTTTATTTTTATTTTTTTCTCTATAATATCATTTTATTTCTTTTTCTGTTGTCTTGCTATTTCTTTTTCTAAATCGATGCAAATGTACTAAGAAATGATGATCATACCTCTATGTCATGATATTAAGAATTACTGATTGCATATGTTGAATGGAATGATTTCTAAATGTTGTGCTAGTTAATTTTTTTAATTAATAAAAAAACATACTTGGAAATTTATTGCTTTTATATGTATATATGTTATATTTAACAGCTAAAAAAAAAGGATGATAGCCAAAAATCCTGTCCTGGGTGCCTATTAGGTACCAGGCTACACCATGACCATACCACATATTTAGTATGAATTATTTATTCATTTACAACTGTATTCCCCAAAAATGTCAAATGAGGGGGAGTTACATATTGGATATTCAACACACATCTGCAGACCAAACTTGGAAATTCATTCTTCACTCACAGTGTTCCTGTCTGGCATCTGTTCTATATGATTCCTTCAAGACTCACCCCAGCGTTCGCTAAAACCTGAGTCTGCATGTTTCAACCCCTCTGTCTACTAACATCACTGCCTGACCAACATTTCTATCTTCTCCATGTCCTTCCATTCTGTCATGTAATCCAGCTCCTCCCACCTTTCAGTCTAGATTCCTGCCCTGCCTGCACTGTCACCTCCCTCGGTGTCCTGACCTTCTGTGGCTTCCACACCCTCCTCTCCCACACACAGCCCCATCTCAGCATCTCGCAGGCAGGACTCAGATTCCTAGGACAATTTTTAATGCATCTTTTTCTTATTCTTCTTGATTTTTTTACCCTACATTCCATGAGAATTTCCCTTTGGGTCTAGGAAAATCCATCTGTCTTTTCCTCTTTCTAGTCTTTGACCTGAGTCCCTCTGACCTCAAGGCCCTTTCTGGTGCTGGTC
The DNA here is from genome assembly GCF_023851605.1 of Tamandua tetradactyla. Taxonomy (NCBI): domain Eukaryota; kingdom Metazoa; phylum Chordata; class Mammalia; order Pilosa; family Myrmecophagidae; genus Tamandua; species Tamandua tetradactyla. The sequence goes on from NC_135343.1 coordinate 81,783,237, forward strand.
ACAGCTTCCTGGAAAACCTCTAGATCCTCAGGTGTATTTGCTCTTTAGTTAGGCATTATTCTGAGTTACTCTCGGATATTCCTTTTAATTAGTCTTATTTGAATCTGATTTTATGTGAAAGTTCCCTGAGATATGATACTGATTGACTCCCTTTTTATTAACCAAATTAATGAAATGCCCACTGATTTGGTTTGCTATTATTGTACTTGATGAATCATCATGTTCCAAACCAGGCTCCAATCAAAGCTACATGACTTCAAATCATGTAGTTACCACATAATTGGTTACCTTCCAGTGACTTTTTTTTAATTTCAACCATTATTTCATTCTTCCCCCATCCCCCAAAAAATCAAGAGCAACAACATTTTATCCATCCTGAAAGTTAAATCCCAAAAGAAAATGAGGAACGAAGCTTTAACTCACTTTATGTAAACTCAATAGAAAATATTTAAGTAAAAGAATAAGACAACATATGGTATTACACCCACACTTTGGAACCTCCTGCTCTGGTTTCCACAGCTCATTTCTGAAGGAACTTGACTGCTACTCTGTAGGGGTCAGGCCCTGCTTTCACGGAAGTAGTGAAACGAAAACACAGACCAGATCCACAAGTCGAGTCAAGCATAGGCAATAAAGAATTCCAGTCAAGTCGCCTACTGACTTGGGAAACCTGCCATCAAAATGTGAGGAGGTAGCTGATACAGCTGCTCAAAAACTAGCCCAGGAACCTAGCAAGACTGAGTAAGACCACCAATCCCAAATCAGAAAGACAGACATGAACTCGGACAGGAAAGTGAAAACCCAAGGTTCATCCTCAAAATAGAAGGTAAAATCAGAGAAGAAAACCAACCACAGCAAGGAGTGGCTGGAAGTCTCCAAGATGTGCCTGTGCTCCTGTCTGGTGTGGGCATTTTCAACCATATCCTTACTATATGGTTAACAGTAATACCTACCTCAAACCTGGAACCCCTAATGCCCACAGAGTCCTTGCAGAAGCATGAATTTCTTGAGGTCAAGTGTATTCGTATTGGGCAACTTTAGAAATGAGTTTATTTTTATATCTTCATGTATACATTTATTACCTAACATTTATGATTTTTGTGTTATAGAGGCTTACGAGGAATGGCCAAGATCAATGGAATTTGACACTCAAAAAAATAAAATTAAGAACAAGAATTAGAAGGAAATAAAGTAAAATAATCAGCATGGCAAAATTACAGTTAGTCTAATAAATTTATTGGTAAGATGAGCAAACTGCTAACTATAGAATAAGTTTCCAATGTGTATCCACCTACTTAATTGTAAACATATTTTCAAAACATTGAGCATCTTGAATAATGACATTAATTTATAAGATTAATGACAAAAATATGAGCCTTTTTAATTAAGAAAACTGGATAAGTCTAACTCATTTAAGATATTTTGAAGAGAAACATTTCAAATATCTTAACACATTTTTATAAGCAATGACTGAATTTGATCTGGAAACTAGTAAACAGGATTTTTGTTTGTTTGATTGTTTTTTTGTTTGTTTGTTTGTTTGTTTTGTTTATTTTTTATTAATTAAAAAAAATTAACTAACACAACATTTAGAAATCATTCCATTCTACATATGCAATCAGTAATTCTTAATATCATCACATAGATGTACGATCATCATTTCTTAGTACATATGCATCGATTTAGAAAAAGAAATAGCAAGACAACAGAAAAAGAAATAAAATGATAATATAGAGAAAAAATAAAAATAAAAATAAAAAATACAAAAATACATAAGAAAAAAAAAACAACTATAGCTCAGATGCAGCTTCATTCAGTGTAAACAGGATTTTTAAGTTGGCTTTTTACATTAGTTAATTTTTAGAAAAAATTCCTAAAATGTGAGGGAGAAAGTCTCTAAATTGAATCATTTAAAAACCATCATTATTTTAGTAATATTATTTTATAATCAAAATTTGGAATTTATAATCAGGTTTTAAGGTTAGAAGTACACAATTTAAAATCAAGACAGTATGTTAAGCCAAATAGTTGACCTAAAGAGGCAAGTTTTGCCAAATACTTAAAATGTACCACACAGATGGGTGGTGCAGCAATGGCTCAGTGGCAGAATTCTCACCTGCCGTGCCAGAGACTCAGGTTTGATTCTGGGAGCCTGCCCAGGCAAAAAAAAAAATTAAAAGTATCACACAGATGTATCAGCAAATCAAAGGGACCCCAACATATGGGATGATTTTATAGGACTTTTAAACCACCATCCATATCCCCATTAATGAAGTCACAAAGTTCTGGGGTTACCTCAATATCCTATTCTTTCAGTACATTGCTATAAACATAGGGTTTTCAAGACCAGTTAGAAAATTATAAATTCTGCTCTTTTAGTTCTGTCTAAGTCCCAAAGTATACTTCACAAGCAGGTGTGAAATGCCAATAAATTAAAACAGAGTAAAACAGCAAGTCCTTTGAGCTCTGGAAATTATAAAACTTTCCCCCCTACAGATGGCATTGTCAGCATGTATTTTCAGTCACCAACACGTCACATTGCAGTGTGTCACACAAATCTACCTAGCCACCTTCTTCTTCAAGGGAGAATTTGTCTGCTTTGTCCCCTAGAAGTCTACTGCAGTCAGGCGGTGGTGAATGGTGACAGGAAAACAAGTCCCCAGGCTCTCGGTTCTGAACTAAGCACCAGGAGAGCTGGAACCAAGGATCACATTCTTTCATGATATTGCTGTTTCCTACTAAGCCCCTTAAAGCAGGCAGGAAATAAGCACTTTCCTGATTCACTCCATAACTAAAACAACAAATGCTTCAAGCAAATTCCACCGGTAATCAGGCATATCTCAGGCCACCTCAGAGAAACTGCAGAAGCACAAAAGAAACAAATCACATGGACCCACAAGAAACCACAATCTCCATGACCATCCTTAGCTCAAAGAGGAGAATTTGGCCCAATAAGTAGGGGTATAATGCATTTAGTAATGGGATACTGAGTTTATTTTAAAATACTTGATGCACCTATTTCCCCACATCACCCTTTACCCAAACCAGGTAAGTGCTAACATTAACAGTGACTGGGCTACAGTGAATATCTCAAATTCCAGTGTCAAATTATGTGTCATGAGCATGCAAATGGGGGGTGGCCAGTTCTACTTATACCCAACCCTAGCTTTGGTTAAGAGGGCCTCCATTCTTGAAACTGCTTCCAACTGCCCATACCGTCTTGCAACTGACATCAGCTCTGTCTCGGGAATTTTTATTATTTTCAATTTAACTTCTGTGAGACATCATTTTTAAGCAATTCACATATGTTTCAGCAGATTTCACATTGCCATTTTCTGCATAAGCTAATAGGATTCCATAGCTACAACTAATTTGGAGCCATTAGGTATCAAAAAAAGGTATGGAGCATTTATCCCTAACTGAATCTGTTTGTATCTCATTGATCCTCCTTCTAGTAAGCATTTGCTGTACTATCCATGGAGCAGGAATAATGAGCAAGCTCCCATAAGTCGACTTGATGCAACCTAATGCTAGTATGTGGTTAGAAACAGAGAACACCTCTCAGTTTAATTCAGAATCAACTGAGTACCTCCAATTCTCTACACTGTACAAAGCATTCTGAGGAAAATAAAGCTCTAAAAAAAAAGATTTGACCTAAACTCATTTATAATCTTGCTACAATAACATAAATCAATTGAAAAACAACTCAAGAAGGTAAAATATGATTAATAGAACCAAGAAGTACCCCCCCTACACACACACACACACACACACACACACACACTCCAGTTTCTGGAATGTGAATGAATGCCAAGACTGTGAATTCCACCTTCCCTCTCTTCTTCCAAAAATGGCTCTATGCTTTCACAGTATACTGAACCTTCAAGCTCTTAAGGAAAAATGCTTAACATTCCAAAGAATTAGCCCTACTTTTCCCTCACATCATTCAGTAGCTGGCATTTGTCCTCATATGGAAATAAGGAAGGTGGACACTAGAAGTGGCAATCAGTATCATGGATTTCAAGTGAAAGGGTCTGAAAATTACAAAGAACTTTGCAAGCATAAGAGACCGTTGGATGGCTTCAGAGAGCAGGAACACCAGGACAACATCAGATGCTCATTTTCCTGCTCAGAAAAAATGACAGAAGCACCCACCTGAGCCGTAATGGAAAACTGGCCTGTGGAGTTACAAGATTGGTTAAACATTTGATATGAGAAGAATCTCACCTCGCCCATCAACCATTCTATTTGAACCATATCTAGTATAAACAGCCAATACTAACTGGTTAAGCAAAAAGATCAAATATAATTATCATTTAATCTGTAACAGTGCTTTTCAGTTTAATTATAATGGATGATTCTAGTATACAGGAACAAATCAATTATCAACTTAAAATATTGCAGACATAATTGCACCAAAGAATGTGATATTTAAGACACAGCATTTGTTAATAGAAAAAGGTACCCATACGGAACTCTCTCCATAAGCTACGTAAATGCAAAAACTGCAACCATTACTAATCTGAGTTTAGGGGGAATCAATCCTAAAACTACTCTCCTGCAAATCATCCAGAAGTAGAATTCAGTTAATTGAATTATATTCATGTAAACCTACCCTGATAACCTCAGATCTCTGTGGGTACACTGATAGGCATTTCATGCTAACTCCTTCACTTGATTCAATGGCAGAAGGAATACAGGTGAGGCAGTGGAAGAGAAGACCACAAATATGAAGTAAGGTTTCAAAAACTTAACCCCTTTGTATTTGTCCGGGGCTCTCAATGACAGGAAATGTGATGGCCACACACATAGGCTTTGACTCACTTTCCAGAATGTCCACATCATCTACCAGGAATTGAACACTCACTGTGGAAGCTTAATCCACAGATTCCACTGCACACAGCAACCCTCTATCATAGACTTGACTATTGTACCCACTTTACAGATGAAGAAGTTGAGACGCAGAAGAAGGAAATGAGTTGCCTAAGGTCACCCAACTAGTAAATGACTGAAACAGGTCAAGGATCCCCTAAGAAGTTCATGTACCCCACCCACCAGGACAGGCTGCATGCCGGGTAACAGAGAAGAAACAGATGCAGAAATAACATTTGTCTCTATCTGGGTATCTGTTTTGGACTATAAGTTCCTGAAGGGCAAGGCAGCATCTGTTTCTACATGGCCTCCTTGTGCAGCACTGACCTGTGTAAGCAGGTGCTATTGGGTGTCATTTTGATAATAAAACAGTGAAGAAGCAAGAATGAAGATGATGTAGGAGTCTAACTCCCTGTTTGTCCCTGAATTTATAAGAGGTCTTGGGATGATGTTTGCAGGAGACATACAGTGACGGCACACCAACTCCGGACGCACTCTGTCAAACCCATTATGTTAATGGGCAAACGTCCAAACAATGGCGGCATGAAATCATTCCCAAAGTCTATATGCCCCAAATTATGCTGTGCTGTAAGGAGGAGGAAGGGCAGGTTTCAGAGTTCCACCTTCCTCCAAACCCGGTGTACTTTCCTGTTTCTCCCCCACCAACCAAACCTCATCAGTCCTGGAATTTTCTGTATAGCAAACACCAAAAGTAAAATAAATGCCAGATAGCTATTGCTGTCATTGCCTGTCCCGCAGTCATCCTGCTATTAGCTGTTGGTGGAGCAGACAGTATAGGCTGACAAGATCTTAAGAAAGATGAGGGATGAGATGTCAAGGCAGGGAACGTTGCAGCTGGGCACGACGGCTTCGACACGCACTGCAGACAGCGCAGATCAGCTAGCTCCCTTGGAGACGGCAGGGAACTAAACTGTGGCCACGAGAGGCAGCAAAAGATGAGTGTGTGAGAAGATCAGCATATTCAGCCTGCCAATTACCTTCCCCCTCTCCATTCCCATCCCCAAACACAAATTCCTTCATATTAACAGGACTGGAAATGACAGCGCAGTGAGTGTTGTCAGGCTGAAGCCAAGTATCACTTTCCAAATATGAGCCTCAGTGTGAAACTGGAATTCCAAAGCACTCCCCTCCTTGAACCCCAGGCCAGAAAACTCTCCTAGACCAGCATCTCTGCAGCAGTATCCTACCCCCAAGAAACTGGCGTGGCATTCCTGGCTTCCCAATAGACACAAACACAAACACTCACACAGCCTCCTGGGACTACTTAAAGTACGAACACATACATGCAAAAGAGATAACTAGTCTCCACCTATGGGTTGAGCAGTGTTCTCTTACTCCTCTTGGCTGAATCCCTACACCTGTTAAACCTCACTCAGTCCTCCCTCCACACAAACACACTTAATATAACCATCATATCCTTGACACGGTTAATACCAGTTTTGATAGCAGACAGTATGTGCCAAAGATCAGAATCACACATGTTGAAAGAGCTTGAACTCTCAGCATGTTCTTGATGAATTTTTTCTTTTTTATTTTTGGTTCTGTAATAAGAAGTTCCTTAGTCCATACTTAAAGGAATGTGACTAGCACCCATTCCCACCGTCCACCTCACCTGGGATAGAACTGGAACATCTCCCCAAGTGTTCTGCAGAAGGTAAAAAACAGGTTTCTCTCAAGACTGATCTTCCTTCACCTTGAGGGGAAAAAAAATAAATATCATGCTGTTATATGGTAGACTCCAGTCTACTCTATTGCACTCTTCCTGATGGGTCATGCAAGACTCAAAAGGACTAAAGAAAAGACTAATATGTTCAAGTTGATGGAGGAAAACAAATCAAGAGTGCTTGCTTAGACTCCAAGATCTCTAATATCACTGGAACATGATCAAAAGAGTTTTTTAACGCAAGAAAATTGCAGCTCTACGTCCAGAGATGCCAACAGCAGGACAAGGGGAGAGGAGACTGCTGCAGGGGTGCTGCACAAATGCCCAGTAACAGAGCAGAGAACTGGCTAGACATTCAAAGGTGCCTGGTCTTGAGTGAGCTGACGCTCAGTACACCTACACCAAGGGTTCTGGGACGGCAGGAACACTTCCCTTCAGGACAGCCGACTGGGACAAGAGCCCTGGAGCTTTGATGGCTCGACAGCAAAGGAGAGCTGGAAAGCCTATATATGATGTTCTGGCTGGGATGTTCTAGAGAAAGCGCCATAAGAAATCAAGACATCCAAGGGAAACAGGAGCAGCCCAGTGTGGATGGGTAGAGAGAGGAACCGAGGGACCCAGGGATGTGGTCGTTGTGATGGTGGTTTTGCCCAGTAGGGCTAGCCTCGGGCATGTTTGTCTCTATTTCCACCTTGACTAAAAATACGGGGGAAATCATATTTCCACAGCAGTGGCCTTTGTTAACATGGAAAAACATGTATTCCTACAAATATTTGGGCTGAAATAGCCTTAGGTATTTTAATCTAGTCCAAGGAGTGTCAAGCTTCAGCAGAATCACCTGGAAGTCTTGTTAAAACACAGATTGCTAGCCCTATCTTCAGCATTTCTACTTCAGTGGGTCTGGAGTGGCCTCCAAGAATCTGCATTTCTAACAAGTTGTCAGGCAATGCAGATGACGCTGGTCCATGACTACAACTGAGAACCACTGATCTAATCCAACCCTAAACTTTTTAAAAGAGACAATTAAATTTAGCAAATATTTCTTAAGTGTCTGCTATGAGTAAGATTTCAGACTACATGTTAGAGACAAAAATAATTTTATGCTAAATTAAATTCCAAATTGATTCAACATTTAGATGTTTAAAAATATGAATGTAAGTACTAGCATATAATTCCAAGGTAGGGAAGGACTTTAAACCATGAAAAATACTATTCACAGAATTTTCTATATAAAATTATTAAATTTCTATGCTGCAGAAAGAAAAGTTAAAATAAGGACAAAGTAAAAAAATTGCAACCTATAAGAGATTAAAATGTTATCTTCTTAAAAAGCAAAGAGCTGGACTTCCGGAGAAGATGGCGGCTTAGTAAGACGCGCGGGTCTTAGTTCCTCCTCCAGAAAAGCAACTAAAGAAACAGAAACAATACGAAACAGCTCCTGGAGTCACGACAGAGACCAAAAAGACAGCGTACCCCATTCTGGAACGGCTGAACGGGCAGGGAGAATCCGCTGCGGTGAGATACCTGAGGGGCGCGCGTTTTCCCGGCTGGGGCGGCTGGCGACTGGGGTCCCCTCCACGCACGTGGCTCCCCGGTCTGACTGGGAACGTTGGATAGCGGTGCCCTCCCGTCACGCTTGGTGTCTCGGGCCAGCTGGGCAATTTGGACCGGCAGTACCCCAAGCCGCGGCGGCCAGCGACCCCCGCCTCCACGCGCGGTTTCCCGGCCTGACTGCCCCGCAGACAGACGAGCGCCACCTACTGGGCAGAAAAAGAAAAACAGAGCCGAGAGATTTCACAGAAAAACCTTTCAACCAGCCGGGTGCAACACCCAGGGAAATCTGATCAAATGCCCAGACACCAGCAGAAAATAATGGATGACGCTCGGAAAATTGAAGATATGGCCCAGTCAAAGGAACAAACCAATAGTTCAAATGAGATACAGGAGCTGAGACAACTAATGCTGAATATACGAACAGAAATGGAAAAACTCTTCAAAAACCAAATCAATAAATTGAGGGAGGACATGAAGAAGACATGGGCTAAACAAAAAGAAGAAATAGAAAATCTGAAAAAACAAATCACAGAACTTATGGGAGTGAAGGACAAAGAAGAAAAAATGGAAAAAACAATGGATACCTACAATGGTAGATCTAAAGAGACAGAAGCTACAATTAGTGAACCAGAGGATGGAACATCTGAATTCCAAAAAGAAACAGAAACTATAGGGAAAAGAATGGAAAAACTTGAGCAGGGGATCAGGGAACTGAATGACAATATGAAGCGCACAAATATACGTGTTGTGGGTGTCCCAGAAGGAGAAGAGAAGGGAAAAGGAGGAGAAAAACTAATGGAAGAAATTATCACTGAAAATTTCCCAACTCTTATGAAAGACCTAAATTTACAGATCCAAGAAGTGCAGCGCACCCCAAAGAGAATAGACCCAAATAGGTGTTCTCCAAGACATTTACTAGTTAGAATGTCAGAGGTCAAAGAGAAAGAGAGGATCTTGAAAGCAGCAAGAGAAAAACAATCTGTCACATACAAGGGAAACCCAATAAGACTATGTGTAGATTTCTCAGCAGAAACCATGGAAGCTAGAAGACAGTGGGATGATATATTTAAATTACTAAAAGAGAAAAACTGCCAACCAAGACTCCTATATCCAGAAAAATTGTCCTTCAAAAATGAAGGAGAAATTAAAACATTTATAGACAAAAAGTCACTGACAGAATTTGTGACCAAGAGACCAGCTCTGCAAGAAATACTAAAGGGAGCACTAGAGTCAGATACGAAAAGACAGAAGAGAGAGGTATGGAGTAAAGTGTAGAAAGAAGGAAAATCAGATATGATATATATAATACAAAAGCCAAAATGGTAGAGGAAAATATTATCCAAACAGTAATAACACTAAAAGTTAATGGACTGAATTTCCCAATCAAAAGACATAGAATGGCAGAATGGATTACGACCCAGCAATACCACTGCTAGGTATCTACTCAAAGGACTTAAGGGCAAAGACACAGACGGACATTTGCACACCAGTGTTTATAGCAGCATTATCTACAATTGCAAAGAGATGGAAACAGCCAAAATGTCCATCAACAGACGAGTGGCTAAACAAACTGTGGCATATACCTACGATGGAATATTATGCAGCTTTAAGACAGACTAAACTTATGAAGCATGTAATAACATGGATGGACCTAGAGAACATTATGCTGAGTGAGTCTAGCCAAAAACTAAAGGACAAATACTGTATGGTCCCACTGATGTGAACCGACAGTCGAGAATCAGCTTGGAATATATCATTGGTAACAGAGACCAGCAGGAGTTGGAAACAGGGTGAGATAATGGGTAATTGGAGCTGAAGGGATACAGACTTTGCAACAGGACTAGATACAAAAACTCAAAAATGGACAGCACAATGATACCTGGGTGTAATGTAACTAGGTTGGAACACTGAGTGAAGCTGCACCTGAAATATGGTTTTTTGTTTGTTTGTTTGTGTGTTTGTATCTTTTGTTTTTGTTTTTTTTCTTTTTCCTTTTTATATATATATATATATATTTTTATTAGTATTATTATTTTAATTCTCTTCTCTATATTAACATTCTATATCTTTTTCTGCTGTTTTGCTAGTTCTTTTCCTAAATCGATGCAAATGTACTAAGAAATGATGATCATACATCTATGTGATGATACTAAGAATTACTGAGTGCATGTGTAGAATGGAATGATTTCTAAATGTTGTGTTAATTTCTTTTTTTTTTTGATTAATAAAAAAATTAAAAAAAAATATTGATTCATAAAACATATATAAAGGTGTAACAAAACATGATGCAGTGTATGCCTGTGTCCATATCACCCAGTTTAAGGAAAAGAACATGATCATGTTCCTTTGAACCCTCCCTAATCACACCTTCTTTCTTTCCCCACAGAGGTAATCACTATCATGAATTTTGAACTCATTATTCCTTTGCTTTTCTATATCCTTTCATCACATATGTTTCAGTCTCTAAACAATTTATTATTATACTTTGCATATTTCTGAACTTTAATAAATTGAGTTAAATTGTAAGTAAAAAAAAAAAAAGAATGTAAACTTCTTGGGGACAGGGCCTATTGGCCATACTATATTCATTTTTGTAAACTGTAGGCTTTGCACTGTTTCTGGTGAGCACTCAGTATTTGCTAGGTGAGTGTTTATGATAGATAATGCTTCTTTTCCATCTAAAATAAAGTTGACTATTAATGAATAAAAAAAAAAAAAAAAGCAAAGAGCTCTTTCAAATCCATAATGGAAAGACAAACATTCAGAGAAACATTAACAAATTGTCAATTTGCAAAAAATAGATACAACTGCAAGTAAATATATAAAAAATTTAGTCGCATAATAAAGTAATGAAAAAGATTAGTTGTCAGTGACAAATCTGGCAAATAAAACTACTGATAACATTCAGTGTTGGCACAATTGATTCTCATATGCTGTGAAGGGGTGTAAGCCGATGCCATCATTTTTATGTTAGTTAAGGTAACACCAGCTGCTATTACAAAAAATTTTTAAAAACTAAAAGTAAGCAACGGCTTAAACGTGAATGAGTGCATTTCTTCCCCCATCCAGTCCAAGGGAGTGTTCCGATTAGCAGGAGGCTCCTCTCCAAGCGATGACTCAGAGACTCAGGCTCCTTCCTTCTTTCCTCCATCTAGTGTCTCCACCATTCTCCAACATGCGTCTCACAGCCTCAAAGGCTTAACCTCATCAAGCCAAAAAGGGAAGTGGCGTGGAGAACAGGCTTGCAGCATGCACCGCTAGCACAGCCCGCGTACCTTCCACTCACATTCCATTGGCCAGAACCCATTCACAAGGTATGTGAATTATCTCTCAATAAAGCTGTTAACTTTTAAAACCTTGAAAGGGCATTTGATGGCATAGCATTAGGACAGACTATAGAAAAGAGAGTGATTAGCTGCACCATATACTGCAATGAGGCTAAAGAAGATGAAACCTGGGAAGAAAGTATAGGACTAAGTAAGAGATGTTGCTAACCCTTAAAAAAATTAAAACTTACAAAAACAGTTTCAGTGGAATGGTGAGCACCCATAACTAACAGACTAATGGCAATCTGTAAGGGAATAGTTAGGTTAAACTTGTAAGGAATGGCTAGCAGTTATCAAAAGCTATTCTACTGAATTTTGAAATGAAAGGGAAGAGATACATTACTATAATTTTAAGTGATAAAGGGACAAATGAATGACTATTTTCACAAGAGACCTAATGATGCATATACCGATAAAGGGCCTGATGATGTCACAGTGTCTCACTGGCGGCTGGAGGTGAGTTTAGGTATAAAAGTAGGTTAGTCTTGCCAAAGAAAGATAATTGCTTCCTCCAAAGTCTGAGGGAAATAGAAAAATTTCATAAAAATGCAAAGAAATATTGATACAGATATAGTTCCTCAGATGGTATAGTCATTTCAACAATACAAAGTTTCATTTTATCTGCTTTGGAAAAGGGAGGTACAATGTGTTTGTGTTTGTGAGGAAAATGGGGAAAGTTTGGGGCAACCATTATAGGAAATGCAAACAGAAAAGAAAATAAATTAGCCACAAATCTCCTGAAGGGGATATGGCATAGATGAACAGACAAGAATAAGAGGATTTGGATGCAATAAATGTTAATTTTATCAGACTTATATATAATATCTTTCTTACCTTTGAAGAACTCACGGTACCCAGAGATGGCCAGAAAGTCCTCACTGGGAGATGAATACATATTTTTTAGTTGTCTTAATCTCTCAATATTACCCCCTTTCCTTTTGAAATAAACAGTCTGATTTTCATTCTTTGAAATATTTCCTATAATAGATGTTTGTGTTTCTCATGTCACCCATCCATGTCACACAGATGAGCCAATGGATCCATCATAGGTTATACTAAGTCCAACATTTTTAATTCCCTTGTTCTTGTTCCTGTGTATTTTATTCAGAATCCTACTTCATTGACTGACATAGCTTCAATACAATATGAGGCCTGATAATTTTGAGTGCTTATAAACCACCTGCTGTCCAATCTACCTGATCAACCCAAGTAGCAGAGATCATGGTCCTGAGAGTAGGAGATAGAGATGGTCAGTCTGAGAGGAGAACTTTAGCCAATGAGGCAATCAGATTCGTGCACATTGGAGCTCCTGACAACAGCCTGGGCTTCAAGTTCTTGGGGAACAGAAGGGATGGCTGAAATGAAGACAGAGAAGTGCCTCAGCTTGGGGGCAGCTCGCACAGTATCACAACCTGTCAGGTTATAAGCAAAGGAGGAACCTAGAGACAAATTGCTCTGAACCACAGGAAAAACTCAAGCTAAGAACTAGCCTCCTACAGGCTGAAATTGGTCCCAGCAGTTAAAATTCAAGTCACCAATAATGCACAAAAGATGGAACTCTTTTTGACTGGAATCAACATTCCAAGATTCTGAACTAGTAGAGGTTTTACTCACAAACATGGGAGCCCTTTCCTCAAAAAATGGTCATGGTGTGCTGGTTTGAAAGCATGTATGGACCCTAGAAAAGCCATGTTTTAATCAAAATCCCATTTTGTAAAGGCAGAATAATCCCTATTCAATACTGTATGTTTGAATCTGTAATTAGATCATCTCCCTGAAGATATAACCCAATCAAGAGTGGGTGTTAAGCTGGATTAGGGGAGACGTGTCTCCACCCATTTGAGTGGGTCTTAACTGGTTTACTGGAGTCCTACAAAAGAGGCAACATTTTGGAGAATGAGAGATACAGAGAGAGCAGAGAAGAATGACACAGCCATGAGAAGCAGAGAGCCCACAAGCCAGCGACCTTTGGAGATGAAGAAGGAAAATGCCTCCTGGGGAGCTTATGAAACAGGAAGCCAGGAGAGAAAGCTAGCAGATGATGCCTTCCCTGCTTGCCATGTACTCTTCCAGCCAAGAGAGAAACTGTGACTGTGTCTGCCATGTGCCTTTCCAGGATGAGAGAGAAACCCTGAACATCATCGGCCTCCTTAAACCAAGGTATCTTTCCCCGGATACCTTTGATTTGACATTTCTATAAACTTGTTTTAATTGGTCATTTTCTTGGCCTTAGAACTATAAACTAGCAAGTTATTAAATTCCCCTTTTTAAAAGCCATTCTGTTTCTGATATGTTGCATTCTGGCAGCAAGCAAACTCGAACACATGGTTATGCAGAATGGTTCCCAGGAGACAGGTGTGGTTTGAAATGGGTCTGAAATCAGGGGCTAGTGGTGGAGTCTGTTTGTGAGAGTAAAACTTAGTCTCTGGGTAGAGGATTGATGAGTTCTGCGAAGCTAGCAGGGCCTCAGCAAGAAATATGCATTTCAGAAGAGAATCTTAACCCCATCTGTCAGGGATGGGAGCAGATTCCCAAGCCAATGAGCTAAGTGGGTATCCACACTAAGTAGAAATTGATAACCCCATCTAGCCAAATTTGCCTAAAATCTACCCTACTCCAAATATAATTCTCTATTTAAAAAAAAAAAATGGGGATGCTGTAAGGGAAACATGAACTTGTAGTTGTACTATACAATTGAATCTCAAAAACAGCCATATGAAACATAAAAAATTTCACAAACACCTTTGCCTCGTTCAATAGTACATTACAATACTGTTTCCATGGCTCCAAAGGCTCCAAAATAGTAAGCTGATTGGGTCAAGTCAGTCAAATGACAACTCAAAAGCATTAAAAATAATAATAAGAAGAAGACACAAACTGAAATGGTTGGTATCTTCATCCTATATATGCACAACATAGAAAAAATGATTTTTATCTCTATTCATTAGTTTTTTGCTTTATTACTGATTCCCAAATCCTTTTTTTCCCACTATTTTATAAAATGCATAACTCTACCTGAGTTTAATTACATACAATATCTTAACATATTATCTTCTAATCATTAGTTTTCATCAGAGAATGTCAGCAGGAAATTATACCAGATTATCTGCACCTGGTCTTTTTTTCATAACTCCATTTTAACCTTTACATGGCCTTCTATTCTATCAGACATTTTCAATATGTCTTGGAAGCTTCTTAAATGTTTTCTCGAAATTAAAATTAAATATATCCAAACTTCTCCTGTCTTTATGCTTTACCCAATGTTTGTTGAGTTTTTACTATTTGAAAAACACTGAATAAAGTTGGGGAATGAACACAAATACAATCCTGATTTGCAGGTAAAGTGAGATTTTCCTTCTTGTCCTGGATTTAGAATTGAGGCCCAAGCCTGAGGGCAAGAGGCACAATACCCCATATTGACAAGGAGCTGCCCTTGACTGGAGCTGGAGCAAACACCTCCCCACAGTACTTGTTTAGAGGCATGCTGCAGAATTTCTGCTAACTGGCCAGTCCCCACAATCCCCACCAGACAGTCTATTCAAGAAGAGGACCAGGGAGCCAGATGAAATGGGTATTACAGTATTTGTGAAGAGAAGGTAAAGGGGTAGGGAGTGTATCCCCTCTTTGAAGACAAGAAAATGATTTGTAAAGACTGAAGTTTCCAAAAATTCAGTGGATGGAGCTACTGACTTCTGGTTCCCTGGACAGAGTTCCAAACTGCAGAAACTCTAGGTCCAAGCCCACAATCCCAGGGGAGAAGTATGTTCATGAATTCCCGGGGGAGAGTTCGGGGACTTAGAAGGTATGTTATGTTATCAATTCTCGGTCTGTTTCTCCCTTTGTGGAGAGGTGCTTGACAAGGTCCCTTTAAAGTTTAGAGATCATTCTTGAACCCAGATGATGGTGCCTCAAGATTTATGAAGGATGGAAATCACTGAAGCAGACCGTGCCAATGGAGCTTAAAGTTGTGGTGTCCCTTGGCACCCTATCCCAGCCCTCCACAGCCCTTGGAGGGTCTAGAAAAGCACCCCAGCTACACATACATGAGTTAAATGAGTACAGAGGTAGACTGAGAATTTTCAGGCTGTGGCTAAACCAACTGATGGGATGTTCAAATGAAAGAAATAGTTGGTGGAGGCACTGCTAAGGAAATAAAGGAGACACGTCTGCTTCTCAAAGGGATGACTCAGTGACAGAGAGGGCTGGAGTCAAGAAACCAAACTCACCATATGAGTGACACCTGCCTGTCAGCAGAGACCGACCACTCGCATCAGGCAGAACCAGGCTGGGCCTAAGAGAACACAGAGCCACCACTGACACAGGGCAGGCACATGAAAAGATGCCGCACACGTCCCATAAACTTCTTCCTCATCCGCCACCCCTGAGGAGCCAATGCCATGAAAGAGTAGGGGTGGGGGGAGGCCGGAAGTTCAGAACCAGGCAGCGCCCCCACCTCCTCCACATCCAGCTGCCATAGACACAGCCAGGGGAAGAAGATGAGGTTGAATCAAGAGAAAAGCTTTAAAAGGAAATACACTTGAGCCTTAAATTAGGAATCATTATTCCATAAAATCATTGTTCCACAAATATTTCTTGTATAGGTCAACAAGGTGATACCTATACACATAAAAACAAAAAATGTTGAATCAAATGTCTAGTTGCTTTTAGATAATCAGAATTTTTTTTCTTTCATTATATCATTTATCATCATACTCTGTTAGCCATTGAATACTTATTATGACAGAAACAAAGCACATAGCATATATTGGAGCAACTAAAAATGAAAATGGATTTTAATAAATTGGTTTGGGTCAAAATATTCAAATGTATTTTAGTTTTCCAAAATTTATAATGTCACTGATAAATGCTTTACAATTGTCACATTAATAATAAATATAGTATTTCAGAAAAAAAGATTCACTGAAGAAGTAAAATGAGACAATAAAATAAAGAATGTGAAAAATTGCCTCTTGACCACATCCCTGAAAAAATCATTTGTGTTTAAGCATAACTGTTGGCTCAAGAATGGCTAGTTCAGCTTCAAGGACAGAATAAGTAAAATTGCAAGTAAAGTGAAATGTATCTTAAGGATACAACAGGCATTTGAATTTCAGGACTTGAAATCTATTTTCAGGAGATTTCAGGAAACCAGTAGCAAGGGAGCCCCATAGTCTCTCTCTTGGGTACTTGTTCAATTTCTTGGGCTCCTCACTGAAGAGCATCTTAAGTTTCTGTCATTTGAACAGGCTCATAAATCTGCTAGCACCCTCAGGTTTCGGACTTGTCAGCCTCAGGTATCACTCCTAACTCACAATTTATCTGCATGTTTCTTAATTCAAATAAACAAGGGAAAGAATTGCATTGGTCCATGTTTTTGTTCCAGACCATGTGATTAGGGAAACCCTGGGGTCTTTATCCACTCAGTCTTTTCCAGCAAAATGGGACACACAGTACTTGAAGAAATTGAGTCTCTAGTGAACTCCAATCCTGGACCATGCTATGGGGAGCCATGTGATATCTAGGACACAGGTTTCGGCTAACCTTTATGTATATTATTTACAGTTTTAGTATTTTTTTTTAAATCTTTCAATAATTGAATTAGCCTTTTTAAAATCCATCTTATAACTTCACTTTGAGGCAGAAAGTTGAAGCCCTTTGAGAAACTATTTCTCATTATATTTTGGACTACACCCTCATGATGGGCATCCAAGTACTCGGACACTCTACAGATCATCTATCCCATCTGTTCTCACCTGCTACTACTTAACCCTTGACCAGGGCTTTAAAATTTTTAAATTTCAAGTAAGTATTACCACATAGCAGAACCCAAAATACAGAGCTGTTCACATTATAGATGAAAGAACATTAAAGTCACTTGGAGAAAAAGTGCAGTTGCCTCAACACTCTGAAAACCACTTCTCCCACGGAAAAGAGCCCAGAACCACAAAAGAAATCCTAACCAGAAAGAAATCCTCATCTAATTCACCACATCCTCTCTTGCTCTTTACTCAGCAGAGATGAAAAATAGTCTTGAAAGAACAAAAAAGAAGAAACACCTCATTTTCATATACTTATCTACCCCTTACTGAGTGCAAGCTATGGTACAAATTTCTTTTGCTAAATACTGCTGAATTTGATTCAAAATGTGGAAGTTTTACTGAGCTCAGTTCTCCCCTATCTTAAAAGCTGTTCAAGATTAACTACAGGACCCTGTGAAAGGAAACCAAATGACGCTTGTCTTTTGAATACACATCTTTGTTTAATAGAACACCATTGACTGGACCTCATGGAGGACCAGAATTAGTGTCTTCTAGAAATTAAATGTAAGGGCTTAGTTTCCATATGATTGGCCTGTTTGTAAAAGACCAACCAAAACATATGAATGTATTTTTATTTCCTTCTGCTTTTGAGGAGAAAATGACCAAACTACCAAGTCTATTTCATTAACAGTGCCATATTTATTCCATAGTAGTATTTCCTAACTGACACATAAAATGAGTATGCTTCAGGAGGATATTAAATATAATCTATTTGTAGGAACAAGGTGTTATCAGAAAAAGACTCTGGATGTAAAACAACATAACATATTCTGAACTCTTCTACAGAGCAGTAGACGGTCTCTTTCTTTGAAGGTCAGTAATGATCTCCAAAGGGAGAGTAGAAGGATGACGGAGGACCGGATCACGTAATTAAGAGGTACGTTCTAGAGCTGGACTAGAAACTAAAGACCTAAGTGGAGGCCATTAAAACTCAATTTTGATCAGTTTGAGAATGAAATATGCCTAGAGAGACCACCCTAGGAAGAAACTGATGAAAAATAAGAAACACCCTGTATTTTTTACATTTACAATAAAGAGATAATTGAATTACTTCTAATGACTAAAAATAAATGTTTTTATGGAAAATTATCTAAAATATTTATTTTTCCCTGAGGTTGAAAAATTCCAAAGAATATTTACACTATCTGATAGAAAGTGCTTCTTCTAAGAAGCTTACATCCAGGCTTAAACAACACCAATTCTCATGGTTTTATCACTTGGAGAAACAGTAGAGTTGATTCAATTGACCACTTCCTGAGACCCTTGGCCAAGTCTCAGGCTTGAGTCAAACTTCGGCTTTATCTATTCTCTTTGAGTGTTTTCTGTTCTTACATTCATGTTATCCCTTAATCAGTGATTGTGACACTAAGGGTAAAGTTTTATAAACAGGAGAATTTGGCAAGTATTTCAGAAATTCAAAACAAGAAATTCCAACCGGGCACAATATGGAAACATCCTCTCTCCCTGTGTGAACCAACTTTGTGACCTCCAACTAATTCCCTGCTATCATCTTTTCCAACTTCTCTTGCATCTAACCTTTTCTCACCACTAAATCCTATCAATATTGCTTCAGTTAAAGTCATATGCAAATAAGAATATGATCTCTTTCTGAATAAGAAGAATATTATAATTATACATAGCTCTCCCCATTTCAAAAAATGAAGAGACTGTTCGAACTTTTAGAGATGTGTCTGTTTTTTATTCAGAAACAATTACACCAAGGAAAGTATGGAAATCAGTGACTTAAGACTGTTACTGGATTGTCAAATGGTGTATTATAATGTAAGTATAAACTGTATTTACGTATCATAGTCCACAGTGGCTAAGACCCAGTCTGCTGTATATATCAGTGGCTACCCCAGGAAGCAAATTGGAGGTACTTTACTTATCAATTCACAAGACCTTCAACTGAATAATCATAGAATTGAAGTAAAAAGTAAGCCCTCAGTAGGCAAATATATCTTGGGGAGAGGTATCCGAGCCCCACATTGGACCCAGATTGCAGCTATCCCTAAACTCCACCCACATAAAGATCACACCACATTCATGGCCTCTGCCCCAAAAGGGTTAGAATTTCTTTCTCCAGAGCCAAAGGAGCAATTAAAGCCAAGAGACCATAACACACTGAGAGAAGGATGGGGTGAATTAACAATCTGATTTTGCTGGGGTGACTAAAACTGAGAATCTTATCCAATATTGGGTTTTCACCTGCTCTTAAAGTCAAGACGCCCAGGTGGTGAACTGCATATGGAGGATCAGGAACGGACTGCATAATACGTCCATTCTCCCAAGAGGCACAAAGCTGACCTAGCAAATGTGCAGACCAGTTAAAATGTTCCATTTAAGAGGCAGCCTTCTCCAACTCCCCTTCTAACCCATTCTCACCTAGCCTGTTCTCTTTTTAGTGAAGTTGTGGAGCTTGTTTTCTAGTTGCAGTAACTATAGTCTCATCAATGTTTTCTACACTTGGCTGGGCATCAAAATCACCAGGAGTGGTCATTAAAAACAGAGCCCATTCCTTTTGCATCAGAAACCTGAAGGTAGGCATAACTGGATTAATTCTTAAGTAACCAGCTATGTATTAAATCCAAGATATGCATGATTACAGATGTTACTTGGTTTACTTCCTCAGGTCTTTGTGGCTTTTGGAGGAAAACATGGAAAACAGCATGGTTTCAGCAATCCAAGAGAAAAAAGGGCAAAAGATATGAACAGGCAATTCACAAAAAGATGCACAAATGACTGTTTAGCATACAAAAAGATGTTCTCCTTGAGTGATAAGAGATATGCCTCTGAAAAACACATGGAAATACTCTTTCTTACCTGTCAGATTGACAAAAATTAAAAAGTATAACATACTTTGTTGGCTAGGCTGTGGAGAAAACAGGGACTCTCATTCATTGCTAATGGTAATGTAAATTATTACATTCTTAAATGGGGGGAATTGGGCAAATGTCTAACAAAACTACATATATGCTTACATTTTAACAAAGCAATATTTCTTCTGAGAATTTTCACTGAAGGTGTACTTCCAACCATTTCAAAATACATACTCCCAATTTGTTTCCAATAATTGTAAAATACTGAAAGCAACTTAAATGACCATATGTAGCTTGGTTGAGTAAGCTATGGTACATCCACAAAATTAACTACTGGGCAGCTAGAGAATGAAGAAGATCTCTATGAATAAGTAGCATTTTCAAGAAATACTAATTGAGAAAAATCAAAGTTTGACAGATTATATATAGTATGAGACCTTTTGGTAAGAGGGAAAGAAAATAATAAAACACACATGTATCTTATTACAGCAAAGTAAAAATGAAACAAAAATCTGTTTGCTCTCTTCTGGACTCATTCTACGTGATGATATTAAGAATCTACTTAAAGACATTTCAAACAATTTTTTTAAATAAACAGAATGCTTTCTGAAAATAAACAACACATGGAACAAGCCCCAAATCCCCTAAAATTACCAAAAGTCAAAGTTTTGTTTCTGAAATTATTACTAAAGAGTCAGAGTTTTGTTTCTGGCTTAAAATGAGTGGCATGAGTCAGAGCTAAGGACTATAACCAGACAATAAGAAAAGATAGATTTTTAATCCTACTCTCAAAACTAAAGCAAACACTAGCAAAACTCTCCTTACTATAGAAAATCATTTTGCATATCAGTTATAAATGTTTTTTGTATTGTTTGAATGGTTTTTAAAAATTATATTCTTGAATAAGTTGATTTGGTAAGTTAAAGACCTAAAATAATTTATCCTAGATGTGTAGTGGTTGTTAAAGGACTAAGTGAGAAATACAGTTGGAAATATACTCAAGAAAAAATGGCCCAAAATACAACTTACCAACAGAAGCCACACCAGCACTTTCAAGTTTTCTTACTTACAGAATTTTCTTGTCCAATACCATATGTCATTAAGTCCTGCAAAAATAAAAAAATTTTTTAAATTATAATTCCAAATAATACCAAAGAAAGAAAGGAAATTTTTTAAAATAATGCAAAATCAGGAGACTCTAACAAACTAAAGAAACATCATCTTGTCTGGCTGAATTCAGCTAGGCCTCTGAGCAATCACCCCTCACCTTATCTCACTTTTGCTGCGTCTGCCAACTATCACCCTATTTTAGCTCTTTGCTCCTGGAATTCCTTTCTGCATCTATGTCTGTACCCTGCTCTTCATCCTTCTTTGACCACTGAGGACTCAATTTTGGAAGCTTCTTTTTCCTCACATTCAGCTATCTAGTTCTTGACTCATAACTCTTTCTCTGCTCTCTGTTATAATCCACCTCGGATTCGAAATTCCTTCGTGGCCTTCTAAACGCTCGCGTTCCCTCATGGTTCTCCTCTGGTGCTGCCTCCTCACAGCACGCTAAGCTTCAGCCTCTGCATCTCCCCAGACCACCTGAACTCACCACTACCAAGGGAATTAAAGCCCCCCGGGCTATGTCCTTGTCTCAACTTCCAAATACCCATCCAACCATCAACAGCAGTCTTTGAATTTACTTTCTGTTAATTACAAAAAATAATCACATGAGCACTTCTGGGTCAAGATGGCAGCTTAATAACATGCATGTTTTAGTTCGTCCTCAAGAACAACTACTAAATAACCAGAAGCAGTACAGAACAGCTCCTGGGGCCACATCAGTGACCAGACACACAGTGTACCCCAGTCTGGACCAGCTGCGAGCACCCCCCCGAACTGTGAGTTCCCAAAGCTGTGGCGGCCAGCGCCCCACCCCCCACTCAGGCCAATTCCCAGAGGGGAAAGGAAAGGACTTTACCAGCAGCAGGGACTGGGCACAATCAAACGCCAATTGTGGAACTAATTAACAAATTCTGACTACTAAAAATAGGCCCCCAGCTTAGGTGAACCTGATCAAAGCGGAGGTTGCTCATTTTTGCCCCGGTGCCAAGGAGGCAGGACAGACAGAAAAAGGGGGGAAAAAAAGAAGGAAACAGAGGTTTTTGTGGCTGTGTATCTACAAAGGCTTGACTGTCTCTGGATACAGCGGCAGGACTTTTCAGGCTGCAACTGCCCCAGGCATAGGCAGAAGTGAGCTCTTTTGGGGGCTTATCTGGAGCTTGT
This sequence comes from Tamandua tetradactyla, assembly GCF_023851605.1. Taxonomy (NCBI): domain Eukaryota; kingdom Metazoa; phylum Chordata; class Mammalia; order Pilosa; family Myrmecophagidae; genus Tamandua; species Tamandua tetradactyla. The sequence goes on from NC_135343.1 coordinate 81,805,582, forward strand.
GCCTTCCTCAGGGGAGGGGTGAAGCCCCACCCGGGTGGAATCCTTCCATCAAGGAATTCAGACACCAGGGCTTGGTAATTTGAAGCCATTAAAACCAGCCTACAACCTCTCCTCTGTCTCCACCATGCCCCCAGCAGGGAGAGTCTGCCAAAGTTAAAGGTACCACATCATCTTATGCTGATGGGACCTGCAGTCAGACAAGCGCCACACACAGGGCAGGATAAGAAAAACAGAGTCCAGAGACTTCACAGGAAAGTCTTTCAACCTGCTGGGTCTCACCCTCAGGGAAAACCGATGCAGGTGACTCTTTCCTCCTGATAGGAGGCCAGTTTGGTCCGGGAAAATCTGGCTGGGGAATATAATATCTAAGTAGACACTCCTAAGCATGGGGGGGGGGGGAAGGCACCACACAAGCAGGGCAAGAAACAAGAAAAGAAGAACCAAAAAATTCTCCTCTGTTAAACAAAACTTAAGCTAAAGGTCCAGATAAAGCTGAACGGAATGTCAAAGAACAGATAGACAACAAATTCATCCAGCAAGAAAACCCTAGATAAAAGAAATAAAAGCAATCTCCAGAATAAACTAATTAAGGTAATTAAATGCCTAGACACCAGCAAAAAATAACAAATCACACCAGGAAAATGGAAGATATGGCCCAGTCAAAGGAACAAACCAACAATTCAAATGACATACAGGAGCTGAAACAATTAATTCAGAATGTACGAACAGACATGGAAAACCTCATCAAAAACCAAATCAATGAACTTAGGGAGGATATAAAGAAGGCAAGGAAAGAACAAAAAGAAGAAACTGAAAGTCTGAAAAAACAAATCACAGAACTTATGGGAATGAAAGACACAGTAGAAGAGATAAAAAAAAAATGGAAACCTACAATGGTAGATTTCGAGAGACAGAACATAGGATTTCTGAACTGGAGGACGGAACATCTGAAATCCGACAAGAAACAGAAACTATAGGGAAAAAAATGGAAAAATATGAGCAGGGACTCAGGGAATTGAAAGACAATATGAAGCGCAAGAATATACGTGTTGTGGGTGTCCCAGAAGGAGAAGAGAAGGGAAAAGGAGGAGAAAAACTAATGGAGGAAATTATCACTGAAAATCTCCCAACTCTTATGAAAGACTTAAAATTACAGATCCAAGAAGTGCAGCGTACCCCAAAGAGAATAGATCCAAATAGACATACTCCAAGACATTTAATAATCAGAATGTCAGAGGTCAAAGAGAAAGAGAGGATCTTGAAACAGCAAGAGAAAAGCAATCCATCACATACAAGTGAAGCCCAATAAGACTATGCGCAGATCTCTCAGCAGAAACCATGGAGGCGAGAAGACAGTGGGATAATATATTTAAATTATTAAAAGAGAAAAACTGCCAACCAAGAATTCTATATCCAGCAAAACTGTCCTTCAAAAATGAGGGAAAAATTAAAACATTTTCAGACAAAAAATCACTGAGATAATTTGTGACCAAGAGACCAGCTCTGCAAGAAATACTAAAGGGAACACTAGAGACAAATACGAAGACAGGAGAGAGAGGTGTGGAGAAGAGTGTAGAAAGGAAGACTATGAGTAAAGGTAAAAAGAAGGAAAATTAGATATGACATATAAAATCCAGAAGGCAAAATAGTAGAAGAAAGTACTACCCATGCAGTAATAACACTGAATGTTAATGGATTAAACTCTCCAATCAAAAGACATAGTCTGGCAGAATGGATTAAAAAACAGGACCCATCTATATGCTGTCTCTACTCAAAGGACATGAGGCCAAGGACACAAATGGACATTTACACATCAATGTTTGTAGCGGCATTATTAACAATAACCAAGAAATGGAAACAGCCAAAATGTCCATCAACAGACAATTGGCTAAACAAACTGTGACATTTATATAAGATGGAATATTATGCAGCTGTAAGACAGAATAAAGTTACTAAGCATGTAACAACACGAATGGACCTTAAGGACATTATACTGAGTGTGATTAGCCAGAAACAAAAGGACAAATACTGTATGGTCTCACTGATATGAACTGACATTAGTGAATAAACTTGGAATATTTCCTTGGTAACAGAGACCATCAGGAGACAGAAATAGGGTGAGATATTGGGTAATTGGAGCTGAAGGGATACAGATTGTGCAACAGGACTGAATATAAAAACTCAGAAATGGACAGCACAATACTACCTATCTGTAATGTAATTATGTTAAAACACTGAATGAAGCTGCATATGAGAATGATAGAGGGAGGAGGGCTAGGGACATAAATGAAATCAGAAAGAAAGATAGATGGTAAAGATCGAGATGGTATAATCTAGGAATGCCTAGAGTGTATAATAATAGTGAAATGTACAATGTACAAATTTTAAAAATGTTTTTGCATTTGGAAGAACAAAGGAATGTCATTATTGCAGGGTGCTGAAATAGATGATAATTAATACTTTAAAATGTCACCTTATGTGTGAGACTAAAGCAAAAAATGTTTATTTGTTACAAAATTTATATTTTGACTAGAGCACTTCCTAATATAACTCATGTAGATAGTTTTTTTTTTATTAACGGAAAGAAAAAAAAGAAATTAACACAACATTTAGAAATCATACCATTCTACATATGCACTCAGTAATTCTTAACATCATCACATAGATGCATGATCATCGTTTCTTAGTACATTTGCATCGGTTTAGAGGAACTAGCAACACAACAGAAAAGGATATAAAATGTTAATATAGAGAAAAGAAATAAAAGTAGTAATAATAGTAAAAACAAACAAACAAACAAACAAACAAAAAAAAAAACCTGTAGCTCAGATGCAGCTTCATTCAGTGTTTTAACATGATTAATTTACAATTAGGTATTATTGTGCTGTCCATTTTTGAGTTTTTGTATCTAGTCCTGTTGCACAGTCTGTATCTCTTCAGCTTCAATTACCCATTGTCTTACCCTGTTTCTAACTCCTGCTGGACTCTGTTACCAATGACATATTTCAAGTTTATTCTCGAATGTCCGTTCACATCAGTGGGACCATACAGTATTTGTCCTTTAGTTTTTGGCTAGTCTCACTCAGCATAATGTTCTCTAGGTCCATCCATGTTATTACATGTTTCATAAGTTTATCTTGTCTTAAAGCTGCATAATATTCCATCGTACGTATATACCACCGTTGGTTTAGCCATTCTTCTATTGATGGACATTTTGGCTGTTTCCATCTCTTTGCAATTGTAAATAATGCTGCTATAAACATTGGTGTGCAAATGTCCGTTTGTGTCTTTGCCCTTAAGTCCTTTCAGTAGATACCTAGCAATGGTATTGCTGGGTCATATGGCAATTCTATATTCAGCTTTTTGAGGAACTGCCAAACTGCCTTCCACAGTGGTTGCACCATTTGACATTCCCACCAACAGTGGAGAAGTGTGCCTCTTTCTCCACATCCTCTCCAGCACTTGTCATTTTCTGTTTTGTTGATAATGGCCATTCTGGTGGGTGTGAGATGATATCTCATTGTGGTTTTGATTTGCATTTCTCTAATGGCCAGGGACATTGAGCATCTCTTCATGTGCCTCTTGGCCATCCGTATTTCCTCTTCTGGTAGGTGTCTGTTCAAGTCTTTTTCCCATTTTATAATTGGGTTGGCTGTCTTTTTGTTGTTGAGTTGAACAACCTCTTTATAAATTCTGGATACTAGAGCTTTATCTGATATGTCATTTCCAAATATTATCTCCCATTGTGTAGGCTGTCTTTCTACTTTCTTGATGAAGTTCTTCGATGCACAAAAGTGTTTAATTTTGAGGAGGTCCCATTTATTTATTTCTTTCTTCAGTGCTCTTGCTTTAGGTTTAAGGTCCATAAAACCACCTCCAGTTGTAAGATTCATAACATATCTCCCTACATTTTCCTCTAACTGTTTTATGGTCTTAGACCTAATGTTTAGATCTTTGATCCATTTTGAGTTAACTTTTGTATAAGGTGTGAGATATGGGTCTTCTTTCGTTCTTTTACATATGGATATCCAGTTCTCTAGGCACCATTTATTGAAGAGACTGTTCTGTCCCAGGTGAGTTGGCTTGACTGCCTTATCAAAGATCAAATGTCCATAGATGAGAGGGTCTATATCTGAGCACTCTATTCGATTCCATTGGTCGATATATCTATCTTTATGTCAATACCATGCTGTTTAGACCACTGTGGCTTCATAATATGCCTTAAAGTCCGGCATCGCGAGACCTCCAGCTTCGTTTTTTTTCCTCAAGATGTTTTTAGCAATTCAGGGCAACCTGCCCTTCCAGATAAATTTGCTTATTGGTTTTTCTAATTCTGAAAAATAAGTTGTTGGGATTTTGATTGGTATTGCATTGAATCTGTAGATGAGTTTAGGTAGGATTGACATCTTAATTATATTTAGTCTTCCAATCCATGAACACAGTATGCCCTTCCATCTATTTAGGTCTTCTGTGATTTCTTTTAGCCGTTTTTTGTAGTTTTCTTTATATAGGTTTTTTGTCTCTTTGGTTAAATTTATTCCTAGGTATTTTATTCTTTTAGTTGCGATTGTAAATGGGATTTGTTTCTTGATTTCCGCCTCAGCTTGTTCATTACTAGTGTATAGAAAAGCTACAGATTTTTGAATGTTGATCTTGTAGCCTGCTACTTTGCTGTACTCATTTATTAGCTCTAGTAATTATGTTGTGGATTTTTCTGGGTTTTCGACGTATAGTATCATATCATCTGCAAACAGTGATAGTTTTGCTTCTTCCTTTCCAATTTTGATGCCTTGTATTTCTTTTTCTTGTCTAATTGCTCTGGCTAGAACCTCCAACACGATGTTGAATAGTAGTGGTGATAGTGGACATCCTTGTCTTGTTCCTGATCTTAGGGGGAAAGTTTTCAATTTTTCCCCATTGAGGATGATATTAGCTGTGGGTTTTTCATATATTCCCTCTATCATTTTAAGGAAGTTCCCTTGTATTCCTATCTTTTGAAGTGTTTTCAACAGGAAAGGATGTTGAATCTTGTCAAATGCCTTCTCTGCATCAATTGAGATGATCATGTGATTTTTCGGCTTTGATTTGTTGATATGGTGTATTACATTAATTGATTTTCTTATGTTGAACCATCCTTGCATACCTGGGATGAATCCTACTTGGTCATGATGTATCATTCTTTTAATGTGTTGTTGGATACGATTTGCTAGAATTTTATTGAGGATTTTTGCATCTGTATTCATTAGAGAGATTGGTCTGTAGTTTTCTTTTTTTGTAATATCTTTGCCTGGTTTTGGTATGAGGGTGATGTTGGCTTCATAGAATGAATTAGGTAGTTTTCCCTCCACTTCGATTATGTTGAGAGTTTGAGGAGAGTTGGTACTAATTCTTTCTGGAATGTTTGATAGAATTCACATGTGAAGCCGTCTGGTCCTGGACTTTTCTTTTTAGGGAGCTTTTGAATGACTAATTCAATCTCTTTACTTGTGATTGGTTTGTTGAGGTCATCTATTTCTTCTTGAGTCAAAGTTGGTTGTTCATGTCTTTCCAGGAACCCATCCATTTCATCTAAATTGTTGTATTTATTAGCGTAAAGTTGTTCATAATATCCTGTTATTACCTCCTTTATTTCTGTGAGGTCATTAGTTATGTCTCCTCTTCCATTTCTGATCTTATTTATTTGCATCTTCTCTCTTCTTCTTTTTGTCAATCTTGCTAAGGGCCCATCAATCTTATTGATTTTCTCATAGAACCAACTTCTGGTCTTATTGATTTTCTCTATTGTTTTCATGTTTTCAATTTCATTTATTTCTGCTCTAATCTTTGTTATTACTTTCCTTTTGCTTGCTTTGGGATTAGTTTGCTGTTCTTTCTCCAGTTCTTCCAAGTGGACAGTTAATTCCTGCATTTTTGCCTTTTCTTCTTTTCTGATAAAGGCATTTAGGGCAATAAGTTTCCCTCTTAGCACTGCCTTTGCTGTGTCCCATAAGTTTTTGTATGTTGTGTCTTCATTTTCATTCGCCTCTAGGTATTTACTAATTTCTCTTGCAATTTCTTCTTTGACCCACTCATTGTTTAAGAGTGTGTTGTTGAGCCTCCATGTATTTGTGAATTTTCTGGCACTCCGCCTATTATTGATTTCCAACTTCATTCCTTTATGATCTGAGAAAGTGTTGTGTATGATTTCAATCTTTTTAAATTTGTTGAGACTTGCTTTGTGACCCAGCATATGGTCTATCTTTGAGAATGATCCATGAGCACTTGAGAAAAAGGTGTATCCTGCTGTTGTGGGATTTAATGTCCTATAAATGTCTGTCAAGTCAAGCTCATTTATAGTAATATTCAGATTCTCTATTTCTTTATTGATCCTCTGTCTAGATGTTCTGTCCATTGATGAGAGTGGTGAATTGAAGTCTCCAACTATTATGGTAGATGTGTCTATTTCCCTTTTCAGTGTTTGCAGTGTATTCCTCACATATTTTGGGGCATTCTGGTTTTGTGCATAAATATTTATGATTGTTATGTCTTCTTGTTTAATTGTTCCTTTTATTAGTATATAGTGTCCTTCTTTGTCTCTTTTAACTGTTTTACATTTGAAGTCTAATTTGTTGGATATTAGTATAGCCACCCCTGCTCTTTTCTGGTTGTTATTTGCATGAAATATCTTTTCCCAACCTTTCACTTTCAACCTACGTTTATCTTTGGGTCTAAGATGTGTTTCCTGTAGACAGCATATAGAAGGATCCTGTTTTTTAATCCATTCTGCCAGTCTATGTCTTTTGATTGGGGAATTCAGTCCATTAACATTTAGAGTTATTACTGTTTGGATAATATTTTCCTCTACCATTTTGCCTTTTGTATTATATATATCATATCTGACTTTCCTTCTTTCTACACTCTTCTCCATGCCTCTCTCTTCTGTCTTTTTGTATCTGACTCTAGTGCTCCCTTTAGTATTTCTTGCAGAGCTGGTCTCTTGGTCACAAATTCTCTCAGTGACTTTTTGTCTGAGAATGTTTTAATTTCTCCCTCATTTTTGAAGGACAATTTTGCTGGATATAGGAGTCTTGGTTGGCAGTTTTTCTCTTTTAGTAACTTAAATATATCACCCCACTGTCTTCTAGCTTCCATGGTTTCTGCTGAGAAATCTACACATAGTCTTATTGGGTTTCCCTTGTATGTGATGGATTGCTTCTCTCTCGCTGCTTTCAAGATCCTCTCTTTCTCTTTGACCTCTGACATTCTAACTAGTAAGTCTCTTGGGGAACGCCTATTTGGGTCTAATCTCTTTGGGCTGCGCTGCACTTCTTGGATCTGTAATTTTAGGTCTTTCATAAGAGTTGGGAAATTTTCAGTGAAAATTTCTTCCATTAGTTTTTCTCCTCCTTTTCCCTTCTCTTCTCCTTCTGGGACACCCACAACACGTATATTTGTCCGGTTCACATTGTCCTTGAGTTCCCTGATACCCTGTTCAAATTTTTCCATTCTTTTCCGGATAGTTTCTGTTTGTTTTTGGAATTCAGATGTTTCATCCTCCAAATCACTAATTCTATCTTCTGTCTCTTTAAATCTGTCATTGTAGGTATCCATTGTTTTTTCTATCTTTTCTACTTTATCCTTCACTTCCATAAGCTCTGTGATTTGTTTTTTCAGTTTTTCTATTTCTTCTTTTTGATCAGCCCATGTCTTCTTCATGTCCTCCCTCAATTTATCAATTTCGTTTTTGAAGAGGTTTTCCATTTCTGTTCATATATTCAGCATTAGTTGCTTCAGCTCCTGTATCTCATTTGAACTATTGGTTTGTTCCTTTGACTGGGCCATATTTTCAGTTTTCTGAGCGTGATCCGTTATCTTCTGCTGGCGTCTGGGCATTAGTCAGATTTCCCTGGGTGTTGGACCCCACAGGTTGAAAGATTTTTCTGTGAAATCTCTGGGTTCTGTTTTTCTTATCCTGCCCAGTAGGTGGCACTCGTGGCACACGTTTGTCTACGGGTTCCACCAGTGAAAGTTGCTATGGGTCCTTTAACTCTGGAAAATTCTCGCCGTAGGGGAGGTTCGGCAGCCGAAGCGTCTTGGAAGAGTGCCAGCCGGCCCGGGGGTCCGAACGCAGGGAGGGTCGCTGGCCGTCGCAGCACAGGAGAGCGTCTGGCCGAATTACCTAGTCGGCCCGGGGCGCCAAGCGTGGCGGGAGGGCGCCAGCTGTCGCAGCCCGGGAGAGTGCACTGTTCCCAGCCAGACCGGGGAGTCACGTGTTTGGAAGGGACCCCCCAGTCACTGTTCTCCGCAGTCTGGGGATTTCCGACCGAATTCTCTCAGTTGTTCCAGGGGGCCTCGCGTGGTGGGGGCGCCAGCCGCCGAGGCCCAAGGGGACTGCCTGTCCAATTCTGCCAGCTGGCCTGGGAAGGAGGAAGGGAGGGACTCCGGCCGCTTGCCGTCCCGCCCGGGAAAGCCCACGCCCCTCGGTGATCTCACCGGAGCTGGTTCTCCCAGACAGTCAGCCGTTCCAGGATGGGGTACGCTGTCCCTCCGATCTCCGTCGTGGCTCCAGGAGCTGCTCTGTATTGTCTCCACTCCCCCAGTAGCTGTTCTGGAGGAGGAAAGGTGAGGGCAGCAAGGCTGTCGAGGCCGGTGGCGGAGGAGCCAGTGAAGGCGGAAGAGGGGAGAGGAGGGCGGGCAGGTCGGCTGCTGCGGGGCATGGGCCCATGTAGATAGTTTGATTGAATGTCATAAGTACTTGGAATCTCAGGTAGGACATGAGATTTTGTTGGTTTGTCCACAGTGATGCCCCAATGAATCCCAGAGTGATTTGATCAGTGAGTGGAAAAGTATTTGCAAGGCCCCCTTTGGGGAATGGTGAGAACAGGGAGAAATTCAACTTCCCCAAGTCGAATTCTTGATATTCTCACAAACAGTGTGGACAACCAAAGCTATAGGCTGAGCCCCCAGTCTTGGGGTTTGTTCACATGAAACTTAACCCCACAAAGGATAGGTCAAGTCTACTTAAAATTTAGGCCTAAGAGTCACCCCCAAGAGAGCCTCTTTTGTTGCTCAGATGTGGCCTCTCTCTCCAGCCAACATGATGAGCAGCCTCACCACCCTCCCCCTCTCTGCATGGGACATGACTCCCAGGGGTGTGGACCTTCCTGGCAATGTGGGACAGAGATCCTAGAATGAGCTGAGACTCAGCATCAAGGGACTGAGAAAAACCCTAGAATGAGCTGAGAATTAACATGAAGGGATTGAGAGACCCTTCTCGACTAAAGGTCAATGGCTGAGAGATTCCAAGCAGAGTTGAGAGGTTATCCTGGAGGTTATTCTTATGCATTAAGTAGATATCACCTTGTTGTTCAAGATGTAGCGGAGAGGCTGGAGGGAACTGCCTGTAAATGTGGAGCTGTGTTCCAGTAGCCATGTTTCTTGATGATGATTGAACAATGATATAGCTTTCACAATGAGACTCTGTGAATGTGAAAACCTTGTGTCTGATGCTCCTTTTAGCTACTATATCACCAGAAGAGTAGAACATATGCAATAAAAATAAATAATAGGGGGAACAAATGTTAAAATGAATTTAGTTGAAATGCTAGTGGTAAATGAAAGCAAGGGGTAAGGGGTATGGTATGTATAATCTTTTATTTTCTCTGTTATCATTTTATTTCTTTTTCTGTTGTCTTTTTACTTCTTTTTCTAAATCGATGCAAATGTTCTAAGAAATGATGAATATGCAACTATGTGATGATATTAAGAATTACTGATTGTATATGTAGAATGGAATGATATCTTAATGTTTTGTTAATTTTTTTAATTAATAAAAAAGTTAAAAAAATAAAAAAATAAAAATAATCACATTACAAAATTAAGCAGAGGTTATGGCATAATTACATCTATAGGAAGTAGGAAATGGGGCAGTTGACACCCTCTGTCCCCACTGCTCAAACTAAGCTGTCGTATCTATATTTAGCATTCTTTTTTTTTTCACGCAGAATTAGAGACCTACAAGCAGTTCTCACTAAAGTAACTTATCCATAAGTAATTTTCGTGCATTCAAATTTATATAATTTGGGGGCAACTGAGAACCCTCTATTCAGTGTTAAATTAACCAAAAGGGAAGGTGCAAATGTTGGTGCATCCTAATTTGTTTCTTGAATCCCTCCACAAGTGGGGGCCCAAAACCTTGCAATAACTCCTGGGTGGCTGAAATATTTATACTGGATTATATTTCCTTGCAAGAATGATTCTTTAAAAGGCACCAAATAGAAAGAACCTGCATCATTTAACAATCCCCTTGTGTGAAAGAGTCTGTCCTGTTTTATGTTTGTTGATTTGAAAGGGTTTTTGAGGAAGAATGGGAAAATGAGCCCATGAGATCAATATTCTGAACAATTAACCTATAAACAAATAAATAACACAGTATATAGGCTACTTAATGTCACATCTCCATAGACAGAAAACAATCAGCTTGTAGTCAAGGCTGACATGATGGATTTAACTAGATTTGTGGCCCGCTTTGCCAGATGCAGAAACAAAAAGCACATGTATGCTCCTTCACTGTTCCCACATCGTAGAGGATGATCTCTGCCTTTCCTTCTTTTTAATCCCCTTATCCAGATTTTCATCAATAAATTAGGCATTTACTTTTATTCTCTAAGAAATGGCATATAGCAACCATGCAAAAGAAAAGGCAGAGCCAAGCTTAACTATTGTGGGGCTAGAGTTTAAGCTACTTTTGAGAATTCCAAGGGAAATACCAAAGAAGGACACACAATGCGAAACACAGTTACCCTAGCATCATGAAAACGCTCTTGGACCCACACACATGTCCACAGTTTATCAATCTGATTATAAACCAATGTTTGCCACTCCAACAGCACACAAGAACCAACTCAGAGGTTTCATAAAATACTCTTTCCTGGGTCCCAACTCTGATCAACTGATATCAACTCTCTGAGAGTTGGGATCATGTACTTATAGTTAGTACAACACTCCAGATGAATCTGAGGCAGGCACAGGGATAGTTGAGGCCAACTGCTGAAGAAACAATCTCCTTTTTGTTCCAGTCCACAGACTTTTATCAATAAGGTCAAAACCTTACAAGCCTCCAGTATTACCCTTTTCTGCCTACTAGAAATGTTTCAGCCAAATTAACAAAAAGAGGCTTTGATTGGAAGGAATATAGTCTAGAAGATAATTCATTCATGCCAAACACAAAAGCTAAGTTGTGAAAACTAGAAAAGAGAATTTCACTGATGAGAATTTGCAATTAACACACCAAGAAAGCATCTCCTAGAGAAAATCCTATTTCAGTAAACTTAAAATGTATTCTTTATTTTAGAATACACATATATATTTTTTAGAATATAGATACATAAATACTCTAGGATTATTACCTACCTGTTTAAGGATTCTGAGTTCCACAAAGGCTGGGAATATTAATATACCATCAAGGCATCTGTATACAATTTAAAATCTTACATAATTATAGTAAATGAAAGAGAAGAAACATATAGATGAAATGGTGTGTCCTTCCTCACTTCTGATCTTTCTCCACCCTTAAAATATTTTCCTTTCCTATGGGTTCATAAGAATTCATAAGATTCCAATGTAGAACCAACTCTTTAGAAGATGGCACTGCTTTTTAAACAACTAATTATTGAAAGGAAATATGAAGAAATTTATATGATGGACAAATAGCTACCCATTCTTTGAAAGAAAGAAAAGATGTGGCACAGATTTATCTACCCGTTGCTCCTCTGAGGCAGAATACAGTTGAGTGCTCTGACATTATTTATGGGAGCAGGATGAAATAATGGAGATGGTACCAGCTGCCAAGGAGATCAAATTAGTGGAAAAGAAAAATATAAGTAATAGGTATGGGGGAAAAAAGAAAAGCATTAAAAAAACAGCCAGACAATCACTGCAGGAGAGAATTTTACATCTGAAAAGACCTTAGAACTACAGATGGTGCTAAGAGTAGAAGATACCTCTAGTGAAGGGAAGATAACTGTAGGGAAAGAGTAATCTAAAACCAGAGTGAAGAGTTTAAAAAAAATGCAGAATAAAATTACCTCATTCAGCTTTATCATTTAATGACTATAAGCCAAAGAGTAAGGTCACAGACAAAGGTTTATTTAATCTCATCCTTTCATCTGTTCCCAACTCAACAAATATTTGGGCAGCAAATAAGACAAGCTTTAAAGCAGGAAATGGAAATGGGCAGCAAAGCTAAATGCTTATGTTGCTGACATTTTTAACCTTTGCCTTCAGATTTATTTTAGAATATTTGCTTCTGGCCTCTTGCTAGTTATTAATATACTAACTAATCCAAGCTGTATTTTGACTCAGTAGTCAATGAGACAAATTTTCACCCAGTCATACCCTCAGCTTTCTTTCATTTCCACATGGCAAGGGGGACATCTGGAGTCAACCTGCTTTGTGAAGGAAGGCACGAGCCAGCAAAAGTTCCTATTGCTTTGCAGGTTGCACTGTGGTGGAAATGAGAGAGGTGTTCCTGAAAATAGAAATGAGACTTCAGTGGGACTTCGTTATTTTGCACACCAATACCCAAGTAGCATGCTGCTTTTACATGAAATAAAGTTGCGTATTGTGGCACATGCTCTTTTCACCCCTCTGCTGCACAGACCCACCTTCATCCCTCTCCCTTCCCAGTTTTGTAAAACGTGAATAGAATTTTTACTTTAGGTTAGTTCAGTTTAGTTTGACCCATGTGGTTTTCTTTCTGGGAGGTCAAGGTCATCAGTGGCGATTTAGAAAACCAATAACATTTATCAACTTGAATTATCTATAGGTTTATCATTTATTATTTCTATCTTGGAAACTCTATCCATAGATCACATCTCATAACTCTAATGCAAATTGTTTTAACAGTTGGCTTCAAGAAGTACTATTGTGCAGGCATTCTATATAACTTCAATTTAAGGCAATGGTAAATTTGAGTATTATTATTATTATTATCTGAAATCTATGCTGAGATTTTTTTTTTTGAGAATACATGCAAGCTCAAGACACTAATGAGAAAACTTATTTCTATTTTTCTATAAATAAAAACCAGTTTAAAACTGACAATCTTTTATATTAGCTAGTTATTATATTAATATACTAAATTATCCAAAATTTCTTTCATAATGTTTCAGATTTTACATTAATGTCATTGGGAACCTTTGGAATTTTAGTTTCCCAGAAAATAGCTGGTAGCGACAGGAAGAAAAAGTAGTGCACAAGCAGAAAATTTGTGAGAGTTTATACAGTCAAAATAGTACTATTGATTAAAGTTCTCTATGCATTTATTGAGCAGCTACTATACACCAGGTACTTTTTACATTCTAGAAATTGACATGAAACTGAATTTGATCCATTTTCAATAACAATAGTCAAGTGGAGACAGAAAGTTAAATCATCATAAATTATAATATATTATTATAAAGTATGGTCTTGGATTAGCAGGACTATCAAATCATGGACCTCATCCCAGAACTGCTCAGTCAGCAACACTGGTATAGGACCCCCCAGTCGGATTCTAACAAGTCCCTCAGGTAATCCGAATGGATGCTGAGCTTGAGAAACACTGTGTTAACGCAAGCACAAAGAGACAGTCACCATAACACGGAGAGCTGATGATGTGTTACTTGTAATCATATACTTCTTTTTTCTTCCTATCTTTTTTTTTTAAATTGAAAAATCTTCATATATATTCTACATATGGCGTACAATCAATGGCTCACAATATCATCACATAGTTGTGTATTCATCACCATGATCATTTCTCAGAACATTTGCATCGCTCCAGAAAAAGAAATAAAAAGGAAAGAGAATAAACTCATACATACCATATACCTTACCTCTCCTTCTCATTGACCATTAGTATTTCCATCTACCATATTTATTTTACACTTTGTCCCCCCTATTATTTATTTATTTTATCCATACTTTTTACTCATCTGTCCATACTCTGGATATAAGGAATATCAGACACAAAGTTTTCACAATCACACAGTCACATTGTAAATGTTATATCTTTATATAATTGTCTTCCAAAATTAGACTACTGAAACACTCTCAACAGTTGCAGGTACTTCCTCCAGCCATGCCAATACTTCATAAACTAAAAAGGGATACCTATGTAATGCATAAGAATAACCTCCAGGATAACCTTTTGACTCTGTTAGAAATCTCTCAGCCACTGAAACTCTATTTTGTCTCATTTCTCTCTTCCCCCTTCTGGTCAAGAAGGCTTTCTCAATCTCTTGATGCCAGGTCCTGGCTCATCCCAAAAGTTATGTCCCATATTGCCAAGGAGATTTACACCCCTGGGAGTCATGTCTCACGTGGGAGGGAGGGCAGTGAGTTCATCTGCCAAGTTGGCTTAGAGAGAGAGAGAGGCCATATCTGAGTAGCAAAAGAGGTTCTCTGGGGGTGACTCTTAGGCCTAATTTTAAGCCGGCTTAGCCTATTCTTTGTAGGAATAAGCTTCAAAGCAGCAAACCCCAAGATCGAGGGCCCAGCCTTTTGATTTGGTTGTCCCCACTGCTTGCGAGAATATCAGAAATTCTCCAAGTGGGGAAGTTGAATATTTCCTTCTTTCTCCCCAGCCCCCCAAGGAGACTTTGCAAATACTTCTTTAGTCACTGCCCAAATCATTCAGGGATTTGTCGGGGCATAATGATGTGCTCTCGCCTCCCTCGGAGCCAGTTGGGAGAGGACACGTTTCCAGGAGCGATTACTGATGTTTGAAAAGCGCTGCAGGCGGGATGGGGGAGGAGGTCCAGAACAACAGCACTGCCTGTGGCAAAGGCCTATAGAAAAGCATGTTGTGTATCGGTTATAAATGTTTTCTGTGTTGTTCGAACGTTTTTTTTAAAATTATATTTTTGAACAAGTTAGTTTGGTAAGACCTAAACTAATTAGTCCCGGATGTGCAGCGGCTGCCAAAGGACTAAGCGATGATCCTATAGAAGTGATGGTCAAAGCCTAGGTAAGTGCTGATGCAGGTTCTCACCACTGAGGAGGTTTCCCAGGGGTGAAGAGACTTCTGATCGGTGAGAGACCGTCATGAGCTCCACAGACTCCCGGCACGCAGACATTCCGGCTCTGTTATTCCCATATTTTGACTTCTGTCCTTGGAAAAATAATTGACGGCAAAAATCCTCAGAATATATGTTATGTGATGCTAAAGAGCTAAATGCTAAAAGCGACATTTAGCCAAAGATGAGGCTGATATCAAATATCACATCATAGCTTCTGGGATTTAGGAACAAACCTTGAATTTTTAACCTCCCCCCCAAAAAAGTTATTATTACAATTATATTATTAATAGTTTAGGAGTCGAATGTGAAAAGCTTGCAGAGTGCAGGAACAATAATTTCTTAGCTTAAACTGCTTAAATGCTTCTCTGGTCATCGTACTGAAAATTTATGATACTAAATAGATGCTTAATTTCAACTGACGTAAGTGGAAGAACAAGATTTCTCTTGGGTATCTTATTTTTCTCTAGCACTTTCTTCTTTTTTCATACTCTTTATATAATTTTTACTCTTCTGAATCAAAGATGATTTATTATAGATATTGTTGCACAATATTTTGACAATGTTTTTTCCTCATTAAATATTGGGATAGAAAGTTGGCATTTTGCTTTAGTGCAATCTCAGGAGATGTGAAAATAATCAAATAGAACCTTTTCTTAAAAATCTTGGGACTAATCTATGTGGCTAGAAAGCTACAAAAAAGCAGAAATTTGTTTTGTTCATGTTTCCCATATACCCAAAAAAGTACCGAGCACATAGTAAATCAAAGAACACTCATGGAATAAGTGAGTAATTAAATGAATTTAAATACCTACAAGCTAACATCAGTTCTTAGAGTGTATTTTATTTTTGCTTACTAGTATGATTGTGCTGGTATATGAAATGATTCCACAAGTATTCAAATTATGGCATATAGTCATGAAAACTTTGAGAAAAAAAAAAGAATAAGGATGGAATGGTCCTCCAAGAAATTAAAACATACTCTGAAGCTTCAAAAATTAAAGCAATGGAATAAGGCAGAAGATTATGTAGACAATAGAATAGCGAGTCTAAATATAGATTCAAATACGTGGGAGAATTTGATGTATAATAAAGGTGGAATCTCAAATCAGTGAAGGTTAAGATGGGCTTTTTAGTAAATGGAGCTGGGATATCTGGTAGGCATTTGGAAGATCAGAAGGCTTCCATGTCTCATAACACACACGAGGGAAAACTCCAAAGTATCAAAGATGTATAGGAGAAAACATATCAAATCCCTTTATGGTCTTGAGATGGGGAAGACCTTTCTATCAATCGCTTAAATTTTAGAAGATATAAAATACTCAAATACATAGCTGTAAAAAACTTTTTAAATACAAGGTTTTAAAAAGTCCAAGGTCAAAGACAAATGACACAGACAAAATATTTATAACTCATTTCCCAAATATATAAAGAGCTCCTAAAAATCTAGGGGAAAAAAAATCAAAATCCAATAGAAAAGTAGAAAAGGCTAATCAGTAGTTTCAGGGAAAATAATTACAAATTATTCTTAACGATATATAAATGTGCTCAATCTCAACTGTAAAAAATACCATTTTTCATCTATCATATTGGAAAAATCCAAAAATTTGACAATATATTC
Organism: Tamandua tetradactyla; assembly: GCF_023851605.1. Taxonomy (NCBI): domain Eukaryota; kingdom Metazoa; phylum Chordata; class Mammalia; order Pilosa; family Myrmecophagidae; genus Tamandua; species Tamandua tetradactyla. The sequence goes on from NC_135343.1 coordinate 81,822,241, forward strand.
ATTTTAGTGAAGATCTAGGTAAATAAGCACTCTCATACCTAGCCAGTGGGAGTACAAAACAGTACAATCTCTATGGAGGGAAATTTGACAATGTATATAGAATTCACCAAAAAAAAAAATTTTTTTGACCAATCAATCTCACTTCAAGGAATTTATCCTATTGATATAGTCAAGCACATAAAGATGTATAAGGTTATAGCATTATCTAATTACTGAAGTTAAGGAGAAGTCCAAGTGTATATCAAAAGAAAACTGTTCAAATAAACTATTATGTAACTATTCAATGATACACTATCCAGCCATAAAAGGATTGGGAATCTGTCTTTACACTGACATAGAAAGTCCTCCAAGTTATATCATTTAGTTAAAACTAAAAAGCACAAAAGTATGAAAGAGTGTTTACAGTATGCTATCCTTTGAGTAAGAAACTAGACAAGATAAGAATATACATATTTGCATTTGCTAGTATCTGCAACAGGAAATACTGATAGTATGTTACCAATTGTTCAGCCTGCAGTATTCTTCTCAATTAGCAGAGATTCATTTTTTTATTCCTCTCTTTTAAATCCCACATCTAATCTGTTAGGAAATTAGGGCAGCTCCACATTCGGTCTTCTCTACTTGTACCCACCTTCAGTAATACCCTCCTTCAAACCATCACCTCTTTGACCTGCAATCAGCTCCTAACTGGATTTCCTCCCACAATCTCTCTTCCACAGAGTCCCCATTTAACATACAAATCAGGTTGTGTCATTCCTCTGCTCAAAGCCATCCAATGGTTACCCACCACAGAATAGAAGCCAAAACCCTTCTTATGTTCTATAAGGCCCCATATGACCTGGCTTTCCATCATTCACCTGACTTCCTCTGTAACTATTCTTCCCTCATGATTCCAGTCCAGACACACCGACGTCACATACTCCAGGTTTCTGCTTCGCTAACTCCCTCTTCTCCTTTAAATCTTTGCACAACATCTAGAAGTAAAAACCTAAAATTGTGGAACTGTAACCCATACCAAACTGAAATCGGTTCAACAACTAACTGTTGCGATGTGCTTTGAAATGTATTGCTTTTTTGTATGTATGTTATTTTTGAAATGTATTGCTTTTCTGTACATTATTTTTCATAAAAAAGTCAATTGTAATGATTAAAAAAAATCTTTGCTCACATATTACCTTCTCAGTGAAATTTTCCCTACAATCCTACTTAAAACTGTAATCCGTCCCTTATCCCCAGTGTTCCTAATTGCCTTGTACAATTTTTAAATTACCTATTATTTTCTATGTAATTTGCTTGTTTTTAATGTTTATTTTATATTTTCTGTCTCCTTTCTATATAAGGTAAGTTCCATGAGGAAAGTGATTTTTTTGTTTGCAAGCACAAAAATATTGCTTGCCACATAGTAAGCATTCAATGCAATATTTGTAAAATTAATACATGAATTCATGTTAAGAGTAGAGTGGAAAGATGTTCTCTTTGAAAAGAATGGAGTCAATTATTCAATGCAATATTTGTAAAATTAATACATGAATTCACGTTAAAGAGTAGAGTGGAAAGATGTTCTCTTTGAAAAGAGTAGACTCAATTATCAAAAAGGAGAAGTCATTATTTTTTGTGAAATTAAATTCACATTCAGTAACAACTACTGAAGGGGAAAGACTGGGGAATAATTTAAATTGAGTCTGAAAAAAGTTTTTTGAAAGAACATAGGTAACTTTTTATCAGACTTCTATTGGTAGATATATGGGTTATATGTAGTTTAATAACATTTATATTTCCATCTCTATTGATATATTTTTGTTCATGTGTCTAAGTGTCTCTTGCACATACAGAATTACCGGTAGTGAATTTACTAGATCAAAGAGAATGTGCATTTCAAATTCTGAAATATCATTCCAGGTTACCTTTCAAGAGTTTGCAGCAATTTATACTTCAACATCAGAATATATGCATATCTACATACTGTGAATTTTCTATGACATCTTTATTGTTGTAGTAAATGAAATACATGCACCTACAAATAAGCCAATCAAGTATACATACAATGAGCAAAAGAGAAGTGAACATTTAATGATGAATGTTTAGACTGATGAATAAATGGCTGGATGGAAAGATGAGTAAATGGACAAATGGGCAGATGAACAGATGTATGATGGATGGATGAACAGAGGAATACTGAATGACTAGATATTTGTCAAGTGATGTTAAGTATGTAAGGAATGCAAATAAGAAAACAAGGTTACTTGTTTCTATGGAATGATCAAGGCAGAAGCAGAAAAGTAATTCAACTTTGATAGAAAAAAAAGCCATATGAGAAAATAATGGAAAAGCATGTTTTGTTTCCTTTACAGTTAATTTCAAGAGAATAAAATGAATTAGAATGTAGAAAGCATCAACAAAAACTTCTCTACTCATAATGCAAAACGCACATGACTGTTTGAATAAAGCAAGTGTCTGTGTGAGACTGACTGGGAAAAAGTTTGTGGAGTTTATGAATTAAATTGTAAACAGTGTGTTAAATCCCCACCTCCCAGTATACGCATTGCTTCAGAGGGGCAGAGTGACCTGAAGACTTAGACCAGGAAAGCAACGTCTAGCTTTTAACATAGTAAACTCTTCTTAAAAAGGGAGGACACTTCCATAGGCATCAGGAATGATGTTTCAAATCAACCCAAGTCATTCTATAAAGAGCAGAACTTTCTGACACTACTAGGTAGCCCCCACAAGCTCGTCTTGGAGTCCTTCTCTTTGAAAGAAAATCTGATCCAAAGCAGTGTGTTGAGTAAGCGTTACATTCACTAAGGCTGCAAACTGTCTAAAATCCACTTTGCCTCTATTCTCTCAGTATAAGCCCAATTTTTTTTCTTTCTCTAATCCACGTCAATACTCTGAAGTTATTAAGAGGGAGTCTCATTGAACAACATATTTCCAGAAAATTGTGAAAAGTATCTTTCTTTTGCATCCACCAGGAACCTTGCATGAAACTCTTTCTGGCTAGCAGAATAGGTGATTATTGAGTTAGGGAGTTGAATCAGTTGAAATTTACTTATTCCAAGTAATTTAATGGTCAGGAAAGCAAAGTACTTATGTCAGTGGTTGCATATGCAGAGAGCATTTAGGTGTTCTTTCACTGATGAAGAAGAGCAGGGCATCTTCTAAATTTATGAAACATCTGCCAAAGCAGCTGGTTCTTCATTAAATAAAAATAAAAACGTAGCGATTTGCCTTGGCAATGCTGATGAATGGGAACAGGTAATGATCCCGACGAGACTGTGATTGCAAATAAACCTATGGAAAATTTGGGGTATTTTTATAGGGGCATCAAAATCAACAAAAGCATCCAAGACACAAAAAAATGAGGCCTGGAATACATGGGGGATGGCGGGGGAGGGGGTTCAAGGGAGCATGCTCACTGGCAGGGGCCTCCTAACAAAGATTCTACATTCCAAGGCCTCTAATGAGCAGGGACCAGCAATAATTAAAGGCATGCTATCCTTACACGTCTCTATGAGAGGAAAACCGGATTAGGCATATTCGACAATAAGGAAATAGAGATTAATTGACTTGTAACTATCACTAAGTGTTTCAATCCACATGGTCATAATTGACCAAACCCTCAAGATTCCACCTCCAGCTGCCAATCAGCTTTTTATTAGAAAGATGCACAAGAGACCATAAAACAATTGGGTCATCTGAATTTGGCAATGAACCAACTGGGAAATAGTTTCCTGTTTTGCTCCCTGTTCCTCACCTTATCCAAGTGACCAGTGAAATTCCCTAAACTACAGTGCTCCTTCTGAGCTGGTTCTCACCATAACCACGAAACTCAAATATCCCAAACTGCCAGAGGGTACAGCAAGGTCAAGAGAGGTGACAAAACTCTTATAGTGAGTCTGACTCAACAGGGTTGCTTTTAGAATTTAGGAGTGAGACATGCTCAACTGTTATGAGTTGCTGTGATGATGCATAATTACATGGTGATTTAACACAGAGCTAAAAAAGAAATGACAGTAATCATGGGGGGAAAGAATAAAATGCCAACGAAAGCAGTTAAATGAGCCGAAGTGCCTGGCATTTTTGTGATGTGTATCTGTTAGTAATTTGTCAGACTGTTACAATAGAGGTAATCTCATAAATAACAGGGGTTCATCAATTCACAATAGCGCTCAATGATATTTAAGACTAAAAAAAAGCAATTGTAGTTGGCTTATCAACTTAAAGAAATCGTTATGGAACTGGGCACAGTCTCCACATTGCAAAGTAAAATGGAGAGCTGATCATTAAACATGAAAAATCAAAGCTATACAAATCTGACTTATGACTCTTCAGGGAGACAATGCTTTGGGGAAGATTTCACAAATTGAAGAAAAGGTTAAAAATGGTGTTTCATGGGAAGGGCAGAAAAGCTGTCCACCCTTCTCAAAATCCTTCCCTGGCTGCAGCCTACCTCTCCGGTTTCACCTGCCACCTCCTCTCAGTCACCCAGTGTTCCACCAGGTAAAGCTGCACTTCGCCCCCATGAGCCTGCCTTTTCTGTACAGGGCACATGCAATCCCTTCACGCAGAAATGTCCTCTCTCCTCCTTTCACTGGGATAGCAACTCATCCCTCAATGTTAAGTTCAATGACATTTCCACCAAGATACTCCCTCTGACTCTTGTCTCCTCATCCCAGAGAGCTTCTGTGCCACTGCTCCGTACCTCCCCGTGGCATTTATCACACTATAATGTAATAACTGACCTGCTTTTATTTCTTTCATAATAACCAAGAGATTCATAGGGCAATGATTACATTTCCATGCTGTTCCCTCAATCCTTGAAACATAATAGATGTTTAATAAGTGTTGATGAATGAACAAATGAATGAATGGTAGAATTAAAATATGAACTGTTAGAAAAATATAGATTGCTTCTCCCTCTCTCTCAGCATTTTCATGCCGTTCTCAGTACCTATGAAAGGCACATAATAGGAGAGTGGACTAATTTTTCTTTAATCTAAACATTGTTTCAAATGCAAGGATTTTTTTTTTTTAATTAGGAGAATATGGACTCAAAATGGCCCTACCACTATAGTGAATGAAAAACAGGAAAGTGACAGAGACATGTGAAATATGGTTTATCTTATTAAAATATGGCATTTGGAAATATTAGATTATACTATATGATATACAAAATAATCCTAGCTTATGGTTTTCATTTCTTTTGCAATTCAGCTATTATCCCAACATATCATATATATATATGTATATGATATGTATATATATATAGGGGTTGTTATAATTTAGGAAAAAATATCAAAGGGCTTAAAATACATAAAAATATGAATCTTCTACTGCTCTGTTTTTCTAAACCATGAGACTTTTTATATCTTTCTTTTCAGTATTCCTGTACCAAACAGGCACCTTGGTTTTCACGAAAAAAAAAGCATATTACAATAGAAACATAAGCAATATATGTAATTAAAAATTGGAACAAAATGATACAAGTAACCAACTTAACCTTTTAAAAATTCATAAACTGTTCACTTGGAAAAAAAGGTATTTTTATGTGCCACTATTGTAGGAAATATAATAATACAAAATATATATAAAATGTATTAACATGAGCACATAAAAATAGAAATAAACAATACTGCAATGATGCAAAATGATTATGCAAATAGAAAAGCCTTTAAAATTGCAGCCGACAATCTTTCAACATAGCATATAATTGGTTTTTCCCCTTTTCCTAAGTCACCCATACTCAAGCAATTGTGTTTCAATTTTTCTCTTCCTACTCATAACCAACTTATCTTTGCAGTTTCCTTCTTAGGTATCATCATAGTCTTTATACTCATTTAAACCCACTGGAAAGGTGGAATGACTACCCAAATGAATCAAGGCACAGCTGAGTTCGAGATCAAAGTCGTCATTTAACAACACCCGAAGTAAAACGAATAAAATTTTAGAGGATGGGTGAGGGAGGGCACAGAACACTGAAACAAGAGGCTGGAGCACTCTGGGGTCCCTCAGATGCATAATAAGAAGTACATAGAGGGGAGAAGATGGCGGCTTAGTAAGACGCACGGATCTTAGTTTCTTCTCCAGGACAGCTACTAGGGGAGTAGAAACGATACAGAACAGCGCCCAAAGCCACAACAGAGATAAAAAAGACAGTGTACCCCATCCTGGAACGGCTGGCTGGCTGAGAGAAGCCGCTTGGGCGAGATCGCCGAGGCGCGCGGGTGGCGCTCCCTTCCCCCTTCCCGGGCCGGCTGGGAGAATTGGAGAGGCGGTCCCCTGAAACCGCGGCGGCTGGCGCCCACACCACGCGCGGCCCCCCGGACCAACTGAGAGAATTAGATCGGAAATCCCCAGGCCGCGGAGAACGGTGACGGGTGGGGGAGGCCCCTCCCAAACCTGTGACTCCCCAGGAACGTGCACTCTCCCGGGTGGGCCGCTGCTGCTGGCGCCCTCCGGCCACGCTTGTCGCCCCAGGCTGACTAGGAAATTCAGACGGGCGCTTTCCCGGGCTGCGGCGGCCAGCAACCCTCCCAGCATTCGGACCCTGGGCGGGCTCGAACCCTTCCAAGCCGCTTCAGCTAGTGAACCTCCCGGACAGCGAGAGTTTTCCAAAGTTAAAGGTCCCACAGCACCTTTTACTGGGGGGACCCGCAGACAAACGTGTGCCACAAGCGCCACCTACTGGGCAGGATAAGAAAAACAGAACCCAGAGATTTCACAGAAAAATCGTAAAAACTTTTGGATCCAGTACCCAGGGAAATCTGTCTAAATGCGGAGATGCCAACAGAAGATAATGGATCACGCTCGAATAACTGAAAATATGGCCTGTCAAAGGAACAAACCAATAGTTCAAATGAGATACAGGAGCTGAGACAACTAATGCTGAATATACGAACAGAAATGGAAAACCTCTTCAAAAACGAAATCGATAAATTGAGGGAGGACATGAAGAAGACATGGGCTGAACATAAAGAAGAAATAGAAAAACTGAACAAACAAATCACAGAACTTATGGAAGTGAAGGACAAAGTAGAAAAGATAGAAAAAACAATGGATACCTACAATGATAGATTTAAAGAGACAGAATATAGAATTAGTGATTTGGAGGATGGAACATCTGAATTCCAAAAACAAACAGAAACTATCGGGAAGAGAATGGAAAAATTTGAACAGGGTATCAGGGAACTCAAGGACAATATGAACCGCACAAATATACGTGTTGTGGGTGTCCCAGAAGGAGAAGAGAAGGGAAAAGGAGGAGAAAAACTAATGGAAGAAATTTTCACTGAAAATTTCCCAACTCTTATGAAAGACCTAAAATTACAGATCCAAGAAGTGCAGCGCACCCCAAAGAGATTAGACCCAAATATGCATTCTCCAAGACACTTACTAGTTAGAATGTCAGAGGTCAAAGAGAAAGAGAGGATCTTGAAAGCAGCAAGAGAAAAACAATCCATCACATACAAGGGAAACCCAATAAGACTATGTGTAGATTTCTCAGCAGAAACCATGGAGGCTAGAGGACAGTGGGATGATATATTTAAATTACTAAAAGAGAAAAACTGCCAACCAAGACTCCTATATCCAGCAAAATTGTCCTTCAAAAATGAGGAAGAAATTAAAACATTCTCAGACAAAAAGTCACTGAGAGAATTTGTGACAAAGAGACCAGCTCTGCAAGAAATACTAAAGGGAGCACTAGAGTCAGAACCGAAAAGACAGAAGAGAGAGGTATGGAGAAGAGTGTAGAAAGAAGGAAAGTCAGAAATGATATATATAATACAAAAGGCAAAATGGTAGAAGAAAATATTATCCAAACAGTAATAACACTAAATGTTAATGGATTGAATTCCCCAATCAAAAGACATAGAATGGCAGAATGGATTAAAAAACAGGATCCTTCTATATGCTGTCTACAGGAAACACATCTTAGACCCAAAGATAAACATAGGTTGAAAGTGAAAGGTTGGGAAAAGATATTTCATGTAAATAACAACCAGAAAATAGCAGGAGTGGCTATACTAATATCCAAGAAGTTAGACTTCAAATGTAAAACAGTTAAAAGAGACAAAGAAGGACACTATATACTAATAAAAGGAACAATTAAACAAGAAGACATAACAATCATAAATATTTACGCACCGAACCAGAATGCCCCAAAATATGTGAGGAATACACTGCAAACACTGAAAAAGGAAATAGACACATCTACCATAATAGTTGGAGACTTCAATTCACCACTCTCATCAATGGACAGAACATCTAGACAGAGGATCAATAAAGAAATAGAGAATCTGAATATTACTATAAATGAGCTTGACTTGACAGACATTTATAGGACATTAAATCCCACAACAGCAGGATACACCTTTTTCTCAAGTGCTCATGGATCATTCTCAAAGATAGACCATATGCTGGGTCACAAAGCAAGTCTTAACAAATTTAAAAAGATTGAGATCATACACAACACTTTCTTGGATCATAAAGGAATGAAGTTGGAAATCAATAATAGGCAGAATGCCAGAAAATTCAAAAATACGTGGAGGCTCAACAACACACTCTTAAACAACGAGTGGGTCAAAGAAGAAATTGCAAGAGAAATTAATAAATACCTCGAGGCAAATGAAAATGAAAACACAACATATCAAAACTTATGGGATGCAGCAAAGGCAGTGCTAAGAGGGAAACTTATTGTCCTAAATGCCTATATCAGAAAAGAAGAAAAGGCAAAAATGCAGGAATTAACTGTCCACTTGGAAGAACTGGAGAAAGAACAGCAAACTAATCCCAAAGCAAGCAAAAGAAAGAAATAACAAAGAGCAGAGCAGAAATAAATGAAATTGAAAACATGAAAACAATAGAGAAAATCAATAAGACCAGAAGTTGGTTCTATGAGAAAATCAATAAGATTGATGGGCCCTTATCAAGATTGACAAAAAGAAGAAGAGAGAGGATGCAAATAAATAAGATCAGAAATGGAAGAGGAGACATAACTACTGACCTCACAGAAATAAAGGAGGTAAGAACAGGATACTATGAACAACTTTACGCTAATAAATACAACAATTTAGATGAAATGGACGGGTTCCTGGAAAGACATGAACAACCAACCTTGACTCAAGAACACATAGATGACCTCAACAAACCAATCACAAGTAAAGAAATTGAATTAGTCATTCAAAAGCTTCCTAAAAAGAAAAGTCCAGGACCAGATGGCTTCACATGTGAATTCTACCAAACCTTCCAAAAAGAATTAGTACCAATTCTCCTCAAACTCTTCAAAAAAATCAAAGTGGAGGGAAAACTACCTAATTCATTCTATGAAGCCAACATCACCCTCATACCAAAACCAGGCAAAGATATTACAAAAAAAGAAAACTACAGACCAATCTCTCTAATGAATACAGATGCAAAAATCCTCAATAAAATTCTAGCAAATCGTATCCAACAACACATTAAAAGAATGATACATCATGACCAAGTGGGATTCATCCCGGGTATGCAAGGGTGGTTCAACATAAGAAAATCGGTTAATGTAATACACCATGTCAACAAATCAAAGCAGAAAAATCACATGATCATCTCAATTGATGCAGAGAAGGCATTTGACAAGATTCAACATCCTTTCCTGTTGAAAACACTTCAAAAGATAGGTATACAAGGGAACTTCCTTAAAATGATAGAGGGAATATATGAAAAACCCACAGCTAATATCATCCTCAATGGGGAAAAATTGAAAACTTTCCCCCTAAGATCAGGAACAAGACAAGGATGTCCACTATCACCACTATTATTCAACATTGTGTTGGAAGTTCTAGCCAGAGCAATTAGGCAAGAAAAAGAAATACAAGGCATCAAAATTGGAAAGGAAGAAGTAAAACTATCACTGTTTGCAGACGATATGATACTATACGTCGAAAACCCAGAAAAATCCACAACAAAATTACTAGAGCTAATAAATGAGTACAGCAAAGTAGCAGGCTACAAGATCAACATTCAAAAATCTGTAGCTTTTCTATACACTAGTAATGAACAAGCTGAGGCGGAAATCAAGAAACAAATCCCATTTACAATTGCAACTAAAAGAATAAAATACCTAGGAATAAATTTAACCAAAGAGACAAAAAACCTATATAAAGAAAACTACAAAAAACTGCTAAAAGAAATCACAGAAGACCTAAATAGATGGAAGGGCATACCGTGTTCATGGATTGGAAGACTAAATATAATTAAGATGTCAATCCTACCTAAACTCATCTACAGATTCAATGCAATACCAATCAAAATCCCAACAACTTATTTTTCAGAATTAGAAAAACCAATAAGCAAATTTATCTGGAAGGGCAGGTTGCCCCGAATTGCTAAAAACATCTTGAGGAAAAAAAACAAAGCTGGAGGTCTTGCGATGCCGGACTTTAAGGCATATTATGAAGCCACAGTGGTCAAAACCGCATGGTATTGGCATAAAGATAGATATATCGACCAATGGAATCGAATAGAGTGCTCAGATATAGACCCTCTCATCTATGGACATTTGATCTTTGATAAGGCAGTCAAGCCAACTCACCTGGGACAGAACAGTCTCTTCAATAAATGGTGCCTAGAGAATTGGATATCCATAAGTAAAAGAATGAAAGAAGACCCGTATCTCACACCTTATACAAAAATTAACTCAAAATGGATCAAAGACCTAAACATTAGGTCTAAGAATATAAAACAGTTAGAGGAAAATGTTGGGAGATATCTTATGAATCTTACAACTGGAGGCGGTTTTATGGACCTTAAACCTAAAGCAAGAACACTGAAGAAGGAAATAAATAAATGGGAGCTCCTCAAAATTAAACACTTTTGTGCATCAAAGAACTTCATCAAGAAAGTAGAAAGACAGCCTACACAATGGGAGATAATATTTGGAAATGATATATCAGATAAAGGTCTAGTATCCAGAATTTATAAAGAGATTGTTCATCTCAACAACAAAAAGACAGCCAACCCAATTACAAAATGGGAAAAAGACTTGAACAGACACCTATCAGAAGAGGAAATACAAATGGCCAAAAGGCACATGAAGAGATGCTCAATGTCCCTGGCCATTAGAGAAATGCAAATCAAAACCACAATGAGATATCATCTCACACCCACCAGAATGGCCATTATCAACAAAACAGAAAATGACAAGTGCTGGAGAGGATGCGGAGAAAGAGGCACACTTATCCACTGTTGGTGGGAATGTCAAATGGTGCAACCACTGTGAAAGGCAGTTTGGCGGTTCCTCAAAAAGCTGAATATAGAATTGCCATACGACCCAGCAATACCATTGCTGGGAATATACTCAAAGGACTTAAGGGCAAAGACACAAATGGACATTTGCACACCAATGTTTATAGCAGCATTATTTACAATTGCAAAGAGATGGAAACAGCCGAAATCTCCATCAACAGAAGAGTGGCTAAACAAACTGTGGTATATACATACGATGGAATACTATGCAGCTTTAAGACAGGATAAACTTATGAAGCATGTAATAACATCGATGGACCTAGAGAACATTATGCTGAGTGAGTCTAGCCAAAAACTAAAGGACAAATACTGTATGGTCCCACTGATGTGAACAGACATTCGAGAATAAATTTGGAATATGTCATTGGTAACAGAGTCCAGCAGGAGGTAGAAACAGGGTAAGATAATGGGCAATTGGAGTTGAAGGGATACAGACTGTGCAACAGGACTAAATACAAAAACTCAAAAATGGACAACACAATAATACCTAATTGTAAAGTAATCTTGTTAAAACACTGAATGAAGCTGCATCTGAGCTATAGGTTTTTGTTTTGCTTTGTTTTGTTTTGACTTTACTATTATTACTTTTATTTTTGTCTCTATATTAACATTCTATATCGTTTTCGGTTATGTTGCTAGTTTTTCTAAACCGATGCAAATGTACTAAGAAATGATGATCATGCATCTATGTGATGATGTTAAGAATTACTGATTGCATATGTAGAATGGTATGATTTCTAAATGTTGGGTTAATTTCTTTTTTTCCATTAATTAAAAAAAAAAGAGAGAAGGGGTAATTGGAGCTGAAGGGATACAGACTGTACAATGGGACTGGATATAAAAACTCAGAAATGGACAGCACAATACTAACCAATTGTAATGCAATTATGTTAAAACACTGAATGAAGCTGCATGTGAGGTATAGGTTTTTTGTTTGTTTTTTTTTCTTTCTATTAATGTTTTAATTCTTATTCTGTTGTCTTTTTATTTCTTTTTCTAAATCGATGCAAATGTACTAAGAAATGATGAATATGCAACTATGTGATGTTATTAAGAATTACTGATTGTACATGTAGAATGGAATGATTTCTAATTGTTTTGTTAATTCTTTTTTTAATTAATAAAAAAAAAAGGTAAAAAAAAAAAAAGAAGTACATAAAAGCCATATTCTTATAGAGCAAACCAGCAGTTTCCTGATGTGGCATGAGGACATTTTATCATACTTACTCATATCCAAGTTTAATTTTTTGTCAGTTTTATAGGCCAAAAATTAGAAGTAGAGTACTAAAGAAGGGCAACCCTAATGTAGAAAAATAAAATGTTTTACCTGTCTTAACTCAGATGGTATAAGTCATCTCAGACCCCAGCACACAAACTGGGTACTTCATGGTACTTCATAGTGCTCAAGGTAATACTAAGGCAAGGATTACAGCTGCATATTTTCCACCCAAAACTAGATCAGGCAACAATCACCAAACCAGCACTAGCATGTAGCGGGCAATGTTTTGTTTCTTTTCCCCAACAAGCATATTGTTGACACCTACTGAAGAGCAGGCCTACAGCTCCTTTACTCCTGCTCCTTTCACTCCCATGGTTCCTGCAGAAGCTGATATGCGCTCATATGACCTCATTAGCACAAGGATAACCACCTGAGCAATTGGGCAAGGACTGCATTCATTCCTTGGATGTCTGGACTTGTGATCAGCAAGAGAAACGAGGCACTGTTTTGTCAGCACCATGTTTTCATCTATGTGAGAAAATCTATCAATGATAAAAGAGATGACTAAAAGTCAAGTACAGAGAAGATACATTCATCCACTAAAAGAGAAAAAACACAAAACAGGACTTGTCTATTTGGGTCACTATCATTCCGTCCACCCAGAAGCACTGACCAGGAACCTGAAAGTGCGTGGAACCCTTTTATCCCTCATTTCCTGTATCCAATTCAAAACAATCCCAGTTGACTATAAATCATAATGATCTTTAGAATCAAGTTTCATCTCCAATCCTACTGGCCTCCTTGTAGCTCTCTGCACGCATGCTCCTGCCGCTGCAGACCTTCTCACATGCAGAGTCTTCTGCCAAAGCCCTCTTCCGCCCTTCCTCACAAGCGAACTCTTATTACTCAACCTTCTGATTCGGCTCATGAGAGAGATTCCTGAGTCCAAGTCAGCCTCCTTTGCTATATGTTTCATTGAGTAATGCTCTGTAGAATTTGTATGATTACCTGAGTTAACACCTATTTCTCCCACAGGGCTACACCTAACGTTAAACTCGTGACCTGTCTGAATTTGCTCACCATTATGTCTCCGGCACTAGCATATTGCCTGGCCCTTAGTAGGGACTCCAAATATAATTATGTCTCTCTTAGATACCAAGAAAGATCTTCTAAATACATGTAATTCAGCCACTACATCAACCACATTAAGTTAGAGAAAAACGTAGCACAGAAAGAGATCAGGCGGTTTCCCAAGGTAACAAACCAGACTTTAAATGGATGTCCGTGTTTTTCTGAAGCTCCTGTTATTTTCACTGCAATCAACACCACACCGCCTGGGCAATAGATACCAGGGAAAACCTTTCTGTCAATCAACTTTTCCATACATGATGGATACAGTTTTCAAGCTCTTATAGTTCCCTTTCCTTCACGGAGCTGTTCAGCCCGACCAGCACCACTGTCTATAAAAGATACTTCATCCACCACATGATAACCAATGGATCTGTCACACAGCTAACTCCCCCACTGGTACCATTTCCAAGGAAGAGAATATATCATACAATTGTGCATGACAACTATTCTGCTGTGTTTAAACACAATTTTAAGTGCAGTGTTTTTTTAAGTACCAGTGTTCTCTGTAAAATTAATGTGAATAAAACCTCCAGAAGACATCAAAAATTGAGTAAAGCAAAGAATTTTTTGCAAGAGAAGACAATGTGATTAAATTCTGAGAAGTACCTGAATCTACTTTGAGAGCAGTGCTTGTTAAAAATGCAAACTCTCGTGTGAAATCTCAGGCCTAATGAATCTCTTGGAATTGGACACCTAGAATCTTCATTTTAGTAAGTACCTTGGCTGATATTTTTCCACACAAAAGGGGAGAGAGTTAAGTGAGGAAAGGTCAGGAATGCAGAAATACCATTCACCACTCTAAAGAAGATGGAAAAAGAGAAAGGATATTATGAAGAAAGGATCAGATAGGCAGGAGATAAAACTCAAGTGTCATGGATGCCAAGAAAGCAAGTTTTTCAGGGAAGGAGAGACCAAATCTGTTGAATGCTAATGAGTGCTCATCTGAGATAAGGACTGAAAAGTGTCCATTTGATTTGACAATATACAAATAATTATTGACCACTGTCACCAGATTCAGTCAAGTGCGAGGGATGGAAACAATAGTAGAGTGGACTGAAAAAACACTGTTTGCAAAGAAAAACTTGAAAGAACACAGAACCATCAAATGGAGAATGAATTTAGACACATGGTAATTCCATATGTGAAATATTATGTAGAAGTAAATAAAAAAATCATATCTGCATGCTATAATGTGGAGGAATCTTAATAAATATAATGTGAGTAAAAATTTGAGTCCCATAAAGCTATATTGAAGCATACTCTTTGCCAAATTTCAAAAATAATATTACTAAGTATTATATATTTTAGGAATGCATAACTTACTTAATAAAACTATTTTTTAAAGTAAAGGGAACAATAAATACAAAATTTCAAAACTTGATCACTTTGAGGGTTGGAAAGCACAGGGAATGATGTAGGCGAAGAGCACAAAGAGATGTGAATTAGAGTCGAAGTTCTAGTTCTCATGTAATTATACTATCCTTCATATCATGTGAGTTTACTATATCATTTAAAAATAAATGCATGGGTTTCACTTCAGCATGACAGCACAAGGAGCACCACAGACCTGCCCTCTCCAAGTGAAACTGATGAAAATTATTTTAAAACAACCATTTAAAGTCTCCGGAAAAGGTCCTAAGGTCATATGGCAAATGAAGAAACATTTATTCGAGAAAATCTAAAATTTGGCAAGAAAAGCGATTCTATGGTATTTAAACTAAGACTCACAGCCTCCCTGACCCTCCCATCTCAGCAAGATGGAAACTCCACTGCTGGCTGATGCAGCCAAGAGCACAGGCCTCCCTCTAATCCCCGGCAACAATTCCTAGGAGGGCAGGACGCCAGCTTTCCTTACCCTGCTCCCAGCACCTGTTGCTGAGCCCAAGTTCCTGAGGGAACTGCCGGCTGATGAAGGCTCCCTTCTTCTGCCTGGCCCCCACCCGCGAGATGAGGCTCTGCTCTGCCCCCCTGAGAACACTGTGGTCCTGTCTGCCCGGGTTTATAAAGCAGAAGTTTCATGCTGAGTGAGGCGGGTGGATCTGAGATCACTTCCCTGACCCCACCAAGGCAGGCTCTGCTCCTGAAGCAAGAATATCACTCAGAGAGCAGCATGCCACTCTCCTCATCCCCAAATCCAGAGCTGTGGCTCAGAGATTTTGCCTGAGAGGGGGAAGAACCAGGCCATAAAAGGATACCTCCTAATCTCTTCCTGAAGGAACTGACTTTATCTGCAACAGAGCCTAAGGATGTTCTCAAAATCAATCATGGAGTTTGTGATGAAAGGCCATTGGGAAAAGAGTAGCAGATTCACTGGAGGTGTAGGCTGGCTAGTTCACTGGAGAGAACCCAGGAAAGAGGCAGCCGGGAGAAGCTCTCCCGGCATCAGAACAAATGTCTCAGTGTTGATTTCAGGAACCATTCCTTTAAAGGAGATCCAATTTGATTGACTTGGTCTGTGGAGGAATTTAAGCCCCAGACAACTGTTGAAAAGAACAGAGCAATCAGCCTGAGGTTAGTGGTGCTTAGCAGCTGGGTGTGTTGAGGGAAAAGACAGAGAGAACAATGTTAAGATCACTGTCATCCCAGGGTGACTGCACTCACCCAAGTCCTCAACCCTGAGAAGCAACATTAGAGGCTTACCAGCATTACTGATTAGAGATGGATACTTGGGTTGCTTCCATCTGTTGGCATCTGAGAATAATGCCACTAGGAACTGCACTGTGAAAATATCAGAGTCCCTGCTTTCAATTCTTCTGGGCGCACACCTCGAAGTGGGATTGTCAGTTCCTTTGGTACTTACGTAGCTAACTTTCTGAGGAGTCACCAGACTGCCTTCCATGGCGGCTGCACCATTTGACATTCCCACCAGCAACGAATGAGTGCTCCTATTTCTCCACATCCTCTCTAATACTTGTCATTTTCCATTTTTTTAATAATAACCATTCTCATGGGGGTGAATGAAGTTTTGATTTGGATTTCCCTAACGGCTAATAATGTGGAGATTCTTTTCATTTGCTTTTGGTCATCTGTATATCTTCTTTAGAGCAATGTCTGTTCAGGTCTTTTGTCCATTGTTAAAATGGGGTGTTTGGCTTTTTGTTGTTGAGTTGAAAGATTTCTTTATATATTCTGGATATTAAATGCTTATTGGATATGTGATTTCCAAATATTTTTTCCCATTATGTAAGTTATTATTTTACTTTATGATAATATCCTTTGATGGACAAAGTCTTTTTAATATTGATGAGGTCCCATTTATCTACATTTTCTTTTAGTGCTTGTGCTTGTATTATTTGCTAATATTTTCTTCCACTCTGTGGTAGAAAATAAAAAAACAAATAACCCAATAAATACAAAAAACCCAATTTTTAAAAGAACAAAGAATCTGAATAAACACTTCTCTAATGAAGATATACAAATGGTCATTCATTATGCTGTCAGATTCAGCTTCCTTGGCCATGCTGTGAGAAAGAATTCAAGGGCACAACACAGCATAGAGTAAGCAGGCAGAAAATTCATGGAGAACACATGAGAGGACAAGCAGGCACTCTTGCAAAGAAAGGGGTGAAAAAGGCAAGAGGCCCTGCATTATTGGGGCCATCTGCTCTTACTTCTTAGCTCTACTTATTTGTTCTTCCCCTTGCTCGTTTGGCCTGTTCCTTCCACCCTCACTTCTCCCCAGTGCGGTGCCTGGTGGTAGAGAGAGCATCTGGCGAAGTCACTTGGCTCCACCCTCCTCCATAGATGACTCACTCAGGTGGGTGTCCTTTAGCCCCAGAGGAGTTGCTGCCTCTGGGCTTTCCTGTAAGTGGGTAGCCCCCAGGCAGGGTGTCTGTGCAGGACACAGACCTTCCTGACCTTGATTAACTGTCCTTGCTCAAGGGCTCCTTCACGATATTCTCCTCTCTTCCCTCTCTTCCTATTCTAGCCTGCCTCAACTACATGAAAAACTGCTCAAAATAATTGGAAATGCAAAACAAAACCACAATGAGATGCCACTTCACATCCGCTCAGATGGCTGGAATCAAAAAGTTGGGCAAGAATGAAGAGAAAGTGGACTCTTCATACAATACTGGTGGTATTATAAAATGGTGCAGCCTTTACACAAAACAGTTTGTCAGTTATTCAAGTGCTTAAACATGGAGTTACCTACGACTCAGCAATTCCATTTCTAGGTATAAACCCAAGAGGAATGAAAATATATGTTGCCGCAAAAACATATGAACAAATAGTCACAGCAGCATGATGCTTAATAGCAAAAAAATGGATCAACCAAAATGTCTATCAACTAACAATGGATAGGCAAAATGTGGCACATCCATACAATGGAATATTATTTGCCAAAAAAAGAATGAAATGCTGATAAATGCTGGAAGGTGGATGACCTAGAAATTATTTTCTAAGTAAAAGAAGTCACTCACAAAAGGCGAATTATGTATCATTCTACTTATATGAAATGCCCAGAATAAGCAAATATCTGGAGACAGAAAATAGATTAGTAGTTTCCAGAGGATAGAGAGAGAGGGAAATGAGAAGTGGCTACTAATAGGTATAGGGTGTCTTTTGAAGGTGATGAAAATGTTCGAAAATTAAATAGTTGTGACAGTTGTACAATTCTGTGGCATAAAAAAACACACTGAATCATAGACTCTAAAAGGGTGAATTCTATGGTATGTGAATCATATTTCAATAAAGCTGTTAGAAAACATACATAAATATATACATAAGAATGAAAAACTAAGTATACAAAACAAGAGAGCAATGTCTGAATCACTGAGAAGTCTCTGCTGTGAGAGAACAGAAATTCTGGTCAAGGGTCTAGTTTACATGTGGGGGAAGGATTAAAAGGTGCTTATTGTATCATTTTAAAAATAAGTATATGGAACAGAGAATTAATACATATGTAGATCAAAAGAGCAATGTTTGGCCATTGATAAGCCTTTCCATGAACTAAGAATTAGAATTAACCCAATTTTTTCCACCTGAATTCCATTAAAAGTATTGAAGGGTGAATAGACATTATTCTATCAGTATAATGGGATAGATAGCCCACAAATTGTTCTACTTGAAAACCATTTTAAAAGTTGGATGAAATATAAATATAAATTTATTTTAAATTATTATTGAGTTAGAAAAAAGGGAGGATCCCTTCAAGTCCAAAAACTAAACAAGGGCAGGAACTAAGAGGTCGGTAAAATACTGAGGTCAGCTGAAATGCTGAGGGGATCTGCTGAACAGGGGCACAGGAGCTTTGATTTTTTTTTCACGTTTTCCCAGAGATAAAGGGAGAGAAGCTCACCTAAAAGGCGTGGGGGGATGTCTAATAAGAGACCCCACATAAGTAACTGTCTTATCAGACTCATTGAAAGGTGAAGTCGAAATAAATCTATGCCCACACCCAGCTCCAAACGACAGCAAGTTAAATGGCCTATCCTGAACCTTGGCACTTGGTGGAAAGGGACAAAAAAGAAAATTTTCGTTGAAAATTCCCAACCAGAATCAACTCTTATGTTTTGGATTTCCCAGCTTATATCCGTTCTTTCTAAATGATCTAAAAACCCGCAAGTGAAGACTTTAAATACAAGAAAGCTCAGACTTGAGGGTTTCCTGTGAAGATAGAATGTAAAATAATTGTCTAATATATCTAAGGAAAATTTTCAAAGTTTTGAATATATGAGCAAAATGAAAAAACATGACCAGTAAGATATGAAAATAAATTTCTTTTACATGAAAAATCTACTCATGAAAATCTAAATTTTTGTGGATGGTTTTAACAACAGAGCTGGAAAGAATTACTGACCTGGCAGGTGGATGACATGCCATCACTTATGAGGTAGGCATCGTTAATTTTCCTGTTTTCCAAATGAGAAATAAGGCACAGATTAAATAAATAATCTAAGACCTCAAAATTAATAACTGAAGGCACTATTCAAATAGAGCAAAAGTTCCAAATAAATCATTTAAACTAAACTCAGAATTATTACCTTGGTTCTTATTGATAAATATTAGTTTATTAGTCTGTTTTGATATTTCAAATAACCTGTTAAATGACTGGTTTGGATATCATTATTAGTTGTTTTTACCCTTACGATTTTCAATTCGGAGTTTATTTTTCTAGGTAAGGCACAATTTGAATGGTATCTATCTCTTGGACCATTAAAACCATATAGTCATAATCTATACATCATCACACCCAGATTGATTAATAGATGGATAATATGTTTATTAAAATGTATTCATACATATTTGCCTTATTTCACAAAGACTTGAAATGGCTTCCAGGAAAAAAATTGATAATATGAATATATAAAAAAGTATGTCAAGACCAAGAAAATCTAAATTTGAGTAAAAGATCAAGGCTCAGGAGGAAATAGAGGCTTCTAGGCTTTTTGGAGAGGCGGTTTGAAGCCGAGGCTCAAAGGGTGCATGGACTATCAGTTACCATATCATCAGAATAAATTACGTTTGCACAACGCAAACCCTCATATTAATTATATACACAAGTGTGATTTCAGGGTTTGTCCTTAGAAGTTCTCTGTAGAGATCTTTTTTTTCCAAAGTTTTTGATGCAATTATTCAGTTGTTTCTCTTTGACCACTGATAGCGAGATTCACCATTTCTAAGCTTCATATTTATTAGTTGTCTCAAGTTTACTTTGCAGAGAGAGTTTTTATGGAATCAATTATGACACCACCGTTTCTCTGATTTAATATGCTTCTCGGAATATTTTTTTTTTGTATCTTTATAATATCTTACCACTGTTTATTCTCATGGGGAAAATGGAGCTGAAGGGCATTTTACACAAAATTCTCTGGTTTCTGAAATTCAATACATTTTATAGTGCTTGAAACATTTCATTGTCTGTGCTGGTCATTTTGTTTTCCTCAAAAATAAATTTATATTGATTCACAAAAAGCCACACTCCTTTTCCATTATTCCTGTTAGGCACATTTTCAGATTCTTTTTTCCAAAGTTTACTTTTCAGAAAAGGATTAAATATAGTATGAGAGAGAGAGTGCTGTGACTTTATCAAAAAAGTAACAATTTTCAGCTAAGAATGTAGTTTTAGTTTTTTTTTTTTATAGTACATATTTGGAATGTTATATTTATAGATCTGTGTCAAATTTTCCCATGCACGATTTTTTTTTAGAAATTTATTGCTCACTAATGTTGGTAGCTTTTACTTCTAAAATGGTGAATTGGGAAAAAAAATCACCTTCAGTGGGGACATGATGGAAATACACAAATTAGTGAATTAAAATTTAAACTTAAATCTAGAGAACAAGGTGACCAGACTAGGAAAGAAATTATTCTTCCCAGGAACTCAAATAACTTGACTTTAAGTCAGCTTTTTGGAATACAGATAAGAAAGCCAACATAAAAAATGAGATGCAACTGGCAGGAAGACAGAAAAGAGAGAAGTGCCTCAGTGACTCCCAAGTAAAAGGAGGATAAAGGAACACATTTTGCCCCTTTATTACATGGTGAGAAAGCAATAAGAAAGGATACCAAAAAGCTATAGGTTTAAAATTGGTTTGTTGAGGATCTTATTTTTTTCCAAACAGAGTCAAAGCCTCAGAGCCTACCTGAGAGGATTGGAAGGAAGGTTAGCAAGATGAAGAAACTGTTGAAATGTTCCTATCACTATTAGGACCTCCTATTACACTTGCTATCTAAAAAACAGGTTTTAAACATAACCTATATCCTCCTGAATTTTATGCGTGTTTCATATACACTCACAGACACACACACCACATACATACATGCACTTACATGACAGCATATTCTAATTATACTGTAAATTCCACAAGTCAAGAAACCATTTTTATATTTATTTTACACATAACAGTTTCCAGCTCAGAACGAAGTGCGTGGTAGATAGCCTAAAAATATTTGTTAAATTGGATTATGATTAGTAAAACAAAAAAAAAGATCTGATGACAGTTATCAAAATTGCCTTTCAGGAGATCAAGCATTCAGAAAAGTAAAATTCAACTATAGCAGCTTGAATTTAATCTTGGTTATTCAGACGATGCCTTAACCATTTATTTTCATTACAGTATAGGTCTTGGGGCTTTCCATCTTCAATTTTTACTTATCAATGTGAGTGAAATGCAGAAATACGAAATAATAGAGAAACTTTTCACTGGAAAACCGTAGGCAACCATTTTTTCTTTTTTGATGGTTTGCTGTTAGAAAAAACAACCCTGTGTAGCTCACCGTTAGTGGACTTAAAATGATTGGAGCAGAGAACCAAGAGCTGACAATGAATTTAACTGTACTACACAGAGGTATAATGGCAACCTTCCATTTTCAGCTCTGACCCAGCCTAGAAGTTCCTCTCCCTTAAAAACTCCTACCCCAGCCCTCCAGGCGGGCGGAACGCTAACCACGAAGGGCTGATGGCAAGCAGCGCACACAGAAACCGAGGGCATCAGGACTGGAAACGTAACAGGAGGTCCCTCCAGGGTGGAAGCAACTGAAGGCCAGCAGGGAGCAGAAAGGAACCACAAGACCGCTGTGTCCTTTAAACAGGTAGCTGTGCAGGACATCTGAATTTAGAGTTACTGCAGGCCAACAGGCTGAACATTTTTTTTACAATGAGTAATAAGGGCCCCGATAGAAGGTGGGGAACATTGCTACCCAGAAAAAAAAACATGCTCTTAATTCTCATCCCGGCGGGTGGAAACCCATTGGAGATAAGAGCTGTTGGGAGTGTCATTTTTAGTAAGACGTGGCACAAGTGAAGGAGGGTGGATCTCCATCTCGATTACTGAAGGTCTACTGAGGAGGACCCAGAAGTCGCTGAAGCCAGAAAGACTTGTCACGTGAAGGAGGCAGAGATGAAAACCAAGGACACCAAGGGTTGTCAGCAGCCAACACCAGGCGCTAGAGGCTTCCTGGAGAAAGCAAGACTTAGCAATGTCTTGAATAGGGGCTTCTAGCCTCAAACCGTGAGCCAATGAATTCCTGTTCTTTAGGCCAAAACCAACCTGCGGCGTGTGTGGTAAAATCTCCAGCAAACCAAGACAACAGGAGAGACCAAAAGAGTAAAACACATTGAAGATGTCGTAAGCCCACAGTCAGTAAAACACAACCACAAATCTGAGCCAGACCACAAAAGAGATGAGGGACAGAAATACAATTGTATGCCATATATATCGACCCTGAAGTTGCGGTATGGTATAGTACCGGAGACAGAGCAGACAAGCTTGGCTCAGACCCTGGTCTGGCAGCTTTCTTTGTGATCCAGGAAACATGAAACTAACCATTCTGAGCTTCAGTAGCACTTTCTTTGCACGTGGTAAAAACTGCAGACAGCAGTTTGAAAGCCCCTATTTTGGTCCCTGACAGGTCACAGGCATCTGGTAATAGAACCTATTACTATGGTTGTTCTTTTTCTTGTTACACTAATCTTGGTTGTTCACTTAGGACCAAATGAATAGGACTCTGTCCATGGTCCTCATTCGAAGTGTGAATTCAGTTACTTTTGAATCATGTTTCTGGTTTCTTCATAAATTCAAAGTTAAAGAAACTCCTCCAGGCAAGGTCACAAAGCAAAATGCGTTAGCAGTGCTACTCCAGAGGGGTGCCCTGATAAGCCAGTGTTTGGTTTGGGGTGCTATATAAAATAATGGCAGGGACTTTCACTATCATTTCCTTCACCTTGGGTCTTGGTCATTACACGAGTTCAGGAGACGGGAGAAGATTGCTTGAAAGGGTAACAGGAGGATTAATTTTCCTACAAATTTTAGAACCAAGAACACTGGGAATCAAAATGTTAAAAATGCACACTATAGAGGGCTCAACATAAAAAACATAACCAAAACATGCTATTTTATAATTTAAAAAGAAAGAAAAGAAAATGACAGAGATTATTCCATTTCAAACTAACCACATGCTAATTATTAAATGAAAGCATGCATCTGCTTCTCTTCAACAGACACTAAATGAAGCTAAACTCCAGATGCTGCAGCAAACCAGAGTAACATGAATTATGGCAAAACATTTAAGACCAAGTGCGAAGTTGCTGAATTACTGTCACTTCCCCTGACCTGGTGCTACTTTACAAGATGTCAGTCCTAGGGTGACTGCCGCCATCACCGAGCATGTACTCCCTTTCAGGGAGAAGAGGAGAGGCGGGACCTGGAGTGGAGAGCGTAGCCGAACCCTCTCTGCCAACACTCTGCCTCCAACATGGCTTACCTCCACCTCACCCTCGCCTTCCAGAAAGGAGAGATGTCGCTGCAGTGAAGAGGCTTCCCCCATTTTGATCTGGTTGACCTAAAATGCCCATCAAAAGCAAAATTTTTTAAAATGATAATAAACAATATAGGTTCCTACAATCGATACCAAACCACAGCCATCATAAAAAAGAGTTGTTTTCCCCCACATATGTATGTCGGAGTTTCCTATCGGTACTGTCACTCCTCTAACCTTAAGTACTTTCTTGAAGTTTATTCGATTAGGTCCCTACAGGATTTTATAATCTGGGTTCAAACCGTTTCACAAAGAAAAACCTATGTGTAGAAGGGGTCCAGGAAGACAGGGACCAGGATACGGTGAGTTCACCCATGCTCCAGGGAACGACTGGAGAAGTGAAAGAAAAATGACAGGCCAGATGTCCCAGGGTGCGAGTGACCGGGGAGGGTCTCCTACATTATACGGTGTCCTGGGTGAAAAAGGCGGGAATTGGGTTGCAGAGAACAGAGTAAGTGGGCTCCGTCGGGACTCCATCAGGTCAAGGGGCTTCACCCAGGAAAGTGCCTGCCCCCGCAGCTAACTTGGGCTATCAGCTCCATTCAGCAACACAGCCTGGAGCTCCCTTGGGGACCCAGGAAGCCAGTAAACGTGCTTTCCCTGCTCAGGAGACCCTCCAGCTAATGCACAGGGCCTACCACTCCCCTTTTCATATGGAGGCCTGGAGCCCTCAGGAGTGCTCAGACAGGGAGGTGGGAGTGAGGAAGCTAGCCATGCCTCATGCTGCACCCCACACCCCACACCGCGCCTCTTGCACACCGCCCCATGCCCCCACACCTTGTCCCTATACACCTCCACAGCCCACCCACCCTGCACCCTGCCCACCTGTGCCCCCTGATACTGTCTCAAACATCAGAGACCCCCAAGTCAATAGACCAAGCCCTTGACCTTGAGGCTTGCTCTTGTGAAGCTTATTTACGTAGTGGAGAAGCTAAGCCCACCTATAGCTGTGACTCTTAGTTTCCAGAAAACCTTTTTTGTTACTCAGATGTGCCTCTCCCTCTCTATAAGCCCAACTTTGCAAGTAAAATCATTTTCCTCTCCCCCCACCTCCAACATAGGACCCGACATCCAAGGGTGAAAGTCTCCCTGGCAACATGGGACGTGAATCCCAGGGATGACCCTGACACTGTGGGATCAACAACAACTTCCTGACTAAAAAGGGGAAAAGAAATGTAACAAAATAAGGGATCAGTGGCTACGAGAGTACAAATAGAGTCAAGAGGCTATTCTCATGCAAGCTTCAGCTAGATATTGCTAATTATCACGCTTTGGCCAACCCCAACCAAAACCATTCCTGTTAACCTAAAGAACACCTAAGGCTCTATCTGAGATTCAACAAAAGCTTCACACACCAAGAATACCTTCCAGAAAACGACAAACTGCAGATGGTTCCTAGGCCAGATAAATTCAGCCTCTCTAAGAACATCAACTAGTTCCATCCCCCATCCCATATTATCGACACCCCTTTCTAACATGAAAAAGTTAGAATGGGCAGAACCCAAATACCCCTGAAGATTGGGACAGGATCAAGGAGGAGGAGGAGTAAAACAGAGAAGATAGGATTTAACAAATGAGATGACTGCTGAATCATTATATTGATTTTTTTTTGCCTCCAGTGTCTTAGAGCAGTTACAAGGAAAAGCCTAAAGTTGTAGAACAGTAACCCATACCAAACTCTGAAATCTGTTCTCTAACCACTTGTTGCAATGTACTTTGGAATTTATTGCTTTTCTGTATATATGTTATATTTCACAATAAAAAAAAAAGTTTTAAAAAAAACATGAAAATGTAAAAAAAGAATGTGTACAGATTAATTCATAATATTAATATTAATTCATAATAAGCACTGTCAAATGATAACCAGTGCCAGCAGAGTGATGGTTTATCGTCCAGCTGGCTTTTAGAGACCTGAGGCAGGGCCACACTCACTGTTCCTAGAAACAGAGCATGCTACATTATCAGTTTTTAAAATGTATCTATGTACAAAAAGGAAGTATGTTTTTACTGTACCAGGAGAAAAGGAATGTTTGCATTCAGAATTTCTCAAATCTAGCAAAGATATCCTTAAAACACTCCTAGCAACTTGTTGAACAAAATTCATACACAAGAAAGAAAAAAATCAATTCTTTAAACTAAAATAACTTGTTTCTAAACATCCTATAGGTTTCTTGCAGAGGTGAGAACTATGAAGACTTTTCCCTGAAAATTATTCATTTGAGAAAGTTTTAACAATGGGTGAAAATGATTGACAGAACGTCTCCATCAAAATAAACGACTGCCACATATAGCTCAGTGCCAGTCACATGGAAAGACTTTAATAAATGCCTGGTGATGGATTGTACATTTTAAGGATATATTCCGTTAGGGTCATTGATCCACTTTGTCAGCACCTTAATGATTCCATTAGACATAAAGCTGATGTTTTACAATTATGGGGTAGTGTTCAGTCAGCACCCAGTCAACAAACATTTATTAAGTTCTTGCTATTCATTTATTTATTCATTCATTCAACAAATATTTATTGAATAACTCTAACAAGCCAGCCACAGGCCCTGGCTTGGGGTACTCAGCAGTGAATCCAATTGACAGTCTCCATTCCCTCCTTCAGAAACTTCAAGACTAGTAAGAAGAAAGCGAAATTAAACAAAGAAGCAAATAAATATATGAATAAAAC
This sequence comes from Tamandua tetradactyla, assembly GCF_023851605.1. Classification (NCBI taxonomy): domain Eukaryota; kingdom Metazoa; phylum Chordata; class Mammalia; order Pilosa; family Myrmecophagidae; genus Tamandua; species Tamandua tetradactyla. The sequence goes on from NC_135343.1 coordinate 81,848,808, forward strand.
CATCCTAGTAGTGCTAAGTGCTCTGAAGAAAAAAGAACAGGGTAATGAGATAGAGTTTAATTTGAGGGAGAAGGGAAGTCAACCAGAGGCACCAAAAATAGGAAACGTCACTCCGAGATGCTGACTTCTGAAATAGTTAGTGATTCAATTATCTAGAGGAAGAAATTTCCAGGAAGACAAAAGAGCCAGGTTAAAGGCACAAAGGTAGAATGAGCTTAGCTGCTTTGAGGAACAAAAGGCCAAAATCGTTGAAAGAGAACAAATATTTTGATTTTATCTTAAAATTAGAGGACATCTGTATTAATCTGTTAAACTGCCAGAATGCAAAACACCAGAATTAGAATGGCTTTTAAAAGGGGAATTTAATAAGGTACAAGTTTACAGTTCTAAGTCTATGAAAATATCCAAACTAAGGCATCCAGGGAAGCACGCCATAATTCAAGAAAGGCCAGTGGGTCTGAAACTCCTCTGTCAGCTGAGAAGACACATGGCTGGCACCTGCTGGTCCCAGCTCTGTTGCTTTCAACCTCTGTTCCTGTAGGGTTCTTCACTTTGTTTCTCTGGAGCTGGCTTCCATCTCTTTCCTTCCCTTGGTTCTCTCCAGCTTCTGGCTTGCTCAACATCTCATGGGGAGGCACAGGGCAACATGTGCTGGGCCCCAAGATTTTCCAAACATTTGTGTCTCTGTTCTCTGAAGCAACTGTTCTCCAGGCATCTACATCTGCTCTCTCTTTCAGCTCTGTCCTCTCTGAAATGTTTTCTCATTTAAGGGGCTCCAGTAAAATAATCAAGACCCACCTGGAATGGGTGGAGCCACATCTCCATCTAATCAAAAGGTCACACCCACAACTGAGTGTGTCACATCTCTGTGAATATACTCTAATAAAAATTTCTGCTCTATAATACAATATTAAATTAGGATTAAAAGAAGTGGCTATCTCCACAAGATTGAATCAGGATCAAAACATAGCTTTACTAGGGTATCTAATACTTTCAAACAGGCACATTTAAGCAGATTTTTAAGTCAGTTCTATTGAAGAATAATTTGTACTCAAAAATATTCACCCATTTAAAATATTCAGTTCAAATGTGTATAGTCTAATAACTACCAACACAATCAAAATACAGAATATTTCCGTTACCCCAAAAGTCACCTCAGGCCCATTCGCAATCAATCCCCACCTCCCCACCATAAGTGGCTGGGAATCACTACAGTTTCGTCATATAAATAGAATCATATAACATGCAGTCTTTTGTTTCAAGGCTTCTTTGACTTTGCACAATGCTTTTGAGATTCATCTGTGCCGCTGAGTATTTGCTTTTGTAACTGTATAGCTATAACACCATATACTTATCCATTTACCAGTTGATAGACATATGGGTTGTTTCTAGCTTGGGGCTATCAGGGAAATTAATTGCCATCAACAGTCACATATAGAGCTTTGTAGGGATGAATGTATTCATTTCTCTCAGGTAAATATGTAGGAGTGGCAGTGCTGTGTCTACTGCTAAGTGTATGTTTAAAAGAAACTGCCAAACTGTTTCCCACTTTGTATTCTCATGTTTCAGAGTTCCAGTTTCTCCATACTCTCACCAATAGCTGACATGGTCAGTCTCTTAAATTTTAGCCATTCTAGTGGGTGTATAGTTTGGGTTTGGCAAAGCTGTCACCAGAAATGGGTTGGCTTTTACAGTGGGGACTTATTAGTGTACAATTACAGTTCTTAGGCCATGAAAATGTCCAAACTCAAGGCATCCACAGGATGATACCTGGACTCTGAAGACAGGCTGCCAGCAACTGGAGCTCTTCTGTCACATGGGAAGGCATATGGCCAGGATCTGTGGACTCTTCAACCTGGATTTTGTTGCTTCCAGCTTCTGGCTTCCTGTCTCTCTTCAGTTTCTGTCTCTCCTAGCTTCCCTGGGTGTGGTCTTGGTTCTCGGCTTCTCTGTGGCCTTTTCCATGAGCTTCTCTGATTTTCATCTCTTCTTTTCTGTGTGTCCTTTATCCTCTCATAAAGGACTCCAGGAAGAGGATTAGACCCGCCTCAGAGCACTCCTCCACTGAAATAACCTAATCAAGAGGTCCCAACCACAGGAATGGATTAAAAAAGCGTGACATGGTTTGCTAAACTGTATTCAACATCACACCTGTTAACTCTTAAGAACCTCTAAGGCTCTAACTGAGACTGTATAAAAGTTTCATGCACTAAGTTTGCTTTCCTGGACCCTATCATTTCCAGAGGGTTCCTAGGCCAGATAAATCCTGAAACTCAGAAGGACCAGCCTTTCCTAGATTATAAACAATTGCCCCCTATGCTTTAGTGCTGACACTCCTTCTCAACATGAAAAACTCAGACTGGGCATTGCCTAAAGATCCCTGTAGATTAGAAGGAACTAAAGAAAAGGAGGCGGAATAACAGAGAAAATAGGATTTAACAAACAAGTATGACTGCTGAATCGCTATATTAACATTCCTCCCAGCCTCCAGTGTTTCGGAGTAGCTAGCAGCAAAAAAAACCCATAACAAACTCTGAAATCTGTTCTGTAGCTACTTGTTGAAGTGTTCTTTGAAAACCATTGCTTCTTCTTCTTTTCTTTGTACATATGCTACATTCCATAATGAAAAACATATTAAAAAGACAGAAAAAAAAGAATATGACATTTTCTGGGAAACATTATAGCTTCAAGCTACCACATATATCATAGTTTTCATTTTTATTCCCCTTATGATTAAAGATGTTAAGCATACTTTCATGGACTTATTGGTTATTTATTCATTGATCTTTTTCAGCAAAATCTTTCTGCTAAGGCATTTTCCTCTTCTTTATTGACTTTTCTTATTATGGAGTTATACAAATTCTATATGTTCTGAATAGAAGTCCTTTTTTGCATATGCATTTATAAATATTTTCTTCTGTTTGTGATTTGTAATTTCACTTTCTTAGTTGTCAGTTCAAGATCAAGTCTAAATTTTACCTATTTTTTTCTTTATGGCTCCTGTTTTTTGTGAATTACCTAAGAAAATGTTTTCTAACTTAAGGTCAAAAAGATTTTCAGCTATGCTTTCTTCTAGCATTTGTATACTTTCAGCTCTTGTGTTACATTTTGAATTTTTTTGTACACAGTGTGAGTTGAGGGTTGAAGTTCATTTTTCCCCACATAAACATCCAATTTTTCCAGCACAATTTGTTGGAGGCTATCTTTTGCTCCATTGAATTACTTTGACATCTTTATCAGAAATCAATTAACTATATCCATATGGGTCTGTTTTTCAGCTTTCTGTTCTGTTCCAATAATCTGTTTCTATCCTTTCGCCAATACATACTCTCTAGGTAACTGTATTTTTATGTTATGTCGTGAAACCAGGTAGTATGAGTCCTCCAACTTTGTTCTTGTTTTCCAAAATTTATTCGGCCATTCTAGTCCCCTTACTTTTCCATGAATTTATGATTCTAAAATTTTAGAATCAGCTTGTCAATTTCTAATCTCTCCCAAACACCCCCCTGCAAAAAAAAGTCCTGTTGGATTTTTATTAGGATTACATTAAATCCATAGATCAGTTTGGAGATAACTGACACTTTAACAATATTGGACTTCTGATTCATTAGTAGGTTATATTTCTTCATTTCTTTAGGTAAGTTTTAATTTCCTCACTGATGTTTTAAGGTCTACAGTTGTAGCACATATTTTGTTAAATATATCCCTAAGGATTTCATGCTTTGGGATGCTATTTTAAATGGGATTGTTTTTTTAGATTTCAATTTCTGTTTACTCTTTGCTATCATATATAAAATTTAAATAATCAAATATTGGCCTTGTATTCTGTGATCTTGCTAAACTCACTTATTGGTTCTTATAGCATTTGATAGAGACCTTAAATTTCCTTAAATAGATGATCATGTCATCTAAGAATAAACAGTTTTATTTCTTCCTTTCCAAACTTAAAGCCTTTAGATCCTTTTTTTTTCTTTTCTCATGGCACTGGGCATGGATAAAATTCATAAGAGTGGCCATCTCTGCCTTATACTCAAATTTATAATTAAATTTTTCACCATTAAGAATGATATTACCTGGGGGTACAAGGGTAGTTCAGTGGTAGAATTCTCACCTGCCATGCCGGAGACCCAGTTCCTATTTCTGATCCATCCATTTCCCCAAAAAACAAACAAGCAAGCAAAAACCAAACAAACAAGAATTCAACAAACGGCACTGTAATCACGGGACACTCACATGGAAAAATAATGAAAGGTGACCCTGCCATACAGCAAAAAAAAAAAAGAATGACATTACCACAAGAATATGTATATGATTGTATGTTGTTTCATAAATAAAAATATTTTTTAAAGCAGTAATAATTTCCAACTGAAAATAAATTTTTTAATAAAAAAAGAATATTACCAGTAGAATTTTTGTTGACGCCCTTCATCAGGTTGAAGAAACGCTCTTATATCCAATATGTTCTCAGAGTTTTTTAAACGTGAAGAATGTTAAATTTTCTCAATAACTTATTTGCAATGATCATATGATTCATGATTCATTGTCTGTTAATGTAAATTATGTTTTTGCTTCCTGGCTGCTAAAATGAGTATCATCAATGCATTGGCTTACACAATGAGCAGTCATTGGCTCACAGTCCTGGGGTTAGGAGAAGTCCAAATCAAGGCATCATCAAGATAGCACTCTCTCCCACAAGATGGTGGCATTCGGGGCTGACTGCTGGTGACCCTAGGTCCTGGCATTCCTGTCACACGGCAGTGTGTGTGGTGACCTCTCCTGGCTTCTCCTTTCTCTTCCAGATCGTGCTGACTTCAGCTTCTGGCTGCACCTCTGTCTTTCTCCTCTGAGGTCTCTCTATAAGACTCCAGTACAGGATTAAGGCCCATTGCAATTCAATTGGGCCAAACCTTAACCGAAGCTTCCAGAAAGTACCAGGGAAGCCATGTGGGCCTAGAGTCTTCTTAGGGGACAGTTTTTAATTAGGAATGCAATTTATTTTATAGTTAGAAGGTTCTTCAAAAGTCATGTGTTTCTTCTTGAATGAACTTTGTTAGTTTGTGCCTTTTGAGGAATGTGTCTGTTAAATTTATTGGCAAGAAGTTATTCATAACACGTCCTTGATATCCTTCATATATATATATATCTGGAATATATAGTGATTCTCCCTTCATTCTTCATATCAGTCATTTGTGTCTCCTCAATTTTTTTTCTTGATCAGTCTGGCTAGAATTTTATCAATTCTATTAAAATTTTTCTGTTTCTATTTTCTTGATTTCTACTTTTTATTATTTCCCTCCATTTGCTTGCTTAAAATTTAATTTTCTCTTCCTTTTCTAGTTCCTTATGCTGGGAACTTAGAGAGTTGTTTCTCTAGTTTTCTTCTTGTATAACATAAACCTTCAGTCCTATAAATTTCTCTCAAAACACTGCTTTAAAAAAAAAATCCAAAAGGGGAAACAACAGCCAAAGATGGAAGCAACCCAAGTGGATACCACAGATGGATGGGTAAACAAAATGTGGTGCATACATATATTATTCAGCCATTAAAAGAAATGAAGTTCTGAAAAAGGCAAAACGTATGAACCTTGAAGACATGTGCTAGGTAAAATAAGTCAGACACAAAAGGACATATATTGCATAATCTCACTCTTAAGAATAAACATATTCATAAATAGGAAGTAGATGAGAGGCTATCAGAGCTGGGGAGGGAGGATGATGAGGAATTATTGCTGAATTCTGTTTAGGGTAACAGAAAAAATTTGGCAATGGATGGTGGTGATGACAACAAAACATTATGAATGTAATTAATACAACTGATTTGTACTCATGTGAGCCGTTGAATGGGAAATTTGTATTGAATCTATGTTATTGCAATTAAAAACTGAAAATATAAATTACAAAAACACAGCTTTATATGCACCACACAAGTTTTGATAAGTTGTATTTTTATTTTCACCCAGTTCAAAGTATTTTTTATTTTCATTTGTGATTTCTTCTTTGATATTTGTGTTATTTAGAAATGTTTTGTTTCATTGTAAAATATTCATTTTTTTGGAAATTTCTTTTCCAAACCTTCCAGACATTTTCCTGCCATTAATTTCTAGTCCAACTCCACTATAGTCAGAGAAAATTCTTTGTATAATTTCAAACCTTTTAAATGTATTGAGGTATGTTTTTATAGCTCAGAATATGATTTATGTTGGGGAATAATCCCTGCACACCTGAAAAGAATGTGCATTATTTGTCTGGGAATGGAGAGTTCCATAAATGTCAAACAGGGCAAGTTGGTTCACAGTGTTGCTGAAGTATTCTATACCCTCACTGATTTTTCCGTATTTGCTGAGAAAAAAGACTATTAAAATCTCCAACTAGTTCTCCTTTTAGTTCTGTCATTTTTTACTTCATATATTTTGAAACCACTGTATCAGATGTACACTCATTTGGGGTCATTGGTCCTTGTGGGCTGCTGGGAAGCAGTTGTTCTCAGCTTCTAGGGGCAACCTGCAATCCTTGGCTCAGGGGTCCCTCCGTCTTCAAAACCAGCAATGGTCTGTTTGAATCCTTATGCTTCAAATTCTCTTAATTCCTTCTCCGCTACATTTCTCTGAAGGTGAGGGGGGATACCATTTTCCTTATCTTAAAATTTTCTTTATCTTATGTTTAAAGGGAAAGATTTATCCTTTTATGAATTAATAATTCAGAATGTGTTTGAAGACACAACCAATTAGCTGCAGTAATTTGCATTTTTATGTTCTTTCATTAGTTTCCTAAGTCCTTTTCTGTTGTTTCTGTAATGAAAAAGCTATCTTTCAAAGGTGAATAGCTTCTTTTTATTTGCTTGGTGTAATGAGCTTTCTTTAATATCAATTAGCCAATTTCATAGATTTCAAAGAAAATGAAGCTGTTGGTGGTGAAGAGCTAACAAACCATGTGATATCGTTTCATTCTTTAACTTATTGCCAAAATTCTTTTTCAATTAAAAATGTGTTGGATGATACTCTGGTTTCTCCTCAGAGCATCTAAATCTTTCGTCTTTTACTAAAAATTTCCACAGAGAGAAACAAGCATGCATTTTTAGCCAAGTTTTTGAGGGCTTGCTTTTGCAGGACTAATAAAATTGTTTAAAAAGAAAATTAAGAAATAAATAAATAATAAATAAATAAAATATGTTACATGGATTTTTGTTGCATTTTGTTATTGCTTTTATTTTGCTATTTTTGTTGAGCTTTTATATGGATTGGATCCAGACTAATATTCACCACACACCACAAATGTAACTCCATAAAGTATTATATACTTGATGTCTTTAATCCAAACCTCTGTGGTATATTTCCCCACACAGCATACAGGAAGACAAATGACAAGTGAGCATAAGATACCACACAAGTGAAGCAATGCATCATAAAATTATTCCTTCCATCAAATGCATACAGATTTCTGTTCCCAGGCCTGGCCCACCAAGGGCAAAAAAGCGCTGAGACAGAGATGTGCGTGGTTTATTTTAAAGCTGTCAAGCTTTAAAAACATAAATTCATTATTATCATGAATAAATGTTAGCTAGGTACACTGGAAACCTCTTTAACCCTCTGTGGTTTAACTGTTTCATTGTTCAGTAGGCAAACTTTTACTCTGAGTAGTACCTTTCACAATTTAGTAGTCTCCTCTAATCACCTGGCTGATCAAACTGGTGAAGACTGCTTGCAAATATGCACAGATTACTGTCAATACTGTAAGTCTTAAGGTTTTCTACAGCAGTGGGGATTAGATCAGGTCCCCTTCAAAAGACATACTCATGTCTTAATTTTTTTTTTCCAAAAACTGTCAGTGATAAAAAGCAAAGAAAGAAATAATTGAAGGCAGGGGCTCAAACAACTATTTGTATGCCAATGTCTGCAGCAGCATTATTCACTATAGCAAAAGATGGAAGCAACCCAAGTGTCCATTAACGGATGAATGGAAAAACAAAAATGTGGTGTATACATACGATGGCATATTATTCAGCCTTAAAAAGGAATGAAGTTCTGAGACATGCTACAACATGGATGAAATGTGGAGACAGCACATTGACTGAAATAAACCACACACATAAAAAGACAAATATTGTATGATCCCACTTGAAAAACCTAGAGGAAGCAAATTTCATAGAGGCCAATAGTAGATTTTAAGTTACTAGGGGGTGGACAGGGGCAGGAAGGGTAGAGGGGGTTATTACTTAATGGGTACAGAGTCTCTGCTTTTGGTGGTGACAAAGTTGGGCTAATGGATATTGGTGATAGCAGCACAATATTGTGAGTGTAATTAACACGACTGAATTGTGTACTTGAAAGTAGTCTGAATGGAAAATTTTGAGTTGTATATATGCTACTACAATAAAAAGTTAAAAATTTAAAACAGCAAAGCACTGTTGTCTTTAGACAACTTTTATTGGCCTCCTTGGCCAGACTCTCAGCTACCATTCCAACCTCCCCTTTTCATTACTTACAGTTACTTTTCTTCATCCTCCAGCCTTTCTGAATTACAGTGCTCTCACTCTCCAGGCTCTCGCTAGCCCTTTCCCACTGCTGTCTCTCCTTGTCCTGTTAGCTCTGTGTGGGAAAGCTAACTTCCACCCATCCTTTTAGGTGCCGCCTGGTGAAGTAGAGCTGGGAGGTTAAATGGCCATTGTCTGCAGCCAAACTGTAATCCACTTACTAGCAAGTTATTTGCCTTCTCTGGGCTTTAGTTGCCCTATCCAGAAAAATGGGAGAAACAGTGTCTAGCTCATAGGGTTTTGCTTTGTTTTGTTTTGTTTTGTTTTGTTTGCATGGGTAGGCACCAGGAAATGAAGCTCATAGGGCTTTTGTGATAATTAAGTTAACTTATGGTTAAGATAGTAGTAACTAGCTACCTGCTTAGCAATTAATAGAGGTCAGCTTTTAATGTCAACTACAACTTCCTTTATGTAGTCTTGCCTGATCCCTCTATGTGGATTCCTCTTCTTCCCCTCAAAAGCTACGATGCACTCCTCTAACGATTTTTGTCATCTCCTTCCATTTAGAGACATCTTATTTTCTAATATAGAAAATAAGCTTCAGTGCATCGTTGCATATCCCAACTCAATAAATTTCACATATGTAGTATAACATTGAATGAATCACTTGTTGATCATCAGAATGAAACTAACTGTGGTGAGAGGGATGGAGCTTTTAAGAAAAAACAACTCTTGGTTAGAAGTTATCATCGCTGTCACAGCCTGGAGGAAACATCAGTAAAATCAGAGTGTCTGCATCCTCCCTTCCTGCACAGGTCATCTTCTACACTGATTATTATATTTTACCAAAAGTAAGCTCTTTGTGCAAAAAAGCAGTTAGTAACTCTGAACCACTGAAATGAGGCCAGCATTTCTCTTTACTTCCCACTCCCCAAAAATACCACAGCAAAGAACACCAAACCTCAACCAAAACCCACAGACAACAGACTTCTGTGGTTGCTTTCTCCTTTTTGTAAATTCCTGTCATGGGTTGTATCTCAACAATGGTACATTTAGCCTGCCTTGTATTACAAACATTTGAGTACAGATCTCATCAGCTCACCCTTTTACCATTAAACTGGAAGCTCCTCAGGTTATCAGCAATATCTCATTTATTTTTTGTATACTCAATAGTGTCTTGCACTGTGCTGGAAATAGTGTGTTTTAATACTATATATCTGAAATAGAAAGAAAAGAATCTTGATTTGTGCAGAGGCGGAACAATGTTGAAATTGACTGAGAGTGCAAGAAGGATAACAATGTCTGGAAAAAGAGTCAAATAATTAAAAAAAAAAAAAACAGTTTTAGATTCTATGTGAAATAATATGACACTAACATAGCAAAGTCCTTACCCCATATCCTTAAAAAGAGCATGGATTTGGAGTTGACCTGAAATGTTTCGAATATGCGTTCTACCATTCACTAAATGTTCAACCTTGAGCACATTATTTAAACTTGCTGAGTTTCAGAACTTCCGACTGCAAATGGAATGAATCTCCATCTTGCACCACTGAGGCGAGACTTAGATGAGTAACAAACGGGACACCCAGGCCAGGTGTCAGCATATGGGGCACAGATAGTAAATGCTCACGAATGGAGGTCCCGTCAAATATGACTCCAGACGTGCCAGCATGCACAAATGTAAACAAGGAAGCCTCTTCACTCATTCAGGAACAGCTAAAAGAGACAGCATCAGAAATTAACTGAGCAAAAGGGGAAAAGATGAGTCAATACCTGCCACAATGAACATGAGCCTTTGTGGGTGTGAGGAAAACCCCAGGCCTGCGTGCTGGGTGTGATGAAAGGCTTTTAAACCCCTTCTTCTGACTTGTGCAAAATATTTAACTTATTAAATGGGAACCATTTTACCAAGTCAATTCACAGAATAACTGGGCCAGCAAATGCGTATTTTACTTTTTTAGACAAGGGTTCTGGGAATGCTCACAGCTTGCGCACAGCCCCTCACGAGAGCACTAAGCACCGACTCAAGGTCCTTCGTCCACCACAGTCAGGAAGACTGGAACAGACCATTCCCATCATGACATCAGACCCATCCAGAAAAGCTGCTCCCTGCACCCCAACTCCAAGTTCCCAGAGCAAAGCCAGAGAGCAAACGGGGCACAGAGAAGACGCAGTGTTTTGCATGTCCCCACAGCTCACCCCTCTTCTTCCCCACACCCCCGTCTGCCTATTTGTGGACCTCTGGTTATGGAGATGAGGAGCCACACCAAAGAAAACTGCTGCAGCCACGAAATCACCAACACTTAGTTTTCACAGCTTGAGAAGTCTAACCACCCAGACCAACACTGACGCCATCTCCCCCAGCTTACCCCACTCTCTTCCAAGGCTGTTCTCTTGCCCCAACAAGCCAGAGCTGCTGCCACAGACACAGCCAACCCACAGACACCACGTCCTTGAAGAAGGCACTATTTCCATTCACTGGTTTCCCAGTGGCTTATCTGTGCTTCTGCCTTGCCTGGAAATCACAGATGTAGAAAGTACACTTTAAGAAAAAGAAGAACTTCAAAACTCTGCCTTCAAAATGATGTGCCAGGGATGAAGAGTGATTATGAAAATTCCTGACATTAACAGGCAATGGGAAAAAGTTAGAACAGGCATAGCCCAAATACCCCTACAGAGTGACAGAAAGATGAAAGGTGATGGTGGAAGGATCCCGGGAAGTTGGCAGAATAGGATAAGTTGAGTTCAACTCTGCTCCAAAGGACAGCTGGAGAAGGGACAGGAAAAAGGCCGGGAGGGCAATTCTAGGGTGTAAGTGACCTAGGAGGGTCTTCAACACCACACAGGGAGGCCCTGGTTGCAAAAGCTGAAGAACTGAGACACGGAGAACTGGAGACCGGCCAGCTAGTGCAAACAGCCTAGTGCCACTTCCTGACAGAGACCCGGCGCTCTCAGGAGTGCACAGACAGGGAGATGGGACAAGGAAGTAAGCCAAGCAGTGTTCCTTGAACATGCTACCCTCACAGGCGCTGTACCCGCCCCCATGACCCACAACTCCTCCCCGACCCCACCCACCTGAACCCAGTCACCCACCCACCCCCAATCACGCTCCAAGCACCTCACGACAAGCCCCCTCCCCAGGCATCCCTGCCCCACACCCCACTCCAGGCATGTGCACAAGCCTGTCCCAGCCTGACCCACCTCTCCTACACAAGCACACAGTGTCACCCCACCGCTCCCAAGACCCACATGCCTGAGGCCAGCGTCTTGACGCCCACCTCCCTCTCCTTCATCCTGCAGGCAGTCACCTGTGCATCTGGGCTGCAGGTGCTCACCTTCATATCCAGGCCACACCTGTGCCCAGTCCATACAGTCACACAACTCCACACAGGTGCCTCCTGAGCTTGGTGTAGGCACATGTCATGGTCAGGTTCATGTGTCAACTTGGTCAGGTGGTGGTATCTGTTTGTCTGGTTGGGCAAGTGCTGATCTGTCTGTTTTGATGAGGATATTTCATAGAATTAAATCATGATTATGTCAGCTACATCCACAGCTGATTCCATTTGTAATCAGCCCAGAGGAGTATCTTCTGCAATGAGTGATGCTTAATCTAATCACTGGAAGCCTTTTAAGGAGGATTCAGAAGAGACAGGCTCTCTTCCTGCTTCGGCCGGTGAGCCTCTCCTGTGGAGTTCATCCAGACCCTCCATCAGAATCATCAGCTTCACAGCCTGCCCTGCGGATTTTGGACTCTGTGTTCCCACGGTCACGTAAGACACTTGTATAAATTTTATATTTGTGAAAGTTCCCTGTTAATTCTGTTTCTCTAGAAAACCCTAACTAATACATCTTGGTGACAGGAGTGGTTCTTAAGAAACAGAATCTTAAAAATGGGTTTTTATGAATGGTTTTCTACTCTGGCTGGACTCAAAGGCACTAAGGACTCTGATTCCCATAATCAGAATGACACTTCCAATCCATGGACTGAGTTGGCAAAAGAGATAGTCAAAATACCACCATTCTTTTCTCCTAATGCTTCACTTGTACGAAGCCAGGCTCTGGGGGATGATGTTTTTGGCACCTTTACAGAGTTTTGTGGAAATAAGAGGTATAGAGATGTTGGTTGGTTGTTGTTAGATACACTGGCTACATTAAGGAGTGAAAGGGATGGGCTTAAGGCCTCAAACAAGAAGCTTAAGCACTGTCTGACAGACGTAGACGTTTCTATGAGTATCCTGAAGGAAAATCTTATTTCCTGTAGCCATAGACTTGAGAATTCTGAAAATCAGACTCAGAATCTCATTGTCAGAATAGTAACTTTACAACGTAAACTGAAATCTCAATGTTGTATGGTGTCTGCCATTAAATTGAGGGCATTGATTGGAAAGGAGTGGGACCCTGAAAAATGGGATGGTGACATATGGATTGATAATGATGTCAGGAGTGAGGTTGAAACCCTAGATCATGCTAAGTTTTCTCTAGATAACCCTGTAATAGTTTGCCCTGAGGACATAGCCACCCCACCTTCAGCCTGCTTTGAGGAGTTGGCCACCCAACTTTCTCCTGAAGGGATTAGCCCTAGAGTGATTAATCCTGTTTCACCAGATGAAACTGCAAATGGCTTGGAAGATATTTCTAATTCTTTTCATGACCCACCACCTCATCCCTCATTTCTTCCAGACCTATAACTAGACTAAAGTCCCAACAGGCCCCTAAAGGCGAGGTGAAAATATCATACACGAGGAGGTACATTATACTCCAGAAGAACTGTGTGAGTTTTCCAATTTATATAGACAGAAATCAGGGGAATATGTGTGGCAATGGATTTTAAAGGTGTGGGATAATGGTGGGAGGAATATAAGGCTGGATCAAGCTGAATTTATTGATATGGGCCCACTAAGCAGAGATTCTGAATCCACTGTTATAGCTCAAGGGGTTAGAAAGGGTATTAACAATTTGTTTGGATGGTTGGTTGAAACATGGATCAAAAGCTGGCTGACATTATCTGAGGTTGAAATGCCAGAACTGCCCTGGTATAATGTAGATGAGGGAATCCAGAGGCTTAGAGAGATTGGAATGTTAGAGTGGATTTATCATGCAAAGCCTGCTCTTACACCCCAGGAATGTCCAGAGCATGCACCTTTTACCAGAACAGTAGAAATAAATTTGTGAGACTAGCACCATCATCCCTGAAGAGCTCTGTGGTTGCACTTCTCTGTAGGTCAGATATTACTGTAGGAACTGCTGTCACAGAGCTGGAATCCTTAAACACAATGGGGAGGATGGGATCCCAAGTTGGTAGAAGCCAGGTGGCAGCACTTAATTGCCAAAGACAGGGTAGACGTGGCTATTATATTAGACAGCAAACTCAAAGCAGGAGTCAAAATTATATGACTCACAGAGAATTGTGGCATTGGCTTGTAAACCATGGGGTACCTAGAAGTACAATAGAAGGGCAGTCTACTAAAGTCTTGTTCAAGCTGTAAAACAAAAGAGTTCTAGGTCAAGTGAACAGAAATCTAACCTGATTATAAAAACACAGAGTCACGGCCCCTTAATCAATTTCCAGACTTGAGACAGTTTACAGACTCAGAGCCCCTTGAAATGACAGGGAGGCCAGGTCCCTTTGGGGGAGAATCCTGTTACACTGCCACAAAGCTATACTGTTAATCTTCCTCCAAGCCTTCCCCAAGAACACTGATGGCTTTTTACCAGGGTAACTGTGCATTGGAGAAAAGGAAATGATCAGATATTTTGGGGATTGTTAGACACTGGTTCAGAAGTGACATTAATTCCAGGGGACCCAAAACATCACTCTGGTCCACCAGTGAGAGCGGGGGCTTATGAAGCCCAGGTGATCAATGGAGTTTTAGCTCAGGTCTGTCTCACAGTGGGTCCAGTGGGCTGCCAGATCCATTCTGTAGTTATTTCCCCAGTTCCAGAATGTATAATTGGAATAGACATACTGAGCAACTGGCAGAATCCCCACAATGGATCTCTAACTCGTGTAGTAAGGTTATTATGGTGGGAAAGGCCAAGTGGAAGCCACTAGAACTGCCCCTACCAAGAAAAATAGTAAATCAGAAGCAATACCAGATTCCTGAAGGGATTGCAGAGATTACTGCCACTCTTAAGGACTTGAAGGATGCAGGGGTGGTGATTCTCACCACATCCCCATTCAACTCTCCTATTTGGCTTGTGCAGAAAACAGATGGGTCTTGGAGGACGACAGTGGATCATCATAAGCTCAGCCAGGTGGTAATTACAATTGCAGCTGCTGTTCCAGATGTAGTATCATTGTTGAGCAAATCAATGCATCACTTGGTATCTGGTATGCAGCTATTGATCTGGCAAATGCTTTTTTCTCAATAGCTATTAGTAAGGACCACCAGAAACAGTTTGCTTTCAGCTGGCAAGGTCAGCAATATACTTTCACTGTCCTTCCTCAGGGGCATATCAACTCTCTAGCCCTATGTCACAATTTTGTCCACGGGGACCTTGATTACCTCTCCCTCCCACAAGACATCACACTGGTCCATTATATTGATGCTATCATGTTGATTGGACCTAGTGAGCAAGAACTAGCAACTACTCTAGACTTACTGGTAAGGCATTTGTGTGTCAGAGGATGGGCGATAAATCCAACAAAAATAAAGGGGCCTTCCATCTCAGTGAAATTTCTAGGTGTCCAGTGGTATGGGGCATGGCAAGATATCCCTTCTGAGGTGAAGGATAAGTTGCTGCATCTGGCCCCTCCCACAACCAAAACAAAGAGGCACAATGCCTAGTTGGTCTTTTTGGATTTTGGCGACAACATATTCCTCATTTGGGTGTACTACTCCAGCCCATTTATTGAGTGACCAGAAAAGCCGCTAATTTTGAGTGGGGGACCTGAACAAGAGGAGGCTCTGTGACAGGTCCAGGGTGCTGTACAAGCTGCTCTACCACTTGGGCTGTATGATCCAGTACATCCAATGGTGCTGGAAGTATCAGTGGCAAATAGAGATGCTGTCTGGAGCCTTTGGCAGGCCCCTATAGGAGAATCACAGTGCAGACCCTTAGGATTTTGGAGCAAAGCCTTACCATCTGCTGCAGATAACTACTCTCCTTTTGAGAAACAGCTTTTGACCTGCTACTGGGCCTTAGTAGAGACTGAACGCTTAACCATGGGCCACCAATTTACCATGAGACCTGAGTTGCCTATTATGAGCTGGGTATTGTCTGACCCACCAAGCCATAAAGTTGGGTGTGCACAGCAGCACTCTATTGTAAAATGGAAATGGTATATACGAGATAGGGCCAGAGTAGGTCCTGAAGGCACAAGTAAGTTACATGAGGAAGTGGCCCAAATACCCATGGTTTCCACTCCTGCCACATTACCTTCTCTTTCCTAGACCAGAGCTATGGCTTCTTGCAGAGCTCCTTACAGTAAATTGACTGAGGAAGAGAAAACTCAGGCCTGATTTACAGATGGTTCAGCACAATATGCAGGTACCACCCAAAAGTAGACAGCTGCAGTACTACAACCCCTTTCTGGGGTGTCCTTGAAGGACAGTGATGAGGGGAAATCCTTCCAGTGGGCAGAACTTCAAGCAGTGCACCTGGTTGTTCATTTTGCTTGGAAGGAAAACTGGCCAGAGGTGCATTTGTATACTGACTCATGGGCTGTTGCTAATGGTTTAGCTGGATGGTCAGGGACTTGGAAAGGCCATAATTGGAAAATTGGTGACAAAGAGGTCTGGGGAAGAAGTATGTGGATAGATCTTTCTGAGTGGGCTAAAAACATGAACATATTTGTGTCCCATGTGAATGCACACCAGAGGGTGACTTCAGCAGAGGAAGGTTTTAAGAATCAAGTGGATAAGATGACCCATTCTGTGGATACCAGTCAGCCTCTTTTCCCAGCATGTCCTGTCATTACCCAATGGGCTCATGAACAAAGTGGTCATGGTGGTAGGGATGGAGGTTATACATGGGCTCAGCAATAGGGACTTCCACTCACCAAGGCTGACTTGGCTATAGCCACTGTTGAGTGCCCAATCTGCAGCAGCAGAGACCCACACTCAGCCCCTGATATGGTACCATTCCCCGAGGTGACCAGCCAGCTACATGGTGGCAGGTTGATTACATTGGACCATTCCCTTCATCGAAGGGGCAGCAATTTGTTCTTACTGGAATAGACTCATACTCTGGATATGGGTTTGCTTTCCCTGCACACAATGCTTCTGCCAAAACTACCATCCATGGGCTTACAGAATGCCTTATCCATCGTCATGGTATTCCACACAGCATTGCTTCTGATCAAGGAACACACTTCACAGCAAATGAAGTGTGGGAATGGACACATGCTCATGGAATTCTCTGGTCTTACCATGTTCCCCATCATCCAGAAGCAGCTAGATTGATAGAATAGTGGAATGGCCTTTTGAAAACTCAATTATGGTGCCAACACCTTGAAAGGCTGAGGTAATGTTCTCCAGGAAGTTGTATATGCTCTGAATCAGCACCCACTGTATTGTACTGTTTCTTCCATAGCCAGGATCCATGGGTCCAGGAACCAAGGGGTGGAAATGGGAGTGGTACAACTCACTATTACCTCTAGTGATCCACTAGGAAAATTTTTCCTTCCTGTCCCTGCAACCCTGAGCTCTGCTGGTCTACAGGTTTTAGTTCCAAAATGGGAAGTGCTTCCACCAGGAGAAACAACAATGATTCCACTGAACTGGAAGACTCCCACCTGGTCACTTTGGGCTACTTATGCCACTGGATCAACAAGCCAAGAAGGGGATTACATTATTGTCTAGGGTGATTGACCCTGACTATCAGGGGGAAGTAGGACTGAAACTACATAATGGGGATAAAGACGAGTTTTCTTGAACTATAGGATATCCCCTAGGGCATCTTTTCGTACTACCATGCCCTGTGATTAAAATCAATGGAAAACTGCAACAACCCAATCTAGGCAGGACTACCAGTAGCTCTGAAACTTCAGGAATGAAGGTTTGGGTCACCCCACCATGCAAAGAACTACGGTCAGCTGAAGTGCTTGCTGAGGGTAAAGGGAACATGGAATGGATAGTGGAAGAAGGTAGTGATAAATATGAACTATGACACGTGATCAGTTACAGAAACAAGGACTGTGATGCTGCTTTGTTCCTGTTATACTATTTAAGTTGTAAGATATCAGGTTTAAGAATGAATGTTGCCCAAGAATTTGTGCCCTATTCTGGAGAGATTTAATGTGTTTCCAGTTATATGCAGGACAGTTGAGTATTGTTAGGTAAAAGAAAAAATGTGTGTTTTATTGTTTTTTTATTTGGAAATTGGGTATGGTTTAAGGTGATATATACAGCTGCCAAGTTGACAAGGGATGAACTGTGATGGTCAGGTTCATGTGTCAACTTGGTCAAGTGGTGGTACCTGTTTGTCTGGTTGGGCAAGTGCTGGCCTGTCTGTTGCAATGAGGACATTTCATAGAATTGGATCATGATCATATCAGCTGCATCCACAGCTGATTCCATTTGTAATCAGCCAAAGGGAGTGTCTTCTGCAATGAGTGATGCTTAATCTAATCACGGGAAGCCTTTTAAGGAGGATTCAGAAGAGACAGGCTCCTCCCGCTTCAGCTGGCGAGCCTCTCCTGTGGAGTTCATCCAGACCCTCCATTGGAACCGTCGGCTTCACAGCCTGCCCTGCTTATTTTGGACTCTGTGTTCCCACGGTCATGTGAGACATTTTTATAAATTTTATATTTGCGAGTGTTCCCTGTTGATTCTGTTTCTCTAGAGAACCCTAATACAGCACACATCAGCATCCAGCCCCCTAGATACATGCACACACATGTGTCCACTCATGCCACACTCCTTGGCTCTGGGCAAGTGCTAACATGCACATCTGGGCCACACCAGCCCCAGGCCATGCCGGCACAATCCCACCACACTGCCCTTGAGCTCTACCCATGGACCTCTTGATCCCTGCACCCCACTCCCCTTGCCACTCACACATGCACAACCTTGCCCCACCCCACAGCACTAGTGCCCTTCTCCCACACCTGGCAGGTACTTTCAGGCACATCTGTGCTACATAGTCTCTGCCCTGCACTAGCAGCCACCTCTACCCCACCCACCTCTGCACCTACAGACCTGTACCATGGCTCAGCCCACCCATCATCACCTACGCGACACAAGTCCTGCAATCTCTGTGACCTGTGCCCTGCCCCCCCACACCCATATATCTGCATCCCAGCCCCCCTGGACCTATCCCCTTGTACAAGGACACACCTGTGCCCCAACCTCCCTGTGCCCTGACTTCTGTTCCCTGTACCCACAGCCTGGCAACCATACCCATATGCTTCATGCATCCACCCACATTCTGCCCACATATCAGCCCCTGTGCATCTGCTCAAAACCCCCATCCACCTTCCGCCACGTCCTAACTCTGTGTCCTCTATGCTGCACCCTGCTCCTAAACTCCAAGGCCTGCCTGAGCAGCACTTCGCTCTCACAGCCCGTGAACACCACATGACCACAACACCATACCCCGTGCTCAACAGGCACCAGTGTAGAGTCCCAGGACTGTGCATATACCTGTACCGCAGCCTGTCCTCACACTGTTGTGTCCCACCCACACCCCGCATCCTGCTCCACTCCTGTCTGGCAAATACAAAGTTTTAGACTACTAAAGAAATCAACATCCACAGTAATTCTATCAAGATAGTTACATGCCATGAAGACAACAGAAGGTCACTACCCATACGAAGCTGCAGACAGCCCAGTCTAATGACCAACTTAAAACACCAGAGGAGACAAAGACATTGGAATAACTAATCAAAGATGTTCATATAACTTTACTAAATAAAATCAGTGGGTTGGTGTGCTGGTTTGAAAGGAAGTATGCCCCCTAGAAAAGCATGTTTTAATCAAAATCTCATTTCATAAAGGTAGAATAATCCCTACTCAATACTGTATGCTTGAAACTATAATCAGATCATCTCCCTGGATGATTTGATTTAGTCAAGAGTGGTTGTTAAACTGGATTAAGCGATGACATGTCTCCACCCATTTGGGTGGGTCTTGATAAGTTTCTGGAGTCCTATAAAAGAGGAAACATTTTGGAGAATGAAGGAGATTCTGAGAGAGCAGAGCAGAACAACACAGCCACAAGAAGCAGAGTCCACCAGCCAGCAAGCTTTGGAGATGAAGAAAGAAAATGCCCCCCCAGGGAGCTTCATGAAACGGGAAGCCAGGAGAGAAAGCTAGCAGATGATACCATATTCACCATGTGCCTTTCCAGATGAGAGAGTAAGCCTGACCATGTTTGCCATGTGTCTTCTCACCTGAGAGAGAAACCCTGAACTTCATCAGCTTTCTTGAACCAAGGTATCTTTCCCTGGATGCCTTAGATTGGACATTTCTATAGACCTTTTTAAATTGGGACATTTTCTTTGCCTTAGAACTGTAAACTAGCAACTTATTAAATTCCCCTTTTAAAAAGCCATTCCATTTCTGGTATATTGCATTCCAGCAGCTAGCAAACTAGAACAGTTGGCTAATGACATAAAAGAGATCAAGAAAACACTAGAAGAACATAAAGAAGAATCTGAAAGATAACTAGTAAAAATAGCAGATATCATAGAGATTAAAGAGGCTGCAAGCCAAATAAAAAATATACTAGAGACAGACAACAGCGGATTTGAAGAGGCAGAAGAAAGACTAAGCAAACTAGTCTTTCTATCTAGCAACTGATATTGAACACACAACAGAGCAAATGACAAAAAAGAGGAAAAAATTTGAATTGGATCTCAGGGAAATGATGGACAAAACAAAGAGCACAAATATAAGAATCATCAGTGTCCCAGCAGGAGCAGAAAAGAGTAAAGGGCTAGGAGGATTACCAGAGGATATAGTGGGGGGAAACGTCTCAACCTTTATAAAAGACAGAAATAGGTAAATCAAAGTAGCCCAATGAACTCCAAATAGAATAAATCCAAATAAGCCTAACCCAAAATGCATACTAATCAGTCTGTCAAATCTTGAAAAGAAGCAGAAAATTTGGAACACTGCAAGAGAAAAACTATCTACTACATAACAAAGGAAACCACGTAAGACTGAGTTCGGACTACTCAGCTGGCACTATGGAGGTGAGAAGGCAGTGGTATGATATATTTAAGATGCTGAAAGAGAAAGACTTCCAGCCAGTAATTCTGCACCCAGCCAAATTGTCCTTCAAAACTGAGGGAGAGACTAAAATTTTCACAGACAAACAAAGGATGAGAGGATATGTCAACAAGAAATACTAAAGGAAGTTCTGCTGCTGAAAAAAAAAAAATAAAAGACAGGCGAGGGAGATCTAGAGAAGGGCACAGAGTGAAGAGTACCAATAAGGGTAACCTAGGGTAAAAAGACAATGAAGGAAAAATATATAGATTTGACAAAATCCAAAGGATAAGATGGTAGATTCAAGAAATGCCTTTATAGTAATAACTATGAATGCTTAACAGACTAAACATACCAATTAAAAGACACATATTGGCAGAATGGGTTAAAAAGTCAGCTATATGCTGATTACAAGAGACTCATTTAAGACACAAGGATACAAATAGATTGAAAGTGAAGGGTTGGAAAAGATGGTCCATGCAAGCTGTAACCAATAGAAAGCAGGAGTAACCATACCAATATCAGACAAAATAGACTTTAAGTGTAAAGACAGTATGTGAGACAAAGAAGGACAATATATATTAGTAAAAGGGACAATTAAACAAGAAGAAATAACAATCATAAATGTTTATGCTCCCAATCAAGGAGAGACAAAGTACCCGACACAGACTTTGGCAAAACTGAAGGGAGCAATAGACATTTCAACAATAATAGCAGGAGACTTCAAAACATCACTCTTCTCTATTGACAGAACAACAAGACAGAGGATCAACAAGGAAACAGAGAATTTAAACAATTTAATAAATGATTACACCCTAACAGACATGTATAGGTCATTATACCCCCAAACACCAGGATATATGTTCTTCTCTAGTGCTTATGGAAGATTCTCCAGAATAGATCACTTGCACAAAGCAGGTTTTTAAGAATTTAAAAACATTGAAATTATTAAAGCACTTTCTCTGATCACAATGGAGTAAAGCTGGAAATCAATAACCACCAAAGAATAAGAACTTTCACAAATACATGGAGATTAAATAAAATATTCTTAAACATTGAGTGGGTCAAAGAAGAAATTGCTAGAGAAATCAGAAGCTATCTGGAGACAAATGAAAATGAGAATACAACATATCAGACTTATGGGATGCAGCAAAAGCTGTGCTGAGAGGGAAATTTATTTCCCTAAAGGCCTATATTAGAAAAAGAAGAAAGAGCAAAAACTGAGGACTTAACTGCTCACTTGAAGGAACTTGAGAAAGACCAGCAAACTAACCCCAAAGCAAACAGAAGAAGAGGAATAACAAAGATTAAAGCAGAAATAAATGAATGGGAGAACAATAGAACAATACAGAGAATCAATAAAAACAAAAGTTGCTTCTTTGAGAAAATCAATAAAATCGATGGGCCACTAGCAAGGCTGACAAAAAAAAATGAGAGAGGATGCAAATAAAGAAAATCAGAAATGAGGGGTGGGGGTCATTACCACAAACCCTGAAGAAATTTAGAAAAACAAATCATAAGAGGATCTTATGAACAACTATATGCCAATAAACTAGACAACTTAAAATTCCTGGAACAAACAAGCTACACTGAGTTAAAAAAAAAAAAAAATAGAAAATCTCAACAAACCAATCACAAGTAAAGAGATTCAAACAATCATCAAAAATCTTCCTACAAAGAAAGGCTCAGGGTCAGATGGTTTCACAGGGGTATTTTATCAAACATTCCCAAAAGAACTAACACCAATCCTGCTCAAACTTTTCAAAAAAATTGATGAAAAAGTAACATTTCCTAACTCATTTTATGAAGCTAACATCACTTTAATACCAAAACCGGGTAAAGATGCTACAAGAAAGCGAAACTACAGACCAATTTCCCTAATGAACACAATGCAAAAATTCTCAACAAAATACTAGCAAATTGAATCCAACAGCACATCAAAAGAACTATATACCACGACCGAGTGGGGTTTATACCAGAAATGCAAGGATGGTTCAACACAAGAAAATCAGTTAATGTAATAGAGCGCATCAACAAATCAAAAGGGGAAAATCACATGATCATCTCAACTGATGCTGAAAAAGCATTTGACAAAATTCAACATCCTTTTCTGATAAAAAAAAAACACTTGAAAATTAGGAATCAAAGGTAACTTCCTCAACATGATAAATGCATATATGAAAAACCCATAGCCAGCATCATACTCAATGGTGAGAAGCTGGGAGCTTTCCTCCTAAGATCAGGAATGAGACAAGGATGCCCTCTGTTATTCCACATTGTACTAGAAGTTCTTGTGAGAGCAATCAGGCAGGAAAAAGAAATAAAAATAATCTAAATTGGAAAAGAAGAAGTAAAACATTCATTATTTGCAAATGACATGACACTATACTTGGAAAATCCTGAGATATCTACAAGAAAGTCACTTGAGCTAATAAACAAATTCAGCAAGGTGGCAGGTTATAAAATTAATGTGCAAAAATCATTAATGCTTCTATACACAAGCAATGACCTAACCTCGTAGTCAAATAAGGAAAAATTCCATTCAAAATAGCAATTGAAAGAATCAAGTATCTAGGAATGAACTTAACTAGGGATGCAAAGGACTTGTACACAGAGAACTACATAACATTGTTTAAAAAAATCAAAGAACATCTAAATAGGTGGAAAGACATTCAAAGCTTATGGACAGGAAGGCTAAATATAGTTAAGATGTCAATTCTACTCAAATTGATCTACAGATTCAACGTAGTTCCAATCAAAATACCATCAACCTACTTTGAAGACTTGGAAAAGCTAGTTACCACATTCATCTGGTAGGAAAAGAGACCCGAATAGCTAAAAGCATCCTACAAAAGAAGAATGAAGTGGGAAGATTAACACTCCCCGATTTTAAAACTTATTATAAAGCCACAGTGCTCAAAACAGCATGGTACTGGCACAAAGACAAAACTATTGACCAATGGAATTGAATTAAGAGTGCAGAAATAGATCACCAAATCTATGGTAAGCTGATCTTAGACAGAGCCCCCAAATCTACTGAACTGGGACAAAACAGTCTTTTTAATAAATGGGGATGAGAGAACTGGATATCAATAGCCAGAAGAATGAAAGAGGATCCTTACCTTACACCCTATGCAAAAATTAACTCAAATTGGATCAAACACCTAAACATAAGACCATAAAACTCCTAGAAGAAAATGTAGGGAAACATCTTCAAGTCCTAGTAAAAGGAGGTAGCTTCCTAAACTTTACACCCCAAAGCACAAGCAACAAAAGAAAAAATAGATAAATGGGAACTCCTCAAAATCAAATGCTTTGGTGCCTCCAAAGACTGTCAAAACTCAATGGGAGAAAATATTTAGAAATCACACACCAGATAAAGGTTATAAAGTAGGCTAAAGATATGAATAGGCATTTTTCTGAAGAGTAAATACAGATGGCTCAAAAGCACATGAAGAGATGCTCATTCTCACTGGCTATAAGGGAAATGTAGATCAAGACTATAATGAGATACCACCTCACACTTATAACAATGGCTGCTATTAAATAAACAAGAAACTACAAATGGTGCAGAGGATGTGGAGAAATTTGGGTACTTATGCACTGCTGGTAGGAATGTACAATGGTTCAGCTACTATGGAAGCCAGTATGGCAGTTTCTCAGAAAATTGAATATTGAGTTGCCCTATGACCCAGCATTACCACTACTCAGTATATACCCAGAAGAGCTGAAAGCAGTGACACAAACAGACATTTGCACACCAATGTCCACAGTAGCACTATCCACAATTGCTAAGGGATGGAAACAATCCAAGTGCCCATCAACAGACGAGTGTATGAACAAAATATGGTATATACATACAATGGAATATTATGCAGCAATAAGACGAAATGATGTCCTGAAGCACATGACAAGACGGATGAGCCTTGAGGACATAATACTGAGTGAAATAAGCCAGAGGAAAGATACTGTATGATTCCACTTTTATGACCATGGCAAAGGTAAAATCAGAGGCTTATAATACAAAATATAGTGGATGTAGAGATACACAGAGGCTTAAGTTGGGCGAACAGTTTGATAATGAGGTTGAACTTAATTGTAAGGGAATAGACAGAAGTGAAGGCAGTTCCCTAATGGGTCGATAAGTAATATTACCATATTGAAGGTGATCGTGA
The DNA here is from genome assembly GCF_023851605.1 of Tamandua tetradactyla. Taxonomy (NCBI): domain Eukaryota; kingdom Metazoa; phylum Chordata; class Mammalia; order Pilosa; family Myrmecophagidae; genus Tamandua; species Tamandua tetradactyla. The sequence goes on from NC_135343.1 coordinate 81,873,608, forward strand.
TTGAAAGGGTGGGGATGATATTGCATGTTCTGGACTACATTTAACAGGAAAACATCAATAGTACCACACCAATACCAGTGGTACAAAATGGAGGGAAGGACAAGAGTGAGGTGGAGGTTTGGATTTTTTCTATGGTGAGGGTGTGTTTATTGGTTATTTTTCTCTTGAGAACAATGAAATCATCTAAAATTTAGAGTGTTGGTGGACATTATACACGTGGCCCAGTAGAAAGAGGTGGCTGAAAGACGCACTGACTGAGAAGTAGATTGGTGAATGGTGGTGTAAACATAGGTGCGAACACAATGCTGGTACAAAAAGGAACAAAAGCTGTGAGGCATACAATGATATGCATGAAACTGTCGGTCATTTGGTGAGGTAAAATAAGCCAGAAACAAAAGAGCAAATATTGTATAATCTTATTTAGAAAATACTTATAAGAAAACTGGGGCCTATGTAAGTTCTTAAAGCAGTCAAATTTAGTCGGAGTGGTAATTGTCATTTCTGGATTTTGAGGAGCTGTTTTGTGTATGTATAACCTGGTATTTAGAGATGAGAATGAGGCCATTAGGGTTAGGATCAAGGTAATTCAGACTACAGAGATAAGGAAGCTATGGCATGTGTTTTAGAACTTCACCTACTCTTTGAGACCAAAGGAAGAACATTTTATTATGTCCAGGACCTAGGCTTTCTGTAGCACATAATCTAACTCAACCTGTTTGGATGGGCATTTAAACAATCCAAACACAGGGAGCCCAGAATAAGAATGAGAGCCTTTAATCCTATATAGCTTAATATAATGCCTGGATACATCCCAGAGTATATTAAACAGATAATCAAAAACTATAGGGCCACGGTGGCTCAGCAGGCAAGAATGTTTGCCTGCCATGCCAGAGGACCTGGGTTCAATTCCTGGTGCCTGCCCATATACACATTAAAAAAAAAAAAAAAAGACTATTGGCAAAGTCCCTGGAGGGATGGGAGAAAAATTATGGAACTGTTAAACTTTACCACCATGGAAACCCCAGATACTATGTTAAACATTAGGGACACACAAATCAATAGGACAAGCTCTTGATCTTGAGGCTTGCTCTTGTGAAGCTTATGTAGGTAGCAGAGAAGCTTAGACTACCTATAAGTATGCCTATGAGACACCTCCAGAGGACCTCTTTTGTTGCTCAGATGTGGCCTCATCTCTCTTAGCCCAATGCTGCAAGTGAAATCATTGCCCTCCCCTCTATGTGGTACATGACATCCAGGGATGAAAGTCTCCCTGGCGGTGTGGGAGATGACGCCCAGGGATGAGTTTGGCCCTGGCACCATGGAATCATCAATGCCATCCTGACCAAAAGGGGGAAAAGAAGTGTAACAAATAAGATATTGGTGGCTGAGAGAGTTCAAATACTCTGGAGGTCACTCTTATGCATGCTTCAGTTAGATGTTGCAACCTATCATAACTTGCCAAACCCCAACCTAAACCACTCCAGCCAATCCTAAAGAACACCTAGGGCATTATATAAGACTCTACAAAGGTTCCATGCACTAGAGTAACTCTCTAAAACCTACAACCTCCAGATGGGTCCCTGGACCAGGTAAGTCCTGAAATGCAGAGGGGCCAGCCTCTCCAGAATATCAACTAGTTCCATCCTCCTATCCCCTATTATCAACAGCCCCTTTCAACATGAAATAGCTAGAATGGGTATAGCCCAAATAAAGAGTGGCAGGAAATCAAAAGTGATGATGGAGTTATACAGAGAAGGTCAGGTTTAACAAATGAGTATGAGCACTAAATCATTACATTGATATTTCTTTTAGCCTCTAGTACCTCAGAGCTGCTAGAAATAAAAGCCTAAAATTATGTCATTGTAACCCATACCAGAGTCTGAAAACTGTCCTACTACTAATCGTTGTGATGTGCTTTGAAATTTACTGCTTTTATAATATATGTTATTTTTCACAAAAAAAGAAAAAAAAGTCAATTGCAATGATTAAAAATATATATATATATTCCTTCTAGCCTCCAGTGTTCTAGAGCAGCTAGAAAGAAAAATATGAGGTGATGAAATGGTAGCCCATGATAAACTCTGGGATCTGTCCTGTAACTACTTGTTGAAGTATACTTTGAAAACTATTGCTTTTTTCATTCTTTGCTTTGTATATGTTATATTATACAACAAAAAAGTTTTTTAAAAAATAGGGAATGGGGTGCTGCACCCAACACACTGAAGGACATACTAAAAGAGCTGAACTTTTAGGACCTTTTACAAGAAGAAAATGTTGGTGGACCTTAATACATTTACTACTGATAACTACTGAATCCCTACTCAGTGTATTGGACATGTTTATTCCAAAATTCAAGTGCAGAATCCATTGGTTAAATGTCATTAGGTAGTCACTTTAGTCTCTACCTCATGCAATAACTGCGAAATGTAATAAGAATCCAAGGACAGAACCAAAATTTTACTTGATGTTACTCTATTTTTAGCTAATAATTATTGAGTGCTCACTCTGCGCTAGACACCTGATATGCATGATCTCGTGTAATGCTAGAAACAACCCTATGAGTTTAGTTATATGATTGCCTCCGCTTGGAGCCAAGGAAACCGAGGCACAGAGAACTTGCTAGCTTGCCCAAGGTCACGTATGTGCAGCCGGCAGAGGCAGGACCCGAATGACGATACCGGACTCCTGTGCTGGACCCCACCAGAAAAGCCAGGCAACACACGGGTAACATGATCTCAGTTAAATTCTGGATTTTGCCTAAAATAGGTATTATCTCTTCTGCATATTAAGATGCTAACTGAATTGTGTGATACTCAAAAATATTTACAAAATCCAAACTGTTTCCTATATTAATGACTGGTAATGATTTAGTAATTAAAGTGCAATCTGTTAAGCCAAACAAATAAACAGAAAATTAGCTTAATGGTTCGGGATGTAAATAGGGAACTTAGAACTCATTAACTGTTTCTACCTCACTACTGCTAAATTTGGTCCTTAGCTGGCACGTAGAGGATATAGCTAAACAGGGTAGATTGACTTCTCTGGTAAGAAATCGTATGATACCTTTCAATTTTGACTGGTAAAGTCAAATCTCTGCTGTCCCCATCTGCTGCCATATAGCACGACAGCATGTGCTGTGTGGCATAAAAGCGCTATGCTAACAGGATAGAGAAACACATCTCACTCCTTCTCAGGAGCTGCCATTTGGCCTCTTTGACCACAGAAAACACCAGAAAATCTCGGCCATCACCTATGCAAATGCTACCATAGGTATGATCCTGCAAGAGACAATCAATGATATTGCCCAATGTATCAGGACAAATGGAAAAAAACGCTCAAAATGCATGCCACATCTAGTGGTGGGTTAGTACCAACAATTTTGCACACAAACAACAGATATGTATTTATTATGTATCTTGCCATTCATTGATGAATCATTAAAGGACATCACTAGATAGATGGCCATAACATATGAAATATATAAATATAACACTTTGTTCTTAGCTACTGACATTTCTTCTCACTTTTGATTGCATTCTCTTATAACATCTGTTTTACAAACAAGGAGAGGTTTTAGAATTATAATATAAATACTTACCAGGACTCTATTCCTCAGAGAAAAATAAAAATAAATGCTGAGGGTTTCCATTAGCTTGATTAGACTGTCCAGAAATAGGACTGACTTACTGGAAAAATATTTTGAGTTACTTTTCTTTTAATCAGAACCAGTATTGAAAGGAGAGAATTATGTTGTCCTTCTAAATTTTCACTCCAGAAATTTCCAGAAAATTGCAAGACCGAAATCCTGCAGTCTTCACAATGATGCTGGGCTGTGAACCAAAACAGTGCTCCATTTTAGTACTGTGAACAAATCCTGGGACATTAAACTCTAGCTAAATTTAAGGCTCATAAGCTTGATCTCCAGTTTGTAATTTCATTATCATCATTCTATTAAAATCAGTGTCAAAGAAATCCTCTGCTACTTTTAGAAACAAGTATACATTCTGAAGTTGACACATCCTAGCCAGTAAACTTGCCAAGCTTCACAAATGCATCTACAGGAGAAATAATGGGATTTTAAAATTAACCACAAATTATAATTCTTTACTTGCCTAGAAACAGCACTACATTATTAATGACATTTATTTCATACAACAAAGTCACCAGGCTCACTTCCTCAGCAGAGAGACAGACAGCCCCTCCTTAAACGTGCTAATAGTCCCCTCTGGTGTACCACGTTGGCCAGTCTCGGCACCATAAAGTAGGAAGCTGACTGTGCGGTTTGTGGGCTCAACTTTCTCCCCTGCTCTGGCCTGAAATTACTGAAAAACTCAGGTATGGAATAAGAATGTTCCACTAGGGACACATGACAACAGTAAGTTCCAGGGAAATAGAACAGACTGAGTAAGCCTGGAGGTACTTACTTAACAAACAGAAAGGTCCTAGAAGGTATCTCAGGGTAAGCTCAGGTGTGTGACAGCTAAGTTCATGTGTCACCATGTCCAGGTTATGGTATCCACTGGCCTGATTGATACTGTGAGAGTATTTCATGGATTTAAGTCATTCATCGGTTAATTGCATCTATAGCTGATTACATTTACAATCAACTAAGGAGACTGCCTTCAGCAACGAGAGGAGTCTTCTTGTCCAGTCAGTGGAAGGCCTTAAAGGGAAAACTGATGATTTCAATTACCAGAAAGAAGAATTTCTAACTCTCCTTGAGCCAGGCCACCTCATCTGGGGAATTCAACATCACCATCAAGTTTCCAACTTTTGGCCTGCCCTCCAGAATTCAGACTCGCCAATCCCCAAGGCTGTGTGAGCCAACTCCTATCATAAATCTCCTAATGCTTACATTCTATGGTCTATTCCTTCCATTTCTCTGGAGGACTCTGATTAACACTCAGTAAAAGTTTGGGGCAGGGAGGGCCCATCTCAGAGTTAGAAAATTCATGATGGGAGACTGAGAGCTAGGCAGTGAGAGGAAAATACCTAAGAAAATGGGTGAGTTGTCAGGATAGCTATTATTCTGTCAGAATGCTCACAAATATAACAACCTTGAGATAAGACTGCCGTATTTAGCAAATAACAATACAAGGTGTTCTAGTTTGCTAGCTGCCGGAATGCATCACACCAGAGATGGATTGGCTTTTAATAAATGGGGATTTATTTTGTTGGTTCTTCACAGGAAAGGCAGCTAACTTTCCACTGAGGTTCTTTCTTACATGGAAGGCACAGGATGGTCTCTGCTGGTCTTCTCTCCAGGCCCCTGGGTTCCAACAACTTTCCCCGGGGTGACTTCTTTCTGCATCTCCAAAGGCCTGGGCTGAGCTGCAAGTGCTGAGATGAGGAATGCTAAGCTGCTTGGCTGTACTACATTGCGTTCTCTCATTTAAGCACCAGCCAATTAAGTCAAACGTCACTCATTGCAGCAGACACGCCTCCTAGCCAACTGCAGATGTAATTAGCAACAGATGAGATTCACGTACCATTGGCTTGTGTCCGCAGCAACAGAACTAGGTATGCTCACCTGGCCAAGTAGACAACTGAATCTAACTAACACACAAGGATATCCTGATACATACAAATTTAAGATAAACAATGAATAGATTTTTAGTAATATTTGAGTCATGCATACACTAAAAAAGAATTCATTATTCAACTAAAATTCAAATTTAACCGGTCATTCCCCGTTTTATCTGGAATCCCATCTTGAGACAACTGATGTTTCAGCCTGAGTTGTGTCTTGAGGCCCAGGTACCGACAAGAGGATCCTTTAAAGGAGAGAAGAGTCTGCCTGTACCAGAGCAGGGGTTCTCCACGTTTGCTCCCTGCACCAGCAGCCTCAGAATTCCCTGAGAAGGCGTTAGAAACGTAAATTCTCCCTCCCACCACAGACCTCTTCTGCAGTGTGGTCCTACCCTCTGGTGCGAGGAGCCCTGCAGGTGACTCTGTTAAGTACTCAAGCTGGAGAACCATGTTCCCAGGGCCCCTGAGGGCTGATGGCTGGAGAGCTCAGATGAGGTCAGGAATGAATGAGGAGAACTCGGATGGGGGAGTCCCCAGGAAAGGGGATCAGAGCAGCTCCAGGTCCCACGACTGTGTTGAAAACATCATGAGATTTCCAACCCCTTTGTGATAAAACTGTTTGCTACGTTTGGTTTCTGCCATTTCCTAGTTCCCAAGCAGCAATTATTAATAAAATTTTAATGAAAGAAGCCTGTATGCTTATCTTTAGGGACACTAAACATGCAAATCCTAACCTGTCTTAAAGGAGGGCACTTAAGAGAAGAAACCATTGGGGCCCAGGGCTATAGCCCTGTACCCTGGAGCAAAGGAGAAAGAGGCTCCTGAAAGCCTCCTCCAGGGCCTAAAAAAAATGATCCCTAGAGGATTCTGAGCAAGAATATTCTTGCACTTCCTGACAGCCATTTGCGTGCAAACTTGGAGACTTCTCTCAGCTCCTAGTCTTGCCTCGGGACCAAATGCAGGATAGATTCCTTGCTTTCCACAGGAGTCCTGAGTCACACCCCCCTCTTAAGGTAGGATGGGGACAGCTTCCATCAAGATGCCATCCGGTCCAAGCTACCTGCTGGGACTGCTCCGGATGGGCGCACACTCTACCCAGCCCTTACCTTACCCCGCACCGACCTTCCCAGAGGGCTGACCCGGCTGCAGACACTGTCCTGCCCTCCTAAGGAGCAAAACTCAAAGCTCATCTAAACTGAAGAAGTAAAAACCTCTCCCTTGGGAAAAGCAGAGTGAAGGGACTAGTTGCGTCTTGGTTCACTCCCAAATTCACCTTCTTTTTGAGAAAGTGCTGCAGTGTGGTCTAGCAGTTAAGAGCACAGATTCCACAGACCAGACTCTATACCCAATGGCTGTGACTCAGTTTCCTTGTTTGTAAAATGTAGATAATTACAACACTTGGCTGAGTAATGCTGGAGGATTAAAGAGTTAACATATTTAAAGTTTAGAACAGTGCCTGGCTCACAGCAAGAGTTCAATAAAGGTTAGCTATTATTATTATTATTACTACCATTTATTATTATTATCATTATTTCTATTTCCAGTAGAAATCATATTCCCTGGGTTCCGTGTATAGATTGGAAAGAAGAAAAGGGTGATACAACGTCAGGAAGATGAAACACATATTCTCTGGGCTGTTCGTCCAAAGTTTGTCTATGATCAAAAGCCTAGCTGCCTTGGGGGCACGGGTTGCTCAGTGGTTAGAATGCTCACCTTTCATGCGGGAGGGGTTCCATTCCTGGACCATGCTGTCTTCCTAAGACACAGTTGAGGACCTTCTCCTAACTCAGATTCCGGTTCCCCACCCCAAGGGTCAGGTATGGCACCCCAAACTCTTCATGAATAGCCAGCATCCCAGGAATTTCTGATGCTCTATGAGGTATAGGGATGCTGCTCTGGGAAAGACCACCTCTCAAGCCACAGCGGACCACAGCTTCCATGAATTCCCTTCCCAGATGACTCATTCTCCCATTCCATCAACTTCTTTCTTCCACTTCAAATAACCCTTTGAAAAATTAATTGATGGAAAGCATTAAATGATTTATTGAGTCTCTCAGTTCTATTGACATAAGAGAGGCTATCTCACTGCAGTGATGCATGAATACTAAAAATAGCTATTAAGTGTTTATAATATGCCAGGTACTGAGCTTATGATGCCTAATCTTTCAGGTGAAAAATTATTATTCTTATTTTACATACAAGGAAGCAAGAACATCAAAGAGTTAAGTAATTCTCCCAATGTCATACAACCTGGAAATGACAAAGCCAAGACTCAAATATGTCAGGTAATAAAGCTTCGCTTCAGCGGCTCTCAAACATTAACATAAAAAAAACACTTGAAAAACTTTTAAAACTTTACATTCCTGAGCCCTAAATTTTTAAGTCAGATAATTTTTACAGACCCCTTAAAAGCACAATGGCACACAAACAATATTCAGAAAAAAATTGCCATTATTATTCCTCCAACAAGTGAATTAAAAATACTAGCTACAAGATGTAATAAGAAGGCAGCTTTCTCAGTGTGACTGCGTGATTGTGAAAACCTCGTGCCTGATGCCCCTTTTATCTTCCTTATCGACAGACGAGTAAAACATATGGATTAAAAATAAATAAATGATAGGGGGAACAAATGTTAAAATAAAATTAGTAGATTGAAATGCTGGTGATCAGTGAGGAGGAGGGATAAGGGGTATGGTATGTATGAATTTTTTTCTTTTTATTTCTTTTTCTGGGTTGATACAAATGTTCTGAGAGGTGATCATGGTGATGAATATACAACTGTGTGATGATACTGTGAGTTACTGATTATATACCAAGAATGGAATGACCATATGGTAAGAATGTTCGTGTTTGTATGTTGTTATGTTAAAAAAAATTTTTTTTAATTAAAAATAAAGATATAGTAAGAAGGAAAGGGAACTTGTTAAATAATGTTTACTAGGAGCCTTTTAACAGTCACTACATTACCCATATTACCAAAACGCCTGGATTTTAAATAAATCGATAAACAATCTCATCATACAGAAGCACTAAAATCATTTGTAGAGGAGGCAGCCTGGTGAAGACATTGTGTATTAATGATTCAGGCAACAAATTTTCCCTAAATACAAATGAGTTACTTCAGCCTCTTCTAATGTGTCAAGGTTTTCTGGTACAGAAAAGGTAAGGAAATCTGTTTATGCTCTTTTCGTAGCAAACATTCACAAATCGAAAATTAAAAGCTCTCTGGCCTCTCCCAAGCTCTATTCCTCTGATTAATGATCCAGGTATCTGCAGTAAGTGCAAGCCTGCAGTCTCTGGTTCCAACAGGGGCAGCCACCTCTGCCCAGGTGTTAAACTGATGCCCGCGTCCTGGGAGGGCGTCTGGTAATTAGCAGAGCCAGCAGGTGTCTGCATTTGCTGCTTTCCTGGTAGCTGAGCATGTGTGTCAGGCCCTGCTGGGGGGAGGAAAGAGGGCGAGATAAATGATTCACCCCAGCCCCGGCAAGGTCAGCTCCTTCCAGAAAGCAAAAGCAAATTTTCTGCCTCTGCATCAAGTTCATTCCTTGTTCATCCTCTGAAACCCACGGCTAATTTTTAAATTGGCTTTGGTACTTCCACTTCCTCCTATGCAGCAATGCCTCCTTCTACTGCTTTCCTCCCAGCAGTTCACTTGGAATCTTCTGTGCTGACTCTTCGCAACTGAAACTTCCCTGTCTTAAGTCTTCCCACTTTCTCCCAAACCTTCCTCTTTGACTTTCAAGAGGAAGCTTAACTAGGCTGATAAGGAAGCTCTCCTGAGGTAGAATGAGTGCCCAGTAGGCACTCACCACCTTCCCAGAGAAGAGAGTCAGAGGTCTGCTGGTACATTGGCTCTCAACAACCACCACAAAAAACACCCAGATTCCTATTGGCAGATTGTCAGTTTCCACGACATACATACCCACAACACGACCAATTTCGAGCTAACCATGTTACAGAGTTGGGAAGAGATGCACAGAATTGGCTCTCATAAGCTAGTATGAGCAAGCTCCGGCACATCCAAGGATACCGCCTGGCTCACCGTGGTTTGCTAAAGAAAATGTAACTCCTCCCACGGAATGGGACTATCACAACTGGATTTGGTTGGTTTCAGAAATATTTAAGGGCAAAAACAGGTCTCATGGAGCACTGAAGATTACAATGAGGACTTCTGCAAGATGGCAAACTGAATTTGCATGCTTAGTTCCTCGAGAGAGAGAGAGAGAGCCTCCCCGCAAAAGAACACCAGTAAAAGATTAAAATGCATGAAACTACAATAAGAAACAAAGGGATCGAAGCTACCGGAGGATGACAGAATTTAACAAATTTCTATGAGATGGAATGCAGATGGAGTAGTGCCTGGAATATACCAGAGAACAGAGGAAGTTGCCCCAGGAACATTTGCAGACAGGATTAGGGTAGAAGCTGGATTTGGCCTGACCAGCAGAGCCCTCAGAAGGCTCAGCAATATGGAAACACAAGGACTGTGGAGGGAGTGGGGAAGAGGATGAAAAAAATACATATAGGAATAGGGGAAGTTCAAATAGGGGAAGATCAAATCTTCATACCATCAGAAATGGTTGCCATCTCCTATCTGACAAATAATTGAAGAGGAGAAGCCAAGAAACGAGAAGTCTGGATCTTAAAAAAAACTCTGTAATTCCAACCAGATCAGAGTGGTTGTGGTTTCCGATGAGATTCTACACTGGGGATTCAGACCACCAAGTTACCTGTTATATACAGAATTGGGAAGCCCCCCAGTGACTACACGGGACACCAAACAACTGTGTTCCTTTCCCCTTTATGCAAAAGCAGCCTCAATGCTATGGATTAAACAACCGTAGCCCATGCTTCAACAGAAGAGAATACTGGAGCGATAATGGAGATGCTTAGAAGCCCACCTTGTGTTCTGGGAAATGCAAATTTTAGGTGGCATAAAATTCTGCCTATTTAGAGGATGTTTTCATTTCAAAGTCTATGGTAACACTCCATATATCCATTAAACAAATATTTGAGCACCTAAGTGCCAGTTCTCTGCTACATGTAATAGAGAGAAAGAGACGAACCAAGGTAAGGTTTGACTTCAATTTGCTTGCAGTATGGGAGGGTGATAGAATATGTCACCATGTCACTGTGAAATCACAGGGGATATGCTTTACGAAAGGATAACGGTGGCATGGCAGTTCATTAAAGAGAGAGAATTTCCTCTGTGGGAAGGTACCTGTGGGATGCTAGGGATGTCATATTAAACACAGGAATTTCAGATAAACAAAAAATCATTTTTTTAGTATTATAAGTGTGCCCTATACAATATGTTCATTTATTTAATCTGGGAGACAGTGGGGTTTGGTTTCACAGGGCAGGGAAGATATAAAATGCCTTGCAGTTTGAGGATGAGAGCATTCCAGAGGGGAAATAAAAACATAGTATAGTTGGTTACTCAAACCTTGCACTCAAAATCATCTTTTCAGAGATCTTCTCTAACCACCTGGTTTAAAAATTGCTGTATTTTTTCCCCATGGCTAGTACCACATGGCATATCATGGGCTTGTTTATTGTTTTTCTCACCCTTCTAGAATATTCCAGCAGGAAATATTGCCTATTTTGTTCACTGCTACGTCCCCAATGCCTATGACAAGGTTTGGCATATAGTAGGTGCTCAATAAATTTCTGTTGACTGAATGAATGACAAATGAATGAGTAAATATATGACGAAAATCAACCTCAACTGATTCATTTTTTTTCTTCGGTGCCTGACACTTGGCAAATGCTTAGTTTGTATTTACTGAAACATGAAAATATGTAAGATAGTTGTATTCAAACCAAGTAAGGTCAAAAATAGATAGTGCCAAAAGAAACATATGATTATAAAGAAATACAAACATCACTGAGGCTCATAAATTATATATGCAAAACCTGTTTCATTACTGCAAAGTCAGTGGTGGTTGCAATGGTTGCAGGACTCAGCTGAGCCAGGATGACACTAGGTACGATATAGGCAGAGGAGCGGGGAGAGCTTCTGGTTGAGTTCCTACCCTCAAGGCCTCATTCCTCTACAGCTCACATCTCCTTGGAAGGCACACGCCACAGCCTCGCCTCCTCCTGTCCATCTTCCTCCAAAAAGCAACTGCCCAGCTTTGCAGATGTACTTCAGAAGTAACAGAGGGATGGAGGGAAGCGAGCGCATGCTTTCTGAGTGGAAAGGGATGATACATTGGAAGAAGAAATCAGGAGAACATATTTTTGCATACCACATGTGGTTGTCAGGGATTGTTTGGAGGTTTTCAGAGTTGACAGAAGCTGAGAATTGTGGCAATGTCCCTTGCCAACAACTCAGGAGCCTACACGGAAGCGACATCCTACCATCACTCGTAGGAGCCAGTCAGGCCTGGTCCCTGCCAACCTGCCCTCCCAAACAGCACGCTTTCTGTCAAGAAAGATGAATGTGCCTGTGGGTGCTAATTGACAGATAAATTTAAGATAAGAGAGTCTCAAAAAAGGAATCTGATGGCTCTTTCACTTAACAGCTACTGTATGAACAAAACCATTTATCATTTACCAGATACAATTAAGTGTATCTCTAATGTTTCCTGAATGTACAGGCCACAAGATTGCTGAAAACACTTTTAATTAAAAAAACTATAAGCGCAGATAAAGCTCTCTTTCCTAGACAGTGGTAAATTTGTGTCTCTAGCTTCCTATTTTTCCACTCCCTAGTGTCATTCCAAGGCCTTAATTTTCTGTTATTAAATTGTAAATGACTTGGTCTTCTGTATTTTTGACATTTAGACTAGGAGAAGGAAGGAAGGATGGCATGGAGGAAGGAAGGGAGGGAGGGAAAAAAGAAAGGAGAGGGAAGGGGGAAGAGAAGGGAAAGAGAGGGAAAAAACTTAGGAAATAATTGTCAGTGTTCCTACAGGAATAGTAACCATTAGGAAATTAAAACCAAAAACTCCACTACAACATAGAATCCTGCCATCTTAGTGTTTACACACTTGTAAAACAGTGGAAACTTAACTTTAAAGAAATAAAACCTGAATTGGAAAACCTGTAACTATTTAAATATCTGTTCACTCATGTATTACCTGGGGCCTAGAAGAGGGCCTGCTATCTAGTAGACATGCAATAAATTTGTGACGAGTGGACAAGGGAGTTATCGGATTAGTTTATATATCTCGGTCAAGGAAAGCATTACAGTATGGGATTCTTACTGGAAATGTTTTACATAGAACTGAAAATGGAACAGGGAGCTTTCAATTTAAAAGAAAAAAATCTTACAAACTATAACAGTATTTTAAGGGGAAAGTCTTGGTTCAGAGTGGGGCTGTACACTCTTAACTTAGGATGACACCATTGCCTGGACACTAACATTTTTGGGAAAGAAAATAAAACCAGCTTCTAGTCAATCACTGATTTCTGAGTCAAACCCAATAGATTTTCCTTCTGGGAAGCCTGCCCAGGGGAGCTCCATTCTCCTGGAGCATGCAGACCATATTGTCCTTCCCATTGACAAAAAAAAATGTTGGAAGCATGACAATTTTGGCAAGAGACCAACACATTTCTTATTCTGATACTACAGGCTCAATTCGGTCACAGAAACCTCAGGAGTTTTGTATAATTATTCTGGTCCTTATTCTTTCCAAAAATGATTATCTTAATTATAGATGGAGAGTACATCATCAGTTAGAATTAGGCAATCCGTAATGTCCCAAATACTTGATGTTCCTTAGAAAAGAATCAAGTTATGAGGAGATACAGGCTGGACAGATGTTGAGAGGGGAGATGAAGTTGAGGCCAGATGGGTGATAGTTAGGAGACAACCCTGCCTCCAAGCCTGGGATTTCTGTCTATAAATCTCAGTGAGCCTGTCCCACAGAGACAATTTAAACACAAAATACTTAGTATGAGGAATGACACTTGTAGAAAAAGGCACTGAACATGTTTGGAATATTCCCTGCATGGGCTGCATTGCCCGCCGACATGAACCCAGCTACACATAACATGTCTCCGAGGCCATAGAAGAGGGGAGGTCAGAGTAGCAACTGTTATAGCATGAGGAGAGAAGGAAAAATGAATTAAAAGACTCAAAAACTTTGTATTGCAGATATGTTGAGTCCCTCACTTGTTTTTCTTTTCTTTTGAAAAGAAGTATTCTCTTGAACATTTGTAGAAAAGAATGATTTTCTACAAATATTCAGCTTGCATGGGCTCTGCCCAGTGAGGATTCTAAAGTAAAATAAAATCTTATTTAACAAATATTTCCTGAGCATCTCTTCTATGCCAGAAATGAGGCTAAGCCCCAACGGTATGCATATGAATAAGGTACAAACCTTGCCCTCGTGGGGCTTTCCCTCTAGGAGAAGGGCTCACACTCAGAATCTACAGTCTCCTTTGGTGTGAAGGCAGGCCATTAATTCTCCCTTCAGGGTCTACATGTGATGAATTAGGAGTGGGCTTGTATCGATTCATGCACTCTTTAACCCACAACTTCTTTTTGACCAGAAGTGCATTTGAGAGACAAGTAGACACAGGTGAAAATGTCACCCGGCCATATTAACTAAAGGTTACAAACCAATGAGATGAAGAGGTATAAAAAATTTCCTGGCAGAAATGTAACCTCAGCTTCCCGAGGTCTCATGAATTTGTGGGTACAGATGGCACCACTGAAGCGGAAATAACCCACATCTCATTGACTAATACCTCCACCTAATTTTAAAAAGCCAAAGCCTCCCTTATTTTATCTGGAAATGCCCACAGGATGTCTCTTGGGATCAGGAACCAGTCTGTAAAATACAAATTCTGCCATGTTCTTCTTCTCTGCCTTCCCTCTGATGTCCACTTCACCAGATGTGTCTCTTCTATCATGGTCACCATCCCTCTCATGAGAATATTCATAACTGTGACAAATGTACTCTCCCCAAGATGCCAACCCGAGTCAGTAAATATGGATTTGGTTCATTTATCCTTCAACAAATACTTACTGAGCACATATTGTGCAATAAGTACCAGGAATATAGTGATATTTAAAAAAAAGATCACTGTCTGTGCCTGCAAAACTAGCAAATCTAACAAATACATAACTACTAATTGAGAAACAATGCTATGAAGGAAATGAATAGTGATGAAGAGGAGATCTTTGCAGGCCAAAATACAACCGAGATCCTGCAGCCAATTCAGGAGCTTTTGACAATGCTTCATTGTCTACTACATGTGAGGTAGTGCAAAGCTGTTGAGTAGGAACAAAATGTCATCCAGGTGATGCTAACAGTTCAACAGGTCCTACAGAAGGTAGCACCCTGTACGTCCTCATTTTAATGATAAGTCACAGACCACTGTGAGGTCACTAAAGAGTATCTGGAACTCCTCTCAAGCCTCTTGACTCAAAAGATTAGGCTGCGCTCTTTGTGTGTGAGCTTGGGGGTCCATCGTCGTGCTGTTGCAAAATTGATAATGCTCATAATGTCACCATTCAATTTAGTGATAAAAGAATTACATGGACTCTAATATCAACCACTGACAATGCCAACCCAGATAGTTATATATTAAGTTAGTACTACTATAACAACCACTTTTTGTTGATGATAATACCATGCAGAATGAAATTAAATGCACTAAGTTTCAAATCTGTTGTATGTAGTTTTTTATTACACTGTGTGAAGGAAATTAAAGACTTCTGACATGATTCGCTTTTCACAGAATAACTGGAATGACCATAAAGCTTCCTCAGGTCTTCCTTATATGTACCAATTCCTTTAAGGTCCAAGTCAGAGGCATATAGTTTTCTCGGTGCCCTTCTTGTGTCAAAGGATGAGCACTGTGAATTGAGAGGCTGTCCACATTTATCTCCGGGCTTTGGTTTCCCATCAAGGAGTCAATATTTTCTGGATCCTTTATGTTAATCAATTATTTTTAAAACTAATAACACATCCAATGGCTTCAATTGTAGTTGCTGAGAGTATATTAGCCACAACACATATAACCTACACATATAAAGAGAATCCTGTCTTTGACAACACACAATCTATATCCATCTAGTAGCCTACCCTATAATGCGTTGGGCAAGTGGACAAATCAATTCACATGCTCTTTAGCCACCAATTGTTAGTGCATTTATTAAAATCTGTCTCATTAAATCAGTATTACACTGGATGCTCTCACTGATCTCGAAAACCTGAATGTTTAAGAATTCACCAAGTTCATGTTATGGTTCTGGATATTGTAGAACCTCAACAAGTTCTTGTCTAAACAGATACTCCTTTAAACAAGCTCAAAGTATGCAACAAAATATTACCAAGCATTTCAGAGCAATTATTGTTATATCATTAAACACCAATTAACCATTTATTTATTGTGAGCACCACAACCAAATAAAAATTTCGAATGAAATGGTTTGATGGCATCAGTTTCCATCTGGACAAAACAACTATCAACAATCAACCAGTCAACAATGGCTCAACAACAAAAAAAATGAACAATGCATTTTCAAGGAGCACAAAACGTGCATGGAAGTTCCTACAGAAGAATGAAGAAAAGCCCAAACAAGATGAATCTAGGCACACACACACACACACACACACACACACACTCACATACCTGTGTATAGAAGAGCAGGAAGGTTAAGTTCAGGGCAGGGAATTCTATAACTGTGGACTTCGAATGAAACACCTCCCAAACAACTCCCAGTTCTAGTCCATCTTTATTCCAAGAAAAAATGGATTCATGCTAGTGAAGGAACCAGCTCTGACAATTCCAAACTCTGCTACTTCACGTGGATTCTTAAAAGCAAATACAGGACATATGGGTGGTTCAGCGGAGGAATGCTCACCTTCCATGGGAAGGCCAGGTTCGATTCCCAAGACCATGCACCACCCCCACCCCTACCCCAAATAAAAGCAAATACAATAAACAATGATCTTTCTGATGCTGTTCTAATTTGCTAGCTGCCAGAATACAGTATACCAGAAACAGAATGGCTTTTAAAAAGGGGAATTTAATATGTTGCTAGTTTACAGTTCTAAGGCCAAGAAAATGTCCCAATTAAAACAAGTCTATGGAAATGTCCAATTTAAGGCAGCCAGGGAAAGATACCTTGGTTCAAGAAGGCCGATGAAGTCCAGGGTTTTTCTCTCAAATGAAAGGGCACATGGCGAACACAGGTTTTCAACTGGAAACGCACATGGTGAACACAGTCAGGGTTTCTCTCTCATCTGGAAGGGCACGTGGTGAACATGGCATCATCTGCTAGCTTCTTCTCCTGGCTTCCTGTTTCACGAAGCTCCCCGGGAGGCATTTTCCTTCTTCATCTCCAAAGGTCGCTGGCTGACGGACTCTGCTTCTCATGGCTATGTCATTCTCTGCTCTGCTCTCTCTCTCTTAATCTCCCACTCTCCAGAATATTTCTTCTTTTATAGGACTCCAGAAACTTATCAAGACCCACTCAAATAGGTGGAGACACGTCGTCACCTCATCCAGTTTAACAACCACTCTTGATTAAATCACATCTCCAGGGAGATGATCTGATTACAGTTTCAAACTACAGTATTGAATAGGGATTCTTCTACCTTTATGAAATGGGATTTAGATTAAAACATGGCTTTTCTACGGGACATACATCCTTTCAAACCAGCACACATGCTAACTATGTTTCCTCGCCCACTTGACAAATTTTCCTCATCCCAAAATCCCAGTCCAATCAATGTCTCTTCTGGGATACTTTCAGTATTTCTCCCCAAAAGCAAGCATTTTAGGCGTACACCACCTAAGTTGTCATTGCACACTGTGTATATTGCACCTCTCTCAGCACCTTCAAAGACTCTATTGGAATGATGTATAAATTGGTTTCCCCACTGGTTCACAAACCCAGTAAGACATGGAATTGTATCCATATATTTTCAACTTCTATCTCCAGTGTGTCTAACATGACACCAGGTATGGAGTAGATAAGCATTCAATAAGTATTTGTTGGATTTGTTAAAAATCTGAATTAAATTAAAATTGATGAAAGCCTCATTTCTCACCTCTGCCAGAGAGAACTGGATAGAATTGATGTGATACTTTCACTCAACTTCACTGAGTCATTCTATACTTCCGTGTTGTAGTTCTTGATTATTTTTTAATACTTAATTGCCATTACTTTGACCCTATCATGCACATACTTATGAAAATGTATTATTTTCTTCGTGGAATGAAATGACGAAAAGAGGAAAGTATTATTGTTTGGCAAAAAGACTGCACACTCTGTAGCCTGAAAGCTTGGTTCAAACCCTGGGAATGATCTTCGGCAGTTCACTTACGCTCCATGAGCTTGAGTTTTCTAATTTGTAAATTGAGGATAAAGAAGCCTCCCTCTGGCCATGGTTGTGAGAGTTAGAGCTATTAAACACAAATGCCTGGTGCTCAGTAGATACTCCACAAATTACAGCCCCATAATTACAGCCCCATGTGAAAGCACTCCGCAAACTGTAGAGTTCCATTCAAATGTTAGTCATAGCAATAGCCTCCGTCTTGCTATCTTATTGTTACAGAGTGCAAAGGACTTATCAGAACTGTAATATACTATAATGTATAAAAGTGTCCAGGAAGAACACATAGTAAAGCCTGATACTGCCAGATACTGATAAAGCCTGATACTGATACTGCCATAGCATCTAAAAAGATGAGAAAACAGAAATGGAGTACAATTAATATTTGATTGCTTTTTGTTATATTCATATGCCTTAGTGGATGATCAAAAGCCTCCATCCCCTTTACCACCTAAATGAGCCTGTGATGATTTAACAAGACTTTATGTTCCTAGGAGTCCCAAGTAATTGCCTGATTCTTTAAGTTTATGCAAGAGTCATTTCTCCCAAGGCCATGGCTTCAGTGTGGCCTCCATACATCTACTCTGGGCACATGATGGCCTTGATGCAAGCCTGCTCCTTCCACTCCTCAGCCTTCCTCCAGAGGTTAGAAGAGGAACCAACACACAAGTCCTGAGCTTCACTTTAGGTTGCAAATAACCAACCCAACTTCAGCTAGTTTGTCAGGAAAGAAGACAGAGCTACAAATAGAAGTAGAGCCAGAAACTGGAAATTCATCAGGAATCCAGAAGAGATATTCTCTCTGTTTCTCACTGCTCTTTTCTTTGCTTGCCCAATTTGTTTATTCTTCATCTTTTATGATCTGCTTTTTTAGTTTCCCAATCACAGTCATTCAGCTTCATTTCCCCTCCCTAACCCCCACTTTGTATTTCCCTGTCAGGGCTCAGTTTTCACGTGTCTGTTAATTCTGGCCACAGACAGTGATCGACTGTCTTCTCTGAACTGGGAGTGGCCACTGCTCTAAACAAGAGTGATGAGAAAGGGGTGAGAGAGACTCGCATGTATAAACAGAGGAGTTGGGCCTGCCCCAGGGATAGATGGACAGTACTCACAAAGTCATGATGTGACAGGGGTGGTCAGGTGTGCCTGCACAGAGCATGGTCTGCACACCTATGGTCTGCACGCCTATGGGCTGCACACATCTGGTCTGCACACCTATGGTCTGCACGGAGTATGGTCTGTACACATCTGGTTTGCATGCCTATGGTCTGCACGCCTATGGTCTGTATGCCTATGGTCTGCACACCTATGGTCTGCACTGAGTATGGTCTGCACCGAGTATGGTCTGCACACGCACAGAGTATGGTCTGCACACCTCTGGTCTGCACACCTATGGTCTGCACACATCTGGTCTGCACACATCTGGTCTGCACACAACTGGTCTGCACGCCTATGGTCTGCACGCCTATGGGCTGCACACATCTGGTCTGCACACCTATGGTCTGCACTGAGTATGGTTTGTACACATCTGGTCTGCACTGAGTATGGTCTGCACACGCACAGAGTATGGCCTGCACATCTATGGTCTGCACACCTATGGGCTGCACACATCTGGTCTGCACGCCTATGGTCTGCACGCCTATGGTCTGCACTGAGTATGGTCTGCACTGAGTATGGTCTGCACACGCACAGAGTATGGTCTGCACACCTATGGTCTGCACGCCTATGGTCTGCACACATCTGGTCTGCACACATCTGGTCTGCACACATCTGGTCTGCACGCCTATGGTCTGTATGCCTATGGTCTGCACTGAGTATGGTCTGCACTGAGTATGGTCTGCACACACACAGAGTATGGTCTGCACGCCTATGGTCTGCCCACATCTGGTCTGCACTGAGTATGGTCTGCACTGAGTATGGTCTGCACACGCACAGAGTATGGTCTGCACATCTATGGTCTGCACACACCTGGTCTGCACGCCTATGGTCTGCACGCCTATGGTCTGTATGCCTATGGTCTGCACACCTATGGTCTGCACTGAGTATGGTCTGCACTGAGTATGGTCTGCACACGCACAGAGTATGGTCTGCACATCTATGGTCTGCACACATCTGGTCTGCACACCTATGGTCTGCACGCCTATGGTCTGCACACATCTGGTCTGCACACCTATGGTCTGCACGGAGTATGGTCTGCACACGCACAGAGTATGGTCTGCACACATCTGGTCTGCACGCCTATGGTCTGCATGGAGTATGGTCTGTACACATCTGGTTTGCATGCCTATGGTCTGCACGCCTATGGTCTGCACACATCTGGTCTGCACACATCTGGTCTGCATGCCTATGGTCTGCACGCCTATGGCCTGCACATCTATGGTCTGCACGCCTATGGTCTGCACACATCTGGTCTGCATGCCTATGGTCTGCACGCCTATGGCCTGCACATCTATGGTCTGCACGCCTATGGTCTGCACACATCTGGTCTGCATGCCTATGGTCTGCACGCCTATGGCCTGCACATCTATGGTCTGCACGCCTATGGTCTGCACACATCTGATCTGCACGCCTAAGGTCTGCACACATCTGGTCTGCACACATCTGGTCTGCACACAACTGGTCTGTATGCCTATGGTCTGCACACCTCTGGTCTGCACTGAGTATGGTCTGCACTGAGTATGGTCTGCACACGCACAGAGTATGGTCTGCACATCTATGGTCTGCACACATCTGGTCTGCACACCTATGGTCTGCACGCCTATGGTCTGCACACATCTGGTCTGCACACATCTGGTCTGCACACAACTGGTCTGTATGCCTATGGTCTGTATGCCTATGGTCTGCACACCTATGGTCTGCACTGAGTATGATCTGCACTGAGTATGGTCTGCACACGCACAGAGTATGGTCTGCACATCTATGGTCTGCACACCTATGGTCTGCACGCCTATGGTCTGTATGCCTATGGTCTGCACACCTATGGTCTGCACTGAGTATGGTCTGCACACGCACAGAGTATGGTCTGCACACCTATGGTCTGCACACCTATGGTCTGCACTGAGTATGGTCTGCACACGCACACAGTATGGTCTGCACATCTATGGTCTGCACACATTGGTCTGCACGCCTATGGTCTGCACGCCTATGGTCTGCAATGAGTATGGTCTGCACTGAGTATGGTCTGCACACGCACAGAGTATGGTCTGCACACCTATGGTCTGCACACCTATGGTCTGCACTGAGTATGGTCTGCACACACACAGAGTATGGTCTGCACATCTATGGTCTGCACACATTGGTCTGCACGCCTATGGTCTGCACGCCTATGGTCTGCACTGAGTATGGTCTGCACTGAGTATGGTCTGCACACGCACAGAGTATGGTCTGCACACCTATGGTCTGCACACCTATGGTCTGCACTGAGTATGGTCTGCACACGCACACAGTATGGTCTGCACATCTATGGTCTGCACACATTGGTCTGCACGCCTATGGTCTGCACGCCTATGGTCTGCACTGAGTATGGTCTGCACTGAGTATGGTCTGCACACGCACAGGGTATGCTCTGCACACCTATGGTCTGCACACCTATGGTCTGCACTGAGTATGGTCTGCACACGCACACAGTATGGTCTGCACATCTATGGTCTGCACACATTGGTCTGCACGCCTATGGTCTGCACGCCTATGGTCTGCACTGAGTATGGTCTGCACTGAGTATGGTCTGCACACGCACAGAGTATGGTCTGCACATCTATGGTCTGCACACATTGGTCTGCACGCCTATGGTCTGCACGCCTATGGTCTGCACTGAGTATGGTCTGCACTGAGTATGGTCTGCACACGCACAGAGTATGGTCTGCACACCTATGGTCTGCACACCTATGGTCTGCACTGAGTATGGTCTGCACACGCACACAGTATGGTCTGCACATCTATGGTCTGCACACATTGGTCTGCACGCCTATGGTCTGCACGCCTATGGTCTGCACTGAGTATGGTCTGCACTGAGTATGGTCTGCACACGCACAGAGTATGGTCTGCACATCTATGGTCTGCACACATTGGTCTGCACACATCTGGTCTGCACACATCTGGTCTGCACACAACTGATCTGTATGCCTATGGTCTGCACACCTATGGTCTGCACTGAGTATGGTCTGCACTGAGTATGGTCTGCACACGCACAGAGTATGGTCTGCACATCTATGGTCTGCACACATTGGTCTGCACGCCTATGGTCTGCACACATCTGGTCTGCACACATCTGGTCTGCACACATTGGTCTGCACGCCTATGGTCTGCACGCCTATGGTCTGCCCACATCTGGTCTGCACACATCTGGTCTGCACACAACTGGTCTGTATGCCTATGGTCTGCACACCTATGGTCTGCACTGAGTATGGTCTGCACACGCACAGAGTATGGTCTGCACACATCTGGTCTGCACACATTGGTCTGGACGCCTAAGGTCTGCACACATCTGGTCTGCACACCTATGGTCTGCACTGAGTATGGTCTGCACACGCACAGAGTATGGTCTGCACATCTATGGTCTGCACACATCTGGTCTGCACACCTATGGTCTGCACGCCTATGGTCTGTATGTCTATGGTCTGCACACATCTGGTCTGCACTGAGTATGGTCTGCACATCTATGGTCTGCACACATTGGTCTGCACGCCTATGGTCTGCACACATCTGGTCTGCACACATCTGGTCTGCACACATCTGGTCTGCACGCCTATGGTCTGTATGCCTATGGTCTGCACTGAGTATGGTCTGCACTGAGTATGGTCTGCACACGCACAGAGTATGGTCTGCACATCTATGGTCTGCACACATCTGGTCTGCACACATCTGGTCTGCACGCCTATGGTCTGCACGCCTATGGTCTGCCCACATCTGGTCTGCACTGAGTATGGTCTGCACTGAGTATGGTCTGCACACGCACAGAGTATGGTCTGCACATCTATGGTCTGCACACATTGGTCTGCACGCCTATGGTCTGCACACATCTGGTCTGCACACATCTGGTCTGCACACATCTGGTCTGCACGCCTATGGTCTGTATGCCTATGGTCTGCACTGAGTATGGTCTGCACTGAGTATGGTCTGCACACGCACAGAGTATGGTCTGCACATCTATGGTCTGCACACATTGGTCTGCACACCTATGGTCTGCACGCCTAAGGTCTGCACGCCTATGGTCTGCCCACATCTGGTCTGCACTGAGTATGGTCTGCACACGCACAGAGTATGGTCTGCACATCTATGGTCTGCACACATTGGTCTGCACGCCTATGGTCTGCACACATCTGGTCTGCACACAACTGATCTGTATGCCTATGGTCTGCACACCTATGGTCTGCACTGAGTATGGTCTGCACTGAGTATGGTCTGCACACGCACAGAGTATGGTCTGCACACATCTGGTCTGCACACCTATGGTCTGCACGCCTATGGTCTGCACGCCTATGGTCTGCACACCTATGGTCTGCACTGAGTATGATCTGCACTGAGTATGGTCTGCACACGCACAGAGTATGGTCTGCACATCTATGGTCTGCACACATTTGTCTGCACACCTATGGTCTGCACGCCTATGGTCTGCACACATCTGGTCTGCACTGAGTATGGTCTGCACTGAGTATGGTCTGCACACGCACAGAGTATGGTCTGCACATCTATGGTCTGCACACACCTGGTCTGCACGCCTATGGTCTGCACGCCTATGGTCTGTATGCCTATGGTCTGCACACCTATGGTCTGCACTGAGTATGGTCTGCACTGAGTATGGTCTGCACACGCACAGAGTATGGTCTGCACGCCTATGGTCTGCACACATCTGGTCTGCACGCCTATGGTCTGCACTGAGTATGGTCTGCACACGCACAGAGTATGGTTTGCACATCTATGGTCTGCACACATCTGGTCTGCATGCCTATGGTCTGCACGCCTATGGTCTGCACACATCTGGTCTGCACACATCTGGTCTGCACACAACTGGTCTGTATGCCTATGGTCTGCACGCCTATGGCCTGCACATCTATGGTCTGCACGCCTATGGGCTGCACACATCTGGTCTGCACACCTATGGTCTGCACTGAGTATGGTTTGTACACATCTGGTCTGCACTGAGTATGGTCTGCACACGCACAGAGTATGGCCTGCACATCTATGGTCTGCACACCTATGGGCTGCACACATCTGGTCTGCACGCCTATGGTCTTCACGCCTATGGTCTGCACGCCTATGGTCTGCCCACATCTGGTCTGCACTGAGTATGGTCTGCACTGAGTATGGTCTGCACACGCACAGAGTATGGTCTGCACATCTATGGTCTGCACACATTGGTCTGCACGCCTATGGTCTGCACGCCTATGGTCTGCACGCCTATGGTCTGCCCACATCTGGTCTGCACTGAGTATGGTCTGCACACGCACACAGTATGGTCTGCACACCTATGGTCTGCACTGAGTATGGTCTGCACACGCACACAGTATGGTCTGCACATCTGGTCTGCACACATCTGGTCTGCACGCCTATGGCCTGCACGCCTATGGTCTGCACTGAGTATGGTCTGCACACACACAGAGTATGGTCTGCACGCCTATGGGCTGCACACATCTGGTCTGCACGCCTATGGTCTGCACGCCTATGGGCTGCACACATCTGGTCTGCACGCCTATGGCCTGCACATCTATGGTCTGCACGCCTATGGGCTGCACACATCTGGGGTGCACATGTATTTGAGGGTCCAGAATATAGGCAATTGAGTAATACCAGAACCAATCAAACCAAGTAGATTTTAATATCTTTAATTACCCCAAACCCCCTGACCAATGACACCTCAAGTTTTAAACCATCAGTAAGCTGTAGGATGAGCACCATTTATCTTCATTCCACTCAGAACACCCTCTACCTGCCAGTAAGTCACCTTGTTAGCCCTATTTCTGATCTCTGGAGGAAGACATCTGGTAGAAAGACCCAAACCTGTATCTGGGTTCTGACATGACCAAGTCTTGCTACATCTCAAAGCTTTGGGATCCACACTTGTAAGACGGGCCTGATACTGCAGCTTTGCCTGACCTCCGGGTTCTTACATCCAGGGTTCTAGTCTGACAAAGCTGTCGGAATGCAACACCCCCGAGATGGACTGGCTTTTAATAAAAGGGGATTTATTTAGTTAAAAACGTATAGTTCTTCAGAGGAAAGGCAGCTAACTTTCATCTGAGGTTCTTTCTTACGTGGGAAGGCACAGGGTGGTCTCTGCTGGTCTTCTCTCCAGGCCCCTGGGTTCTAACAACTTTCCCCAGGGTGACTTCTTTCTGCATCTCCAAAGGCCTGGGCTGAGCTGCGAGTGCTGAAATGAGGAATGCCGAGCTGCTTAGGCTGTGCTATGTTGCGTTCTCTCATTTAAGCACCAGCCAATTAAATCAATCATTCACTGCAGTAGGCATGCCTCCTGGCCAACTGCAGATGTCATGAGCAACAGATGAGGTTCACATACCATTGGCTCATGTTCACAGCAACAGAACTAGGTGCCTTCACCTGGCCAAGCTGACACCTGAACTTAACTACCACAGATAGCATCCACCAGTATGTGTCAAAAATGTTTTGAGGGATGCAAGGGTAGCTCAGTGGTAGAATTCTCGCCTGCCACACGGGCAAGCTGGATTCAATTACTGACCTGTGCAATTTCCCCCTCCAAAAAAACAACAACAACAAATGGTGCTGCAATAACAGGACAGTCACATGAAATGTGACCCCTACTATGCAACATACAAAACCAAAAAAAAAACAACAAAAACATTTTGAAAACTATAAGTCATTTTATGGGTGGCAATCCGTATTGGGGCTGAGCTCCGACTCTAGTGTTGCTCTTATCTGGATTTAAATCCTGGCTCTCTCACTGATTAGGGGTCACTTTGGGCAAGTTACATCACCCATTTGGGTCTCAGTCTCTTTATCTGTAAAACTGGTATAAAAATACTATGTTATACTCCCAGGGAAGAATCCGGTCCTGGCACTGTGGGATCAACAATTCCATCCTGACCAAAATGGGGAAAAGAAGTGTGATTAATAAAGCATCAGTGGCAGAAAGAGTTCAAATAGAGTTGAGAGGTTGCTCTGGAGTAGCTCTTACACAAGCTTCAGGTAGACCTTGCTACCTGTCATAACCTGCCAACCCCAACCAGGACCATTCCAGCCAATCCCAAAGAACACCTAGGGCAATATATAAGATTCCACAAGGGTTCCAGGCACCTGCAACCTCCAGACGGGTCCCTGGTCCAGATAAGTCCTGAAACCTAGAGGGCCCAGCCTCTCCAGAACATCAGATAGTTCCATCTCCCTACCCCATATCAGTGACAGATTCTTCCAACATGAGAAAATTAGTATGGCCATAGTCCCAACACCCCTAAAAAAGAGAGATGGAAAGATTAAAGGTGATAGTGGAGTTATAGAAAGAAGATAGGATTTAACAAATGAATACGAATGCTGAATCATTAAATTGATATCTTAGTCTCCAGCATTTTAGAGCTGCTAGAAGTAAAAACCTAAAATTGTGGAATTGTAACCTATGTCAAACTCTGAAATATGTTTTACAACTAATTTTAGTGCAGTGCTTTGAAATTTATTGCTTTTCTGTATATATGTTATCTTTCACAAAAAAAGAAAGAGAAAAAGTCGATTGTGATGTTGAAATATTTAAGCCTTCCAGATTTCTATATTCTGGAGCAGCTAGAAGGAAAAAAATCTAAGAGGATCATATGGTAGCCCATGACAAACTCTGGGATCTGCCCTGTAACTACTTGTTGAAGAGTGCTTTGAAACTATTGCTTTTTTATTTCTTTGCTTTGTATATATGTTATACTATACAATAAAAAGTTACAAAAAATACTACGTCATAGTTTCGTAATGAGGATTAAATGTAATAATGTGAATAAAGTGCTTTGCACAGTACCCAGCATCTAATGGGCATTCAAAACTTCTAAATTACTATAAAATATCATTAATACCTATTGGAGCTCCAGATTAAACTTTTGGCTTCTGTCTAAAACCAATAAATTTTCAGTCATATATTTTACTTGAAAATGAATGTGGCATTTGCTGTGACCCTAAAGTAGCTTATTGCCCTATATCCTCTGTCCCTTTGCTTGTTAGACTGTTTTCTTTAATCCACTAAATACTTGGTATTTCTGCATTTTTTATCTGATTCCTCTGGTCTACTGAGCTCTGTCCTTGGCCACCAGATCCTGGTTTCCAGACCCTTCATGTTGGCTCTGACCTCTTGCTTTATTTATCTCCCCTTTCAACTACTCATTTATTCATTCTTTAAACAAATAGTTATTGGTTACTTACTATGCACTAGACACTGAATTTGACACTGATGATAAAATGTTGGGTGAAAACATCTGTTTTCACAGTCTGGTGGGAAGAAAAATGCGATGGGTTAATTTTTTTTATACTAACCAGTGTGCTTTTTATCCATATATCCTTTTTCTCTGTGGCCCTCTTTCATTTGAGCAATTAGATATGAGGCATCCAATACCTCAGGAGAGTGTATCAGAACAGCTAGACCTCAAAATACCCAAATTTTTACCAGTTTTAAACATCCACTTTTTTTGACAGGAGGTGGGTACATCATTGGTTTCAATTATCTAAATCTCAGTCCCCTCCATTAGCACGGATTATCATTTAACTATTGTGCATATTCCCTGATGCTGATTTGTATATGGCCGTTATGTTTAAATCAGTCACCAAATTGCTAAAAGAGAACTTGCTATTTTAAAAAATAATTTTTCAAACAAAATTTGACAGGAAAAAATCCATATAGACTTCAATTCTTTTAGAAGACCACATTTTATGTACTTTAGATAAGAATATTTGGTGATATAGCTATTTAAAACCTGGCACGCCTTACAATTAAAGCATAATATTTGATGATGAGGAAATTCAAGTTACTTGTTTCTTCTCCACCACCTGGGCAATTAAGCTCTAAAGGAAAAGACACAGAAGAAATGGGTCATGCTGACATGACCCTAATGCTTAATTCAGTCGTTGTATTCTACCTTTACCCCTCAACCCCACACTTGCAAGAAGAGTGCTAATGATGGGCTTCTTAGATACACTAAATCTGCAGTGCACAGTTGTGCTTGTGGAGATGACCTAAGCAACCAGAAAAAGTAAACATTGGTTAGTGACGCTGCTTCCCCCTTCACTCCACACCTATACTTACTCAAGCTTCACCCTTCTCGCCTTCACTCACAACCACTATTTTCAAGATGAATCATCCTGCTCTTATTACATCTCCCTTTTAGGGTAATCTCTTGGCCTCTCTGCCTTTCCCCTTGATGCGTGTAAGTGTGTGTATATATGTGAACACTCTAGTGTATATATCTTAGTGTATATATCCCATGTTTTAAAACCAATAGGAGAATACTATACATAATCTTTTGCATCTTTCGAACTCATCTAATATATTTTGAATAATTTTTCTTTTGAGTACTTACAGATGCTTTATTCTTAATGTATTTAACCACTACCCTATCCATGGACTCTGTTCCCAATTTTCCCATATAATAATGCTGCAATAATTGCTCTCACATACACATCATTTAGTTCTTATACAGGTTTATCAGAATGATTTATCTCCTCAACGTCAAATAAAGGTTCTGAACTGTTCTAACCTTGACTCTGCCTCATGGCAGTTATGAGACCTTGGGCAAGTTACTTAACCCTGTGCATTTCATTTTCCTAATCTATTAGAGAAGAATAATTTAAGTGAATTCATTTTTAAAATTGCACGGAATATTGTGCCTACTGCATGGTAGACACTCTACATTTTAACTTTCTCTTTTGTGCATTTTACTCAATATTTCAAGAAATACATCCAAACAGGTCCCCTGTGTTTTTCAAGTTAGATGACAGAAAAGGGGAGCTTCTAGAAGGTGAAAAAGAGAAAGAGAGAGATAACCATGAAACTAGGAAAGACTATAGTGCCCCTTTTGGCTCCTGTTCACTTTGTCCCTTTACATTTCCTGTGATCTAATCCTGTCCAACCTGTCTCAATTGGGACCAGTCCTAATGTTATGCTGTCTCTCCTTTTTATTAATTAGTTGAAACATATACCTTCAAATCCTCACTCTTTGTTTTTTCCAAGAGGATATATAAATAATATAATTTTAGCTTAATGTATTTTAATGTCAGTGTGCTAGTAGGAACATCACGTAACACACATAATTAGACAACAATGGTTTTACTGACATAATGGACCTAACCCAAAGGTAAGATTGTAATGGGCAAGTTCATGCATGGTAGGAGGGATGCACTAATTAAGCAGACATCTGAGGCAGGGGGAACCCTTGCAGTCATTCCTACAAGTTGCACCATAAGATGGCCCCGCTGTTGAAGTTTGCTCTGCTAAGAAGGGCTCATGAGTCTCAGGTGATGCAAAGCACATCTGTATGTGCTCAGAGTAAGACCCCACTGGGCTCACAAGATGAGTGATCCTTCAGCCTTCGACATGCTTTTGCAATAAGAAAAAAACTTTCCTTAGCTGTAAACTCAAGAGAAAGGAAGACTGAGGTAAAGAGAGGGAACCCAGGGGTATGTCCTTTCAGGTCCTCTGATGAGGAAGAGAGAATGAAAGCAATCATAGGGTATGAGAACAGCCCTGCCAAGCACTGAGTTTCCTTCCGTGTGCAGGTGTAGGGTCTGTGCAGAGCGACACCTAGTGGTCGGCAGAGCTGCTTCGGCAGCAGAGGGACCAAGGGGCCGGTGTGTGCCTGGAAGTGCACAGAAGCCGCGAGCAAGCTGAGTTGTTAATTGCTTTTGATTCCAATACCACAACTTTCTGGCAGCATATCCACCCATTGTTAAGTCACAGAGAAAATTAATATTTAAAACATGAGCAGTGCATAGAAGTTACCCAGTGGAAAGGAAAGATAATGCTCATGTGTGAGTCAAGTTATTTTTTCCAAATCTGTAATGGGAAAGGCAGCAACAGGTACCGTATCTAAACCAACAGATTTCAAAGGACTACAGTTTTTGCGATTGAGTTTTTCTACGTTTGATTCTGAGTCCCATTAGATGTCCGCTGTGCCATTAACACCTCCAGATGCCTATCCAGCCCATCCATTCTCCTGCAGGGGCCGCCGAGGTGAGCGGACTGAGAATTTATAATGCACCACGCGAATTTCACCATGTCCTGGTGATCTGTGGCTGTCCAGGAACCGTTCACAACTCCTCCTTGGTGCACTGAAGGGTTTCTGCTTCTCCACATATCAGCAGATTCTTTCTAAAGAAAATCTGGGGATTTGCCTCCTCAGACCTAAATTGACAAGGATATCTTTTTAGGAAAAAAAAGGTCAAAACAAACCATAGCCAAAACACAACTAAAGAATCTTGTCCTGATTTATTTTGGTGAAATGCAAAATGAAAATTAGGGGAAACCACCTTAGAACGTACCAAATTTAAATCTTCTTTTCTATGCTGAAGAATTTTTATCCAACATATTTGTGATTGAGTTTGGACAGCAAAACAGGTAACGAGAATACATTCTGGAAAAATGATTACTGGAGGAAAGAACTTAGTGGGAGAATTTTAAAAAGCAGCTCAGATCCTGGAGGAGATTTGGGAAAACTGGTTTTCCCAGTTTTATAAACTAAAACCTAACTGGCCACTTCCAGGAAGATGGCCAAATAGAGTAGCTCGAGATTACTCCTGCTCCATGGAAAAGTTAGAGAAGAGACAGGAGGGTAACTGAGGTGGGAGTGTGGCTGATCTGGGAGAGCGTTTGGCACCACATGGGGTAGCCCTTGGTTGCAGAGGCCGAGAAACTGAGAGGCAGAAAGCTGGAGCCTGGCATGGAGGTGAGATGCCATGGAGCCCGTGGGAGTGCACACATGGGAACATGGGACTAGGAAGTAAGCCAGGCCCGTTCCTCGGGCCACTACCCTCACCAGTGCAGCCCCATGACCGGTGATGCACCCCACACCCCACACACCGAACCCCATCACCCACTCCCATTCCCTGCACTCCAGGTGCCCCCAGTGCATGTACCTGCCCCCTACCCCCACCCCACATGCAGCTCAACCCACCTCTCCTGCACCCCTCCCCCTTCTTGTTCCCCAAAGGCTGTTCCCAGTCCATAAAGGCTGCAGGCACTAACCTCCATAGGCTACCCCCGCCCCTGCCCATAGTGCTGCACAGCCTCATTGTGCACCCCCCCAGAGCTCTGCACATCTGTTTATGGCATTCCTAGGCCCACGCATGCACACAGGCCCCCAGTCACGTCTTTCGGCTCTGGGAACTGCACTTTACAGCAGTCCTAGAACTGCGCATGCTTACAGCCCTCAGCCTCACTTCCCAGCTCTAAGAAACTGCTGACCTGCGCAGCTGGGTCACATCTGTCCCCAATCCATGAAGGCATAACACCGACCTGCTGCCACAGCTGTACGCATGCACCCAAAGGGCCCTGTGCCTTAGAACAGTGCAGACCAGGGTTACACCCCCCAGACCGATGCACTCACACAACCTCATCCTCCCTGGCCACTGGGCACCCACGTTCACAATACTCAGCATCACATCCCCAATCTGTGCCCATAGCAGCCCTGAAACAAATCGCCACCGCGAGTGCCCCACCCCATGCCCTGCTCCCTGCTGTACAACCATTCCACAAACACAAGGCCTTACACTACTGAAAGAAATCAACTCCCAAAGTAAATCAGTCAAGATATTTACATGCCACGAAAACACCAGAAGATCACTAAGCATATCACAATGCAGACAGATACAGCCCTGCCTTATGACCAGAACAAAACAACAGAGGAGACACAGACATTGGAACAACTAATCAAAGATATCACACAACTCTACTTAATAAAATAAGTGGGATAGCAAATGACATAAAGGAGATTAAGAAGATAGTAGACAAGTACAAAGAAGAATTTGAAAAAATAAATAGAAAAATAGCAGTAATCACAGATATTAAAGACTCTGTGGACAAATAAAAACATACCAGAGGCAAACAACACCAGATTTGAAGAGACAGAAGAAAGAATAAATGATATAAGGGACAGGATAATTGACTTTGAAGACTCAAACCAGCAAATGGCAAAAAAGATGGAAAAAATTGAATGGGAACTCAGGGAAACGATAGACAAAACAAAGCATGCAAATATAAGAATCACTGGTGTCCCAGAAGGAGAAGAGAGGGGTAAAGGGTTAGGAAGAGTAGTTGAGGATATAATGGGGGAAACTTCCCAACCCTCACAGAGGACATAAATATACAAGTCAAAGAAGCCCGAAGAACTGCAAACAGAATAAATCCAAGTAGGCCTTCCCCAAGGTACACACTAATCAGTCTGCCAAATGTTGAAGAGAAGCAGAAAATCCTGAAAGCAGCAAGAGAAAAACAATCGACTACATACAAGGGAAATCAAAAAGATTGAAGTTCAGATTACCCAACTAGCACCCTGGAGGTGAGAAGGAAGTGGTAGGATATATTCAAGATCCTGAAAGAGAAAGACTTCAAGCCAAGAATTCTGTACCCAGACAAACTGTCCTGCAAAATTGAGGGAAAGATTAAAGTTTTCACTGACAAAGAAGTCCTGAAAGAATTTGTCAATAAGAGATCGGCCCCACAAGAAATATTAAAAGGAGTTCTGCCAGCTGAAAAAAAAAGACAAGAGAGGGAAATCTGGAGGAGGGCACAGAATTGAAGAGTCCCACTAAGGGTAATTTATAGAATACAAAGAGAAAGAGGGAAAAGAATATATAGAACTGACAAAATTAAAAATCTAAGATGGTAGATTCAAGAAATGCATTTTCAGTAAAAACTTTGAATGTTAACAGACTAAACTTACCAATTAAAAGATACAGATTGGTGTTAAAGATTGAGATGGTATAATCTAGGAATGCCTAGAGTGTATAACAATAGTGAAATGTTCAATGTACAAATTTTAAAAATGCTTTTGCATGAGGAAGAATAAAGGAATGTCATTATTGCAGAGTGCTGAAAATAGATGGTAATTAATATTTTAAAATGTCACCTTATGTGTGAGACTAAAGCAAAAAATGTTTATTTGTTACAAAATTTATATTTTGACTAGAGCATTTCCTAATATAACTTATGTAGATAGTTTGATTGAACGTCATAAGTACTTGGAATCTCAGGTAGGACATGAGATTTTGTTGGTTTGTCCAGAGTGATGCCCCGATGAATCCCAGAGTGATTTGATCAGTGAGTGGAAAAGTATTTGCAAGCCCTCTTCGGGGAATGGTGAGAGCGGGGAGAAATTCAACTTCCCCAAGTTGAATTCTTGATATTCTCACAAACAGTGTGGACAACCAAAGCTACAGGCTGAGCCCCCAGTCTTGGGGTTTGTTCATATGAAATTTAACCCCACAAAGGATAGGTCAAGTCTACTTAAAATTTAGGCCTAAGAGTCACCCCCAAGAGAGCCTCTTTTGTTGCACAGATGTGGCCTCTCCCTCCAGCCAGCATGACAAGCAGTCTCACCACCCTCCCCCTCTCTGTGTGGGACATGACTCCCAGGGGTGTGGACCTTCCTGGCAATGTGGGACAGAGAACCTGGAATGAGCTGAGACTCAGCATCAAGGGACTGAGAAAAACCCTAGAATGAGCTGAGAATTAACATCAAGGGATTGAGAAAACCTTCTTAACCAAAAGGGGGAAGAGTGAAATGAGACTAAGTGTCAATGGCTGAGAGATTCCAGAGTTGAGCGGTTATCCTGAAGGTTATTCTTACGCATTAAGTAGATATCACCTTGTTGTTCAAGATGTAGTGGAGAGGCTGCAGGGAACTGCCCGAAAATGTAGTGCTGTGTTCCAGTAGCCATGTTTCTTGATGATGATTGAACAATGATATAGCTTTCACAATGTGACTCTGTGAATGTGAAAACCTTGTGTTTGATGCTCCTTTTAGCTACCATATCAACAAAAGAGTGGAACATATGGAATAAAAATAAATAATAGGGGGAACAAATGTTAAAATAAATTTAGTTTGAAATGCTAGTGGTAAATGAAAGCAAGGGGTAAGGGGTATGGTATGTATAACTTTTTTTTCTCTATTATCGCTTTATTTCTTTTTCTGTTGTCTTTTTACTTCTTTTTCTAAATCGATGCAAATGTTCTAAGAAATGATAAATATGCAACTATGTGATGATATTAAGATTTACTGATTATACATGTAGAATGGAATGCTATCTTATTGTTTTGTTTGTTTGTTGTTAATTTTTTTAATTAATAAAATTAAAAAATAAAGATACAGATTGGCAGAATGGATTAAGAAACATAATCCAGCTATATGCTGCTTACAAGAGACTCATATAGACACAAGGATACAAATAGATTGAAAGTGAAAGATTGGGAAAAGATTTCCCTTGCAAGTTATAACCAAAAGAAAGCAAGAGCAGCTATAGGAATATCGGACAAAATAGATTTTAAATGTAAAGACATCATAGGCAGCAAAGAAAGACACTATATACTAATTAAAGGGTCAATTCATCAAGAAAATATAACAATCATAAATGTTTATGCTCCCAATCAAGGAGCTCAAAAGTATATGAGACCGACATTGGCAAAACTGAAGGGAGTGATAGATGTTTCAACAATAAGAGTGGGAAATTTCAATATACCACTCTCCTCTACAGATAGAACAACCAGACAGAAGATCAACAAGGAAATAGAGAAGTTAAATAACTTATAAACCTAACAGGCATATACAAGTCATTGTGCCACAAAGCACAAGGATATATATTCTTCTCTAGTGCTCATGGTACATTCTACAGGATAGATCATATGCTGGGGCACAAAACAGGTCTTAATATATTTAAAAACACTGAAATTATTCAAAGCACTTTCTCTGATCACAATGGGATGAAGCTGGATGTCAATAATTACCAAAGAATGAGAACATTCACAAATATATGGAGATTAAATAACACACTTATACAGCCAGTGGGTCAAAGAAGAAACTGCTAGAGAAATCAGTAGCTATCTGGAGATGAATGAAAATGAGGATACAACATATCAGAATGTTTGGGATGCGGCAAAGGCTGTGCTGGGAGGAAGGCTTATTGTCCTAAATGCCTATATTAAAACATAAGAAAGAGCAAAAATCGAGGATTTAACAGCACACCAGGAGGAACTTGAGAAAGAACAGCAAAATAACCCAATGCAAATAGAAGAAGAGAAATAACAAAGATTAAAGCAGAGGTAAATGAGTGGGAGAACAAAAGAACAATAGAATGAATCAATAAAACCAAAAGTTGGTTCTTTGAGAAAAGCAATAAAATTGATGGGCCACTAGCAAGAATGACAATGAAAAAGAGAGAGAGGTGCAAATAAACAAAATTAGAAATGAGAAGAGGTGCATTACCACAAACCCTGAAAAAATGAAAGAAATCATCAGAGGATACTATGAACAACTATATGCCAAAAAACTAGACAACTTAGATGAAATGGACAAATATCTGGAGACACAAAAGCAAGCTGCAACTGACTCGGGGAGAAATAGAAGATCTCAACAAATCAATCACAAATAAAGAGAATCAATCAGTCATCAAAAATCTTTCTACAAAGAAAAGCCCAGGGCCAGATGGATTCATAAGGAAATTTTATCAAACATTCCATAAATAACTAATACCAATCCTGCTCAAACTTGTCCAAAAAATTGAGGAAAAAAGGAACTCTACCTAACTCATTTTATGAAGCTAACATCACTTTAATACCAAAACCGGATAAAGACACTATAAGAAAGGAAAACTACAGGCCAATCTCCCTAATGAACATAGGTGCAAAAATTCTCAATAAAATACTAGCAAATCGAATCCAACAACACATTAAAAGAATTATACACCATGACCAAGTGGGGTTTATACATGGAATGCAAGAATGGTTCAACACAAGAAAATCAATTAATGTAATACAGCACATTAACAAATCGAAAAGGAAAAATCACATGAACATCTAGATTGATGCTGAAAAAACATGTAACAAAATTCAGCATCCTTTTCTGATAAAAACACTCCAAAAGATTGCAATCAAAGGTAACTACGTCAATATAATAAAGGGAATATATGAAAAACTGATAGCGAGCATCATACTCAATGGAGAGAGTCTGGAAGCCTTCCCCCTAAGATCAGGTACGAGACAAGGATGCCCACTGCCACCAACTATTATTCAACATTGTGCTAGAAGTTCTAGCTAGAGCAATGAGGCAGGACAAAGAAATAAAAGGCATCCAAATTGGAAAGGAAGAAGTAAAGCTCTCATTATTTGCAGATGATATGATGGTATACTTGGAAGATCCTGAGAAATCTACAGCAAAGTTACTTGAGCTAATAAGCAAATTCAGCAAGGTGGCAGGATATAAAATTAATGTGCAAAAATCAGTAACATATCAATACACAAGCAATAAACTAGCTGAGTTGTTAGCTAAGAAAAAACTTCCATTCAAAATAGCAACTAAAAGAATCAAGTACTTAGGAATGAACTTAACCAGTGATATAAAGGACTTGTACACAGAAAGCTACATTTAGAAAACATTGCTAAAAGAAATTAAAGGAGATCTAAATAGGTGGAAAGACATTCCCTGCTCATGGATAGAAAGGCTAAATATAGTTAAGACTTGAATTGTCCCCAAATTGATCTACAGATTCAACACAGTACTGATCAAAATTCCAATAACTTACTTTGAAGATTTGAAAAAGCTCACTACCAAATTCATCTGAATACCTAAAAGCAGCCTAAAAAAGAAGAACAAAGTGGGAGGATTAACACTCCCTGAACTTAAAATGCATTATGAAGCCACAGTGGTCAAAACAGCATGGTACTGGCACAAAGACAGAAGCTCTGACCAATGGAATTGAATTGAGAGTGCAGAAATAGACCACCAAATCTACGGTCAACTGGTTTTTGACAAGGCCCCCAAATCCTCTGAACTGGGACAAAATAGTCTTTTCAATAGTTGGGCATGGAGGAACTGGATGGCAATAGCCAAGAGAATGAACAAGGACCCCTAAGTTACACCCTACACAAAAATTAACTCAAAGTGAATGAAACACCTAAATATACGGGACTAGCACCATAAACTTTCCAGAAGAAAATGTACGGAAATATCTGTAAGACCTAGTCATAGGAGGTAACTCACTAAACTTTACACCCAAAGCAAAGCATCAGAAGAAAAAATAGATAAATGGGTGCTCCTCCACCTCAAAACACTTGGTCAAAAAAGTGGAGGCAGCCAAATCAATGGGAGAAAGTATTTGGAAATCACTTATCAGACAAAGGTTTGATTTCCTGAACATACAAAGAAATCATATAACTCAACAACAAAAAAAACAAACAACCCAATTATAAAATGGGCTAAAGATATGAATAGGCTGTTTTCTGAAGAGCAAATACAGATGGCTCAAAAGCACCTGAAGAGATGCTCATTTTCACTGGCTATAAGGGAAATGCAGATCAAGAATACAGTAAGATACCACCTCACACCTATAAGAATGGCTGCTATTAAACAAACAGGAAACTATAAATTTTGGACAGGATGTGGAGAAACTGGGACACTTACGCAGTGTTGGTGGGAAGGTATAATGGTGCAGCCACGATGGAAGACTGTTTGGCAGTTCCTTAGGAAACTAAATGTCAAGTTTCCCTTTGACCCAGCAATATCACTACTTGGTATATACCCAGAAGAGTTAAAAGCAATGAAACAAACAGACATTTGCACACCAATGTTCATACCAGCATTATTTATAATCACCAAAAGATGGAAACAAACCAAATGCCCATCAACAGACAAAGTGGAACAACAAAATGTGGTATATGCATATGATGGAATATTATACAGCAGTAAGGCAAAATGACGTCCTGAAGCACATGACAAGATGGATGAGCCCTGAAGACATAATTCTGACTGAAATTAGCCAGACACAAAAGGACAGATACTGTATGATTTCACTTTTATGACCAGCATAAAGGTATAATCAGAGGCTTATAATACAGAATACAGGGGACTTAGAAATACACAGAAGCTAGAGATGGGTGAACTGTTAGTTAATGAGGTTGAACTCCAGTGTGAGGGAATAGATAGGGGCGAAGGTGATTCTCTAGTGGGTCTAGAAGTAACATTACCATGCTGAAGATGAACATGGTTGAAAGGGGTTGTACAGACCTACGTGTCCCACTGAATAACACTAGAAATATGAATTGGTTCTCGTAAGAATTACTTCAAAGATATGATCCTTGTATGAAGAGTGTTTAAGTCCAGGGTACAAGGGGAAAACTGCTATTGCATGCTATGAACTATGTTCAACAGGAAACCATCAGCACTACCACAGCAACAGCAGAGGTAAATAATGGGGGGAGGGACAAGAGTTAAGAGGTTTAGATTTCCTATTTAGTGAGGGTGTGCTTATTGGTTTTCTTTCTTTTGGGAACAATGAAATTATCTAAAATTGAGAATTTTGGTGGACTGTGGACTTTGGGCCCTCTACATGATGCCCAGTGAATGCAGGGGCTGAAGGATGCACTGACGGAGAAGTAGAAGGGTGAACGATGGTGTATACTTACGAACGAAGGTTGTGCTGCTACAAAAAGGAACATCGTGAGGCATGGAATCATGTGAATGAACATATGGGACATTTGGGAAATGAAATAAGCAAAACAAAAGAACAACGATGGTATGGTCACCTTTAGAAAATGCTTATAAGAAAACAGGGGCCTAGATTGTAAGCTTTTAGAGCAGACACATTAAATCCGGAGTGGTGATTGTTATTTCTGGATTTTGAGAGGCTATTATATATATATAAACTGATATTTAGAGATAGTGAAGTCAAACAGGTGGGGGTTAAAGTAATTCAGAACATAGGGGTAAGGAGACAGTACTGTAGTTAAGAACCACACATACTCTTAGAGAACAATGGAAGAAAGCTTTATTTTATCTAAAAATGAAATTTTGTGCAGTACATAATCTACTTAAACCTATCTGTATAGCTCATTTGAGCAACTGAAATATAGGGAGCACAAAATAAGAAAGAGGTCCTTTAATCTTGTACAGTTTATCATAGTGCCTGGAAATATCCTGGAGTATATTAAGCAGATAACAAAAAAGTATTGGCAAAGTCCCCTTTGGGATGGAAGAAAGACTATGGAACTATTAAACCTTACCATCAGGGAATCCCTTGATACTGTGTCAAACTTTAGGGACACCCAAATCAATAGGCCATGCCCTCGATCACGAGGCTTACTCTTGTGAAGCTTATGTAAGTAGCAGAGAAGCTTAGACTACCTATAGGAATGCCTAAGAGTTACTTCTGGAGGACCTCTGTTGTTGCTCAGATGTGGCCTCAGTCTCTTTAAGTCCAACTCTGCAAGTGAAATCATTGCCCTCCCCCCTACATGGGACAAGACTTCCAGGGGTGAAAGTCTCCCTGGCAACTTGCGAGATGACCCCCAGGGATGAATCCAAACCTGGCACCGTGGAATCAACAATTCCATCCTGACCAAAAGGGGGGAAATAATAAAGTATCAGTGGCAGAGAGAGTTCAAGTAGAGTCAAGAGGCTACTCTGAAGGTTGCTCTTATGCAAGCTTCAGGTAGACCTTGCTACCTATCATAACCTGCCAAACCCCAACCAGAACCATTCCAGCCAATCCTAAAGAACACCTAGTTCCATCTCCCTACCCCATATTAGTGACAGACCTCTGCAATATGAAAAATTTAGAATTGCCATAGCCCAAACACCCCTAAAGAGAGGGATGGAAAGTAAAGGTGGTGGTGGAGTTATACAGAGAAGAGAGGATTTAACAAATGAATATGAATGCTGAATCATTAAATTGATATCTTTTAGCTACCGGTATTTTAGAGCAGCTAGAAGTAAAAGCCCAAAGTTCTGAAATTGTAACCCATGTCAAAGTCTGAAATATGTTCTACAACTAATTGTGGTGCTGTGCTCAGAAATTTATAGCTTTTTTGTATATATGTTATTGTTCACAAAAAAAAAAGGAAAAAAAGTCGATTGTGATGATAAAAAAGTATTTAAGCCCTCTAGCCTCCTATATTCTGGAGCAGCTAGAAGAAAAAATATGAGAGGATCGTATGGTAGCCCATGACAAACTCTGGGATCTGTCCTATAACCACTTTTTGAAGAGTGCTTTGAAAACTATTGCTTTTTTATTTCTTTGCTTTGTATATATGTTATACTATACAATAAAAAGTTTAAAAATAAAAAAATATGTAAATAAATAAAATTTAAAAATATATATTTAAGCCCTGTAGCCTCCTATATTCTGGAGCAACTAGAAGGAAAAATCTGAGAGGATGGTATGGTAGCCCACGACAAACTCTGAAATCTGTCCTGTAACCACTTGTGGAAGAGCGTTTTGAAATCTGTTGCTTTTTTATTTCTTTGCTTTGTACATATGTTATACTACACAATAAAAAAAGTTAAAAAAAAAAAAAAAGGTAACTAGCTCCAAACTTTGAGGGTTCCGAGACATTTTTTAACCTGGGACCTGGTATCTTTGTAACTGATTTTAAAAGCTCATGCTGAATAGAATCTGGAGAATATTTTCTATCACAGAATGGAATGGTGAACCCTGATGAATTGAAAATGTGTTCCTCTTTGTCATCTCTATAGGCATGATTTTACCTGGTTTACTTAAACTCCTTCCCATCCTATTAACTTATAAACACATTCCATTTTCCTTCTTGATGAACTTTGAATCTGTTCAACCCAAAGTGCAGCAAGCTGTAAGCACATGCTT
Source organism: Tamandua tetradactyla (assembly GCF_023851605.1). Taxonomy (NCBI): domain Eukaryota; kingdom Metazoa; phylum Chordata; class Mammalia; order Pilosa; family Myrmecophagidae; genus Tamandua; species Tamandua tetradactyla. Next base: position 81,914,239 of record NC_135343.1, read on the forward strand.
CCTCGACTAGCTACAGTTTTATTCTCTTTGGCACCTTAAGGTAAAATCTGGTAAAAAAAAAAAAAGTGTCCTCTAGAGCACTTCTGAATCCATGACTAGTCAATTGTGGCCTACATTAGCCCAATAAAGACTCCCAGTTATTAAAACTAATACAGAACATGCCTCTTACCATGTGGCAAAGAAAAATTACCACGGTCAGTACCAAAGTGTTTGAATGTTATTTTAAAGATCTTTTTTTGAAGAAATAACATTTTTAAATGGGGGAAAATGACATGCTCTGATTTCTTTTATTTAAACCAATGTCTTAATAAGGTGATATTTGGGGGGTTCTTTTTTTTTTTTTCTTTTTCTTTTTGGATGACCTGGGTGCATGTACAGACCCCCACCCTCAGAAAAAAATTAAAATAAAAAATAATACTAAGCATAAGCATTCTGTCATAGACAGATGACTTCATTTCATTGTCATGCGTTTAGTGGTCTTAATAGACAGTTGGCCGTCCTTTCTGCACAGACTTACAGTCCAACAGAAGCCTTGAGTATCATTTTTCAAAAGTCCACAATGTCAATATTCGCAGTCTTAAAACCTATCGAAAAAGTAAAAAAAAAAAAACCTAGAGAAAAACGTGATTCACTCAGATGCTTAGGTGCGTATCGCGCAGGTAGCTGGTCATCTGCTCCAGCTGAATGCATCCTACGGGTCTTTTATGTCTCAGATGGGCATTTGGTTACAGCCCTATAAAACACTTCTGGACTGACAGTGCAATGGCAGTGCTCTAGGGGACCAAAGTCTCCGGGCCTCCATGACCTAGGGGGGACCCCAAACGACTTCTCGGGGAGAGCTTCTGCCCGGCCCAGAGAGGCTGCCTCTGCTTACCCCAAGCGCGGGGCGCGCGGGCAGGAGGCGCGCGCTTGAACGCCCGGCCTGCGCCTTCCTCGGTCGTCCGTCTGCCCCGAGCCGACAGGCCCTGTCTGGCCGCTTCGCTGGGCGCACCGGGCCCCCTTCTTCAACCCCAGCGCTAGAGCCTCTCCGGGGTGGGCCATGGGGAGAGCACGAGGTAGGGAGGCCCAGGAGTCACCGGGCAGGGGCGGGAACCCGCCGTCTGGGCGCGCGCGAGGCCCGCAGCGCGCTGGGGCCCAGGTGAGCCAGGAGCCGGGGTCAGCGACCGCCCCGAGGTTGCCGCCTGCCCCCGCTCCAGGGCAGCCCCCGCGGGCCACGGCCCTGGTGGCGTTGCTGGTGCCCGAGGGGAACGTCGGAATCCGCTTCAGCTCGCCGGGCCCGCCGTGAGGTGGCCGCAGCTCCGACCCGCCCTGGAAAAGGCGGCCGGTTGCTGTCCCCTCCCTCGGGGCTGCGGAGGACAGCCGAGGGGCTGCATGTGCTGGGAGGGTCAAGAAAGGACGGCGTCGGGGAGCCGCGGAAGACGGCTGGAAAAGACGGACTCGAGAAACTCCCCTCCGGCCACCTCTCCCCAACCCCTACCCCCAGGCAAAGGTAGCTTGAGCCGGGGGAGAGCATGAGACAGTTGGGGCAGACCGCCTGGGGTAAGGGTTTACCTGCTGCAAGTAGGAGAGGGTATCTTCCTAGGAAACAGGGGCAAACAAACTCCTGTAAAAGGGGGACACCCAAGGCCACAGGCAAGCACAAGCCCAGGACGAGACACTGGCCCAGAAAGGACGGGGGCCCTGGGGCTTTGCATTTGCTCTGGGTGGGTCTTCCTGAGAGAAGGGCTGAGACGCAGCAAAATCTCCGTCATCTCACCGGTTGGTTACCAACTCAAAAAACCAACATCTCAGGCCATAAATCCCAGAGCTCACATTTTTCAGTGTTAAAACTGCAGTCAGCAACAAAACAAGGAAACAGGAAATGATGGCCCAACCAAAGAAGAGGATAAAAATTCAGAAAACACCAACAAGGAAGGCCAGTCTGTGGACACACCGGAGAGAGACTTTATAAAAACGATTTTCAATATGCTCAAGGAGATGAAGGAAAATAGAGTAGAAACTAAAGTATGTAAGGAAAGCAATGAATGAACGATATGAGATTCTCAATAGAGAGATAGAAATTTTAGAAAGGAATCAAACAGAACGACTGGAGTTGAAGGCCACAATAAATGAAATTTAAAAATAATAATAATAATAAAAAATTCCCAGGAAGATTTAAATAGCAGATTACAGAAATTGATGAGCTCCTACTAAAATTCATATGGAAACACGGAGTACCCCAAATAGCCAAAACACTCTTGAAAAACAACAAAGATGACAGTTCACACGTCCCAATTTCAAAATTTATCATAAAACTACAGCTAAAAAGTCAGTGTGTTAAAAAAATTAGTGTGTTACTGGCAAAAGGGTAGACATAAAGATCAATGGACTAGAATCGACAGTCCAAACTTTTTCATTTATGGTCAATTAATTTTCATGAAGGGTGCCAAGAAAATTTAATGGGCAAAGAATACTCTTTTCAACAAATTAGACACCCACATATGAAAAAATAAATTTGGATCCTGCCTCATACCAATAACAAATTTAACTTAAAAATAGATCAAAGAACTAAATATAAGTGCTAATACTATAAATTTCTTAGAAGAAAATGTAGGTGTAAATTTTATGACCTTGGGTTAGACAATGATTTCTTAGCTATGACACCAAAAGCACAAGTGACAAATGAGAAAATAGATAAACTAAACTGTATGAGTCAGAGTTCTCCAGAGAAACAGAACCAATAGGATGAGGAGATTTATTATGGGAATTGGCTCACAGAACTGTGGAGACAGGCAAGTCCAAATTCTGTGGGTCAGGCAGCAAGCTGGAAACCCCAATGAAAGTGAAGTTTCCCCTGGAGAAGCTGGCTGACTGAAGAAAACACAGATACTCTTCTTTCTGACTTCTTTTTTTTTTTAATTAATTAATTTATTTTTGGAGGGTGCATGGTCCAGGAATCGAACTCGGGTCTCCCACATGAAAGGCAAGCATTCAACCACTGAACCACCCGTGCACCCCTTTCTGACCTCTTAAATCTTCAGTTCTAAAATCCCCAGCTATTTGGATGAGAAGACTCCACTCATTGCTGAGGGTAATCTACTTTGTTAATTGTAGATACAGTCACTCGTAGATGCAATCAACTGATTTTATATGCAAGTCCATCTGTGAAATACCCTCACAGTAATAATCAGGCCAGAGCTTACTTGACAAAACAACTAAACAGCATAACCTAGAGAAATTGACATATAAAATTAACCGTCACATGGACTTAATCAAAATTAAAACCTTTTGTGCTTCAAAGGACACTATCAAGTTAGTGAAAGACAACCCACAGAATGGGAGAAAATTTTTGTAAATCAAAAAGTTGATAAGGGCTTGTATCAAGAATGTAAATTGTAGTTACTCTTTTAGCTCAACAATAAAAAGTCAGATAACCCAATAAATGTGCAATGGATTTTAATCATTATTTCTCCAAAGAAAAATAAGCAATTTGTCAAAATGTTCAACATTATTAATCATAAAGGTAATGCAAATTAAAACCATGAGATACTACTTCACAGCCATCAGGATGGCCATAATCAAAATGACATTCAATAACAAGTGTTGGCATGGATGTAGAGAAATTGGAACCCTCATACGTTACTGGCAGGAATGGAGCATAGTGGAGTTACTTTGGAAAACCGTTTGGCAGTTTCTCCAATAATTAACATCTAACCTAGCAACTCCATTCCTAGGTATATAGCCAAGAGAATTGAAAACCTATGTCCACCAAAAACTTGTATGTGAATGTTCATAGCAGCAGTATGCCTACAAGCCAAAAAGTGAGCACGACCTAAGGAGCTATCCACTTAGGAATGGTTAAACAAAATGTGAAATAACCATACAATGGAATGTTATTTATCAACGATAAGGAATAAAGTACTGATTTATATATACTATAACATGGATGACCATTGAAAAGAATCCAGTCACAAAAGACCACATGTGGTGTGACTCCATTTATATGAAATATGCAGAATAGGTCTGCCCTACAGGCCTTGGACTCTACATCTCCATGGTTACCTAAACACATTCGTAAATTTTATATTTACAGATATCTCCTGCTGATTCTGCTTCTCTAGAGACCCTAGCTAATACAAGAGGTAGTGAAAATGTTCTGTGTTAGTTGCACACATGAAAAAGAGTGAATATCTGACACATGTGACAACATGGATGAGCCTTGGAGACATCTGTGAAATAAGCCAGAAACAAAAGGATCTAAATTGTATGATCTCATTGATGAAACCCGTTGATGAAAAAATTAGAAGAAGCAAATTCATAGACTTAGAAACTAGACTGTACGTCACAAGGGCCCAGAGTGTGCATGGGGAAACAGGGAGTTAATTCCTCAGTTTCTGCTTGGGGTAAAGGAAAACTTGGTAATGGACGGTGGTGATGGTAGCACAACACTGTGAATGAAATTAACACCACTGATTTATATATTTGAATGTGAGTAAAAGTGGAAATTCTTAGGTTGTATATGTTAGTAGAATTTTTCAAAAAAGGACCGACCGTACAGCAGAGTGAACCCTAATGTAAACTATATTAATAGTACAATTATGATACCAATGTTTCATCAGTTGTAGCAGAGGTATCACCCTAATGCAGAGTGTTAATAATAGGGAGAACTTTGCGTGTAAGGGGGTGTATATGAGAACTCTGCAATTTCTGCATGATTCTCCTGTAGACTTACAAATTCTTCAATAATAAATAAATAAATTTAAATTAATTAATTGAAATAATTCCAAATCAGTCTTTACGTCTGGGGATTTATCAAAGTTTGCCCTATTATATAATTATTTCTTAGCATATATAATCTTAACATATGTAGCCATACATGTTGGTGATACTTAAAGACAGGAATTACACACAATTTTCTGACAATTACGCATTCCTAAGAGCCTTCAAGATGCCTTGAGTAGACCCCAGAACCACCAATTCAGCCTTTCCCACTTACTTTCTCTGGGAATTAGAGCGGTTGCTCGCCAAGTAATTAGAACCAAGAGTTTGTTTATAGCAAAGCTGATTTTTTTCCATTCCTTGTCTGAAGAGCCACTTTGCTAGAGTGTTTGCCAACAGGAGTTTGGTCAATCAGCTATCTGTTGGGCTGATTTTCCAGGTTTCCCAGGCCCCTCCTAACCAATAAGCCAAGCTTTACTGTCCGCCATCCCCCTCTGCCTCCTCTGCCTCAACTGAACTCCTGCATCTCCTACTTTTTATATTTGGAACTTTGCAACCAACCAATGAACCCTTTTCCCATTTTTTGGAGTCCTGGTCTAGCTCCAGGTCAACAGTTACCTCTGCCTTCTGCTTTGGCACCATACATTCTTCCGTTCATTCACTTAGGTGTTCAACAAATGCTCATCAAGTACCTGGTATATACTTTGTTCCAGATGCCCTATTGCCCTGATTCCTTTTTATGCTTATTCACCGATGTGGAAATGGAGTGTTTGTTTGCTTATGCAGCTAAAGGAATATATGTTACATAGATAAAAATGTTAGAGGAATTTATGTTTGTACTTGCTAATACCTGGCAATAAGCCAGCAGACTCACTGATTAATAATTTCCATATCTGAAGGATCTTGGAGAATGGATCAACTCTTTTCATCTACTATAGGCACAGGTATTTTAATCAATTCCAATTTCAAATACATTTTGCAATTTAAACAAATTGCCATCTGTTGCTTAGGATATACTGGTATGGCTTCGGTCTTCCTGTTACCTTCACAGCTTAAGTCAGAAAAGAAAAAAAAATTGTTGAGCATTAACATCTTGTTTATATATGTATTCATGCAGTGTGATTACTGGCAGCTTTCCAGAAAATTTGGCCTAGTTTCCAAAAGCCTCTTCAGTCTGTCATATTAAAAGAAGTGCAATAATTAAATTAATTCAAGAATTTGATTATTTTCACCTATTTTTTTCTCTTTAATAGTGTAACAAAAGCCTTCATTCCCATTCTGAGAGGGCCCCAGGATACCAGTGTGCTTTATAATGAGGTGAGTTCCGTGAGCCTAGCCAGGTGCGCTTTCTCCAGGTACGTGGCTACCTGGAGGCAGCCTCCAGTTTCAAAAGAAGCAGTGTCTGAGCTCAGAGCTTGCTCAAGCCTGCCACGCTCTCTCACTTCTCAAACAACCATTACTCCTGTTTTCAAGCATCTGCCTGGAAAGAAGAACAGAATTTTTCTTTTAATCAAGTCACATTTGATCTTCAAGTACAGCTGTCCATTTTGCTGTGGTGCCTCTCTGATTGTTTGTTTGGTCCGTCAGGAACAGGCTTTTCAGAACTCTCTTTAGCCTGAAGATTCAAATGTTTCTAAATCCTGAAACCAGTTCAGGTAATCGTAGAGCAGGAAGTCTCCTTACAGTCTTGCTGTTGAGGATTTAGTTCATGGACCAGTAGTGTCAGCACCACTTAATTCTTATAGAAATGCAAATTATTAGACCCCACTCCAGGCCTATACTGAATGAGCATCTCTGGGGGTGGGGCCCAGGAATCTGAATTTTAACAAGCCCCCCAGGTGATTCTGATGCTCCCTGTAGTGGAAGGACCCATGCCTTGTTTGTTATCAGTGCAGTCCTTAGTACTGAGATCCTGGCCTGCAGCCTGTCTACCTCTTTTCCAGACTCGCTGACCTGGATTCTGGCCCCACTGTTTCTTGTCCCCTGTCGCTCTGTTTCTCCTAGATTACGCTCCTGATTCCAGCCTCCTGATCTCTCTGCCTTGGGCTCCATATCTGCATACTCCTTCCTGCTTTTACTCTCTCTTCTGAACTCAGTCTCTAAAGAGATTGCTTATGATAGCCACGAGTCCTTCCTGCTGCCCTTGCATGCTTTGTTCCAACCTACCTCCCCGCCTGCAGCTCTTCCTGACCTACCTGCAGAGTGAAAGCTACACAGAAGAGCTGGGAACGCAGGGCCCTCATTAACCCACTTCTACCTATTCTCTGTGCCCATTCTCCACAGCCACCAGTTATTTTCCTAAAGAACAAAATGGTTATTGTCATCCTCTGCCCAGAAACTCCTGTGGAATTCCAGATTTCTGCAGGAAAAAGTCCAAACACCTTAGCATACCATCCAAAGCCCTTCTCAGCCTGCAGCCATCCACATCCATAACTTCAGAGCTGTTGCCCCTCCCACCCAGCCTTACACTTCTGCCAGTTCATTTGACCTAATGTGTCTGACAATCCATTTGCAGGCCTCTGTGCCTTTGTACCCACTATTTCCGCTGCCTGCATCACCCCTCTCCCAGCTTCTCCAGCAGACAAATGTCTATTATAGATAGCAGGTAAATTGTCAGCTCGGTTCAACTGCTATCCCTTTGGCAAGGTCTGTTCCAGCTTTTCCAGGCTGGGATATGTGCATTCTCCTCTAGGTACCTTGAAAACTATCATTATTTCACCACTTGAGAGCTGCATTTAAATTGTCAGTTTATACATCTTCTTTACATTCTGTAAGCTGTTTGTGGGTAAAGATAGTGTTTAGTCTTAATTGAAATACCGAGAGCCTGGCATAGGGAGGGCTACATTACAGACATGCAATAAATACTATCAAATGTAAGTTAAACCACCAATTGTAACCAATGATCCATACAAATGCAGGGTATTGGTGGAGAGGTGGTGTAGTAGAATCCTGTATTTTATGCGTGATTGTTCTGTAAACCCACAACTTCTCTAATAAAAAAATATACTATCATATGAATACTCAAATTCTTAAGAAGTGTGCCCCAAGGAATATTTTTTATAGTCCAAGTCACCTTATTGCTGTAAAAAGGAAGCTTGCTTCATAAAGGGACATGAGGTAAATCTCTTTGTAAATCGGAGATCTATCTTGTAAAAACTTGCTTTTTAAATATCTAATGACCAACATCTAATTTCTCTGTGTAGTAAGATATATATCCCAGTATGGTTGCGTGCCTATTATAGTTTTAAGAATATCTGAAATTTCTATTATCTTTCTAATTCCATAAGTTCCTTGACCAAAATCTTCTGAGTACCTTGGGACTTGTTTTATTCTGACTTCTGGTAGAATAGGGGGAAAAAGACAAAAGATAGTAAATGAGCCACAGCTCAGTTAGTGTATATGTAGGATTTTTCATTTTTAAGATCTTGGTAATAAAAAAAATTAAAAAATAAGAACTTGGTAAAGCATATTTTCTAGTATATGCAATCAAAACGTGCAGATCTTTATGAAGAGAGACATGTTATAAATAACATATATTTATAACATAAAGAAATACTCCATGCCATCTAAAGTATGTATATGGTAGTTTCATGTCTCATTTCACTTAAGCCAGACAGCAAGCCTGTAATTTTTATTTTATAGATGAAGACCATCTCGCAGTCTTTTTAACTAGTGCCTTCTAGAGCTCTGCAGCTGTGCAGTGTACAACCCGCACAACTGTTCATGACGGCCTTGTTGAAAAATAAAGGATCTATCCTTCGTCACAAAGAAAGGCCTCTCCTGGCTCTTAATTAGCCCTCTGCCAGACCAGTGATTTAACCCTGGCTGCATATTAGACCAATTAACCAGGATCTCTCAGGGTAGGGAACAATTATTGCCTTTTTTTTCAGAGCTCCCAAAGTATATCCAATGTGGAACAAAGATTGAGAACTAATGCTGTATATCAATAGTTCTTATCAGGACAGCATCATCCTTAGAGGGAATTCTCAGAATTCATGGAGGTGGGTTTTGTGGTTACAGTGAATGTGGGAGACAGTTGCTCCTGGCACTCAGCAGGCAGACTCTGTCTTATGTTCTACACCACTTTTTTAATGCTGGAGTTTTCATGTAGTTAAAAATAATTGTTTCTAGTTATCTTGTCCTAGAGTTTAGCTCTATTTTACATATACACAAAGTATTTTTGTACAGTTTTAATATATTCTGAATTTTTCAGGAATACAACCATTAAGTAAATAGAAGATTGTTCCTTTTTGAATTCAGAACTATACGAAGAGCTCGTCACCATTTTAGAAAGAAAAAAAATGACTAAAAGCAATACTGTTCCTGGAATTTAAGTTGCCATCATAACACACCTGATTCAGTCTGCATCTGTAGCTGTTAAATTCACAGGGGTGCTATGGATATATGTAAGCAAATGTCTGTTTCGCTATTTCTCCTGGTGTAATTATGTCTAAGCACTTACGTATTGAAATGCATAGCATTTTTTAAAATGCTTTTTTTGATTTCTCATTGTATTTTAGTCATAAAAATATATTGGTTTTTAAAAATTATGTGCCTTTGAAGATTAGGTTATCTTCATATTATGTTATACACTACATGTAAAAAAATTAAAGGGAGCCTTACAAAATATTATTATTAAAAGGGGCCCTTGGGTCTGAAATGGTTGAGAATGGTTGCCATATGTGGTGCTGTCTCTCATCACGTTGTTGTCTCAGAAAAAGTAAATTTAAAGCCCTACCTTACTTGGTTCCAACGCATATACTTTTCCTGAATTTAAATTAAGCTCAAAACCTTATTCCTCGTTCTTATTTGAGGATAAACTACAAGCGCCCTGAAGACAATACATGTGTGTGTGAATAAGACTCTGTCCACAGCCTGGCAGGAGAGCGCACAGCATCACACCATCTAAAACTGCCTCTTAGGAATTTTCAGTTGACTTTTCTTAATCAGATTTCTGTTATTTTGTCCATTTATTTCTTAATGAATCTTAGTCGACCAATACAGTTTTAGTATAACATCTTTGCGTTCTATTTCTCCATCCCACTTCCCCACCCACTGTCGTGCTCCAACTCGACTCTGTCGCCACAGTAGCGTCTCTGAAATCAGTTATAGGCATCCTGTTTTCTGCTCACAGCCTCCTATGCTTACAGTCCACCTACTCTGGAGCTCCCACCCCATGATTCACTGAGACCTCTAACTCATTGATTAGCGCCTCCCTCACTTTCTCAGCCTCTCTCCCCCATCTCTCCACCCCAAGACAATGCCCTGGTGTCTACCAGCTTGTTCCCCTTCAGGGGCCTGGCACTGGCTATTCCCTCTGCAGAAATGCTCTTCTGCCTCATACTTGAATGGTTTACCTGCAGCCATTCGTATGTCAGCTCAAAGCTCAACTACTCAAAGAAGTCTTCTCTAACTACCCCAACCAGTACAGCGGCTCAGCCCATCTGAAATGTCCATTCTATCATCCTGTTTTAATTCTCTGTAAAAGCACTTATCACTAATAAGATTTGTTTCTTGCTGATTTACAGTCTGTGTCTATTCATTTTAATGTAAAATCCATGAAAGCAAAAACCTTGTCTGTCTTATTTATTGAGAAACTGTGCCAGATGGCAGAGTAAGCACTCAATAAATATTTCAAGAAGATAAGGAGGAAGGGAAGAAGGAAGGAAGGGAGGGACGGAGGGAGGGAGGGAGAGAAGGAGGGAAGAAGAAAACACATAAAGTAAATGTCAATAAAGCAGCATTTCCCCCATTTTTAAAGTAAGTACATGAGGAGAGTATTTTAGAAAACAATAGAAGTAATGATTATGATGATTTGACAAGCTTCTGACTCTCCTGATTCCCCTCAGGGAAAGCTAAGCATTTCTCCTTTGCACCATGACAGCGCCTTCTCCAAGCCCATATAGCAGCATTTCCCAACATGTGCTGCAGTTGTTTATTGATATAGCTGTTTCTCCTGATAAGCTTTGATCTCCTTGTAGGCAGAGAATGTATCTAACTCATATTTATAGCTCTGTTGCCTGACGCAGGGTCTGGAAAATAGTATAAGCTCAATAAATACTGGGGAATAAATGGGAAAGGAAAGAAAGGAAAGTAAACAGAATAATGATGTTAGAAGTAGGAGTTTTGATAAATCCCTCTCTTTTTTTAAGGCTGTTGTTTGCCCAAGTAATTGTAAATGGATGCAATAACGCATATACTTAGAGGTAAGTTAGTATACCATGGAGGTTGAGAGCATGGCTTCTAGAGGCAGGGTATCTACGTTCAAATCCTGGTGTAACCACTTTCTAGCCAAATGACTTTGAACAAATTACTTAACCTTCCAGTGCCTTAGTTCCTTCATCTGTAAAATGGAGATAACAAAATTTACCTCATATCGTTGTATGAGAAATAAAGGAGTTAATATATGTGCATAAGTTCACCTAAATGTATAATAAGCCTCCTGAAAACTTAATAGATTAAAATAACAATTATTATCTTGTGATTTTTTTGGATTGGCATTTGCCCTGAGCTCAGCTAGCTGGTTCTTCTGCTGACTTCACCTTGGCTCATTCATGTGGCGGCGGTCAGCTGCGGTCTGGTTGGCCCCAGACCACCTCATTCATATGTCTTGCCATTGGCTTGGGCAACTGGGCCATGTATCTCCAGCATGTAACAGTATGTCTAGTCCAGACATGTCGCGTAGTGGCTTGTTACTAAAAGCAGGAAAACCGAGGGCATACACCAATACCCAAGCACTGCTCCAGCCTTTTCTTACTTTACATTCACTGATAACTCATTGGCCAAAACAAATCACAATGGCCGCATCCAAAGAAAAGAGCAGAAAAATAGACTGTACTGATGGGAAGAGCTTCAAAATATTGTGTTCATTTATGAAAAATTTACTATAACACATAAAATACCTAGAATAGTGGCTAGCACATATTAAGCATTATGCAAGTACCAGTTAACATTGCATGTGGCAGTACTAGTGCAGATGCTTTATAACCCAGCCCCTTATTGCACCTACTCAGAGTGAAAATTGAAGTAAATTACAAAATTAGAAATAGAGAAAGGAAGTGGAACCATAATGGAATGTTCTCACTCAGTTTTATTATATGGAAAAAAAATTGGTAATTCTACAAAACATCCAAAGACAAACTCCACTTAAAGAAGCTGTATGGATTTCCGTACTTCAGCAGTGGAGTGGAGGACACCAGATCATGGGGTTCTGCATTCAAACTACTTAGGTTAGAAGTCTAGGTCACTACTTACTAGAGGTAACCTCAGATAGATCACCTAACCACCTTAAACCTCAGTACTTTCTGCATTGGTAGAACTGGAGAAACAGTGAATTTTAATTTCTAATGAAGATTTTAATTAGGTCTTTGCAGGACTATATTAGGTATAATATATAAGGCGCTCCTAGCAAAATAGTGAGGCTTATGGATTGAATCATGTCCCCAGAAATCAGGTCCTAAGCCCCAGGCCTGAGGATGTGAACCCATTTGTAAGTAGAATCTTTGAAGATTCTATTCGATTTAGATGAAGCCAAACTGATTCAGGACTGACCTTAATCTAATGTAACTGGAGTCCTTATAAGCAGAGGAAACTGGGACATGGTTGTAGAAACTGAGTTATGGATTACCAGCAAGCCACCAGTACAGTGCTACATGGCCTACCAAAATTTTGATTTTGGATTTCTAGCCTCCACAACCATGAGACAAAAAATTCCTGTTGTCAGTGCTAGTTGTTATAGCAGCCCCAGCAAACTAAGACAGTGAGTATCCAATAAGTGTTAGTAATCATTAAAAAAAATCATGTAGAGTCAAAAGCAGCCTGGTACAGTTCAGAGGTGTTCAAAACTGGAGGCACACTGAAACTATCTGGGGAGCTTAAAAATACTGGTGCCTTGTTCCCACCCCAGGGCTCTGATGCAAATGAAGGCGGACTTTCGCATGGCGAGTTTTGAAACACCTGAGGTGGCTCTAATGTGCCACCAAGAATAAGAACCACCGGCCTTGTTGGAGGGGACAATAGAGGCGACCCACGCACTTCATTTCACAGATGAGGAAACTGAGACCCAAAGAGAGGGCAGGGGCTGTTTGAGGATGGACAGTTGATTGGTGGGAAAAGTGGGGATAAATCCAGGGCCCTGACTCCCACCCGTGGCTCTTGCCCTTTTTTTCCGGCTACTGTGAAGGTAGATTCACTCCTGGCTGTGATCCTTCTCAGCAAATACTAGGAGCTGGGAATGGGGAAGCTGGACTCCTGTTAAGTCTTTCTGACTCCAAATTCCATGCTCCTAAATTAACTCCAAAAAACCCCATTTTGGCCTCCTTGGTTTCAAATCCTCCCCATGCACTTTTAGGTTTGATTCGTAATAGGATTCAGATTCCTCCTGTGCTTGTGTGGATTAGGCCTTTATTTCATTTATTCAGCTTCCCTTATAGATGAAATTCCATCTTATATACATATCCATGCAAGCTCAGAGCTGTATTTCAAGTGTAGAAAAGTAATTATTTTCTTTCCTTCTTTTCTTCCTTCTTTCCTCCTGTCCCCTTTCTCTCTCTCCCTCCTCCTTTCCTCCTTTCATCTCTCCCCCAACTTCATTTATTACACTGTCCTTGACCATTTCGAGTCCTTTAAATCACGATAGGAATTTCCTCCCCCATTTAAATAGTCAGCGAAAATGGTAATGGTTCCTTGGTTCATAACAGCAATTCTGAGGAATTGCCAATAATAATCAGGGACCACTCCAGAGAGGGTCAGGGAAGACAGGGGAACTTGTGAAAGGTTGACCCATTAGGGCTAAGGGGAATGGTTGATTAGCAGGTGGTGTCAGGAATTTCTGAAGAGCAGGCAGAGTATTCAAAGAAAATTCCTTTTCTTTTTTCCCTCCAGCTTCAACCTTTGCAAATATTAGCCCTTTGTCATTTTCTCAAAGCTCCTAATTACCAAGATTGAAGGGAGCACATTCAATGAGCAAGAGAAAGGTGGGTACAGAAAAAGATTCTCAAGAACCCAGCCTTTTAAAAAATAAATGTATAATATATTCTTACACAAATGAAGCTGGATACTAAATTGAATATGCAATAAGAGCTCATCGTCTTAGTTTTCTTCTTATATATATGATTAATACCAAATGGTGGGATTATAGAGATTGCTTCTCAATTGCTGCTGATCTGTAGTTTTTGATTCTTCTATGATGAACGTATATTACTTATGTATCAAAAAAAAGCAATAATATCATTATTTTTAAAGTAAAACAAATGGCTAAATACTCACTTTTAGCCATTTCCTTGCAATCACTTTTCTAATATTCATTATCCCCAAACTGTTTTAATATGATATCTGGGATCTTAAGAGTGAAATGAAATTAACTGATTTCTAATCATGGATTTATTCACGCATGTATGCTTCTCTGTGCACAGGAGTTCAGGTCTATTGTATTTTTGGCCTTTATCCCAACCCCCACTTATCACTTTAGGCCAATTTATATCATTTCCCTGGCCTTCTCAGCATTTGTGACATTTTCAATTCCATCTGCAGATTTAATTAACGTGCTGCTTATTCACTCTTCCACATCACTGATAACAGACATAAAACTGGATCCAGTACTAACGGCTGCACCACCGAGTTACCCCCTACAACTGGACACATCCTTCTGCTTTACCTAGTTTTCAAGCCAAGCTGATTGAAACTGATTTTGCAAGTAAAATTCACTCAGACATTGCATCAAATGATTTATGAAGTCCACGCAGCCATGTGGTGTCGCATTAATCACAGACACCACAATAATCTATTTGTGTGCAGTGGTCCTCATAAATCGGAATAAAGTAAATTCCACAAGCGCATCTTCAGCTTTTGCGACAAGGCACATGGTATTATTCAGTGCGCCATCCACATAATGCAATGTTAGCAGACTTGCAGATTCCTGAGCTTGGTCAAGCAAGTAAAAATATGCATTCATTTACCAATGAACGCCAAAGCTAAAAAAATTACAGCTTGTTCATCCACTAGGTGAGAGAGTTTCTTTAGGGCTCAGCTCTCAAATTTTTTATGAAAGCTGATATAAATAAACAGAGCATATAAGAAGTACAACAATAAAGTGGTGAGATTATTTTAATAAACAATGTAGGATTTTACCTTCAAATAAATTTGAGCATTCAAATGCTGTCAACTATTAGCAGACTGTGCTTATTTGATGAGGTTATGAAACAATTTCGTAAATTCTCTTTTGGTATTGATCTGTGTTTTACCTAACAAAAGAATGTCTTTAGTTATGGCAAGCTTATTTCATTTCTTGAAAACAGTCCAAAATTATTACAAACATATCCAGTAAAAATCATGAAAGATTCAGTTAGATAGTTATATTTTTTTAAAAATGCGAACAGATTTGTTGTTTTTTCCTAATTATAAAAGAATACTTGTTATAAAGTAAAAATTAAATAATAAAAAAATACACCAAAGAGAATAAAAATTGCATGAAATCCTAACACAAAAAAAATAATCAATATATTGGTGAATGTCTTTTTGGGAATTTTATGTATATGTTTGTGCTGGTGTGTAGAGAGATAGATAAGGAGATAAATACAGATATAGCTAAGATATAAATAAGATGAGATACTTGCTTTTAAAAAAAATCAACACATATTATGGATATCTTTCCAATACAATAAATATAGAACCACATCATCATTTTCATAACTGTATAATTTTCCATCACATAGATCTATTTTTCAACATTCTATTAGTGGGTTTTACCTTATTTTGAATTTTTTTGCAACTGTGAACAATGCTACAATAAATATCCTGGTTGTTAGATATTCTACATTTGCCTTTACATGCTTCTTCTTAGAAAAAGTCTTCTTACAATAAGAAACCTAAGGAAGTAATCTTCTGGTAATAAGAACTCTTTTCTTAGAATAAACTCTTAAAATTGTGATTTCTGTATCAGCGGCTATATCCAGTTAATATTTTATACATTTTGCCAACTGCTTTCCAGAAAAATATACCAAGTCATACTATCATCAATAATAGTTTATAAAAGTTTCAGTTGTCCCCAGTTGAATATCCTGGATATTGCCAATCTTTAAAAATGCCTGTCAATCTGGTAAATATAAAATACTTCTCATTATTTTGATTTATGTGTCCTTGATAATATTTGGTTGAATATCTCTACATAAATTTGTTGATCATTTATATTTCTTCCTTTGTGACTTACCCATTCTTGTGTATTTCCACTAGGAAAGAATATTTGCCAATTTTACTGCTGAATGCAGCTATTTTTATACTGAGGTAGTGCTGTTTTAAATCAAAGCTAAGGTGTGAGCCTAAAGAGTCTAATTTTCTTATAGACTTGTAAATGGCTCAAAAGTCAGTACCAAGATGTTTAGAAATGGCAACGTTCTTACAGAATGGGTATATTTTCCCAAGGTGACAGTGCTGATGCTTTGAAAAACAACACTCATCTGTATATCTGATTCTTGTATATTTGTTTAAAATAAAACCATTATAACCATGATCCCGCCTTTAGGTTTTGTTAAAAGCCTGTGCTATGGAATCAGATTATGCAACTTCAAACTTTGACTCCTCCATGTATAATCTCAGTGGCCTAAAACATGTTATCTACCTATTAATTCTGTGCTAGATTTCCTCATCTGTAAAGTGAAGCACATAAAGTTGTTGGGGGATTAAATGAAAGGGCACTCGTAAAGTATTTAAAATAGAACTCAGAACATTTTAAGTGCTCAATAAACATTAGCTTTTATTAATTGCAATATTGTTTGGATTCATGACTTGCTCAAACCTAGACCTCCAGGTTTATTTTAAGGTATCTTTAAAATATGTATTCTGTGGTTTTATTGGCAGATAGGAGCTTAAATAAAAGGTTCTAGAGCAAGAAACAAATCAGAAACCAAAGGTGACCCTCCCTTAGTCCCTTGCTGGACTCAGAGTATAGCAACAAAAGAATAAAGGAAGATTCCTTGAGAAGCTCTGACAGTGACATCTATAGTTTATGCCACACCTAAGCAGGATTTAGTATCTGAGCAGCAGGATAAGGAAGAGTTGGATGCCGAAGGGATGGGAAAGTTCTGGAATCTCACTTGGTCAGTGAGGTTGGGTAAACTGACAGTTCTGAGCATGTGAACGACCACCGCCCTAATCAGCGAGTGAGGACATGGAAGCACGGTGCAGACAGACTGAGTGTTCTGGTCCTGGTACTGGACGGACAGACCCGACTCGATGTGCAGTGATGTGGTCCTAGGAGGAGAGCCCCACAGGGCTACAGTGAAGCGTAAAGCTGCCCACTCCTGAGTCTGAGTCCTGACACAGGCACACAGCGTAGGTCCTTAGGAAATCTATATAATTTCTCTAAACCTCGGTTCCTCTCCTGTAAAACATGGCTGATCTTACCCTATGGTATCGTCATGAGCATTAGAAAGAGGTAAGACATGCAAAGCGTTTAGTATACACTTGATTTCATGTGCTCAAACTATTATCACTAGGAAACACCAAAAACATTTCAGAACCCAAGTGCGTGAGCACTGGCCAATGAGACCAATGAGAAGGGATGCCAACGAATAGAAAAGTTGGCTCAACCAATCGGAAGGGACACAGTTCCACACAGCCTACTGGTGTGCACTGCTTGTGATAAGAAAGGGGAGGGGTGTCTCAGAGTGAATAAGGACCCCAGAAAGAGGAGCAAATACTCAACAGGGCTCCAGCTAGTATGCCATGTGAACAGTCTGGGGTCAGATCGGAGTGGAAGACAGTAGCATAGGGGAGTTCTGTATTCTAGCAGTGGCTACTCTGGGGCCAGAACAAAGGGTAGTTGGTAGTGACAGATACACAGAAAGAGAGGCGGTGCACATCGGAACTCAGGCGCCCAGTGCCTGGGCTGCAGAGCTCAAACCTAGACGTCACCAACTAATCAACAGGGCTAAGGAGCCAGACGACCAGGTTTCTAGGCAAAAGGAATAAAATTCCGACTATTGCATAATGAGTCAGAGAGAAAAGAGAGAAAGGAATAGTAAAACGACTTACTAATGCTAAGTTGTGGTGATTGAAGGTGGAAGACCCGTTTATACTGTCTGTTACGACTAGAACTAGAGTCGGAGCTAATTAGAGGTAAACGGGTACCAAGAGGAGGACGGAAGAGGCTCTACCCATCATGTATGAGACAGCGGACAGTCAACAAATTTAAAGTAAGCAGTACCTCGGGACCTCATTTTCCTTATCTCCAAAATGAAGGAGTTGAACCTAGGGATGTCTGAAGCCTCTTACAATGCTTTAAATTTTCTTTATTTCTATAAGAAATCTCAGGGCAAAGAGCACCCTTGGGTAGAGTACTAAAGGCAGGCTCAATGGACTTGTATTTTCTTCACAAAATGTTCATGCTTAATAGACGTTAAATACTATTTATACTTAAGTTATTCATCTGAGAAAATATGGTTACAGTACATTCTCACTGTGTGACAAAGCAAAGTAAATAAAAAAAAAAAAAAGAAAGAAAACCAAAAGGTTGGTTTAACCCATTAAACTTAGGAACTCCTCATCTTTTTGGAATGTCACAATCTATTGTGGCTTGTTCTATTTTGCACCACAGCTTGTTACCTCATGGCTACTCTATTTGATAAAATCTCCCCAGTGATTTCCTTGCTTCCATTCATTCTCCCTCTGTTCTTTTACTGCCATAACTTCAATTTTTCACCAAATATGAGATGCCATCACTGATGAGCGACAACATTATTTCAAATACCACTAAGAAAAAAACTTTCAATTAAATTGTGACGCACCATCAATGTGGGAAGCTCTCTCTTCCAGTTGTTAACATTTTAGAAGTGTATCTTTAACTCAGCAGTGAGGCCAGGAGAAGCCTGGCTGACCTCTTCCTGGGCTGAAGGAGCCATTCAGTCATAGCAGTCCATCTCTTTAAAGTATCACAATGAGAAAAGTGATGAAAGAACTGCCTTATTTCATGGATTTTAAGGTTATCTGGGGATATTTTAGTTATTTGGAACTGCCATACTCAAATATTCGAAATCTAAAATCTTTGGCATTGCAGATGATGTCTTCTCTGGAAGACTCACACTTAGCACCTTTTTGCCCCACACCTTGGCACCCTCCAAGAGTGACTTATCCAAGTACATTCACTTGTGATGGAAACAAAAGAACCCTGAAAGATTCCTGCCTGGAGGGGGCACATGTCCACTGCTAAATCTCGAGTGCCAAGCTCCCCGTGCTGCGTCCCAAGACCAAGACAGCAGCAGAGGCCTCCCTATGGGCCTTGCCGACGATGGTGACAAGTCCACTAGAGGACAAGATCTTCTTCCAGGCATGGCAGATGTGGGAGGTGCCCGTGGCAATGGGACAACTTGGGTGACCTCAGACTGCCCTTGAAAACCTCCCACAAACACGCCCTGATCTCACCTCCTATCTGCTGGCTGGATGCTGGCTCCTTGGACGGGCTTGGGCTTCACTGATGAAGATGGAAGATGCTGTCAGCCTCATTCCCGAATGGTGTGTGGAGCACCCACTCCACCTCCAGCTGGATTTTGTGTGGGTGGGACTTAAACATCTATGGTGATCAGCCACTAAGATTCAGGCCTGTGTCTGTTACAGCAGTTACCTGCACACGCCCTGCTCTGTCTGACCAGCTCACTGCAGTTCAACTTGAGAGCCACGCCCTAAAAATTCCTTTAAAAGTCCATTTGTGTTTCCACGCTCTGTCTTTTTTTCAGTGTGTCTGATTATTCTTTCAGTTTTCAGTGGTTCAATTTGTCTCATGTTTTCCCAGAATACTACATATAGTGAGGGAGAATGGCTTCTACCGCCAGCAACCTCTGTGATTTCTTGAAGCTGCCCATTGCTTGAACTTCTCTTCAAAGCCACGTTTTATCTCAGAGTTCCGATGTTGCCAGGGAGATCTGCACCCTGGGAGTCACGTCCCATATCATGGGTAGCACAGTGAGTTCGCCTGCCCGGTTGGCTTGGAGAGAAGCCAACATCTGAGTGGCAGGGGGTTGTCTGGGGGTGATTCTTGGGCATGATTGTAAATGGACTTAGCTTCTCCTTTGGAAAAATAACTTTCATGGGGGTAACCCCCAAGACGGAGGGCTTGACCTATTAAATTAGTTGTCTTCATTGCATGTGAGAATGTCAGGAGTTCCCCAGGTGGGGAAGTTTGGTATTTCCTCCTTTCTCCCATTCCCTCCAGGGGGCTTTCCAGGTGCTTTTGTGTTCTCTGCACAGGTTACTCTAGGGTGTGTTCAGACCTGTGCAGACTGGCTGGACCTTCTTCCTATTTGGGATTCCATGTGGTTGTGATTCGGATGGCCTGACCACGTAGGTTGGATTGGATGTTGTGCTACCAGAAGTCATAGATTTTGCAACAGTGGACCTCCCTTCCTTTGGTCTCACACAGAAGTTGAGGTTTTGGGGTGCTGACCATGTTATCCTTTGCCCCGTGTTCTGGTTAACCGTGGTCCTGTCTGAGTCAGCTTCATTCATGACTCTGGTTGAAGTATGATCACTTTTTCAACTGTTTGGTGATTGCTGTTGCATGGGGTGGCACAGACTTTCATGGCTTCTGGGCTCTGGCTCTGGGTCTTGGGTGTTACGTGGCTGCCCGGAGTTCCAGGGAGCAACCGGGCTATACGTGGGATGGCTCAGCATCTCGGAGTTTGGGGATGGCAGTTCCTGTTCCAGAGTGGATGTGTCTGCCGTGGGCGCTTGCAGTCTGGGAGCCTTTGCAGTGGGCCTTAAACTGGTGGCCTGTGCCCTTGATTTCAGTTCTCTGAGTTTGTGTGTTGTACTTGGTCCATGTGAGTGGGCATCATAGTATTTGTCTTTTCG
The DNA here is from genome assembly GCF_023851605.1 of Tamandua tetradactyla. Taxonomy (NCBI): domain Eukaryota; kingdom Metazoa; phylum Chordata; class Mammalia; order Pilosa; family Myrmecophagidae; genus Tamandua; species Tamandua tetradactyla. Next base: position 81,934,777 of record NC_135343.1, read on the forward strand.
TTTCTGACATCTTTTTGTTTCTGACATTTCATCCAGCATGCTGTCCTCGGGGTTCATTCACCAAAGATGCGTGCTTACATCCTTCATCAATTTTTAACAGATCTTAATACAGTCTGGATTAAAATATATATATATATTTTAATATATATAATTTATATATAAATAATTTATATATATATATATAAATATATATATATATATTAAAAATATATATATATGATAAATAAATATATCTTTTGACCCAGAATCTGTCCTTCTAGTAATCTAGTCCACAGAAATAAAAGAATGGGGATACAATGACATATATGTAAGAATGTTTCTATTGGAAAAAATATATTGTAAACGTCTGAAATACTTATTATCAGGGAAATGGTCAAACAAATTATGGGATATACTTAAGTATTATACAATTGTTAAAGAGGTTGAATAAGAACTAAACAAGTTGATTTGATGATACCAAGGGAGAAAATCAAGATTCAGAGAACCATCTAAGATGTTCACAGCCTAACTGAATTCAAATTTCTTTATATGTTTATATATGTGTAACACTAGAAGGTAAATTCAGGTTGTCTGGGAACTTTGTTTATTGTTCACTACTGTTTTGCCAATGTTGTGAAGAGTGCTTACAAATATGGAGAAAAGATTTAGAAAGGGAGATACCAGATTAATGGTTTACTATGCGCATGGTATTTGGCCAAAAGGAGCCAAGAAAAAAAAAAGCCATCCTTAACTAAAATAGAATATATATCATTCCATTTACATATTTGTTTGAAAATATGTATATGTATATCTGAAGGAATTTTTCAGTTTATCAATTTGAAAGTTTCATGCACATTTCGCACTCCACTTCATTATATAGCTATTGTTATACAGAATATTTATGTCAACTTTAATTCACAAGAGTTTTTCAATAAATTTTTTAAAATAAAAAGGGTATCTTTAAAATCAATGAAATATGGTATCTTTATAAAATAGGAATCTGGTGAGGTCTCCTCTCTCTAGAACCTCTGAAGATCCCCTAGGATGAAGTTCAACCTCTGCATCAGCCTTTTGGGCCTTGACAATCCAGCCTGACCTTGCCAGTCTCATCTCCTGTCATGCGCTACTGGACACCCAACTGCCTCAACCATGACATTTTTTTCCATTGCATAAGCACATGCTCTTCTTTCTTTCAATATTTATTAAACATCTATGCACCAGGCCTTTTAAGACACTTCATTGTTTTCTTTCCTTGGGGTCTAGGCCCCTTTACCCTCCACTCTCTAAACTTGTTAAGTATCCATCCATTTCTCCTTCAAGATCCAACCCAATTAACTTCTCTTTTATGAGAAAGTTTTGTTAGATGTTATCCAATTTCCTCATATAGACTTAATTTTGTAAACTTCTATTATACTGTGTTAAGCTGTTGGTTTGCCAGGTGCCCAAAGTAGGCAGTGGACTCCTCAAAGTGTAGGGAAAGTGACATTTATATTTGTAATCAGAATAGTGATTTGGAATGTAGGGTTCAGCCTCCTGGATTCAAAGTCTCTATCCTACCTTTTAGGAAATCATAAATACTAGCTGGAGAGACAGATGTGAAAAGTGACATCCTAAGGGAACTACAGACTGCTAGGGGGCATGGTGATGTTTGAAGGTTTGATGGTCTGATCTTCACGCAGATCAGAAGTACCCCTGTGTTCTAGAACCAGAGATTCGACCTCATTTCATAAGCTTTCAAAGTAGCAAACATTCAGTGAATTTCTTATTCTATACAGGTTTTTTAACATCCCATCATAACAAATTCCAGAAGACTTATTAAACACCTGTCATGTGCTCAGAATCCAGTAGATGCTAATTTCCTAAGTAACTGATGAGAAAAATGAATCTCAGATTAAATAACACATTTAAATTCACCATCACAGATGGTGATGAACAAGGCCAGAATTTGATTCCAGGTCAATATGAGTCCCCATAAGATCATATTCTTTCCCTTAGAGCACATTATGGCACAGTGCCTTATCATCCTTAAAGACTTTCCTAGTCAATGATTTGCCAAGGTAAAGTTGAATAGTTCTCTTCTTCAAACACCTGTAATTGGTGTGACTGTTTAGCTGTTCTCCAAAGCAAAATCTAAATAGAGACATGCCATAGTCTTTGGCAATAGTCAGCTGATGATGGAGACACTCTTGGAATCTCTTCCATATATATTTTTCCTGCATGGTTTCATGCTTTCTATGCATATTATTCAGTTTTTCTTTCTGATTTATGACCAATATGCAACTAACATATGGTCAATGAACTTGATTTGTTACATGAACTTTAGTTTGAGTTGGAAAAGTTGGTGAGGTTTAAGAAATACAGCCAATAAGATGATTAAGGCATATTAGGCTATCAGAGATAATTGATGATAAAGAATATTGGTACAGTGACCTTTGAATTAAATATCAGAGTATGAAAATATTATTTAAGTTCAAATGATAAATAGTGGGAGGTTTTGATTTATAGCCCATAATAAACCTATGGCTTTTGACGCAATGAGAGGTAATATTGGTGGGGAAGGATTCATATGGAAGTGTATCTGGGGATTATTGCAAGGGAAGCTTAAAGAAGAAGTAATAGATTCTGAGAGACTTGGGGGAAAAAGTAAAAAACATGAGGTTGAAGACCCTCATTCTTTAGTAAATGCACAGAATCTTGATTACCCAAAATAATGAAATGGGCCAACAGCCTGAGATTGTGAGAATTCAGGAAATAAAACTTACTAGATAGCATAAATAGTCATCCTCCCTTTTGAGTAAAGGAAAACTTTTGATATTACTTTGTCTGATTGCCATTAATTAGTACCAATACACTGTTAAGTTCTTCTTGGAACAAAGTAATAATGAAAATATTTTAAATGTCAGGATTGATAACCTAATCATTATACAGTCATGACACAGCGAACAAAAAAATGCAAGTTAGTTTTAAGTACTCATCAAAATTGTATTTTCTCTAAGAAAATATAGCAATAGCCAGGGCTTGAGTAAACAGTTAATATTATTTCTGTTTAAGCTAAGATCATCTATTAGGATAAGATAACTGCTGTAATAACAAGCCCCAAATCTTGGTGAGTTATCACAGTAAAGATTTCCTTCTCACTCAAAGCACAGTCCACTGAGTGAGGTGTGTATATATGAATGTGTGTGGTAAGATGGGTGTCAGTCTGCTCGATGTAAGCTTTCAGGGACCCAGGATCCATCCATCTAGGGATCCCCAACTCTTCTGGGGCTCAGAGTCCTCCACAGTACGCCTGCAGCCAGCCAGTAGAGAGGAGAGAGGAGAGAGGGAAAATATGAAAGATGGAGAGAGGATTTAGAGGCCAAGCCTAGAGCAGAACTCCATCCCTTCCATCCACATTCCATGACCCCCTGAGCGCCAAGGAAGCTGGTAATTATTGTCTAGACATTTGTTCAGGATGACGAGAAGGAACATGGATATGGTGTTCCTTCCAACATCAAATGAGACAGGAATAGTACGATATCCTGTTTCATTTCAGTGACAGAATAGCTGCCTGATGTGTAGGATATGAATAAAAAATATCAGTATTCCAATGAATACGACCATAGCATAATTTACATTCAAACAAGTGATGTCCCTTTGCAGCAGTCACATGGAGAGTCTTGTTCCATGGGACCCCCAAAGCCTACCATTTTTTAAAACTATTGTTTTGATATTTTCTCTAGAGCATGTTTTGATTCTTTTAAATAGTCCCAGCACTGGCTAATTCTCATCCTTTGAGGTTACATTTACAGTTAGAAATTACAAAAAAGCAATTTGGAGCAGCCACGCCTATTGACTGAAGAAAACAATCTATCTAAATTATAATATACTGGGTCAGATGTAACTATTAAGCAATGAGGCGTCTTTTCTCACTGGTGTTACACAAGGCAATTCCAAAATAAATGTTATAAGAATATTCTGAGCAACAGCATCATGGTTGGAATACATGTAACTGTATTTCTTAACACAGATGCCACATCGATTTGAAGAAAAGCAACTGCAATTTGGATCTATGAATCTTCAGGTTACTGAAACCACATGGTAGAACCACAGATGGGTAGGCAGCAGATAGAGAGAGGTAGGTAACACGCAGTCAGTGGAAATTCCTCCTCTTCTCCGTAATGCATACTTGGGTCCCCTCTTCTCTATTTCACTCCACTTGCTTATTCCAGCTATCTAGGAGAATGCCTGCAAGCACTGAACATCAACTAAAATAGTCTCATCCTTTGGGGCTTTCAATCATTTATTCCATTTAATTAGTTCAGCTTTTAGAGGCATACCTTCCTTGGGGGAAGATTTTAATTGAGTATATATAACATTTTCCCTTAAAAACCATGCAGCATAAAATTTGCCAGGTTACATGATTTGGTAATTTGTAAGGTTAAAACATTTGCTGATTCATAGCTAAAATCTCCCGATGGTGACTATTTTAAAGGAACAAAAGAAATAATGAATTAGAAAACAACTTGAACAGATAAAAACAAACTTTATAATACAAGGTACTTTTGAAGCAACAGAAAAGTTTTTAACTGGAAGGGTCAAACACCACCACACCGAGGGATGAGTACTTTCACTAATTGTTTGAGGGAATATTGCTTTCTGGAAGGCAATCAAGCAATGCATGTCAAAGTGGACAAACCCTCTGACCTACAGCTAACCATTCCACTTTAGGAATTTATCCTAAGAAAATAACTGAACGAGTGTTTGAAGATTTGGCTAGATAGGATTTCATTGCATTTTTTTAAAAACTTTTTTTATTAATTAAAAAAAATTAACAAACAAAACATTTAGAAATCAGTAATTCTTAATATCATCACATAGTTGTATATTCATCATTTCTTCGTACATTTGCATTGATTTAGAAAAAGAAATAAAAAGACAACAGAAAAATACATAAAATGATAATAGAGAAAAAAAAAAACTATATGTACCATACCCCTTACCCCTCGCTTTCATTTACCACTATTTCAAACTGAATTTATTTTAACATTTGTTCCCCCTATTATTTATTTTTATTCCATATGTTCTACTCTTCTGTTGATAGAGTAGCTAAAAGGAGCATCAGACATAAGGTTTTCACATTCACAGAGTCTCATTGTGAAAGCTATATCATTGTTCAATCATCATCAAGAAACATGGCTACTGGAACACAGCACTACATTTTCAGGCAATTCCCTCCAGCCTCTCCACTACATCTTGAACAACAAGGTGATATCCACTTAACACGTAAGAATAACCTCCAGGATAACCTCTTGACTCTGTTTGGAATCTCTCAGCCATTGACACTTTGTCTCATTTTACTCTTTTCCCTTTCATTGCATTTTTGTTTATGACAGTGAAAAAATGTACAAAACAAAACAAAAACCTAAAGGTATAATACTATGGTATCAGTTAAATATAATTTGGCATATCTATTCACTGGAATAATATTTAGTTGTAAATGGATGCAGTTATTGATTCCAAAGATCCAAACTATATATAAATGAAAAAAAAACATTATAAACCAAGTGTATATCCCATTTTATGTCTAATGGGGGAAAATAAAACATATAACATATATTATCAGTGGTTAAATCTCAATGGTGGGATTATAGATGATGCTTCTTTTCTTTTTTTTTTTTTTAAATACTGGTTTGTATTTTCTCGTTATTTTCCTCAAGGCACATGTATTTGCAAAAAAACAGTAGTATCATATAACGTGGATTCTGCAGCCAGATCGCCTGGGTTTGAATCCCAATGTTTCCTTGGTGTGATATTAGGCATACTGCTTAACCTTTCTGAGTCTTAGGTTTTCCACCTGTAAAATGCAGGTAATTATGGTATCTACCTCATGGGGTTTTAGTAAGGGTTAGATGTGGTAATACATTAGGGCAGTAGTAAACATCCACACAGTAAACACGACATAAATATTATTCAGTAATTAAGAAAATAATGGAGCTATTTGCATGTTGAGAAAAACACTAATCACTATTTTAACTTTAAATATGCAAATTAGCAAAGAGGGCAAGATTTTGTCAGAGATGCTAGCAATTTTAAATTAGGTCCACAGAAAACAATAAAACTGAAAAGAAAAGCAACTTACAACTACCCAAATTACTGGGTGGAACAATTAAATACACAGTCTCTCAAGGCGAAATAGGCCTGGGTTCCTACCCCAATATCCGTACACACAGCTCTAAGACTCTCCTAGTCACTTAACCTGTGTGCCTCAGATTCTTCAAGTGTAAAATGGGGATAAAGTAAGACACTGGCAATAATACAAGGGAATGGCCTTTTAGAGCTACTCTGTAGGTTAATTCAAATAACCCAAATAACTGCTTAGTACATTAACTAATAATTAGTAGTCAATAGCTAAGACTAGCTATTATTATTATCAACATTATTAATTACTGCCCTTTAAAAGAAGTTTTATACTGAGCAATATAGACCTAAGTCTAAACCCTAAGACTAGACAAACTGCCAAAGTGGGATCAACAATTAGTTCCCGAGAATTCAAAAAAGCAAGTGTCTGGGCAGGAAGTACAGATCAATGGGTGCTGGACTATCAGATAGCAGAGATTTCAGCTCAGGCATAAAACTTGATGAGACACTCAGAAGAACTCTAAAAATAATAACACAAGAACAACCATTTATGGCACCTTACACGTGCGAGACAGTTGCTACATTTTTTTCCAACCCACAAAAATACTTTGTATGGTTGGTATTGCTGTCCCATTTTACAGAAGAGGAAACAGGAAACAGATTCAGAAATAATAAATATCTTGTTCAAACTTCTGCAGATAGCAGAGGGAAAGAGAGAGAAAGTCAGGTTCCTAGGCTTAGGTTCTCGAAGAGAATCGGTGTTATGTGCTCACGCTCTGCTGCCTTCCTAGTGCCACCTGCACAAGTACAAGCATCCTGGATAAGACAGGACCCTCGTCACCGAGGTACTAGGTAGTGACAGCACAGTACAAGGACTTCACCTAGGCACCAAGATCCAAGGACTCAGCCCCCAAATCATGGGTCCCCATCTGCCACTGAAATGGCCCAAGCCCAGAATAAATGAGAGTCCATATAAAGGGGACCCAACTGAGAGGACCAGAGAGATGACGGAAGGGGGGGGGGGGGGGGCATGAATGGAGCCAGATCTGTTGTCCTGGTGTCTTTGTATCTTTCTAATATGTAGGCAACATTTTTACAAAGCAATGAGACTTTTTCACTTGTGCAACTCAGTTCTAGAAGTGTGTCAGACTCAAAAGGCCACTCCAACCGTTTCCCTTCCATTTCAGGGAAAACACAAATCTTAAAGAGTACAAATATGGTAGAGATTCTGGACTAGGTGCAATATCAGGGAGAAGGTCTTCTAATTCTAGTATGTTCTGCCTATTTCTCACTTCCACTTTCCGTTAGGCCCCCAACTGGGCAATGGACTTTCAGACATTTTCAACAATCCAGCAAACCCCACCCATCTACCCCCTGACGGCCAACAGAGGGCAGACTGTCTCTTCTTCAGACGCCACCAGAAGCACGTTTGCATTCCTTTCCCTTCAGATTTATTTTTACCCAGTTTGGAAGACTCCTTTCAGCCCCTTTCATGTGCTTATTTTAAAGGCCTTTACTAAAACCGAAAGGGAAGCTGGTTTCAGTAAATGCCTTTAAAAACATTTGACTATCTTTTTTGTCTCTAATGCTTCCCTCCCTCCCTTTTTCAACTCATTAGTTCATTTAGACATGCATTCTAGTAAGCCCCTCCCCCTCCAATTACCTGATAATTTAATGGGGTTCAAAGCTTCTTAAAGAACTATTTATAATACGATAGATGCTACAAACCGAGGAGCTTACACCAACGGATAAGGGAATGAGCTCAGGAAGCCTTCCCAGAGAAGGAAGCACTGAGCCATGTTGTGACCAGGCAATCCTTCTCAGTCCACTTTCTCCCTTGCCTCCACCCCACCCCTCACCTGAACTGTCACCTCGTTGGGCCTGAATCCCAGAGAAGGAGCTATTTCTTAACTGCACTCCTACTTCACATACTGATTTTGGGTAAGCTGCCAAGACTTTGCAAGTTTCTCATTTGCCACTTGTTTCTGGCTTCAAGAATTGTGTTTTTTTTTTTTTTCTATTGCTTCTATAACTTTTAATTCTGTGGCAACGCATCACATTTTTAACTTGGTTCTTCTGAGTTGATACATTCATCTTAGTTTTAAGACTCTCTCCAGCCCACTCTAAATCTGACCTGAATTAAAGTAAGCAGTCAGCTTTTCTTTCACCTTCTGTCTTTTTACTTCCAGGTGGTACTACCCATGGGGTCCCAGGAACAATTCTTGGTAACCTCCAGATTGTCCCTTGTCTGTGTTCAATCTCTTGCTTTCTCCGACCCTTAATAAACTGCTTTAAAAAACAAAACAAAAAAGCAAAACCTTGGCAATAATTACTCCCCTCTTCCAAACAATAGGGCTTTCATTTCTGCATTTTTTTCTCCATCACCTGACCTTGGTTTCCCTATTGGGTCGACAACGTTATCAGCTACATTTTAACAATGTCTTTATACTTGCATTTGAACAGGGCTACTGATAACTTCCTCTGGTGGAGTGGAAGGGCCTTTAGCACAGCACGATGATGACAGTTTGTTGGCAAATCCCACGCTCGTGCCTTGTTGAGGTGCAAGAAACAACCATGTTTAACAGTGTTATACGTTTCATTTCTCTTGGGTTTTGCTAATAGAAAAAAATGATTTTAACACATATAATTATGTAACCTTAGAGTATGAGGGCCTTTGCAGATCATCTCATATGACATACACAATTGCAGGAATCTCCTTCACAACATCTCTGGAAACCAGTCATCCAAAGGCTGTTTAAACCCCTCTAGAAGTGAGATGCTCCCTCCCTTCTCCATTGTTGAACACCTTTCCTAGGATCCTGTGACAACCAAGGCTAATAATGAGCCTCTTCTCCTCTTCAGAACAAAGAAATATTGAAGAAATGTTTGGTTTCTGATGCCAGTGACTGGAGAATATTCCACCGGTAACCTTGGCTTCCTTTTGGTTCAGGATTAGGGTGGTTTAACCAAAATATTTATCATAGCTATAAATTTGTTCCACAAACAGAGGATTTCAAAGGCATCTTTGTTTCCTTTCTCCTGACACTGCCACATTATTAACTTTTGGTTCGTTTGCCACGATTTTCAGATCCACTGGGCTACCACCTTCCTGCAGACCAAATCATCGCGGATCCGAAGGCAGGCCTTTCTCAGCCCGCGCCTTCCACAGGATCTGCTCTCTTTCTTCTCACACTCACTTTTTGTTGCTTCACGGATTGTACCGACCCAGGTACACATCCCGTGAATGGTGGGCCACGACGGAGCCAATCACGAAGTCATCACAGGCTTGTGCGTGACCTTCTCGGACAGTCACTGAAGCTAAGCAATCCCCCACGATGCTTTCTGCATCCCTCCAGTTGCTTCTGTACCTGGTGTATGACAAAGATTCACCACGAATCTTCTTTATTAAGACATTCACAATAAACGAACGAAATTAAAGACCATCACTTTGCCTGTGAGCTTGCGAAAGGAAATGGCAACGTCAGACGACATTAATGATGCATGAGATTTATGGGTCTAGCACCGTGTCAAGACCTGTGATAATCCAGTATTCGGTCCTCGAGGGAGAAAAATTCAGCGGTTCCTTTCCAGTCACGCCCTCCCAGAACACGGAACCTAGGCGCAGGCTAGAGCGACAAAACACTAGCAACGCACGACCTGGACGGTTAAAATCCAACTCGGGCTGCAGCAGCCACCTACAGCGCCCCCGGCCCCCCACCCCCGAATATTTACCTAGACGGGTTAAAGCACTTAATTAATTCACCAGCCGCTTCGCTGGAGGCGTCTCGGGCTTTCCGAGACTCCATTACATAACATCTTTTACAAAGTCTATTCCCAGCTCGAGTGGAAGATGGATTCGCAGCCAGCCTGCGGAGGCTCCACGCAGCTGCTTCCCTTTCTCGGGGTTCGATCTGGCGGGTGCCGCAGCCGAGGCCCCAGCCCTGCCTGGGGGTCTGCCCCAGCCTCGGAACCAAAAACTGCCCCCGGACGTGCCGCCGTCCCGCTCTAGGGGCTCCCGGACCAGCCGCGGCGGCCACAGCGTCGCCCAGGACGCCGCGCCTCGCTGCTCGCCGGGTGCACCGCGCCCCAGCCGCAGCCCGGCGGCCGTGCCCGGGCGGGAGAGGCGCGCTCGGTCCGGGCCGCAGGGCCAGCTCGGAGCGCCGGGCTCGGGGAGGAGGGGGGAGGAGCAGGAGGAGGAGGAGGAGGAGGAGGAGGAGCGGGAGGAGGAGCGGGAGGAGGAGCGGGAGGAGGTGTGCGAGGGAGGAAGGGCCCGGCCGCCGAGGAGGGAGGGAAGGGGAGGGGGCCGGCCGGGGCGGGGGGCAGCCAATGAACGGCGCGCGGCGCGGGGGGAGGGGGCGAGGTCTGGGGGATGAGGTAGGATGGGGGAGGGTGCAACCCGAGCGGCGGAGGCTCGAGCCATAAACAAGCGCCCGCAGGAGCCGCGCAGGAGTGAGGCGAGCGGGCCGCGCGGAGCGGACGGACCTTGTGCTGCGCCACCGCGCCCACTCGGCGGCTTGGGAGGCGGGGACCTGCCCGGGGGCTGCGCCGCGGCCGCCGCCGCCGCCGAGGAGAGAGAGAGGGAGAGGAGGCGCCGCCAGCCGGGGCTACAGCCGAGCGCCGCCGCCGCCGCCAGAAGTTTGGGTTGAGCCGGAGCTGCCGGGAGGAAACTTTTTTCCTTTTTTCCCCCCTCCCTCCCGGGAGGAGGAGGAGGAGGGGAAGTCACCGCTGCCGCCGGCGCCGACGCTAGTGGGCTTGGGGTCGGCGCGGCCCGCAGCGGGGGGGGGGGGGCGGGGGCCTCGCCCCGCGAGGGGAGGCGCGCCCCGGGGGCCCCGAAGAGGGCGGCGAGGACCGAGGGCTGCGGGTGCGGCGGCGGCGCGTGTGCCCCGCGCAGGGGAGGGCGCCCGCCCCGCTCCCGGCCCGGCTGCGAGGAGGAGGCGGCGGCGGCGGCGCAGGAGGATGTACTTGGTGGCGGGGGGCAGGGGGCTGGCCGGCTGCGGGCACCTCCTGGTCTCGCTGCTGGGGCTGCTGCTGCTGCTGGCGCGCTCCGGCACCCGGGCACTGGTCTGCCTGCCCTGCGACGAGTCCAAGTGCGAGGAGCCCAGGAGCTGCCCCGGGAGCATCGTGCAGGGCGTCTGCGGCTGCTGCTACATGTGCGCCCGCCAGAGGAACGAGAGCTGCGGCGGCGCCTACGGGCTCCACGGAGCCTGCGACCGGGGGCTGCGCTGTGTCATCCGCCCCCCGCTCAATGGCGACTCCATCTCCGAGTACGAAGTGGGCGTCTGCGAAGGTACGGCAGCCCGCCCCGGGCCCCCTCCCACCTGGCCCGCGCCGCCCCCTCGGCGCCCTGGCGCGGAACAAAGTTTGGCCGAGACTTTCCGAGGAGAGAGGGCTGCGCGGGAGGAGGGGCGGCCGCCGCCCCCGGGAGACCGGCCCCCGCGTCCCTCCATTCCGGCTCACTGCTCCCCGGACGCTTCGCCGGCCGCGGGCGCCGTTGGGTTTCGGGGGCGTGGGGGGGGGGCGGGTGATGTTGCGGGGGGGGTATCTCCCCCCGGCCCCGCACAGACACGCACCCTTGGGGCCGTGCCGGCTTTGGTTGGGTGGCACGACCCGTGCGTCCCGCGTTGGGGGCCGCTGCGGGGGCGGCCGCGGGCGTCTCGGGGAGTCTGGTCCCCGCCGCCCTCCCCGCTCTAGCGCAGAGCGGAACCTTGCGCTCCACGCCGTGCGCGAAAAGTCCATTTTCTGTGGGCGGAGGAGACGTGTCTCCAGCTCACACTCCTAGTATTATTATTATTATTTTTTACCTTGCGCTTTTACACTCCCGTCCTCCTCCTTGGCACATAAATCAGTTTCACTCCGGAGTGCGTCAGCCCAGGGAAGTTGGTACGGTGGCTACTCATTGATTTGCCTATTGTAAACGGTCAAAGGCTTTTTTTTTCCGAAATGAAAGAGGGCTGGGGGGAGAATTGCACCCAGGACTAGAAGTTGTTATTTTTTTTTTTTTTAAGATTAGCCATCTGCGCGCTTCGCGTCGTGTTGCGGGTCTCTTTCTTGTGCGTTTGACAGCGGGATTGCGGTGCTGGGTCTGCACGCCGCGTGGTGCGCCGCGACGTGGGGAACTGACTCGGCGACGAGGTGAGATGAGCGGAGCCGCCGGGTGGGGAGAGAGCCACGCTGGGCGGGTGTCGGCCAGCCTCGGCCTCGGGCTGCCTGGTTTGGTTTGGCGTCTAGAGAGGCAGCGAGTTCTTTGTATTTGGCTATCGGGCCGGATTCGATGAGCCCCAGCTAGGGTGGGACCCCGGTCTTGGCTGACGCTGGGGTGACGATGCGGTTCCGGGGCATCCTGGTGCAGGAGCGGAGCGCTGCGTCCTCGCTCCTGGGGGAACGGTGAGAAGCAGGGCCAGCCGCCCCCGCGGCTCCTTAAGCACCTGGGAGACCAGGAAAGAGTTGATTGCGAAGCATTCTTGTGGATGTGTTCGTTTAGCGTGGATGTGCTTGTTTATTGTGCTTGGGATACCGAAAAAGGACGTGGAACCCTTAAAAAGGATAAATAAAGATCTATTAAAAGGTTTCAGTTACGTGATTCTCTTTAAACACACACACATTTTCAATCTGTTGTACCTGCAGCTTTTGGAGTGTGGACACTTCTGAAAAAATCCAGGAGGCCTTCCTGGTTTGGAAGCTGGTGGGCAGGAAGGAGAGAAGGGAACCCTTTCTTTCTAGATGGAGAGCCTTTCCGTCTGAGGGAGCGCTGCTGCACCCTTAGAGCACTGGGTTCACAAGAGTTCATTTGTCTTAAGTACAAAAATGTCTCACCTGGCATTAAGTCTCAGTTTATAACATGTCTTTATTTCTCATATCAGTAAAATTGCCCACCAGATTAGATTCTGATACAATTTTATATGTTTGACTGTTGGAACTCTGCGTGGCTTACACTAAAAGATGCATTCTTGAACTCTGCCCCTTGGAGTTTATAATTTACTTAATCGAGCCTCACATGAATCCAAAATGAACAAGCAACATAAAAAAAAGGTTAAATGCCATGGAAATTGCTGTGCTTTGAGATGGACTTTTAGAAGTTCTGATTACAACCCTTGTTTTGTTCCTTCTTGAACATATTTCTGTTGAAGGAAATGTGCAGCTCAGGGAACATTTACAGTAATCAAGTGTTTTGGCAACATTTTCCATGTCACAGTATGGAGTTATTTTGGCAGTTGGTGAGCCTTTCATTCCTCTGAAATGATGCGATCCCTCATAGCTTCCTTTCTTCTGGTAACACCCCATGCACTCGGTATTAGCCCTGGAAATGCTTGGAAGCATTTGTTGACATGATTATATCTCAATTAGTGTTCTCTAGCAACACTTTTCATTTAGCAGGCCTGTTTTCAGCTACCAAAATTGCATGCCCAGGTTTTGTTTTTTTTGAAAGAATTCGAAAAACAGCAGTAGATTGTATTCTTAAGTCATGAAATTGGAGTGAGGAAGCAGCATTACCTGGCTGAAATGATGGTTCATTTTCAGTCATGTGTCTAAAATTTCCAGTATTTTCATTTTATTATAAGGCTTATGGAAAAAAAACAGGAAAAACATGTATAACTTTCTCAAAGTTCCTGGGTTTTTTTTGTTTTTTGTTTTTTAAGAATTAGAGGAGTCTTTATGTGCCCATAAAATATGTAAAAGGGCACTTTTCTATTAGGTTGCCAGAAATTTCTCAATGGCCAGTATTTCCCTCAGTTTCCACTTTTATTCAGAAATTCACATGCTGAGAGCAGGAATAACATAACTCACATGAATAAGAATTGGTATATTTTATTCATGTGAAAGTCTCTTTTGCTGCAATTTTTGCACTAAAATGACCCCTACTGGTTGTATCTGTTAATGAAAACTCTTGAAAACTTATTTAATTGGCTACAATGAGAAAATATATTGCACGATATAGAAGTACTATCATGTCTGATATACCTGCTTTCTGTTGAATAATTTAAATACAAATTATGTTGCCCTGTTTGTCAACTTGGCATAATTTTTGTGTCAGTCCTCATACTAACTTTGTGAAAAAAATGGCTTTCAGCTGTGATTCACAAAGCGCTTTGAATGAGGGGCAGAGATGGACCCTTTCCACCTTGTGGTTGACTGCTTTATGTTCTTTAAGGCCTGCTGGCACATAGTAGGCTCCCATAAATGTGCATTGAATAAATGGATGCACAGCTTTTCTCGGTGTTCCAGAAAGCACACTGAAGAAAAGGTACGTTCTGGAAGATCAAACAATGTGATGATGAGTCGTGTCCTGTGAATGTTTCTTTTCAGGCTAGTTTGGATTGCTGTGAAGTAAACTCTGAAATTATTCATTTGTTCTTGTTGTTAAGTGCATTAAAAAAAAAATTAATATAGAGCCAGATACCAGAAGTTTTTGTGACTCTCTAGCTCTAAAACGTGCTTTCTGGCCCCTGGGGGGGCACAGGTCCCTTCCCCATTTCCATTCATCTGGCCGGTCTTCCTGTTCTCTAAACGCTTCCCACCCGGCCTGTTTTTGGCAGACTGACTGCCTCTGGGGAACTCGCCCAGAAGTCAGAGGAACAAGATTGGATTCCAAACTCCTGAGGAAGAAGACTGGATGGGGGATATCTTTGGGGTGTCAACAGTAAGGTTTGGAGGCAGTGCTGAAGTGGAATTTTCTAGGAAGAATCGTGTGGTTGGACAGCAGAGAATTATATTTCAGGATAAGGGTATGAGGCCCGTTTTTCTCCTCAGTGGAAAATAGTACATTGTGTTTCTCTAATGGGTGGGGTGAGGTGAGAGGGCATAACCATACCCCCCCTTTTCTGAGTAAATAAAAGGGCACTATGGGGCTTCAGTTGGACAGTGAAGACGGTGGTTTGGAATGAAGTGAGCACTGTTGGGTCACTCCGCTCTAAGAATTTGTTGCATTAGATGCAGGCAATCCCAGGTAAGCACCAAGTTTTGTTTCCCCCGCCCCGGGGATGTTTGCTCCATGGCTTTGTCTTTAAGGAACTTAATTTTCCCTGTTTTTTTTTTGCCCCTGTAGTCCTTTTCAGGATGCATTCCATCTTCTGTTTCCCCCAGGTATTTAAACCTGTCCTTCCACCCGCTTTTCATGGCACAGTGCATAGGAGAACCAAGTATATGTGGGCGGGGATTTACAGCAAAGAACAGAATGTTTTCTCTGAAACTGTTGCCATCAGAAGGTTGTGATTTCTTTACTAATCACTGTAAGACAGTGGAGATGACGGTTCCTTGAACGAAAATATATGTGTGGGGGGGGGGGCAGGGATCTGAGGCGAGGCCCCAGATGGCAGGTTACAGGAGGCCAGATAATCCACCAAAATGTTTCGCTGTACCCAAGCCCCCTAGAAACTGCCCTCATTGCTCCATAATTTGACCTGGAGCCTGTGGATTTTAAATTTTACTAATTAAATAGAGGAGGTGAGGGGCCAAGTTAATACTCCTGTACTGGAGTTAGAGCAGTTAAAAATTCAGGGTTCCGGGCTTCGTTTTGAGTCATGCGTTTCATATTCCATCTCCAAAGTCTCTTAAGATGCCAGAGAGAGAAGCTAGGAGAGGGCCTATAAAATTGCACTAATAGGGTATGGAAAGAGAAACAAATGTAATAAACAAGGAAATAATTAGTTCCTCCCCAAAGTAAATATTGACAGAACCTGGGGAGGCCGTTCACTGCACATCTACAGAAGACAGGACGCAGTGACCTTCCCTTTGACAGTCAAGCTTACACAATCCTCGCTGTCTTTGAGGAGTCTAGTCACATAAAACCATTGGCGAAAAGCAAATGAATTGCATGTTATCAGAAAGGCAAAAATAGCAAGTCTGGAAACACTTGCTGCCATTAACACACATTTAGCAGCGACCTGGAGAATCTATAAACAATGTGTTGGCAGTGCAGTTGTGAACAGTCAAGTTAATTTATGACGAAAACTGTGCGAACAGCCCTGAAATGATGGACCCTACATCCAGTTGCGGGAGGCAGTTAGCGATTTGGTGCAGGCCTCCGTGTTTTGTGTTGCCTGATTAAGATGTGAGGGTCAGGATGAATGAGCGAACAAACTGGGTAGGTGGAGGGTACCGGCACTGTACAGTTAGGGGGAATAGGTTAAATGCACATGACCCTAAAAAGATCATTGGGTGGTAGGAATAAAGAATGACGAAGAGGGGAGAAGGGAAAATATTGAATTCCTCTTAGGGCAACTGTATCATCCTTTGAAGAATAATCCAAAACATTCCAAACATTAATTGTGAAATTCCTGGAAAATGTGGGTGTGTTTATCATCTCTCAGGCTGTGGTCCTCGTGTGAGAGATGACCGTGCTGTTTTAGCGTGTAAGAACAATGGAATAGGAGGTAATAGGATGAGTAAAAGGTAAATATGTTTGCTGAAGCGGGTTCCTCTAACACTGTTCGGTATGGCACGGCCACTATCAGAATTTTGGAGATACCCCAGTAAAGCTCATTTAATTATTTGAAGAAGGAACAGCAGACCAGCCAAACTCTCTTATGAATAACAAACTGAAAGCCTTCCTTCTCAGAGGTTGAATTCTCCAAAGCTGCGCCTTAAAAAATCTGACTTGTTTTTGCATAGAAATCAATCGCTCATTCATTGATCTTCTATTCTGTACAAGGCCTTCCTTTGGGGAGAGGGGGAGAAGGGGTGCAACTGGGAAGCTTGGAGATCTCTCCAAGGCATTCCCTACTCCCTTTGTAGGGAATCGAGATAAGGTGATGAGACAGCAAGAGTATTAAAAAATCAACAGCGCGATATAAGTTCAAGAGGAGAGAGTAAAGTGACTGCACACATGCATAGTTAATTGGTAAGTGACATGTATGGAAAACATGTGTTCTAGGAGTCACAGGCTCAAGCTGATCTGTTCAGGCTCTGCTGGGAAAGCCTGGAAGGGGAATCGGAATTTGAGCTGGGTTAAAAATATGAGTAGGGCTTCTTTTTCTTGGTGGCGAAGGGGATCTTACCCATCCTTGGAGCCTCTGCAGTATGTGCCAGTGTGTCCCAGCTCTGCGAACAAGGTTGCGTTCATAATACTTCACTAGTTGTGCTTCAAAATGGCAGGTTTCCTTTTGAGTGTGAGTCTCTGTTCTTCTAGCTTGTTCCACCAGGCAGATGGGCATGGGCAGTGGACTGAGAGGTGTCCCATTATCAGCATCTCTGGACGTCACCCTACCCACTGCTGCTTGTCCTGGCCAGTGAACCTGTTCAGACCATAGAAAACCTCTGTGCTTGGAAAAGCCCCCTTGGTGGTGTGGACAGGAGTAGGGGAGCTTAAGAATGCCCTCAAGGTCCGCACTGAACTGTAAGTGTTCATTTTGGGTGCATGTTGAAAAAAATGCCAAAAGATCCTGTTTTCCTCTAAAGTTGCAAAATGAAGAGATTTCAATTTCTTACTCGCCTTCTTCCCCACATGACCTACTTGTTGATCAGTAGAAGAGTGTGATTAATGGTCAGGAGTGTGGCTTCTAGGTCAGGTCGGTTCTCTGCCCCTGGGTGTCTAGTTTTCTTACCTGTGTGGTGGAGTTAGGCTGGAAGGGCCTGGTGAGTGGACCTGTGGCAGCACCTAGAGAAGAGAGATTGGCATTGGTGAATGCTCAGTAACAATGCAACTGCAACCAGAATACGTGAAACAGTCTGATGCTGGCTCATTCTCATGTTCTGTTAAATCTTCACCTACCTGAGTAGGTGTTAATCTGTAGTGAAGGGGTTTGGGCTCTTAGAAAGGGAGGAATTGCATTATTCTAAGTACATTAAGGTAAACATTTTAAGGCCCCTGAAGCTATCTTCCTAATGCTCGTTTGTTTTACTTTGTCTAAACAATTTCTACAAAGCTTGTGTTTGGGGGGTAAAAGTAAGGAGGGAGGAATCAGAATGCATGAAGGCACAGGAATCCTAAATTTAACCAGATGATCTGCCCACTGACAGTTGGGGTGGAGGGGCATCTCACTATAGTCAGTAATACATGTTTTCCTTCACGTTATGTTCCGGAAGATTTTGCCTCCTGTACCTTGGAGTTCACACTGATGTCGCCCTGGGATTTGTCCTGGACCTGGTCCTACCTGGCCTGAGCTAAGGGAACTTCTTGTACTGCACCTCTCTCCCGTGGGGCCCCAGTTCCGACTGCCATGCAGTTGGTCTAAATTCAGCAAAACCAGAGGTCCGATGTTCAACCAGTTCATTCCTCCACCCTTTTTTTGGCCCTCCTTACTTGTCCTGCCATCTTTTCACGTCCTGCCATCTTTTCACCTACAAATATTAAACATCTGCTATGACTCTGGCCTCTGTGCTGTATAGTAGTAATACCCACTTACTCTCTGCAGGCCTCAGCTTCCCGATCTGTAAAAAGGAAATATTTTTAATAGTTACCTTTTAGGTTTCTGTGAATATTAAATGAGATAAAACTGCTTTTGAAATTTTAACGTGCATGCATATCACCTGGGGATCTTGTTAAACGTGCCGGCTCTGATCCAGTGGGTCCTAGGTGGGGTCAGAGATTCTGAATTCCTAAGAAGCTCCCAGGTGACGCCAGTGCTGCAGTCCTCGGACCATACTTGAAGTTGCGAGAGGCTCGTACACGTAGAGCAGGTAGCCCTGAGTGTAGCATGCCGTAAGATTTCATAAATGTTAGCTAGGCTATTCTAATAATTATTTTTCAACCAAAATAAACGAGAGAGGGTCTCTGCTTTCATAGAGGTCACAGCCTAATGGTTGGTAGTAAAAGTGAGACAATCCATCACAGCTCAGGACAGTTCCTTACGGCTGTCCAGGCCAGTGATGGGAAGTGCTGAGCATCTCAAGAGCGCCTGAGAGAGGCCCTACTTCAAACTGTCTGCTGGGAGGGATTTACTGGAGGGTGCCGGGGTAAGCAGGACCAAGGGCTGCCTCTCCGCCCCCTCGCTGCCCCTCTGCTGCAGGACGTTGTAGGAGAAAGAACGTAGACTTTGGGGCTAGACAACTACCTGTGAGCAGGTCTCAGTGCTGTCATTTTTTCACTATCAGACCAGCTTGGTTTGTTTTTCTGGGTCTCAGTTTCCTCATATGTGAAATTGGAATATTAATAGTTTTCTAACAAGTAAATAATAGAATGAGGATTGGAGAGTTTATGTGTATATATAAATATTAGATTTTATATCGTGTGTGTGTGTGTGTTTGTGTTGCGTGAATGACCTCTGAAAGTTCCTGGTACCAAATGGATTTTAAGAAAGATAACAACGTTAATTCTAATTTCCATTCTATTCTCCCCCCTTATTTTCTCCATGTAAGTTTTTTTTTTTGAAGTAACTCTTCCTATATATATATATATATATATATATATATATTTTTTATTTATGTGAGTTTTAAAAACCTATTTTGTGTACATTCTCTCACTTCCTCCACATTTAACCAACTTGAGTGTCTTCAATAGGGGCTCAGAGAGGGAATTCTGGTCCTAGATGTGTGTTGGAGAGAAGAGGACTGTGAAGTACCAAGAACAGGAGCTGTGAGTCCAGGGTCTCTGGACCAAGAAAGCACTTGCTGGTTTGATCCAGTGTGGTGGTTGTTTCCAGCCTCTTTGGAGTTATCAACAGAATGTAAATATTTACTTGACTTTTTTTTTTTTCTATAGTTCAAATTCTCACTTCCAGAGAGCTATTTCAAAACACTATTTTTTAAAAGGTGACAACTTTTTTTGGGAGGGTGGCGGGGTGCATGACGTGTTAATTGTACCTGGGTCTCCCGCAGGAAAGGTGAGCATTCTACCACGGAGCTGCCCGTTCACCCAGAAGGTGACAGTTTTTAATATTGGTGGCCACTGGTTTCTTGAAATTGGATTAAATTTCATTTTATTGACAGAACTTTTTTGTGGGTTTCTGGGTACCGCCCGCGACTTTGGGGAGACAGCAGGAGCAGCCCCACTGCGAGGTTGGAGTCTGATGTGACAGAAAGAAGCTGCGGCAGGCCTGGCCAGGTTTGCAGATCAGGGCAGGCTTGAGAATAGCACGAGATGATGGGAGGGCCGGTACTTGTCTTGACCCCAAGTTTCCCTTTGGTCTTTCACATGGCTAGTGCTGCAGGTTTACGCAGGACTTGATTTTGTGGTTATTCTGGAGCGTCTTCCTGCTCCATGGAAGCTTAGGAAGGAGGAATACCCAGAATTAAAGTATTTGACATTGTCGTCTCCTTAGTTCCTAGAGTAGATGTGGTCCTGTTTTGGGAGAGCAGACAGGCCCTCCTTTCCAGGCATGTGACTCTACCTTCAGGCTGGAAATAAGTATCATTTTTATCCAGTAAATATTGGTCGAGGACTCCCAAGGCAAACACTTTATATTGGCTGTTGTGGAACGAGGAGAGAGAACTTGATGAAGACACAATCTGTGGTCTCTGGTTTACAACTTTTTCTCCTTCTCTTGGCAACCCAACCTTATTATGAGATAGTACAGGAGAAATTGAATTCTTTTCCCCCAGAAACTCTTTTAATACTGATCATTGTAGGACTTGTATCTTTTATCAAGAGTACTTGTATTCAAACTTGTAACCTACAAGCAAAATTAGAAAAAAAGTTTCATAATAATTTGAAGACTTAAGTGAATGTTAGTCAATTCAAACATAACACCTCAATTTGAAATGTCCTGGGAACATTTGTGCTATGAACACTTAAGAAAGAAAATTGTGTTAATTATATTTTAGGGTCTCCTCATTTTACATTTCAAGTTGTTGAGAAAAGAATTTGAATAATCTACTCTTTTGATTTGAAGAAAGTCTTTAACAACCAGCTACTCTGGCTATGGCAAGGTAAGACAGAAAAAAAGATAGAGGCTGTAACTAGAGACTGTGCCTGTCTTATTTAGCATTTCAAAACAAAAACCATAAACAAACATCTCAGGTTCAAAACAGAAAGGAATTTCTGGCAAGAAGGAATGAAACCTGAGCCTGTAGAGTTCCAGTCTATACGAGGTAACTTATTTAACTTCTTATACAAAGGCCACAAGCAAAACGTTTCACAGCTGTAAATCTCAGTATTAGAGAACTGTGATACAGTTTTTTAAGACTCCAAAAGGTCTTCGAAGTAAGGGAAAGCTACCTGGAGGAAGTTTGACCTGAACCAGCATTGGTTGGGTCACTTAGATCCTTACAGTGCACAGGGGACCTTCCATATGGGATATTTGGGCTCAATCCCATCCATATGGGGTCCCTTCCATATGGGATATCTGGGCTCAGTCCCATCCATATGTGATCCCTTCCATATGGGTTACTGGGGCTCAGTCCCATCCATATGGGATCCCTTCCATATGGGGTATTTGGGCTCAGTCCCATCAGGATGTATGTGTATACTTTACCAGAGGCAGCGCATTCATTACCTTGTCACATGTAGAGCCTGAAAACCTTCGCATTACTTTCCCCTATTCCTCACTACTCATCCTTCCTCACTTTCCATAGTTGGGAGTTTTGCTTTCTAAAAGATACGGACATTCCTATTCTGAGTGTGGAAAAAAAAAAGATGGATTTTAGACAGTTTCTCTCTGAATGCCAAAGTAGAGTGATTTTTAAATAGTTTGAGAAAGAATGGGTATGCTCTGTGCTTTTTAGGACCACTGTGTTCTTATATTTCAGTAAAATTTTATTATGATATCTATGACATAAAATGAAAGGACAGAGTTTCATATTTTAGTCAGAATAGCTTGTTTCAGAAAGGATGCACAAAAGGTAAGTATCAAAATATTCTTGTACATGAGAAAATAGCTACAGCTTCTGGATTCCCTTCATTCCAAATAGCTCAGTGCCTTCAATAAAACACCCTCAGCTTCCCTTGCCTTAATTTATCAAAAGGGAATTATTTAGTCACCTACCTAAAGGCAGGGGAACTGAACCAGATGATATCGTACTGTCCTCCTGGTCATAAGATCTATGTTTTGATGACCTAGAAGTGCTGGGCAAGAGTCAAATATTACCTTGTGTTTGCAGAGCCGGGGAAAGAAAAGTGGTAGTGTCTACATGACTCTTTGCCAAGTGCTGTAGACGGAAGGCCTTAGAGGAAGAGATCAAGTGTTCTTCCATAGTTACGTGTGTTGTGAAGAGACGAGACAGCAAAACATACTTACCGGGAAGTGAGTGACGGCTTCTAAGCGCCTGCAGTCTTTAAAGCCCTGTTAATGTGGCCTAGTCTGGATTCAGGGCAGAACCCATGCCTCTCCTGTGTGTCCGTGCTGGCCCGCTGCCTTCACGCATTCTCCATTTTCTCCTTTACTTCATTAACCATTGCGGCCGTGAGGTGGGTGGGGGACAAATACTGCTGAGAGAGACGTCTGAGCAAAGACAGGCCAAAACTTGCCCAAATTCACATCCTCGTTTCTGCCTCTGAATTGAGTAATTGCTGGAGAGAGTTGAGTAATTGCCGTTCTTCCTAATACTGCAGGCAGCAGCCAAATTCTCAGCATTCTTTTACCTTTGCTGCTGTTTTCACTTGCCAGGGAGTTTCCCACCAGACACAGGGCAAGCAGTTTTAAGGGGCAGACTCAGTTTAATGAAACATAGCAGTAATAGCGCGTGAAAGAGCTGTCCCTGGCTTCACGTGGCTCGTGGGCACCTTGTATCTGGAGGATACATGAGGAGCCTTGCAGAGAGACGTGCTGCAGGCTGTGCCGGCTCCTTAACCGGTGCGTGTCACCCAGCCACGGGACAGGAAGCTCCCTGCGTGCACGTGGGAGGACACATCTTCACAAAGAACGTTTCAAGTACAGCTGAGTTGGGAAGCTTGGAAAGCGGCCTCTTGCTGTCTAGAAACTTCAGCCTTCTTTCACACGTTGTGGAGAGGCAGGGTGTTGAGCAAGGACAGGTGCTGGGGACCTGGGAGTTGATGTAATAGGTGTTATCCTAAAGCATGCGACGACGCTCAGCTCGGCACAGCCCCCAGGCTCCTCCACCTATAAAGGTGCTTTGCCCTGAGTTTAATGTGTTTTTGCCAAGAGCAACCTTCCAGAATGAGGTGCTAGTTCATTTCAGTCGGGCATCTAGTTGTTAATTTCTTCTGAGTGCTAAAATACTCCATCTGGGAGTATGTGACCGGCGAAAACTCAGCAGCTAGCTATTATGTAGAGCTCTTTCAGGATTCTCTCTTTCAATTCAATTACCTAAGCTCCCAACCCCTAGTAATAGAAACTAATTTAATTCTTAGTTTCCTGTAATATTTTGCTTTTTACCCAAATCTGTAAAACTGCTCTAAGTCTACTAATAACCAAGTGAACATTTTATATTGTTGCAAAGAAAGCACTTCCAGTGGAGTACTACGGCCTCCTTTTATTTTCCTTAGTTTTTTAAAAAGATGATATCAGAAGGAAAATCCTGTCCCAGACCCTATCCTCTCTCTTCCAGGCTAGGATTCTGGAGACCTCATAGTGGTGGCTGTCTGAAATAACCATTGAGAGATCGGTGGTGCTCATTTACTAACCTGCCCTTCTGCTAAGATAGGTTCTCCTTTTCTCTTCTTTGGTCAGATGGGTCTATTTGGGTTTCTTCTTGCTTGCTTGACACATATTAGCATGAACTTTTAAGCTGTGGGGCAGAGAGGAGGGTCTTGAGTGCCTTTTGTGAGGACTCCTGTCTCTGGTAGAAACAGCCCAGGGTCTCGGTGTGTGTGCCGCAATCAGTTTTGCTGGACAGGTCCCTTGCCGAGGTCTTGGCGCTGCGGTTTTGGCGCTCCTGCGCTGGTCAGTCCCTCCCGTGACCTCATGTGGGCTCTGTATCCGCCGGGTGGCCTGACAGCCACTGGAGAGGGTTGCTTCCCAGCGGCCCTGCCTTTGCCTCTGCACTCCTCCCAGCGCGGTCACAGGCAGCAGTCCAGCCATTGGTAAGAGAGCAGCAGATGCTGGTGCCAAGCGTCAGATCCTCAGCGAGCCGCCCCTGCGCTAGTGGTGTCAGCATGACGGTGTGGCGAAGGTGGAGTTCTGCAGGCATGTTGGAGGGAGAGCACATTGCCTACATGTCTGACGCCATAGGGGTTAGCAAGTGATAAAAATGCATGAAACAAAGATCTTTACAAGGTTGTAGTAGACATGGCCTCAGACGTGCCCTGGACAGTAAAATTGTTCGATAGTATCAGCAGCCAGGCCTTCGGGTGGGAATAGTTGCAGAGATATCTTTGAGAGATAGGACGCTAAGTTCATTCCTTCTTTCAATGTACAGTTACTTTTGTGCCTTTGGGTGTGGAGAGAGAGTGTATGTTTGTGTGTGTGTATTTTCGCTTGCTGATCACACAACACAAACAGTGCTTTGCATTGTGTTACAGATGTGCTGGAAGCAACTCCCCAGTTTGAAGCAAGTTAAGGGTAGTATCTACTCTGTAGATCTGGAAACTGAAAATTACTTCTTAATAAATAAAGATTGTGCATTGTTTTATTACATTTGGAAAAAAGAAGTCTAATTAAAGTGCTTTGACTTTTAAACCCCCTGGCTAATTGAGATATCTGTAAGAGGACAAATGGAGCTCAGGGAAATTACTTATTTCTTGGTGACTGGGACAGAAGTTTTATTATTGCTAAAGTAATGTAGGCTAATTTTTAGTAGTTTCTTATTCAAATACAGTTTTTTTACCTTTTGTAGAGATTTTTGATGTAATGGCAGAAATTTCTGTAGGGAAATGAGCAAAATAAAAGAAGCCAGAGGTGTTTTTGTTGGAAGGAGATGAAATTATTTTCAGAGACTGTGCTGGGAAAAGGTGAGCCTTCACCAAGGTTATTGACTACCTATTCAGGAAATTATCTTAGATGCTTTGGAAAAAGAGAGAAAAGATTCTCTGCCAACAGGACTGGAAAACTTGAGGGAGATAAAGTATTTACATGCATTAATGACATAAAACATTTCCAGAAGAAATATATAATTACAGCTACACTTGGCACTGGAAATAGTCCATGTATTATATTTTGTAAACTGTGTATGAATATATAAGCATATATCCTTGACTCAGGAATGTTTGCCTGATACTGTTTATTGAGAATGGAAAGGTAGAAGGCATTAGAGGTGAAAACATAAAGGAGGGCTACTAATAGAAAAGGAGCAGTGAACTTTTTTTCCTCCTTTGGAGGGGAAGGATTTCATAAGCATAGTAATTACAGCTCTCCTTTTGTTCAGCATTTAATGTCCCATAGACTTTAGTAATTTGCATGTTATGCCTCAAGTCTACAGGTAAATGAAAACTTAGACTCCTGGATTCAAGACCTATCTTGTTTATAAAATGTCAGGTTTTCCAACTTTATTTCAGTTTTTTTCTGGGACAGAAAGACCATCTGAGAACTCAGAAAGTCTGTGAGGAGGGTGAGCATTTTCTGAGTTGTTTTAAGCATATCTCCTGAAATCTAGTGCAACCAAAGTTTTGGGCACAAGGCCAGCAATGGGAAAATGGGTGTGGTGTCAATTTCTAGATTCCCCCAAACTGTCTTTTCGTCCTTCAAAATGTGGTTTCATCCTTCAGACCCTCCCTCCTTGTGCTGCTTTCTTTGTGAGGCCTGCCTGCTCTACCCAGGAAAAAGTTCATGCTCCCCTCCCTTTCCTCCAGCTTCCACAAATAGCACTTTCTCCTCCCCATGTTATAGCACTTCTAAAACTGCGGAAGAGTTCAGATTTCTCTCTCCCTGCCTCATTGTTATCCACGTAAGTGGCCAGGATTGTGTGTTAACCTGGTGCTTGGCACACAGGAAGAACCCGGTGAGCGTTTGTTGACTAAATCTAGACTCAGAGTCATCCAAGATGATATACAAAGCTTCACCATCTGATCTGTTTGGTTTGCACTGTGGGAAGCTGAAAGCAGTGACACTTTACCTGTGGAGAGAGGATCCCAGTGAGAAGGCATATCATTGCAGAAAGAGGCTCCAACTGGTTAACTGCCTCCCCCCTTCATTCTTAGAATGTTTTGTAATTTTTCCATGATGGATTAGTTTCAGCTGTATTTATTTTGGCAAATATTTAAAGGTAATTTTTATCTTTGAGGACTTTTCTTCTTGCAAGTTTGTCATAAAGGTGTCATCTTTCACCAACCCTTCATTAACTTGTGAGGATTTTCCTGGTGGGTGGCTGCTGTGTAACCTCTTTACCACCAGGGATTTGTTGCACGGGGACCATATGAATTCTTCATGATAATAAAGAAGACTAATGTATTCTCAGCAAATCCAAAGTGCATACGTTGATGAATCAGGAAAGAGTTCAGTTTAACAAACACTTATTGAATGTCCAGGCTGTGAGTGTTACGCGCAGTAAATGATACAGCCCAAGATATTTACAGCTTCAGGAGATATCTGAATGCCCTAAGGAATTTCACTGTACAGGTTCTTTGGGGAAGGAAATTCTAAGCCGAGAGCGTGGAGATGGAGGTGTGCGACTGTGAATGCCTCAGAGTGGTTTAAACAGGAAGTCCATAGGAATGCAATATAAGGAATTTAGGAGAGCAAAATCCCATTTGGATTTACTCCAACCGCTATGACTTCAGAGACTGAGGAATTTTTGATGACGAGTGACTAGTTTGTTGTTACTTGGCAGCACGGAATTGTTTTTCCTTTCACCCTAGTCATGGATTCTTTGTTTTTCTACAGGTCTTAAAGTGGTTTACAGATTAAAGGCAGAGTAAGATATTAGACAGTTAAGGAGACAACAGCAAATTAGAAGCTTTGGCACTAAGCCTTTCAACTGATAATGAAAAGAGGTTTGGCCAAGATAAAATATATGGTACCCTAGGCACATACATGAAACCGTCATAGGTGTATCCTCAGGATCTCTGTACCTTTTTTTATTTGGCATGGGCAGGCACTGGGACTAAAACCTGGGTCTCTGGCCTGGCAGGCGAGAATTCTGCCACTGAGCCACCACCACACTTCCTCTCTGTACCCTCTTGCCACTTTGTGCGTGTGTTCTGAGAACCCAGTTTTCTTAGGGCAGTTTTCATCTCGGTGTCTCTGCGGTAGTGTGTGCCTTCAGCTTTCCTGCGTCTCGAGTGTTCGTCTCACACCTGTTGATGACTGCAGGGAATATGAAGTCCTGCTTGGTGGTTTTCACGGTAGCCCAGTTTAGTCTTCTGTTGATTACTACCACCTGTTTAAAAGGTTTTGGTAAAGTGGAAGAAGGAAAGCTGAAGCTGATGGCTAGAGAACTTGTGGCTCTGGGGCTATGGTCCATAAATTTTAGTTGGCAAGGAAAAGTGAACATTTTAAGCAAGGTAATATTTTGAGGATTCACTGATGATCTTCCTTATAACTCTTTAAAAATGTATTTTGGGTAGTCTCATAACTGTTGGCATTTCCAAATCAGCTCCCTGGCCTTGGGGGCGAGCGTGCTTTCCTTTCGGCATCGCGGTCTCTGAGACTTTTTCGACTTGATGATGAATATTGCCAAAATCAGGGTGTGCATGTTCCAAAACCCGTGATTCCTCAGTGAGTTTTGAGTGATAGGTAAAGGACCCAAAACTGTCCTTGCTGCTTAAATGGTGTGTTTATCCTCAGACTTTAATAACGTAGATGAATGGAGGCAGAAGAACTGGAAACCCTTGAAGGAGGGAGGGCCCTGTTAGTGAGCCAAGGTAAACAGTCTTTGTAACTGAAAAATATGCTTCCTGGAAGCACAGAACCTGCTGAAGTACGTGTGAAGTGTCACCAGCAGGGACCGTTTGCAACTAGATAGATAGATGGGCTGGGCTGAGTCCTGAAAAGAAGCTCTCAGAATTACTTGGGAGAAATCAATTTCTTGAATCCTTTGACTCGGAGAGAAAAAGTCATGTTTGTAGGGGAGAAAGCAAACTGACAGAGCTCTCTGGTGCAAAAAAGAAGTGGCTAGTGACCCGGGGAAGGCTTTCCGGGGCGGCAGAGGGCACTGGGTCGGCCTCTGTGAATCTGCAGCTGCCTCCCCGCGTGTCATCTTCCTCTTTGAAGGGTCTGCTCAGAGGTGTGGTCTGGCCACCTGTGCACCTGGTCCTTTGTATCCAGGGTCCCCGGTGTGAGGACTGTGGCTCTTGATTGCTTTGTCTTCTATCCTTCCTACCAGCAGGATTGTGTTGCTTCTAAGCGTATTGAAACTGTGTAATGTTAAGTAGCAATTTGTACGCTTTGTGCAGATTTCCAGCCCACTGGGCAGGGACATTTTGATTCTATTGCTTCTTTTTTTCTTTTCTTTTTTAGCACATTATTGGATTGCAAACGTTTATTTAGCATGAGAAATGGATGCAGTTGACTAAGTCCCGTATTAGGGACTAGATATTAACTTCAAGATGAATTTGTAAACTTTGTGATTTCAATACATGTGCCCTGTGCTCTTATTACCAAGGATTTTATGTGAGTATTTAAAAGTTCCCCAGCTCCACCATTTTATAGATTAAAACATGAGGTCTAGAAGTTATCTAACAAGGCACACATCAACTTTGGGAAACTTGGATCATAGTCAAGGTCTTTGGAATTCTATCAGGAAAAGTCTTTCTTCTTGGAAAAAGTACATGAATTTTATTGACTGATAACAATATTAATAAATGATTTTTGCAACTCAGATTCTGGTTTCATATTCAGAAAGCATACTTAGCCTTTGTTGTACTATTTTAGATTGATCTCTGTAATCTTTATTTTACAGAAAACAAATTTTTTTCACTTAAAGCGGTTGCATATGCAGTAGCCAAAATCACCACCAGCCCTAAAGTATATTGTATATAAATTTTAAGTGCTTTGTGGGTTATCAAAAGGAAGATAAAAATGTCGGTTACCTTTTTAATGTTGAGTTCCTGTTTCCGAATTGTAAACCTGTAAGAACTTATAAATCAAGTATGAGCTATACCAATCCTAATATTTAGTCCAAACAACCCTGGACTTTCATTGGTTATCTGTTAGTTGGTGGGAGCACCCTGAAAGGTTTAGGCGGCGAAAGGGTGAGAAAGAAGGAAGGTAGACTGGGAAGTTTAAAGTGGGCAGGTTTACGTCTGCGCTCCGGGGCTGAGCTCACCAAATCCAGGATGGAGGCAGGTGAGTCCGCGCCTGGGTGATGGCGCGGGCAGCTTTTAAGCAAGGGGGTCAGGTGACATCCGGAAGGGGCGGCTCCCTGGAAGTCAGGTGTCCGGAAGGGGTGGCTCCCTGGAAGTCAGGTGTCCGGAAGGGGCGGCTCCCTGGAAGTCAGGTGTCCGGAAGGGGCGGCTCCCTGGAAGTCAGGTGTCCGGAAGGGGCGGTACCCGGAGCCATGTTGGGAGGGGCGACAGCCTCAGCAGCTCCAGGTGCAGTGCCCTTCCCGGTTCCCCCGACCTAACCACCGCTTTAGACGTTTTAAGCCACAGCATATAGCAAAGCGATGCATGTGTACCACTGGAATTTATAAAATATTTTTTTGATCAGCGCATTGACTTAAAGGACCACGCTTTGTACTGAAAAGGTAACTCAGAGGGGAAATCCCGTCACATATAGCAGTGTAACCGTGATATTTATGGAAAGTTAGTTATACTGTTCACTGAAGTCAGCAACTGTATAAAACTTTAAAAAATTAATGAAAGCACAACGCGTAATAGATACTTCATTCAGCAACAGTGAACAAGTGTTTGACGCCCTCTGCCCCCCCCCCCCCCCACAGAAATACGTGTGCTGAGAGTGTGTCCAGGGTGAGTGGTGAGTGTGGGAAGCGTCGGTGCTGGGATCCGTAGAGGGCTCACGGGGAGGAGAGGTCTGGGGCTTTCCTAAGCTCTGGCCCAGCATATGGCCTGTGGCCGTATGTGACCAGTGTACATAACTGTGTCTAAAAAGTGGTAATCAGTAGCTTGCCTCCAATATTATACCATCAGTCTTTAAGAGTTGATCTTTATTATCAGCCAACACTGCATCTGTGTTCTTTTCAAAAGCTCTTTAACAATGTGATTTTAAGTGTCGAAGTCAATTTTTGGTGAGATGGGTTGGTGTCTGCCTTGTTAGTGGGAGGTATTAAAGCCTCTGTGGGCAGCGCGTTAGCTGTGTGTTCAGCCGGGTGTTGAAACGGTAGATGAGTCTCATCCAGTATTGCGGGGCTGCGCTTCCTTGCTGATGGAGCAGTGGAGCTCAGCCGGCTCAGAGGAGGGGAAGGAAAGACTCAGGTTTGAGAGCCCTGGGTTTATTTCGGGCCGGGGGGGTGCTGAGGCTGGGAGAAGGCACGAGGAGAGTTGGAGGGAAGTTGCAGATTCAAACAGTTTTTGCCAGGGCGGTAGCTGGATGGAGGGATTTGTTTTCAGCTGTTTCACACTTTTTGCCTGTCTGTGTTGGTTCTCCCAGGAGGTTAAAGCTTTGTGCCTAGACCTGCTGCGGTGGGTATCTCAGGAGTCCCCTCCAAAGCACCAGCCACGGTGATATATTCCCTTTCGAGAAAGCAAATTAGGGCTCAAATACCTAACTTCCTGACCTGCCCTGGGAGTGGATTGTTTCCTCTGTAATAACAATAAACACCAGCCTTCTTGGGGAAAGACAGTTATACAAATAACCAACTGTACAGACAGCATTTGGGGGGTGGGGTTGCAAGATTTCGGGAACTTGTGACCCTGCCTGAGGCATCATCGTCTCCCGTCGTCTCCCGTCCCTTTACGATTTGGCTGCTGATTTCCCCTGGCGGGTTCCGAAGCCTTTCCCCAGGTCTTTCACCCCTGGCAGCAGGGAGGCCCCCATCCGGCCGCTGCCGTCAGTCCGGGAGGGGGGCACTGAGCTCTCCTCCTCCTCGCCGGGCGCTGGCTGCCCTCACCTGGGGACCGGCCTCTTTCCCAGGGCTGACCCTGCCTCCTCGGCCCCGTGAGTCGCCCAGTCTTGGGGCTTTTCACCCACCTGCACAGCTGATGCCCACTGTTTCCATTTGTCAGGGAATGTTGAGGATACAGTCTCAAGAAAACCCCCAGAGAAAATAAGTCTCAGGAGATGAGATGATAAATTCTTTAAGGAGAAAGCACAGAACTGAGACACAATTATTTGTGCTAGTGGGAGTTCAGGCTCTCAAGTCGGACGCTTCTAGTCAGGCCCCTCACTTGCCTGGTGCCTGACCCCACCAAGCTACTGGGCCCTTGTGCCTCAGTTTCCATCTTTAAAATAAATGCATTGGCCTCCTTTGGGTTGTTACTGATTACATTAACTCCTTCACGTAAAGCACTTCAGCAGTGGCTCACGTGCAGAAAAGTAGCTGTCATTGTATCTTTGAACCTCAGCACTGAACGCTGTTTTATATGCATTAGGTGCTCGTCAAGTGTTTTTTTTGAATACGTGTAATATTCAGAGGCTGGGAAAGTGATTTCCTCATCTCATACCGTAAAAGCAGTATTTGGTGGCAATAGGGCATTGGAGGCCTGAAAACGTTTGCTCCCTGCCGGGGGCAGGGGAGAAGGGTGCTCTGAATCCTCTGTCACCAGCCTTGGGCCTGTCGTGTGTCAGGCCTAACATACCAGCCCATCGGAAGTATTTTTGATGAATATTTACTAGCTCCCTAGGTAGTTTTGAAAGGATGAAACAGTTTCATCAAGTGATTTATTTCCAGGGACTGTTCTTGGAACATTTCAGTAACTCCAGCACGTTAGGTGAGTATGGTAATGGGGTGCTGTCCGTTCCTTATGAGTTTACTTTGCGTTCCAACTTACGTTTGCGTTTAAGATGGGGGAAGGTGCGCTTTAATTAATAGCTCACTATGCTTGCTTCTTTATAGCCCCCTCATTGCCTGCCTAGGGACCATGCAAATAGCAGTTAGTAAAAATTTGTGAAATTAACGAATTATTAATGGTGCGTTTTTCTTCACATCCTCAAGCTGGAAGGAAACCACAACGTGATTTTGACCCTTAGGCTGGGTGTCGTCGAATGTGGCTATTTCTTGCCATTAGTGTATTGAATTGGAGGGCTGCTCTCAGAGTTGTAACTCATCTGCCATTAAGAGGGTTGGATGGTCCCCCAAATGGTCCAGAGGAGAGAGAAGCGGTGTGGGGAGAGTTGGGGCCACTCATCTTTGATGAGGTGTCTGGGCTTACTCAGGATTAAGATTGCAACTCTAACAGAAATTAGAAGGTTTTTAAGCTAAAACTTAAAAAAAAGGTTAGGTCAAGAAATTTAATTTAAAAGTTTATGCTGATAATTTGGAAAAGGTGTTTTTTTTTTAAAGGTGGTCACAAAGGTGACAAGTTATCAACCCAAAGTCCTTTGTCAGTGTGTTATAACTGCTTCTGTTCATTCTAAAAATATTGATGAATTAAAGCCTGTTTATATAACAGAATTGCAATAGTAAGAATTCACCTCTTTCCTTATAGAGGAATTGGAAGAACTTTATTTAAATATACACGCACACTCATAAAAACAAAGCAGCTTGCACTTTTTTATTTTACATGGGCAGGCCCTGGGAATCCCCAGGTTTCCTGCATGGCAGGTGAGAATTCTGCAATTGAACACCGCCCTTGCACTTTCTTTTAAATGCCATAGTCATTTAATAGTTTTTCCTTTTCCTTTTTATATTTTTGGGGGGCCGTCTCAGTATGTTCCAGAGCTCTTTAACCTTAAATCCTCCCCTTTACTATAAAAAGATGTAAATTTATTTTAGTGCAGATGAGTGCAGGATGGTTGTTGTGTGGCAAGATTATTTTACTGCTGGTTTGAAGAATTCATCATTTAATAAGGAAAGAGTAAACAAATGCTTTCCCTCTTTGCCACTTCTCTCTCGCTCAAAATAAAACGGCCCATTTGAAACCTGACCTTCCTGGGGCACCCTTCTTAGGGCTGATTGCTTCTGCTGTCGTTCCACATTCTGCACGTGTGCAGAAACCAGGCAGATTTCGTGTGCCGACAGCGGTGGAGTCTGCTGAGGGCACAGAGAGGGCGGCAGTGGAGTGGTGGCACACACAGCCTTTGCTCAACGGGACTGAGCTGTTTTGTCACGAAGGAAAGTATGTACTTGCAGACAAGAAGTCCAAATTCTGGTTAGTTCCAGATGATTCACCACACAGAAAGTGTATTCCCTACACCGAGGCTGGGGTCTTAATAAATAAAGGGGATGCTCTGCCTTGAATCTAGCTTGACAGCAGGAGAGAATGGAAATTGTCAGGGCTTCTGTATTTTTCAGTAAAAGCGGTTGCTTAGAATGAGATGAGACTACCTCAGGGTGCCGTTTTGTAAGCTCATTTTCATCATTTTTCCCTCAGACACACTCCTCAGTGCCAAGTTTTTCCTCTTGAGGATTTATTACCACCAATGCTGGCCTAAAAAAAAGGGGGGGGAAAGAGACACTTGATTGAAGTACAGTGATGGGTTTGGGCCCCTCAGCGTGGAGTATCTTGTAGGGCAGAACCTGGCTAACAAATGCTTCTGCTGACTTTGTCTAAGCGGTGAGTGCAGCCCCAGGTGGGCTTCTCTTCTCGGTCCCCACTCCCCGGCCCCTGCAGCAGTGATGCCCCCACTGGTCTTGTCCTGAGGATGCAGTCTAGCCACACTTTTCCTGTTCCCTTGTCCTCCTGGAAAGGACAGTGACTGTCCTGGATGGAGTAGGAAGGTCCTAGACCAGACGGAAGCCCACTGGTTCAGCTGTTCACACAGTGACCTGTCGGGGCTCAGACTCCTCATTCCTCTGCTGCCCTCTCGGCGTGTCACCGGATGGGACTCTGTGTTAGAGGAGTTCGGCAGCAGGCACCATGTCACGACGCTCCCAGCTGCGCCCGTGGGTCCCTGTGAAGCCAGCGTTGCCAAGGCCCTTGCCTCCCGGCGCTGACCTTGATCGGCTGGACATTCTGGAGCTGATTTCAGAAGCCTTGGCACCCGGCCCGCATAGGTGTCCTGAGGTTCTAGAGAGGACAGGGCCTGTGGGTTTGAGCCCCAACTGTGGAGTTAAAACCCAAAAAGACGTAGAGCTCGAAAGAAAGCCACTGTGAGAGTCGGAAGCACGCCGATCTGAGACAGAGAAATCCAGGATTGCGAGAGGGACTTTTTGCTGTGAGAGGATGAAGTGTGGTTGCCTTCTGAGTAAAAGTGCAGTCTATTTGTTAGCCAGAAAGGTATCAGACCTTAAAAATGATGGAGGCTAGGAACTGCTGCTACCGCAGGAATTAGGGGAATTATGCAGCTACGAGGGGTTCTAATAAGAGCTTCTTCTAGCTCAGCCTGCACATTTTATAGGTTGAGGAACCCGGACGTGTGAGTGTTCATTGTATTCTCTTCTGGTTCTAAACTTTCACCGTGTCTGTGGTTTTGGCTGCTTCTTCCGTCCTCAGCCGGAGTGGGTTGGGAGGCTTCTTCTGTCGGCCCCTCCGGAGGGTTCTCCTGGGGCCCCTGGTACCTGCCCCCTGCCCGTGACCTTGGTCTGGAGTACAGGGCGCAGCGGACAGAGCCTCTACTCAGCTTTTCTTCCCTGCCTCCCACCCCCTCCTTGCCCCCACCCTACCCCCCACGCAGGAATCCAGAGCCCTCCCCATGTGGTGTGAAGCCACTGGAATGTGGCACTCTGACCCCTGGCCGTTGAGTGTCCTGGATGGACCTGGCCTGGGAAGCAGAAAGGCCTCAGGGGAGGGGGTGGAGTGCCCCCTGGCCTTAGGGTGGGAGAGAGGGAGAGGAAGTGGTGGGCAGTGCGACCTCCCCACGGAGGCCCAGGGATTCCCACGATGCGGGGAGCCCGGTGAGGCGGGGCTGGCAGGCAGTGAGCAGACAGGTCCCCGCGGCTGGCTCCTCAGGTGGCACTGGGACCAGACAGGTGAGCTGCCTGAGCAGTTGTGCGGAGGCGGAAAGGATCGGACAGGAAGAGGAGAGTCGAGGACCCGAACGCAGAGAGAGTGTGTGGGAGAAGGCGAGGAGCTGGTGGAGAGACTGCATGTCCAGCCACTGTCCGGGTGGAGCCATAGCTCACTTCTCCAGAAGCCAGGCCTGTTAGAGGGAGGGGCAGTCTGCCTAGAGAAACGTCCACTCTATTTCCATGTTGGAGCACAGCGGACCCCCTTTGAGACCCGATGCTCTTTCACTTGTGCATCCTTGGTGAGGCCACTGGGGCCGGTGCGCCCTCATGCAGGAGGCAGGCTGACCCTGGCACGCCCCTGCCCTTTCTCTGTGACTGGTTGACTCTGTTGGTCTGGCTGCCCTTAGCTCCCTCCTTTAAAGAGGTTTTCCAGACGCCTGAGGCCCAACCTCAGGGATATGGTGTCCCCCTCCCAGTGCCCCTCTCCAGGGTCACAGGAGCCCACTTTCCCAACCTCCTCCCTCCGAGGCCTGCTGCAGCCCCAGTGTGCGGGGCAGGTCCTGCCGCCCCTCCTGCAGACCCTGGTGAAAGCATTAGCAGGCCACACACGGCGGCTGCTCAAACCGCACGCGAGCTTTACTGAGGCGGCAAGCGGGTTTTTGGTTGGGGATGTTTAAGATTAAATTCTGTGCTCTTGGGAAAGGAATAGAAACTGTGGGCAAGGTCTGTTTCTGGAACACCTGTTGTAAAAATGAGTGAAGTCCTTGCTACCTGAAGGATGGGTTTCCCGTGCAGCTGGGCACCTCCATGCTGAGGAAAGCTGTGCCCAGCGCTGGCGTGACCAGTTTCCATCCCACGGCCATGCCACTCCTGTCTGGAGTGAGGGTGCGGATTCCCCTTCCCCCCTCCTCACGGGGCACTGGAGAAAGCAGCCCCAGGAATAGTGCCAGGTAGAAATTTCTTGGTGGTTCGACTAATTCACCAGGCCTGCAAACCAGAATCGGTGGCACCCCTGCTCCCCAAGACTGATGCCCAAAGCCCCCCGTGAGGCCCCGGGGGTGCTGCAGCTCAGCCACCCGTTGTCCCCGACCCCAGGCATACATCTTAGGGTCTGCCCTGAGAATCTGAGTGTCCTTAATATGTATGTTTAGAACTAGTGAGCAATTGATGTACTCTTTTGCTGCTTAAGTGTACGTTAAAGCCATGTGTCTCTGTGTATTCTAATTCTTTGAAAACTGGTGACTCTTACTGTTAGTTATGTAGACTGTGGATTCGATCAGAGCATTCTTTGGAAATTTTTTACATTTGGTTATAACTTTTTATCGTAAAAATTACTAGTTTTTGAAATGTATGTTAAATCTAATAAAATAGATAAGTAATAATTTTTACCTTTCAGAAAGGAGTTAAGATCGATATATCTCCAGAAATTGTGAATTTTATCATTAGATTTTTGCTATGGCTTCTTTTACACCGTAAAGGTAAACTTTGAATAGAATAACTTTGTAGAAATATGACCTTGAAAATCCTGACTACCTAGCTACATATGGGAATACATATTGCTGTGGCATGTGGAAAAGAGACTGGGTTATATTTACATTTCCTTTTTGGAAGCAAATTAGTTCTTGTCTAAATGTGTATGTTTTTGCATGCATATGTCCTAATTCAAAATATGGAAATATATGAACGTATTTTTTTAAATGTTGGCACGCTCTGTTTTAAAATACTTGCAAGTTATCTGCTTCCTAATCCCTGATAGAACTGAATTAGTATAAAGTTATTTTTCTACATCTCAAAAATTTCAAAAAAGATACCAAATATGAGTGCATAAGTAGTGAAGAACTTAAGCAGACCTGAGCCCTCTTTAAAGCTGCCTCTTTTTTTCTCCCCATGGTATTATTAATGGCGAACGTTACCCCCACCGAGCAGTCATCTTCTCTGATGTGCCATCCGCTCACCCCTTTCGGGGGGCAGTAGTTAGAGGCCCACCGTGTACCATGCACCGACTCAGAGTGGAGATGGCAGAGGTGAGGAAGGTACAGTTCTGCCCCCAGGGAGCTCAGGACCCGGTTGTAAACCACAGCTGTCGCTCTTGGGATAAGTGAGGTTCTGTAGGGGGGAGAGGTGGTTGGGCGGGAGAGGTGTGCGTGGGAAAGCACCACGTCAACTTCTTTGAGGAGAAAACATTTAAGCTTGACCCTGTAAGACAGTAGCAGTTTTACAGGTGGACAGGAGAGGAAAAGGGGATCAGCAGAGGCCCATCAAAGTGGTGCAAATGCCTGGTGGGCTCTTGGTATTGACTGATTTGGTGGATGTTTATGGAGAGCCTAGTATGTGTTGGGTCCTGACCCAGGCAGGGAAGACACAGCAATGAGCGAGACACAAAAATCCCTACCAGCCTGAGACCTGAAGGAAGGGGGCACAATCAACAAAATTCGTGATTTAAGTAGCTGGCATGCCAGAAAGCGGTTCAGCAGTGAAGGAAAGTGAAGTGGAGGTGGTGGTGGTCGGAGTGCAGCTGTAGGCAGAGCGGTCAGGGCAGGGGTCTCAGACCTTGAGGTGTCATAGCCCTGCAGAGTCGGGGAGGGAGTTGTGTATGTACGGGGTGGGGTGGGGGGCTGCGTTCCAGTGGAGGGCCACAAGTGCCCCGGACTTGAGACCGTAGTGCTGGGGATGGAAAGTGGTGTGGGCTCATCAGTGGGAGGTGATGGAAGGTCGGCTGGGAATGGGCTCAGGCCTCGCTTCGCAGTTCATGCGGGCCCTCCTAGGCCGGGGAAGCCATCAGCGGCGCTAGAACGGTGAATGGCATGATGGCTTTGCCATCACCGATGCCCCCAAACCGAGGACTCGGTGCCTTGGAGCTGGGGTTCGTTAGGTTTACAAGTCCAGTTATTGCACTGAGGAAACTCCGGTTTAGTGAGAAGTGTACAGATGCATCTTTCAGATCTGTTTTTAAGATTTCTTCATCTTTCTTTGTTCCCATCATATTCGTTTATGCGATATATTTCACATAATTCTTAGAGATGAAATCATTGCTGTGTAAACCGTAATCCTCCCAAGATATTAATATTCATTTCTTGTCCCTTAATCTACATTCGCTCCTTTCTGGGGAGTTTCAAGATGAATTTCAAGGGCTTGATGCCTTTACAATTCAGATAGGCCCTGTGTTGTGTGAGGTTTCTTTTCTTTTTCTCTCTTTTTTTAAAAATGTTTTTATTGAGAAATGTTCATATACATACATTCAGTATGCTGTGTACAATCGATGGCTCACAATATCATCACATATGATCATTTTTTCAAACATTTGCATCATTCCAGAAAAAGAAATAAAAGCAAAAAAGAAAAAGCTCATACACAACATACCCTTTACCTCTCCCTCTCATTGACCACTAGTATTTCCACCTACCCAATTTATTTAAACTTTGTCCCCCCTATTATTTTATTTATTTATTTATTTTTAAATTAAAAAAATATGTATTACAAGAAAGAAACACAAACATTCTTAACATATGATCATTCCGTTCTACATATATAATCAGTAATTCACAATATCATTACATAGTTGCATATTCATCATCATGATCGTTTCTTAGAACATTTGCATCAATTCAGAAAAAGAAATAAAAAGACAACAGAAAAATAAAACAAAAACAGAAAAAAAAATGCATACCATGCCCCTTGCCCCTCCTTTTAGTAGAGGTCTTTCTAGTTCTTATTTCTAATTTATAGCATCACATCCCATGCAAACATATAGTAGCAATGTGGATTTTAACATGTGCTTGAAAAACAGATCTGAACATATACACCCAACTTCCACTTTAAAATGAAGCTGAGTAACAGCAGGAAATTGTACCTCATGCACCCAGAACAGTGTTTATTGCAAATTATGCTTTGTTGGCAGCCGCGGATAACAGATCTTCATGCTGTGTGTAAAATAAGTTAGGTACACAGAGAGATAAGCTCGCATCATGGAAGAAATCAGAAGTTTGCAGTTTTAGGTAAGATAGTCACGAAAGATATTTATTTGTAGACCAGTACTGACGTTTGTAGTAAGGAACGGTTAGAAATAAATTGTTCGAACTAAACTGGATCACACTTCCACTTCTTGTCATCTTCCACTTGGTTTATTTTGAAGAATTCAGATAAATTATTAAGGTAAAGTACACAGAAGTGCTCCACTTGACTTGTGAAAACATTCCTTCCTTAACTCACTGATTTCACGAAAGCTATGACCCTGAGAAGGTTCCTTCATGCTTCTTACAGATCACACCTTTTAAAAATCGTTATTTGCTCCTCAGGAGTATTGCTATTTTTGAAAACATTGTTTGCTTTAACAAAGAAGCCCCTGTTTCCTGGATGATGGAACAGTCCGTGAGATCATGTTTATGCCGTTGGGTCCTCTGTTCTTCTAATGTTTCCGAAGGTGTCCCGCCACTCCGTTTGTCTTGGCTCAGAAGGTGTTGGAGAGGTCCCTGCTTACCCCTGCGGTAAGCCACCTCCGCTGTGGGTGTCCTGGCTTCCCTGGGTGAGATGGGGAGCCTTGCAGTGAGCTTCCCATCTTTCCGCGCAGGCCCAGGTTCTCTGGAATCACTTCCCAGTGTCTTCAGGTCTCCGCGCGCCTGCCTGATGGTCATCTGGGTGGAATTCAGACGCAGGCTGCTCAGCTTATCTCCTCAGCTAAAGGGTTAATACACGGAAAGTGCTTGAAACAGTCTCGGCACATGAAAGCACTTGGGGGATGTTAGCTGTTAATCAGGAGATTTGTGGTGTTGGGAAGGAGGTGGGGCTCCGTTTTCTGTGATCAGCTAGTATGAGGAAGAATTTGCATCCTTCAACATATTATTTTCAGAGCACCATGTTCATTTTGTTCCTGTTTAAAATTCTGGTCGCACTTCCAGAGTTCCTTTTCATTGTGGTGGCTTACACTTTTGGATGAGTACAATCTACGAAAAATGCATTCCCATATCTAGCCTTCTGTTTTATACTTGGTCATTTGACTGAGAGTTTTTAGTTTAGAAAGAACATTCATATTTAAAAGATAGTACTGTGCATTATTCATATCCAGAAGTACTTTTTGGCAAGAAGCATTAACTTATGTTGTATTGTGTAATTATCTTCATGATAAACATGAGTGGCAGAAAAAGAGATAACAGAGCTAATTATTTAAGTTATTATTTATTTATCAACATGGTTGAGGAATATTATGTTCATTCACTCATTGAACATTTCAGAAATATTTATTGATATTTGCAGTTGTTGGGTAATAGTGTTGAACTAAAAGAGAACTTGTTAACAGTTAGTATTAATATTTTACAAATAGGAAGACTGAGATTCAAAGATATTTCCTCAGTAGTTTCTAAATAATTGGCTTCTTC
The DNA here is from genome assembly GCF_023851605.1 of Tamandua tetradactyla. Taxonomy (NCBI): domain Eukaryota; kingdom Metazoa; phylum Chordata; class Mammalia; order Pilosa; family Myrmecophagidae; genus Tamandua; species Tamandua tetradactyla. The sequence goes on from NC_135343.1 coordinate 81,974,901, forward strand.
TCCTACCACCAAATTCACTTTTTAGAATAAGTTTGGCACTCAAAAAGTCATATTACTTCAAGTCCTGTGTTCTCTATTTCCTACCCATTTATTCCTTCTACAGTTGTTTATTTTGTGCCTACACTATGCTGATCCTATGATAGCCCAAGTGATAAAAAGAAGAATAAAACTAGATCCTTAGCTTTAAAAAACTCATTTTCTGGTGGAGATGAGATGAGCAATTTCATTATACCTTCTATAAGTGAAACAATTTTGTAGACCTACGACAGAAGTCCTGCAGAAGAGAGGAAGTCATACTTAATTCTGTCCCTTTAGAGCAGGTGAAGTCTAGAGAGTTAGAGAATGTTTTTTCAGGAAGTTAGAGAAGAAGGCTTTCCAGGCAGCGGGAACAGCTCATGCAAAGGTGTGGAGTCATGAGACACCATGGGTTATTTAGGGAACACAGAGTATTGCTGGAGGAAGAGAGGATTTGAGGAGGTGAGGTTGAAGGAGTGGGTTGGGGCCAAGTCTAAACAGGCTTTGCATTCCATGTCAAGGACTTGAATGGTCCATTAGGTTTTATTTTGTAGACAATTGGTTCTCAGCTCTGATCCTTTATAAGTTTCTTTGAGCTATTCTTAGAACAGTGTAGGCCACTGGTGTACTATTAAAGGAGTTTACAGTAAAGCATCTCTATAGGTGTATAAAACACTGTGGACCAGGAACTCAAGTGACAGTTACTCACTTAATCCAAGGATGAGTTTTATCTAGATGAAAACATGAAATGTAAAACAATTAGGCAACTTTTCAAGATTATTTTTCTCTCAACCATGATTTATTAAGTATTAGGTAGCAGTTGATTTGATAACTGAAAACTGATATTTGTTATTTTAGTTTTTGTTTTTTAAAAATATTTTTATTGACAAAACATAACAACATACAAACATGAACATTCTTAACATATGAACATTCCACTCTTGGTATCTAATCAGTGGCTCACAATGTCATCACATAGTTGTATATTCATCACCATGATCATTTCTTAGAACATTTGCATTGCCCAGAAAAAGAAATATAAAGAAAAAAATTCATATATCCCATACCCCTTACCCCTCCCTCTCATTGACTGCTAATTCTTCCATCTACCCAATATATTTTGACCTTTGTTCCCCTATTTTTTTCTATACCCCTTACCACTCCGTTTCATTGATCACTAGTAATTCAATCTACTCAATTTATTTTAACATTTGTTCCCCCATTATGTATGTATTTTTAATGCATATGTTTTATTCATCTGTCCATACCATAGATAAAAGGAACAAGATTTTCATAATCACATAGTCACATTGCGAAAGCTATATCATTATGCCATCATCTTCAAGAAACAAGGCTACTGAAACACAGCTCTACATTTTCAGGCAGTTCCCTCTAACCTCTCTAATACACCTTAAACTAAAAAGGGGATATCTACATAATGTGTAAGAATAACCTCCAGGATAACCTCTCAACTCTGGGAAACTGACAGTTTTGAGGCTAGTTAAACATAGAATCCCGTGTTTTAATGGACAGTGATGCTCAGGGAAAGCCACGGTGCCTAATAGTGACGTGCCTGAATAGAGGTGCAAACAAGGCTCTAACTCTAGCTTGGAAAAAGTGTAAACGGGGATCAATTATCTGTGTTGGTCATTTAAAAGAACTTGGAAATCAACCTGTTTAATGTCTGGCTTTTAAGGAATTTTCTAGTAAAACCATTAAAGAGAAACTGGTTGAAAAATATACTTACATGTCAAAGTAGCTGGCTGAGTTGCCATGCTGTGTGGGGCTGTTAGTCGTGAGCCATTTATGAGCTGTGTCATAATAATCTTCTGGAAGAACCCAGTTTTCTACTTTGTTAATCATGTCTGTTGCTTCCTCTACTACACTTTCTCCAAAATATTTATTTTTTTGATCCTTCTTACTTTGAATTTTCTCTATTGCTCTCTTTCCAATTTCTTCAGTTGAATACTTGCTTTTAAATTTCTCTTTAAACATGATGTTGCATCAGTGTTGACATGTGGTGTTTCCATTTTTCTTCATTTTTTAAGTATTTGGTGAATTTTCTAATAATCCCTTCCCTTTTTAAAAAAAGTATTTTACGAATGGAAATTTTCACACATGTGCAGAAGTAGAGACAATTGTATGATGACAAAGTGCTTTGACTCCTGACCAGTCGTGTGCTACCTGAATTTACTGTCTTATCCTGTCCACATTAATTTGAAGCAAATCCCAGACCTCATGTCATTTTACTAGTGAATTTTGTAATGCTTTCAATTTAGTACCATTATCACATCTAAAAATGTTAACATTGATTCCTTAATATCAAATAGTCAGCATTCAAATATCCCTGATTGTCTCTTTTTTTAATTGTTCATTTGAATCAGAATCAAAATGAGGTTTATATGTTGTGATTCATTGTTTTTAAATCTCTCTTAATCTATAGGTTCCATCTAATTTTTGTTTCAGGCAGTGTATTTTTTTGAAGATATTCCTTTTTTTTTTCTGTACAATTTCCTGGAGTCTGGATTTTGGTAATTACAATCTGGTGTAATTACAATCTGGTAATTACAATCTGGTGTTAACATTTTCCCCAGTACCCAGTACTTCTGATAAATTGATAGATCAAACGAGTTTGAATTCATTCTTAGTTTAGTAATTTAGTCATATGTTTACTTAGATTCCAGACATATAGGTTTTTAGCCCATCCTTTTGTTACTGATTTCTAATTATAGTATATCATGGTCTATATGATTTGATTCTTTGGAGTTTGTTGAAATTTCCTGGTCAGTTTTTTTAATGTTGCAAGTGTGGGAAGAAGCAATATATAATATTCCCAATCTGTTGGGCCTAGAACTCTCTCTCTGTAAATTTTGAGTTTGTTTGTTTGCATCATTCAAGTCTTTTGTATTTCTGCTCACTTTTTTGCCCACATGATCTATCGATTATTATAATTTCTTTTCTATTTAGGATTATTGCTGTCATTTCATTTCTTTCTTTCTTTTTGTTTCTCTCTACTTTTCCTATTTTTATTAGGTATGTCTGCCAGAGATCTTTTTTGAGTTTATACAATATTGCTCATAATAGATTTCATTTAATGGAGTTAAAGCCCCTCTCCCCCAAGCCAGTAAAAGTTGTACACAACTTTCAGCCATTCTTAAGAGTTTTTTCTCATAAGATAATTAAGTTTGTAGTAATAGTTTATGTGAAGTGGAATATGAGAGGATGGAGCAGGTTTAGAGGGAAAAGATGACTGAGGGGAGAGAGAGAGGATGTTTGATAGAGGAGGTACAAGAGAAGACGTGACAGGATAGGATATAAAGCACATGAGAAAGAATTGGCATTTTTCAGGAGAAAGAATGTATTTTCATTTAAACTTGGTTGAGAATTTGTGTTGTTTCAAATGAAGCCAAGATCCATTGGAGTGTAGCAAGAAAATATGGCCACACATTCGTTCTTAATTTTTAAAACAGCAAATAAAATAACAAATATATGTTTACAAGTATCGTATATCTGGACACTGTTACTCACATTTCAGCCGATAGTGTCAGCGCTTCTTTGGCTTTTGATGTATTTTGACATATATATTACAGTTTATTAGTTCCACAATGGGTAGATTTATGGATTATAATATATTAATTTTAGAAGTTTTACAGTAATATATAATGAAATGGGGAACAAACACTGATATCTTTTTAATTACTCAAAGTTTAACTGGCTCATCTTATGGCAAAATGCAAGAGTGATCAAACTCAGAAGATGTTTCTTTTAAAACTTTCTTTCTTTTAACAAAGAGAAGTATTCAAAGCACATATTTTAAAAGCAAAACAAAACAGATCTGTTCCTTCATGGCAAAGGTAAAGCGTTGTTTTGACAATGACTAAACATAATAGCTTTTCAAAAGAAACTCAGGGAAATCTTTGGAAGTTTGGAAATGTTTCCACCGTTGTGTGATTCTGTTGCTTGCTGCAAATGGATCATATGCTCTTAGGCATGTAAACAACTTAGGAACAGAGTTATTTATTTATTTATTTTAAAAATACTTTCATTGACAAAACAAAACAACATACAACATGAACATTCTTAACATATGAACATTCTGTACTTGGTATCTAATCAGTGGCTCACAATATCATCACATAGTTGTACATTCATCACTGTGATCATTTCTTAGAACATTTGCATCACTCAAGAAAGAGAAATAAAAAGAAAAAAGAACAAAACTAATATCTACCATACCCCTTACTCTCCCTTTCATTGACAACTAGTATTTCCATCTCTCAATATATTTTAACCATTGTTCCCCCTATTTTTTCCCCATACCCCTTACCACTCCCTTTCATTGATCACTAGCATTTCAATCTACTCAATTTATTTTAACTTTTTCCCCCTATTATTTATTTATTTTTAATCCACATGTTTTACTAATCTGTCCATAACCGTAGATAAAAGGGCATCAGACACAAGGTTTTTATAATCACGCAGTCACATCGAAAAGCTTTATCATTATACAGTCATCTTCAAGAAACAAGGCTACTGGAACACAGCTCTACAGTTTCAGGTACTTCCCTCCAGCCAGTCTAATACGTCATACACTAAAAAGGGAATATCTTTATAATGCATGAGAATAACCTCTCGACTCTGAAATCTCTCAGCCACTGACACTTTATTTTGTCTCATTTCACTCTTCCCCCTTTTGATTGAGAAGGTTTTCTCAATCCCTTGATGCTGAGTCCCAGCTCATTCTAGGATTTCCGTCCCACGTTGCCAGGAAGGTCCACACTCCTGGGAGTCATGTCCCACGTACATAGGGGAAGGGCAGTGAGTTTGCTTGCTTTGTTGGCTGAGAGAGAGAGACCACATCTGAGCAACAAAAGAAGTTCTCTGGGGGTGACTCTTAGGCCTGATTTTAAGTAGGCTTAGCTTATCCTTTGCGGGGATAAGTTTCGTATGAATAAACCCCAAGACTGAGGGCTAGGCCTATTGATTTGGTTGTCCCCACTGCTTACAAGAATATCAGAAATTCTCCAAATGGGGAAGATGAATTTTCCCCCTTTCTTCTCATTCCCCCAAGGGGACTTTGCAAATACTTCTCTATTCACTGTTCAAATCACTGTGGGATTTATCGGGGCATCACCCTAACTTGGACAAACCTACAAAATCTCATGCCCTACTCAAGGTGCCATGTACTTGTGGTGTTCATTTAAACTGTCCATATAAATTAAATTAGGAAATGCACTACTCAAAATATAAATTTTGTACCAAATAAACATTTTTTGCTTTAGTCTCATACAGAAGGTGAAGTTTTAAAACATGAATGACCATCTGTTTTCAGCATCCTGCAATATTGACAGTCCTTTGTTCTTCCTCATGCAGAAACATTTTTTAATTTGTGCATTTAGTCACTATACACTCTAGGCATTCCTAGATTATACCATCTCAGTCTTTATTGTCCATCTTTCCTTCTGGTTTCATTTGTGCCCCCAGCCCTCCTCCCTCTATCATTCTCACATTCAGCTTCATTCAAGTGTACGAACATTATTGTGCTACAATCAGGTAGTGTTGTGCTATCCATTTCTGAATTTTTACAATCAGTTCTGTTGCACAATCTGTATCCCTTCAGCTCCAATTACCCAATCTCTACCATGTTTCTATCTCCTGATGACCTCTCTTCTTAACTGAAATTCTCCAAGTTCACTCATTAATAGGAACAGAGTTTTTAAAAACAATTTTAAATGCTCTTCAACTAAAGAGCTTAAGTTTTGAACTAATTTGCTAAAATTTTTAAAAAAGCAATACTTTGCGATTAGCTTGCAAAGACAGCTAATTGGTTTAAAGGAAAGATGAAATTTTATTGACTGAATTACAGCAAAAAATATTTCCATAATTGGTGAATGAAACTGAAAGATGGGTTACATGAATTTAATAAGGATGACCAGGGGTGTGCTGCTTCTGTTTGTATCTACAGGACCTTGGAAGATGTCTTTTCCAGCTCTGATGTCATTAAAACCAAGTATCAAAACAAACTGAGCGTAGAACCAGTCTTTAAATTACTGTATGATAAAATATTAACCCAAGATTAAAAACAAAATAAGGCATACTCAATTACGTGCGTCTCATGGAAAAAAATATTAATAATTACTATTCTTTATGATCATCATAGAGCAAAATAAAAACATTAACTTTAAAAGATAGAATTTAAATTTAAAAATATACACTGCTTGCCATCTCTAAGATGTTTAATTTTTAATTCTATTTGTGCAGATATTTTATAATGTACATGATTAGTTCATTAGCATATGCATATAAACAAATAAATATATATAGATTGGTGTGTACAAGCTAAAAACACTGATCTTAGATATATCTTCCAGAGGCTGGAAACAGTTGGTGTGGAGAATAAAACTTGCTAATACATTGAGATCTCAGCTATTGAATCCTCTAGGACTGAAGGTGCCGGAAAGGAAGTGATATCATATGTTAAAAGCACCCTTGGTTTGCTTCCCATGCATAGTGACCCTGTATTCCAAACTGCAGATTGGTCCGATATTGGGAAGCTATTTTAAATTTAAATTATGGCCACCATAAACGTGATTCTCTGTCACTTTTCCCAGTACATTGTTAGCGTTGTACAATTTCATCAAATCTGCCAGAATGAAACAACAAAAAGCACGGAGGATGAAGTTGAAAGGCACCTCACAATCTTTGGTGGCACCTCCGTTTTGGTGATGAAGACCTCAGAGCCTGCAGGGACTGAATGATTTATTCAGGGGTCCCTCGGAATCAGCGGCAGAGCTGCCTTGTCCTGGGCTGGGGCCCTCTCCTTCCCACAGATCTGGCTTTGTGGTCTCTGTTTCTCCAGCAGTCGTTTGTGATCAGGACTCCTGATTGAGGCGGAATTGAAGCAGGAAGGTGTCTCTCATCACAGTCCCTTCTCATCTTCTCTTATTGCATGGACTCCTTTGCGTCTAGAGATACTTGTTGTTTTTTCTTAAGCCCCTCGCTATCCCCTGCTAGCTTATTGCTATCTCAGAGGAAATTTTTCCTCCCCTTATTTAACCTTTTTATCTGTTTCAGGAGTCCTGGAAACATCCCATTCATATATTTGATACAGTTTTGTTTAGAATGGTGGAAAATTGTACCGTAAACTGCTGGCTCCTAGCATCTTGAATTCTTAGCACCTCCCGCAATTCCTTATGTATAATTGATACCAGTGTCTGAGAAATGAATGATTGAAAGAACAGATGACGAGTGAATTCACTTTCTGTAGTCGTATGCTAATAATGGAGTATCTGACACAAGTATGGCAATGGAACCTAGATTTATCAGTAATAAGTGTTTTGCTCTAGAGTGATTTAGTAAGGTGAGTCAGTTCTTTCTCCCTTGTAGGTACTATGAATCATTGCTTTTGCTACCAGTTACATATTTAGAGGTTTGCATCTGTTTGAGAGTTAGACTTCAAGCATTGTGTGCATATTTTAGTAATTCCATTGTTTTAGCAATTCAGTCTTCACCCACCCTGGTATATAGTACGTATGCCCAACAATTTCACTTTGTGCAAATGCATGTAAAACAGATTTTGGAAACACGAATCATTTCTACTGATAACCTTAATTTTTGCACTTCCTGCTTTGCATGATTACACCGAAGGAAGAGGGAGAGGGAAGCACCAGCTTTTGGAACCCCCGCCTTAAGCTCTCAGCGGAGAGAGAATGCAGCTCACTGCATTAGGTTTCTCCTTGCTCGGAGCTGAATGCCTGGTAACAGCCAGCCGGGAGCTAGGGGAGTTTAGAACAGCAATTTTACGTTGCACTGGCGTTTCTAGACTGGCATGGAAAGAGATGCCAGTATTAGCTATTTGCATCTTACTGTAGCCACAGGAATATGTGAACAGCTGGAGAATTAATTTGATATATATTTCCAGAAGCTTCTCCTCTGCCAACAAAATTCCATTACTGTGAGCTTCTGAGTGTGTACAGTGAATTCGTTTCTTGCTTTTTCATATTTGCTATAGCATGTTTCTGGTAAATGGATTGCCACATAATGGGATGCAGCTGTCTTGGTTTAGAGTAAACTCCATTAACCTAAGGAGAGATACAGGTAGAAAAAGTAAGGCTCTGGGTATGCAAATGCCCTTTGCCTTCTGGAAGGCAGTGATTTTAGATTAACACACAGTACTTTGTCCAGTAAATATAGTCATACCAGAAATGTTTATTCCATGTTAGTGGAATTTTAACAAGCAAATGGAAAGATATTTTGAAGGGCAAAGAGGTTTAAACCAAGGCTGGTTAGCCTAGGGTCTGCCAGAGCTGGTCCCTTGAGCTCTGATTTAGAGAAGAGTCGTGTACCCCATAGATGATGCTTCACAGATCTGTACTTGGAGGTGTTTTGAGACATCTTCTCAGAGGTGTCTTCCTACATTCTCCTCAACTCTTCCTTTCCTACCCTCGTTGATTGAAACTCCTTTCTTCCTAGCTTTTGCATTTAGAACCTTTTACTTCAGATTGTAGAAGGAAGGAATTTCTAGCATCACCAAGAGTAATGGAAGATGCTTTGTGGAACAGGAAGGCTGGGTCCAGGAGAAGACAAGATGCGGCCACAGGAAGCACGGGTGTTTCTGCACTGAACCATGTGTGCACTCTGCAGAAAACAAAACACAGCTCATGTTCTGCAAAATCATTCACTACACCAAAACTAAGAGAACTTTTTTGGAGACATAGGGTTGAGTGCAGCAGGTCACTCAAAATCTATGGAACCATGTACGCTGAGGATAAATGTAAACAATAGGAATCCAAATAAAAGCATTGACAGTGAGTCAACTTGACGTTTGTACCTGGAATTACCTTTGCAGCCTCAGACTTCCTTCAGGTGTGGGGCCTTAAAATATTCATTTTTAATGGAGACCAGTTTCATTATGTTTGTTTTATTTTTGTTTTTTTCTAATACAGGGGGAAATATCTCTAGCCTTTTCATATGTGCTTGTAGCCTTCCCAGATGGCTTCACGCAGGAAAGTTCAGCCATATCTTGCACTTAAATGAAGGAATTTAAACAATACTGCCAGCTTTTTCTTAAGGTGTTCATATGTTGCCAAGACTTTTCCTGTAGTTGTGAGAAAACTTTCTCCTGCCCTTTTTTTTGTGGGGCTGCATGGCCCAGGAATTGCGCCTGGGTCTCCTGCGTGAAAGGCGAACATTCTACCACTGAACCACCCATGCAGCCTTCTCCTGCCCTTTTCATAGTGTAAATGTGCTAGGGAAATCACGAATGAACCATTATAATGATGATATCTTCATAATTACCGTGTACAGATAAGCCAAATAACATTCAAGAAACATGTGTTTTTGTGGTTCACTAGTAACTGTTAGGAAATGAGGTGCCCAGCGTCCTTTGTTATTATCATACCTGAATCCTGTGCTACTTTGTCCTAGATGTATCAGCAGGACATTTCTTTAGAACGACAGCTTTTAAAATGTGGGCTGCAGGCGGTAAAAGGTAGTTCAGTGGTAGAATTCTCGCCTTCCATGCAGGAGACCTGGGTTTGATTCCACGCCCATGCACTTCCCAAAGCAAACAAACAAAAAACAAGCAAAAATTCAACAAAATGGTGTTGCAATAATGAGATACTCACATGGAAAGCGCATTAAATATGACCCTGCCATACAGCATACCAAAAAAAATGTGGGCAGCAGACCTCTGGGAGACCCTAAGGTCTTTTCAGGTGGTGCAGGAGGTCAAACTGTTTTCATAATATTAAAGTGCTATTTACCTTTTTTTCTGACACACTTTGTATTGATAGTGCAAAAACAATGGTGGGTAAAACTGCTGATATTAGACTCTAATAGTAAGTCATTGTATTCTTCACTGTCACACACTTGTAGTAAATTAAGTAAACAGTAAACACAGTTAAAATTCATTTTCCCTTAATGACTTTAATTATTGAATTTCGGATAGTTTAAATATCTTCTTAATGTTGTGGGATCAAATGAAAAACACTGATACAGCAATTTTGCTGTCTTTAAGTATGATGCTTGTCTCAAGGAAAAGCATTGTATTTTGAGATGCCTCGTAGACACTCAAAGGGAAATGTTGGGTTTGCAGTGGAATATACCTGACTCCTCTCTTCACTGTAATAATCAAATATTTGGGCATTTTTTATCATGTTCCTTGTATGATTTTTACAATCTCTTCTCAGGCTAGGTTAGATTTTTTCTTATTTTATATTCAGAGAAAGTAAATTAACACCCTGATTGTTGAAGTTACAAACTTAAAAGTACGTCTGCAAGGGTGGGCCACGGTGGCTCAGCAGGCAGAGTTCTTACCTGCCATGCCAGAGACCCGGGTTCCATTCCCAGTGCCTGCCCATGCAAAAAAAAGGAAAAGGAAAATACGTTTGCAGAGGCACCTCAGTTATCTTGGCCTTTCAGGCTAGTAGACTACATCTTGTCAGGTATAGAGGACAGGAAAAAAACTTGATATAAATGATTGAAGAGCAGTGCCCCTCTTTTTAACTCTTTCATTTTTTCCTGCCCAGTCCAAGGAGAAACCTATAAGGGGTGTCAGAAAATCAGAACCTTGGTGTTTGTACTGTATCTGAGATTTACTTAGGAAAAGAGAGATTTAAAAACAGAATTTGCTGAGTGCTGTTGACAGCACCGTTGGGCTCACATTTAGTCTACAATCAGATAAAATTTTTGCTTGAAATACCTGTTGATTTTCTTTTAAATTAATTTAAAGTACAGTATTCTGTAATATGAAAGAATGAAAGCATTTGTTTCAGAAGCATGTTGATACCTGATCCCGTAAAGTAGTGTCTGCTAAGGGCACTATTATTTGTCAAGAAGAAAAACAAAATATTGATTAGGGTGGGGGCAGAGATTTGAAAGATTTTCCTTTCAGAAAAGAAAATAAAAGTGTGCAAGACATTGTTGGTTTAAGAGTCCGAGATGCTTCATGGTCACCTGGTGGCCGTGAGGTTACCTGGGGCAATGGTCAGGCTTCCCTGTACGTCTTCAGTGCAGCCTGTTGCTGCTGCCAGGGAATTTCTCCTGAGAAAGAAGCAGCAAACAAGGAGCTGGGTTGATGGTCAAGGGCGGTTAGTCTTTTAGCTCTGATTCCACATTCAGGGAAAATGGGCTTCCTGTGGGGAGGCAAAGAAAAGCATGTGGCAGTTGGAAAAGCAATTGGCCCTGAGATGGGCTTCTTGGAAGGACTGTTGAGGCCAGCCAGCTGATAAGAGTGGAAATCTTATTACTGAACTGAGAAAGAGACTAATAATAGACGATGCTGTGTGAGAAATGTGCCAAAATATATCCAAGCATTTCTTTAAATTGTGTATCTCATAACATATGAGGCTTACTGTGTAGTTTTTCTTGACGTAGGTATAAAAGCTTTTTAAATAAAGTTTTTATTGTTTATAAATGTCTTTATATTATCTTTATGTTGTTATGGTTATATATATTTAATAATAAGCCTTCTTGGTTTGTCTAGAAATAAATCAGACAGTGCCATACTATACCAGTGACATGAAATCAATATATTTACAGTTATGGAACAGTGTATTGGGTCCTGGGTCTAAGAGAATTGAAAGGTGGACATGAGCTGGCTCTTACCACAGTAATTCTATTTGGATGTTTGACTTGTGTAAACCATTGCTGGGGGGATAAGAGGTGTGTGCTGTGCCGTTGGCTGTGGGTGCGTGAAGGAAGGAGAAGCGCATTCTCCTGGGGTCACTGGAGACTTCTCAAAAGAGGTAACATTTAGGGAGTGCACGAGTGGTTCCGTGGTAGAATTCTCACCTGCCATGTGGGAGACCCACGTTCGATTCCCAATCCATGCACTTCCCCAAAAAACAAACAAGCAAACAAAAATTCAACAAATGGTGCTGCAATAACGGGATACTCACATGGAAAAAGAATGAAACATGACCACACACCATGCAGCATACAAAAAAAAAAAAGAGGTACCATTTGAATTAGGTCTTGAAGGATGAATAGGAGTCTTAAGAGGAAGACAAGATGGAAGTGTTCTAGGCAGATCCCATGCCATGAGTAAAGTACTTACTAAGAGTTTGAGTGCTTACAGCCCTGGGATGTAAGAGGGGTTGTGGTGGAAGATGAGTCTGTGGGAGACTGCGAGTCCTATCGTAAAGTACCTTATATTCTGCAGTACGAAGTTTGGACTTTTTCTTGTGGGCAAGAGAGAACCACGGAGCAGGGTTTTTTTTATTTGGAGTGCACTACTGAGAATCGAATCAGGTCTCCCACGTGGCAGGTGAGAATTCTACCGCTGAGCTACCCAGAGCAGGTTTGTCTTTGAGGAAGCGGGTTCTGGTGGCAGAGTGGGGAATGGTATGGAGGGACAGGTGCATAACGGTAGGAAGCCAGGTTGGTGGATTTTGCCTTGGGTAATTCAGGAGAGTGGTTTCTTCGTGGCCTTCAGCTGATAATGGAAGGAGAGACAGTGGCATTTATTGTGCAGATAATTCTGAGGTGGAATTAGCTCTTATTTGGTGATGTAATAACTGCACATGATTTCAACAGCAGAAATAAGGGTTTATGCTCAGGAATATGACGGTCAAGAGGAGAAATATAGGTTAGTTATTCAGTGGTTCAGATGTTCCTTGGGTTTTTTTTACAAGTTTTAAGTTCCTAGGGTTGAACTCTTTTTGAGTTATGGATTTCTGTCTTCAGTCACAAAAATTCCTTCACGGCATATATCACTGAATTGGATTAGGCTTTTGATACCAACAGCATGTCAACAGATAAATGTAGAACAGAGAAGAAATAATTTAGATGGATTATTTTATTATGTATTATAACTGAAGACTAAATTTCACCTACTTTTCAAAACATTGAAATGTCTCAGTATATACTTTTCTGGTTTTCCTTCCTGAGTAACTTAGTAATTTCACTGTTGCCTTGAAGATAAGGATGCAACTTTGTGTGTATTTATGCATTTCATTTATTTTACATTTTATTTTTAAGGACCAAATATAATCTCTGTAAGAAAAAAATCTTAACACAGATAAATTGTGTTTCTGTTTAAACTTCAAAATCTAGAAGATAATCGTTTTATAAAGAGCTGGGGTTTGGATTAAATAAGTGAGCCTGGAATCTCCTGAAATCATAACACAGGTGGTTTTCTGTTCTCCCTCTTGGAAGAATAGCACTGACGCTCTGTATATTGCAAATGATATCCTTCTAAAGACCCCTTGACAAGAAAAGTATTTATTTCAATGTGGGAATGCAGTCCTTTGCTAATTCATGCAGTAAGCCAGTGATGATACCAGAAGTAAAAGCCCTATAAAAATCATAATCATTTGTTTCCATTGTCTTCTATGAAAACAGATTCTTAAGGTGGCATTTATACCTGCCTTAGTTTGAGTTTCATGTTTTAGGCTTGCGTCTTAAATTCAAGCACTTTAAAAAATTCTCCGTAAGATGTGGTTATCTGAAACGTGTTTGCTATTCAATAGTCATTACTCAGTTAAGGTGAGATAAAGTACCTATTAAAGAGAATGTTAAGAGGGAGAAAAGCCCATATAACATTCTGGGGACTCATAGAAAAATACTCTGGTTTCCTTTGAGAGGTGTTTCAATCATGAGTAATATTATTAAGAACTCAGCCTGCCTGTGATTCTGTCACGTTTGTTTCATTTGTCTGAGCTTGGTCCCATGAAAGCTGGGACACTGATTTGGCTTGAGCCTCAGAATTGGAGTGTCAGCCACTCACCGCCCTAGTTTTATTCTTGTTTCTGGCTTTGGTTGTGGGCAGTGATAAGACTAAATTAGCATCTGTACCCAAATGCATTGCGAGGGGGGTCTTGCCCATTTTATCTCATTATTAACTTTTTTGGTGAGGTCTGATTTTTGATGTTAACACATCCCTTCCTATGTCATGTGGAAGAGCTGTTTACATCTGAAGCTGGTTTCAACCAGATGGTATAAAAATAAGTTTGAAAAATAATAATTTTGTAGGTCAACAAGGATGACTTCTATAATTTTATTCGGTGTGGGAAAATCTAGGAATCTCTTGTTTAAAATCAAAATTTTTAACGAATCTCAATTATTGATGTAATAGCACACAAGAAAAGAAGTGTTTTTTGATCCCAAACATTAGCGCATTTACAATATTTAAGGTCTCTGTGGATGGATGCGTCACTCATCTCAGGTATTAGTAGGAGGTCAGGTTTCATTCATTGTAAAATTTTGGCCAAACCGCCTCTCACAAGCTGAGGTGTCTGAGTTGGATGTCTGTCTTGACAGTGGCTGCATTCTTGCTCTAAGGCCTTCGAATGTAGCTACCAGCAAACATGACCTGGCTGTCAATTGTTTTACAGATGAGAGCTGGAATGATGACCAGTTGCTTGGTTTTGAACCATGCAATGAAAACCTTGTCTCTGGCTGCAATATAATCAATGGGAAATGTGAATGTGACACCATTCGAACCTGCAACAATCCGTTTGAGTTTCCAAGGAAAGATATGTGCCTTTCAGCTCTAAAGAGGATTGAAGGTAAGCACTAATTTCAGTTAACCGTAGATTTGTATATGTAACTCTGTGCATTGATAGTATTTGAGCTTGAAAAGGACAGGGACAGGCTGATAGAGATTCGTAGCTTTTATAATCCCAAATATGATGGAAAACATTTACCAGGTGGTAATGCAGTATTGTGTGTGAGTATGTGTTTCCTGGGAGCTGAGGAGGGGTAATGCTGAAGTAGTGTGAGCAGGGTGGACATGCCAGTTTGCCCAGGTCACCTCTGCAAAATGGATGATTTCAGGAGTGGTGTTCTTGGGGTCAGCATGTGTTGTCACCAAGTCCATTCCGCTTGATTAACCATAGGGTGGTGCTCCAAGAGGAGAGCTGTTAATTAGCAGTGGTGCTCATCTGGCAAGAGCGAGTCTTTAGAAGAGATGGGGGAAGTGTAGTGAAGACTTAGGTTAGTTCTGCCAGGGAGCAGAAGTGGCAGATGTTCATGGATCATTGGACACTTCACCTCTGGAGAGGTCAGAAATTGCATTAAAGCAATAGGATAAGCATACTTATATGGCCCATAACTTTGTACATTTGTGCATAAAGCAGAAGGAAGCTTGAGGGTTTGAAAATAATGATTGATAACTGGAATAATCACAAGTAGAGTACCCAGAGCTTGATGCACTAGTGGTTTATAATCAGAATTAACAGGGGTCTCAGCTTACCCCACCAGCGTTGAACTCTCTCTGAGCTCCCGGTTCCTGCTGGGAAAAAGAGGGCTGAATGAGACAGTCTTGAATATACCTTTTTTCCTCTAAAATAATACCATTCTGAGATGGAGAGGTTGTAATATGATTTGAAAATACCCAGAATTTCTGAGGTCAGAATCAAGCTCATGAAAGCAGTAGAACAGGATTGAAATTTCTGAATTGTTTTACATTGCCAAGCTATATTACATGGTCATCAAAATTAGGAAATGTACGAAAGCTTCTAAAATAGCTTTTCTCTTTGTGTTTACCAATGCTGATGAGTCATTTAAAAAGTATATAATAGGAAACAGTAAAAATAAGATTTTGGAACCAGAAAGCATCTTGGACATCATTTAGTGCAGTAGTTGAAACTGGAGGGTGGAGGGCCACACAGTTGAGCAGCGACAGCCTGTGACTCGCCCGGCCAGGTATTCTCTCGACCACATGATGCTTTTCACAATGCGGTCACCTAACGCATCTCGATTGTCTCCTGGCCCTGAACTCACCCATCTCTAGAAAAAGATATTTCGTCAACTTCAGTGTATGAACTTTTAGAGACACAGAGTAAGTGGTCACAGGTCTGTTTCAATACTTAATTTAACATAGTTAACCATATATATTTGACATCACATTATATAAAATTATATAGCAAATTGGAAATAGCACTTTTTGCTCTTCTTACACTTCATGAAACATTCATTCAAACCCTGCACATTGCATGTCATTCTGTGGCTCAAGTCATTTAACACCGTTCCCAGCACGCCCTCCTCACTGCCGTCTAAATGGTTTCAGCTGCAGCATATGTGGAGTCTACATGTGATGCTATCACAGGATGTTTCGTGCCCAACCACAATAGCTCCTCACATAAAATGGGAAGAGTTGCATTTTTAATTTGTTAGGTATGTATTTGTGACCTTCACAACATGGAAATGAACTGCATTGATTTTTAAGTGACTCTTAAAAGGCTGTTAAAAGATCCAGTATTTCCAGTTTTTGAGAATATTCCTGCAGGCGTAATTACTGTATCTGATTAATTTCTTAACCTCTTTTTGTTTTGTTTTTAACCAGTTCTAGCAGATGGCCTCTATGTAATCCAAAAGTTAGGACTGTTGAGATCATTTAAGGCTAATATCATCTACAAATAGTACTTTGTTGTTCAAACTAAAGCATCCTGCAATATGAGAGATCTTTAATTAGCAGTATAAGTGGATTTCCTCTTTTCTGAGGAATAATTTGGGAGGGGCAAAGACCCTACTTATATTCAGATATATATAATTTTGTAGGCTTGGAATGTTATAGGAATTCTGGGCCAAGAAAATGTGAGCTGGTATTGTATGACAAAGTTTCATGGAGGAGGTAAAGTCTGAACAATTTAGACTTTGAATAATGTGGACTGAGGCAAGGTGAGTGGAGCCCAGGAATGAGAAGCACATGGATGAACAAAAGAATAAAATGTAGAAGGGAGAATTTGTGAACTTGTGTATAAGGCACTTGAGACGCTAGTGTAAAATAGCAGGGTTTTGTAACTGGAGGGGCAGGGTGGGATAAGGTTATGAAATGGCTTATGCTTCATGCGCGAAGCTTAAGGCTGGTAGTATCAAAATCATCGTAGGTTTAGAAGCAGAGCATGATGATAAACATTAGGAAGACTACGGTTGTGGGAGAATGCAGGAAGGATTAGCAAGAGGGGGTCCTGCAATCAAGGGGCTCATTGTGCAGCTGCTTTAGTTATTTTAGATGTGGCATGACCAGCGGTTGGACTAGGGCAGTCTTAGAGGAAACAGCAAGGAAAAGATGGATGTGTACTATTTTGAAGGAAGAACCTACCATGTCCACTTACAAATAAGGAATGGATGAAAATGCACAAAAATGATCCTAGAATTTTTAAACTAACAGTGCAAGTACAGAAATGGGAAAACTCTTTTGGGGTGTTTGCAGTGAAATGGGACTGAAAGATGGGGTCATTTGGGAGGGGTTGTATAGGGTCAAGAATAGGTTTTGAAAAATATGGGAGATATTACAGCATGTTTGAATGATGGTAATGATTTAGTAAAGAGGGAGACTAAAAGGAATGTTTGAGGAACTAAGCCTTTGAAGAATGAGAGGGGTAGAATTGTTTCTCTTTCTCAGAAAAGTATAAAATGACTTCAGCAGCTGGAGTAGGGGTGTGGAATTGGGGGGGGTGATTGGAAAATGTGAAATAGACATCTCAGAGATGAGTAAATTAACCAGGAAAATGTAATAGGGTCCCAGCCAGTGCTGACAGTTCACTTGAGGTTAGTGGCTATAAGTTTGAAGAGAGACCAGTGGACACCGCTGTGTGTTTCTCTCCTGGTCTGTTGCAGGTATAGTGCCGGTGGAGAGGGGGATCTTCCCTGGAAAGTGATGAACAGAGAAAAGGGGATCATGGATTATGTCAGAGTGTGTTTATTGTGATGGAACGCACAGGCTGTGCTGGGGAGGAGACAGGGACAGTGAGTAAGTGGTAGGGTCACTGGGGAGAAGGTGCTTGCAGCCTTGAAGAATGGCTGGAGGTAGCTGAGAAAGTAAGGAGGAATTCTGAGAATGGATACTTGATGTCAAGATACCAGAGATGGAGCTATTTCTGGCTATGATGAGAGCTAGGAGGGGTGAAAGACAAGATAATTAGAGTTGAGGAGGTCAGAGGACTCAGTCAGGGTTGGGTTGTCTCTGTGGATGACGAAACTGCCAAGAATGATGGCAGGAAAAGTACTTGGAAAGAGACACTGAGGCAGAAGTTCTATAGATGAATGCAGTGATTACACATAGCTGGTGATAGGCTCTGATTGCAGGAGCTTCAAGCAAACATGGGTTTTGTTTTCTTAAAAGGGGAAAGAGGAATGACCTAAAAGTGGCATTGAGAACAAAGAAGGACACATATCCCACCCCTAAGTTTTGTGGAATGAGGGAGATAAAACTATCCCCACTTGAGAGGCCTTCAAGGGACAAAGGGTTGTTCAGGAGAGCCCAGGTTTCAGTAAAGCAAGAAGGTGAAGGAAGCGAAGCGTTCCGAGAGGAGAATGAAAGCAGAAGGGATTTTGCTGGTGACAGCCATGTGTTCCAGAAGACAGTGAGAGCGTTTAGGGGGAGGGTTATAGAATACTTGGGTGATTTTGCAGAGCCCAGTAGGCGTAAGAGTCCCGAAATGATTGATAGCGTAATAAATTTAGCCTTGGTTCTGGTGGTCCCATCGGGAGATGTGAATTGTCCTCATTAAAGTCTTTGGGCATACTGTGTTCTCTTGTGCAGTTTATCGCATTAGGTGAGCTGTGTCGGCAGTAGGATGGGGGGATGGTATTTTTGCTAGAGCGTCATGAGAAAACATGAGTCCCTTTGCATTATGCTTTTGGGAGTGAGGCTGAGGATGAATTCTAAATACAACCACACCAACATTAAAGAAACGAATTGGGGAAATCACTGCAGGGCCCTCGAAACCGTATTTGTAGAGTTTTAGAGAAATACTGGCAATATATGGGCATTGTAAAGTTCCTGTATATTGCTCACATTTGCTTAAAATGAATTGGTTCTTGAATTTACTCACATTTTTCTGTCCTAGAATAGATGAACACATCTTCATTAAATCAGTTTGTAAAAAATTTGGAGAAAATAGAATACTGGATAACCATTAATAAAGGCTTTATACAGAATAATACAGAAAAGGTTTTATATCAGAGTAATTTGTATTTTTCCAAGAAGAGGAAATCACCTTCATCTTTTACAAGGCTTCTAATTCTATGCCAAAACCTGTTCGTCAGTGATTGGTATATACTGTGCTAAACTCTATGAAGTTAGAAGAATGCATGAGACAGAAGAGGGGACCAAACTAGCAAAAACAGTTTCAGCCTCTGGACCTGCCATGGGGGTCTTTTGGAGAGACCACTCTGGGTTTAGAAAAGGTAGAGTAGAGAACAAAGATTTCCACATTACAGTGAATAAATTGGGCATTCAGGTTTGTCTTTGATTCAAGTTTGGAGTAAGTGACGTATGTAGTTTTTTAATTATTATAATTCAGAGTAATCATCATAAAGTCAGAAAGTAAGATGAACTGCAGAGCCCTGTCAAGTTCAATAAAACAGGAATGTGAAATACACTGGAAAACACTTATTCATTCATTCATCCAGCAACGATGTATTTAGTGCTAAATAAATATCAGGGACTATTTTAGTTGCTGAAGGTACAGCTCTTAACATGCTTACATTTTTAAGGGAGAGAGATAACAAACACATAAATGAGTAAGAAAAATATCGTATAGTATGATCAGGGTTTTGAAAAATAATAATCGGGTTAATATGAATAGAGAAATTCTGGGGGAACTGCTTTAGATAGAGATGCCAGGGAAGTGTTCTGTGAGGGGATTGCATGTGAATGAAATGCAGGAAAAAGCCTTATAGTGATCTGGAAGGAAGCGAGTTCCATGCGGCAGGGATACAGTGCTCTAAACTGAATTAGCAGGACTTGTGGACCCATTACAGGTGGGGAGCTATGGAGCGCGGCTTCAGGGAGCGTTCTTAGATGCAGGCGTTCAGCGGGTTGGGTTGCCCCTTGTTGGAGGGAAGAGCAGGGTTCCCACATGCATGGCTTCACGACACATTTACCAGGGACTACAGAGATAAACGCCTGAGGAAAAGTCAGCCCTTTCCACAAAGAAGTGTCACCTACTTGGGAGCTTGTGAAGAAAAATAAGAGCTAAAGCAAAATAACCTGATCCAGACTCATCTTTCCCCGAGCAGAGATGAGCCAAGGGAGTACCTCAGTGGGCTCCATAGAACATGCTCTTAAATACGCTTTTTGTTAGGGGCAGATTGACTTTGGAGGTTGAGAATGGGGAGGATTTCCAGATTTCCGCTTGGGAAAAAGTGACCATTGGGATGTAAGGATATGTGGGGGTGCCATTCACTGGACCATGGGACCCAGGAACAGCAGTTCTGTGGGAGGTGGAGCGTTCTGTGAGGTGGTGGGCAGTCTGTTGTTAGGTTCGGGGTACGGACGGAAGGTCAGGGGAAAGGTGAGACTCAGGAGGGAGATCGGGCCTGGAGGTAGGGGTCTGTGAGTCTCCCTTTCGGGGGTTTGGTGCCTTTGATGGCTTTTGAGTGCGTAAGTGATGTGAGCAGTATGGTCATTTTAGGAAGAGAAATGTGACAGCAATGTGCATGATGGGGGGAAGTGTGACTGGCGATGTTTAAACACACCAAAAGTGAAATAAAAGGACCTGAGCAGTGCTGGTGATGCAGGAGATGGTGAGTGCTCTGTTAGCATAGTAGAGGAAAGCCTAGGGACAGTTCCTTTTAGCTGAGAGCCAGCCGAAGACACGATTTTTGGTACCCCAACTGGAATACATAACATGGAATACATGATTTTCGATTATTTATTAGTTAATTGATTGATATGTTCTCAGTTGGCATGAAAAAAAGCCTTTATAAGTAGCTGAGGGTGGGCCACAGTGGCTCAGTGGCAGAGTTCTTGTCTGCCATGCCAGAGACCCGGGTTCAATTCCTGGTGCCTGCCCGTATGGAAAAAAAAAAAAAAAAGAAAAGAAAAAAGTGTTTGAGTGTTTCAGAGCTGACCAGACTCCATACCTGAGATTAGAGATAGTTCAGAGGAGGAGCACCAAGGCGATTAATAACTGGATAGGAAGATAAAGAAGTAGGATTCTAGTCATAGACTCTTTTAGTCCGGAAGAATCCTCTCCTCAGTTTTCTATACAAGTACTTCCTGCTTCTTTTGTTTTAAAGGTGCTTTATTTTTTCATTCATCCAGGAAGCGTGTATTGAGCACTTGCTGTATGCCAGTGCGCCCCAGGGCCTGCGCGTCTTAAAATGGCCTTTAAAGTGCAAGTTATTGTCGCATGGATTGTGCATAAATGAACTGCATTTCAGATGTGCTGAAGGAGCATGCTTTTGATTTTTTAATTTTTTTGTTTCTTTATTTTTTGCATGGGCAGGTACCGGGAAACACCCGGGTCTCTGGCATGGCAGGCAAGAACTCTGCCACTGCGCCACCGCTGTGCCATCCTCCATGCATTTGATGTTTTAAAGATATTTTACGAATTTCTTAAATGATATTTTTGAGCATTCATTTATTCTGAAAACTTATACTGCATGAAATACATACCCTTAGGCAGAAATTGAAGATTAAAAGTAGAATGGGAAAACATTTGTTTCTATGGTGTTTCATACTTGTGTTTTTTCCCTTTGCTTTAAACAAAAGGAAGTTTGATTTTATGTTGTATGGCTCTTCTGAAACTAACTAATTTTGACATGGAAATAAGTGGATTTTATTTTATAGGATTATGTATTTCATTTTTTGACAACCTAAATAGCAGTTGCTTTCAGTGTTAACTATTAATTATTCTGAGCTCTAAATTTACTACCTTAAGAAATTTTGATATTTTAAATATTTTGTGAGTTTCTTTTTCCATTTTTAGGCTTTTATATTTCATTTTTTTCCTGTTTTTTTCACACAGGTGGATTTAAGTGCTAAATTTTATTTATGGTAATTATCTTTTTCTTGGTCTACAGTATGACCTGTTCTCTGTGTGGTCTTAAAACCTTCTAGCACTTGATGCCATCTGTAATGTTTGTCAGTAGACAAAAATTTAATTGGTGTTTAGAAAGAAATATTATTCTGTGTATTTCTATTCATAGAACTTTTTGTGTGGGAAATGCTCACAGAAAATACCATGAGGAAATGTGAGCAAAAGGAGTTGGGCCTATTAACAATGCTAACAGCATTCAGTCCACCCTTGAGGTGGTACCTCATATGCCCTTGCTTGCCCTTGAAATTGTGCTGGATGGAGACTCTTCAACTGTAGCAAGAAATCTGCTCCATCCCACAGCATATTGTAGGAAGACACATGCCCCCAGCTCCACTCCCCCCGCGATCCCACGTGGGGTTCTGGGTTCCTGGCCATGCCTGAGAGTGACCCACAGAGGGAGGCTCGAGGTCTCTCAAACTTGAGAGTGCGCCATGGTTGCACAGAGATTTTGATTTCATAGGACAGGACCAGGTGGGGGAATCTGCATTTCCAGCATGTCCCTGGAAGAAGCTGCTGCTGCTGGGTTTTGACCACATTCTGAGTAGCAAGGTCATAGAAGTTTTATGTGATTCTGTTTCCCTGCTCAGAGAAATGGATTTGTTATGCTGTTGTGATCGCATATCTGTCTGTAAGTACTACTTTTGATTTCTACTATTTCTTCCACAGTTTTTAAACACAAAGCATATATGATAAATTGCTTTACTTCAAACATTTATTTGTACAGATGGTTTCATTTTGCAATTTTAAACCTTTTTTCCCTATTAAAATACCAAAAGAAATTAAAATAGTTAAGACATTTCATATTGCATGTATAGCACCCCTTGGTAAGTGCCAAAATTTGGATACTGAGGGATGCTTGTTTTTAATAGAGCTGATTCTCTTGCAAGTTTACCCATTTCATCTTTTCTCAGCTTTAGAAATACACCTGATAACCTGTGTTGTTGTTGTTGTCTAACAATCGTACTGACCTTTAGCTTGGTCTTAAGTGTCGTTATCCCAAAATCTTTCCGAATATTGTGTTAATAGTGGAAATGGCTCAGAATGCTCGTTGAATCACAGATTCAGATATATCCCAAATACAAATGCTGTATACTGTAAGATATGATTAGTAGAATTAAGTTTGACTGTCCTTACAGTTTATTGCTACTGTAATTACTCTGTTGAAGGAAGGAAGGACATTGGGCAGATATTTTGCTGTGAAGTTTAGGGAAGAAACATCTTTGGGATTTTTTTTTTTAAAGGTTTTTAGCCTTTTCAAACTACTGTCATATAATCCCTGATAATAGACTATATGTACTTAACTACCAAAAACCAAAAAAAAGATAACCTCCCAAACTCTGGTTCTCTTTATTCTGAAGCCAACCGATGAGTGTTGAAGGTACCATACCTTCTCTGCTCAGGACTTTTATGTGTACGTATTCATAATTTTAAAGCTCCTCATATACTTTATTAAAGTTACTCATCATAGATTCTATTTCACTTAGGCTACTTCCATTTAAAAGCAGTATTGTGCATGCCAAGATTGGAAACACTAAACTTTTCCTTAACCGTGTGAAAAAAAAAAACAAAACATATTTTGCCCACTTCCAGGTGGGTAAGGGATTTTATTAACCATCAAAGTCCCAGCTGATTTTTCCTTAAGCTGCTCAAGTGCCTTTGAAGATAACTTATTTAATGAAGGCAGTGGGGAGGTTATGCAACCTTGAATCTGTATTGCTGCTCCCTCTCTTTTTAAAGACAATTGCAAAGTGATACTACAGTTTATCTGTACTTTGGGTTTTTTTTTTTTTTTACATGGGCAGGCATCAGGAATCGAACCCGGGTCTCCGGCATGGCATGCGAGAACTCTGCCACTGAGCTGCCATTGCACCGCCCACGGCTTTACTTTTTGGAACACTTATAAGCATGTGTGTGTCTGTGTGTGGCTTTACAGTCTACATATATGTGTTTCGTTTAAAATCCCATCTAGTTATGGGTAAAGAAAATGTGAAAGCTAATTATTTTCATAAGTAGTGGGTTTTTAGTTTGGTTATTGATTTGTTTTGGCAGGGTACATGGTCTGGGACCCAAACCCGGGCCTCCCGCGTGGAGGTGGGCATTCTACCCCTGGACCACCCATGCACCCTGATACAGTTTTCAAAGAGTCTTATATCGTAGGTACAAACTCTTAGGAGAAATATTCTTAGCATTAAAAAAAAAAATCATTGTTATTTTGATGTGTTGGTAACTGGTACAGGAAAAAAAAAGGACTACCAAAAGACGGAAGCCAGTTTCAAATATCTGGGAAATAAAAACAGGAAATTCAAAGAACTTGGCATAAGTCCAGTTGGAGAAGAGCGGTTGGTTGAATAATTATACCTGTACTTTACTTTTGGGACTCATACAGTGACCTTCTGGCTATTGTGACTTGTTGTGCCTATCCAAAAAACAGAAGTGATTAAGTATCTTGTATCCTAGTGCTGAAAGGAGTGTGTGTGTGTGTGTGTGTGTGTGTGTGTGTGTAGCATTTTATTTGACCGCACTGGGATTACAAAAAAGGAGCGGCACAAAAAACAAAATTTTGGTCTGATGCTTAGAATAGTATTTTCCATACCATCATTTAGAAGTAGCATAATAATTTTTTCTGTAATGCTTATTGATTCCCCCTCTTTCTCTGTTTTACGTCTTAATCGTGATCTTCTGAGCCATCTCTTCTGTCCTTAGATGCTCTTAGTCCAGCACCTGTCCTTTCCCAATACCTCCTCTCCAGGTAAGGGAGAGTCCAGAAGCCGTAGGTGAGCAGCTTTTGCTAGAGGTATGTGCTTCGTGTCAAGATCAAATATGTGCTTTTTAAAAAAGACATTTGTTTATTAAAAGGAGAAAAAAACAGACAAACCAAAATCTGACACTTTCAACCAAAAAAGGATATTCTTTGGGAACCGTGTTTAAAATTTTCTATTTCTACTTATAGGGGACACTGAAAAAAGCTGGTCTGATGACTAACTCAGCAAGTGGATGGTTCCAGCTGCTTGGCCATCCCTCGCGTGTTTGTGGTTTCTGACCAGTCTGTAGGTGACCTCTCAGTTTCTCCCAGGGTCGGCATGTGCCCTGCCACAGGGAGCTGCTGGGTTGCTGCTTTGTCTGGCTGTGTCTTGTTGAGCCCGTCCCCTGCACAGGTGTTCCCTGGAAGGAGTGCAGGGTCTGGGTCTGGGGCCGCTTCAGGACTGTGGGGAAGGAGCTGTGCGTGGAGGGCGCTCCCCAGGCGGTGCTCCCTTCCTGTAGAAGGGGGTGCTCCCTTCCTGTAGGAGGGCTTGGAGCTGTGCGTGGAGGGCACGCCCCATGGCAGTGCTCCCTTCCTGTAGGGCTTGGAGCTGTGTGTGGAGGGCACTCCCCTGGCGGTGCTCCCTTCCTGTAGGAGGACTTAGAGCTATGCGTGGAGGGTACTCCCCATGGCGGTGCTCCCTTCCTGTAGGGCTTGGAGCTGTGTGTGGAGGGCACTCCCTATGGCAGTGCTCCCTTCCTGTAGGAGGGCTTGGAGCTGTGTGTGGAGGGTACTCCCCAGGCAGTGCTCCCTTCCTGTAGGGCTTGGAGCTGTGTGTGGAGGGCACTCCCCTGGCGGTGCTCCCTTCCTGTAGGAGGACTTAGAGCTATGCGTGGAGGGTACTCCCCATGGCGGTGCTCCCTTCCTGTAGGGCTTGGAGCTGTGTGTGGAGGGCACTCCCTATGGCGGTGCTCCCTTCCTGTAGGAGGGCTTGGAGCTGTGCGTGGAGGGCACGCCCCGTGGCAGTGCTCCCTTCCTGTAGGGCTTGGAGCTGTGTGTGGAGGGCACTCCCCAGGCGGTGCTCCCTTCCTGTAGGGCTTGGAGCTGTGCGTGGAGGGCACTCCCCATGGCGGTGCTCCCTTCCTGTAGGAGGGCTCGGAGCTGTGCGTGGAGGGCACTCCCCAGGCGGTGCTCCCTTCCTGTAGGGCTTGAAGCTGTGCGTGGAGGGCACTCCCCAGGCGGTGCTCCCTTCCTGTAGGGCTTGGAGCTGTGCGTGGAGGGCACTCCCCAGGCGGTGCTCCTTTCCTGTAGCAGGGCTTGGAGCTGTGCGTGGAGGGCACTCCCCATGGCGGTGCTCCCTTCCTGTAGGAGGGCTTGGAGCTGTGCGTGGAGGGCACTCCCCAGGCGGTGCTCCTGTAGGGCTTGGAGCTGTGCGTGGAGGGCACTCCCCAGGCGGTGCTCCTTTCCTGTAGCAGGGCTTGGAGCTGTGCGTGGAGGGCACTCCCCAGGCAGTGCTCCCTTCCTGTAGGGCTTGGGGCAGCCATATCTGCTGCCCCACCCCACCCCACCGCTGCCTGCCCCATCACCTGGAGGGTTCTAGGTGGGCAATCAGCAGTTGCCATTTGTGAGCTGTGGGGACACCAGTGTCTCAGGTCGTTAAAACCCTATAAATTAATATGGTTAGTATTCCAAAACCACAATCTGGGATTTCAGACACCTCAACAGATGAGGCAGTGGATGTTTGTTCTGCTTAAGGGAGAAAAAAAAATTCTGCTGAAAGGAGAGTTCAAGAAACACTTTGGGGACAGGTAGAAAACTAACAGGATTTTGCATTCAGTCAAAAAAAAAAGTGACAATTTTAGATGTTCTTACAATTGTATCAGTAAGATTCTCAGGTAAATATTGTGTCTTTTCCTCCCCCCTCCCCGCTAATAGTTTATATTTGCCAGTACCCTTGATTAAGAGATCCTCTGAGGAGAAAAATCTCCTTTGAATGGTGAGGCTTTTCTTTGGGGAAAAAAACAAAAATATCAATGGTAGGCAGGGCTCCATGCATATAATCACACATAAAATATACCTGTAGGCAGAGCTATTGCTACCCCTGTTTCCTGTTGAAGGTTTTTAGACTAATCTTAGGTCAAAATTGTGAAAATTCCGAATTTGCCGTTTTTTTTTTTCATGGCCTCCCTAATTTATTCTTTTGGTTTTCTCCACCATCTCAAAATCCCAGCATCAGCTTTCTTTACCGCCGGCACCTACAATTAGGGAAAATTCTCAGTTATCTGCCCGTATGGATGGACTGCAGCTGAGAATGTTATCTCAGCCAGCATTTCCGTTTTAATCTTTTTTTATGATGCATAGACATCTTATGTTTATTCTAGGAATGGTTCCTATATCTTTTTGTAAAAGATGAAAATTCTTTTATTTAAGAAAGAATTTGAAAGCATTTTATTTTTTTTTAAGAAATGTTCTAATAATGAAATTTGACTCATTCTCTGGTTCATATTGACCTTCATTAAACATGCTTTTCTTGAGCATTTGAATAATTTATTTTGAAACCTGTGAGACTATTCTTTTAACGGTGCAAAGTCTATTAGATAAAAATAAATTGCTTGTTAATACTTTTAAAGCTTGGAACATACTCTTTTATAGAATGCCTTCCTGCTTTTAATCTGGGTTCTCTGTTGCTATATGTTTTTCACATCAGGAGGATGTGACAGCTAAAAGTAAAGTAGGAAGAAGGAAGGAATTAGCATGAGATGAATTAATATTTGTGTGAGTTTTTAAGGGGCTGAAATGTTCCTTTAAATCAAGGATGTGGGTTTTTTTTGTTTGTTTGTTTCTGGCTGACAACTTCCTAGTTTTCCTGCACCTCATTATTCTTTTCTCTGTCACTGTTTTTTTTTTAATTTCCCGAAAAGCAAGTATAGTGCTTTTTCCTTATCAGTAGCCTTTCTTTTCCTGTTCCAATAACAAAATAAAATAGGAATTTAATACTGTTGAAAAATTGATTTTTCTTATACTTAATTTATCCTTGTATTTATAGATAAAAATCGAAGTTTTGTGGAAATAGAGGAATGCTGCATGCCAGTAAAATGGGGAGTGCTGTAGTGTGTACATGCTTGTTTGTTTTTTTTCTTTTCACCTGGTTTGGGAAAGGATGCTAAAGTCTTTTCTTTTTCCTTGAAAATTTGTTCCAGTGTTCTAATGGTAAAAGTAAAAGTTCTGAAGATTAGCAATAAAGGTGAGACCACCGATTGCCCCCTAACTGCAGGACATTTTACAGGCGTCTAGAAGACATTCTGATCATGTTTATATATTTATGTTATATAAAAGATTATTGGCTATTTCTACTGCTTTGGCCAAAAAAACTCACAAGCACGCAAAGCCAGTCAGATCTGCCTCACATAGCTTTAAGTATGCGAACTGTGTTTTTGCAGCAGTGGACATGAAAGGACACTTGCTTGGTGTCGCAGGGCAGCTGGAGTTCATGGCAGAGGTGCGTGTGTCCTTGAATCCGCACTGACCCCGGGAACTGTGACCTGCCCCATGGTTGTCTGGCTGTGACCTCGGAGGACCTTGGTTGCCCACTTTTCCAAGGCATGAGCAGAACTTATAAATTAGTTGTGTCTGATTGAGCTGTGGGCAACCAGCGAGGTTTTTGAACTGCCTGGATGCTCTGTCCCTAACATTTAAGGTGATGGTTATTTCTACAGCAGTGAAAGGAACGTAGAATATTATTCCATTTGCGTGTTCTTGGGGTCCTTCGGAATTCTTATTTGCTACTCGGTGGAACCTCCCGAGTACTTGTGATTGAGAGCCTGCTTGTTTTTGTTCCATCCCAATTTTTCAAATAAAATTGTGCTGTGATAGCCCCCCTCGGTGTGGCACAGTACGTTCTCTGTGTTCTGTCACACGTTGTATCTGTCTGAGTTACAGCTTTGAGGGTTCTGTGGATACTACGGGAGTTAAGCAAACTGCTTTAGTTAGCAGAGTATCCTGTATGGAATCCCAGTGTATTATGAAGTTCTTTCTGTTTGTACACACAGGGAGTGAGAGGGGTTAGCATGCATTTTTATACCATGTATGTATGCATAGGAAATGTTTACTGCATAAAAAATTAGGAGTGCATATCTTTTATATACATACTTTCTGTGCCCAAAGTACACTGTACATATAATCCATGAGCATATATGAGCATATATAGCGAGGCATGTGTATGCACACAGACATGTGGTGTCATAATGATTGTGTCTAGAAATAAGTACAGCCATGTGATCGTGTTTATCTTCCCAGTATGTGAATGTCCACACTTAACCTGTATGCCCTTAAGTATGACAATGCTGATAATAGTAATAATATTACCTTCTCTCATTAAGAGTTTTCTGAAAATTTCGTTCCTCCTTGACATGGAAATTAGTCATAGAATCTAACCACTGGCCACACATTCCAGCTGTTCTTTTTAAAAATTGGTATAATACTATGTATTTGGTGAATAGCTGATGGAGCATCAGCTGTGACTCTTTAAATAAATGTTATTCAGATACCTTCCCCTTTCATTTCCCTTATCACTCTAGGGGCCACACCCGATCTGGCTGCTAAGCCCTGCTGCCTGTCTGCTTCCCGCACACTGGTGGAGTTGGCTTTCTTGAGTCACAAAGGAAATAGGAGAGATAAAGTTGAAAGCTGCCTTCCTTTTGCCGACATTTCTAGAGCAACAAGTCAGAAAGTTTGTCTCGTCTGGGTCCTGTCCACTAGTAACCATGGAGACTCCTAATACAATTAATTAAAACAGTCTAGTAAATAACCCAGAACTCTGGTCAACAAAAGGGGAGCAGTTGTTAACTTGCAGACTTGCTTGTTTCAGTTTCCTGTGTTTGGGAGGAAATATGTACCAGGATGAAGGTCTCCAAGTTTCTGAATTTAAGCCATTCTGGCCCAGCCTGGGTGGAGTGCTGTTTTGGAGGGGCCCTCATATTTGGCCACCCAGAGCTCTGCAGTGGGAGTTCTTTGCTGTGTTTTACTGCTCTCTTTATTGATGTGAGATCATTGCCACATCTTCTGTTTGGTACTACTCTTCAATTCAGAGGGATTTTAAAATTAAATCACATACTAATTCTGATGCTTCATGTGTTTGTGCTTTCTATTTCTCAATCATATTAACCTTTCCGCTGAAGTTTTGCTCCCTCTTAACGACATTCCTTTGTTTCAAATATGTTTCGAAAACACTGACTGATGTGAGTCAGGTCACCAAATGAGAAGGCCCATGTGATAAATGTTTTCTTAACAGGAAGGCACGTGATTGACTTTGCCGTATTTCCTGCGGGTAGAGTTACTGTTTTCTATGACCAGAAAACACATTGCCAGTCTTTATAAATCTTATGTCAAGTACCTCCTAAGAAGAGAAATAAAATGAATGTCTCACATTATTTACTATTATCTGTAACATAAAAATAACTGTGTCCCCAGAATAAAATTATAACACATAAACTCATTGAGGGATTAGAAAATAATAAATGGGAGCCAGTTTAAGATTGGCTTTATTCACTTAACTGACATTTTGGAAGAGCTCAGGTTGACGGGGAAATGAACCAATTTGTTTCGATATAAAGCACTAGAAATTTAAATCAATTGTGTTTGAAAGTGATAGCAAGATTTTCTTTGAATGCTACTGCATAAATTCTGCTTATTAAATGTCAGTCAAATGTGTATCACTGGCATGCATAAACTGTGTGAGCCACAAAAATATCCATTTAGAGCTTTAAAATATTTAAGCTCTTTAATGTTTCTTTGACCTTCAGTTTAAAGAACATAGTCACATAGCAGAGGGAATGCCTCAAATTCTAGCATCTGAGTTTGTTTCTTTATACTTTTTTGGCACACTTACAACAGGAGGGCTTTTCTTTCCTTTAATTTTTTTCACAGAACAGTCAACACAGACTTTTCACACAACCGGGAAAGGACAGTCGTGAGGCCAAAAGCAGTATGTTTCTGCTCTCTACTCCATGGCAGGTCCTGAGTGAATGGCATATTGTTACAGAGGAAGGCTAGAATCAAAATGCAAACACACAAAAGCCCACACAAGTACAGATTTCATATAAGATCAGATACCTGCACATATATTTATATATGCTCCATAGTGATGCAGCCCATGTTATGTTATTTTGAGCTCATTGAGTCTTTATTTGCCGCTGTATTCAAGTTATTTCATCTGTGTGTCGTTTTCAGATCATCGTCTGGATTTTCATCTGCTTGGTGACGTATCAGAGTTAAGTTGCCTAGAAGAGAACCTCCCTTAGTTAAAGTACTTGTAAAAAAGTGTGTGTATTTTGACTTCGGTGCTTCGTTTAAACTTTCAGTACTCCAGCCTTATTTGTAATTCATCACTAGATGAATTACATTACTAGAAATCATTACTAAAAGTAATTTTCAAAAGCCCATCTAAGTCACAAAAGACTGTTTTGTGTAAAATGTTTATTTTACAGGGTATATAGCCTATGGAGTTATGTCGAAAGGGGTAATCATGCCCTTAGCAGGTGTCTCCATAGTTTTCTCTAACTGATTCAAGAAATATTTGTTGAGTACCCACTGTACAGTCTAGTATGCTGACTAGATAAAAGGTGAACAAGAAAGACAAGGTTTTCCAGTCCCCTGGAGCATCCAGTCTTGTAAACAAAATAAATAAAAGGCATAAATAAAATTATATATGTGCTGTAGAATAACGGTGCTGAGGCGGAGACGGGATGACTTGAGAAAGTCTCTCTGAGGGATTATGTAAGCTGGGCTGAAGGGTGAGAAGCAGTTAGCTGTGCAATAGGCCTGAGAAACAGCATTATATGCAGCGTGGTCACACGTCCAGGAGCCCCAGTGTGGGAAGGAGTGTGTATGTGTGTGTGGGTGGGAGGGGTGGATGAATAAAAGACCTGTATGATTAGACTGGAAATAAAGTAAGGAGTTGTGGATTTTTTTCTGAGTGTACGGGGAACCCATTAAGAGGTTTTGAGCCTCAGACTGCGATGATAGGTGCACCTTTTAGAAAAATCAGCTTTGGCTGTTCTGTGGAAGGTGGATGATAGTAGGAGGCTAGAGTGGAATTGGGGAGAATGCTTCGGAAGCTGAAGGTGAGCCAGGAAAATGATGATGTGGCCTGACCAGGGTGTTGGCAGAGAAATTGGAGAGAAAGGGGGTGACATGACATTTGGAGGTACAGTTAAGAGGGTACAGTTGAATGGATTTGGGGGTTGGATTGAGGGTAGACTACAAAATGACACCCAGGCTTCTGGCTCGAGTGGATGGCATCATCTTCTGAGATGGGTAAAACCTGAGTGAAATGCATCAAAGTAAGCCAAGGTAAAGGTGATTTGGGGCGCTTTTGTTCATGTTTGGAAATTGAATTGTTAAAGAGTTTCACCCTGTGTAACATTTGAAGAAAGTTCTGAAGAATCCAACTTGATGTCTCTTGATTCCATTTCCTCAGCCTTGCCTCCTGCAAACTATGTTTTCCCATCCTCTGCCTCTCCCTCACACACTGTTTTTTCCCAGTGACCTTCGGCAGATGCTCGTCTTTCTTCCTCAGGAGTGCAACCAAACCCGTAGCTCATGTTACTTGGCTTCCCTTTGAAATTGTTTACAGATTCTTCCTTGCACGTTTTGACAGCGTGCATCCATCGTCTCCCGCACGATTATTCTCACACTAGGAGCCCGCCCGAACCAGGGCCTCCTGAGAAAAGTCCAGGTTTTCATGTATCATCTTTTGTGCGCATTCCAGAGGAGTCCCCACGCTGTTGAAGCCACTCTTCCTCATCCCCATCCAAGGAACCGTGTCTGAATTTGGTAGGACGTCATCGTACTTTCTATGCCAGTTACTTACACCACATTTTATACTCCCGTGTGCCTACTAGCTTCCTCTACTAGGTCTTGAACCCTGTGAGGGCAAGGGCAGTGCCCGGCACTTAGGGGGTGAATGATAAATGTCTGATAATTGAAATCATGATGGGTTTAATACCAGATTATAGAAGATTTAGTTCGTAATGTGTTTTTTAAAAAAAGAATTTATTTTGTAGCTGTTGTGAATCCCTTGCAGGCTTGTAAGCATGGGGGTAGCATATGGAGTAAAGGATAGGGTGTTCTGGTCCCTCAATTGAAAAAAATTAATAAAAAAGGTTATCATCAAGCATCTTTAAGTATAAAAAGTATTCAGGATTTGGATAGTGGGTCATGATCAAGAATATTAATTATCATTGACCTGATAAGGAGAACAGTACACAATTATCAGAGATTTCAAGTTAACAGAAAACAGAACACTAACTCATTTCTGTAATATGATGTTTGTCCTCTGACAGGAAGAGACGTAATAAGTTTAGTAGTTTTTGACCTGTCATTTAATTTTAGTTATGCCTCATTCCATTTAAGCATGCCCTTTTGGCCCTGGTCACATTTCTTTTCAGTATTATTGCTGCCAAGTTTTCAAATACAAAGAGAAAATCATATTTGCTGTATGCAGTTGGAAGAAACCCTGGCACAGGTCCTCCAGAAACCAGAGAGAGAAATTATTAGCCATGTCCAGATCAGTAGCTGACTGGCTCAGACCGTTCCTCCCAGGAGCTTTCCTGATTAATGGGAGAGTCTGTTCTGTCTTCTGAAAGCCTGTTTCCTGAGCCCAGTCTGTCCTGGCTTCAGAGCGTGGCCAGCTGCACAGCTAAAGCCATTGCCAGGGTTCTGTTTCTGATTCCCCGCCTCAGTGTGTTGGATGTGGCAGACGGGAAAACGAGGAGATGGGAGGAGCATCCAAATCACTGTAGACATTTCATGGTAAAAACGACACAACACCCCCCTGCCCCAATCCAGAATCCCTTCACTCACATTGCACGCTGTGCCCTCTTCAAAGTGTCGTTCTCCACGCCACAGGCGTCCGCTCCTCCTTTACTCTGGAGTTGGATTCAGATCGCTTCGCTCCTGTGTCTGTAGTAATTAGTTTGCGCAGTAACTTTTCATAACATCCTTTTCTTCACCTGCCTTCCACTCTTTCCCACCATACCTCTCCTAATTTCTGTTTGCCTTCCATCCCTCGCTACCAAGACATTTCCCCGGTACACTGAAATAATCTTACTAATAATCTATTTACCCATCTAAAATATGTACCAACTCTAATGGCAAGTAATCTAATCAGCTTTCTCTCTTTTTCTTCCTTATTCTAGCATCAATATGTTTTATTTCAGGGGTCTGTTATCTGGGTAGTTGGAGTTTGGGACACTGTAGGGGCTTTAAGGCTAAAGAACTGTCTGCATCTGTGATATTTTGTAAGCAACAATATGAAAATCTAGAAAAAGTTGGTGACAAACTCTAACCTAATAAGATTCGATGCAGAAAACATTTGAGTATGTAATAATAAATAAATAAGGTGTGGATGGCCCTGGCTCAAGATGCTTCTACTTTTCTTGAGGCATAGAAACAATCCACGGGACTAGAAAGTAGAATGAGTAAGTATTTTAGTAATTTAGAGACACAGGCAGAAAGCCACAAGAGTGCTGAGAAAGGATTGATATTCTGACTGGGAGAATCAGGGAAGATTTTCTTTCCCAGAGAAGATGATTTTTTTATTTGAAGCTTGCAGGCTGAACAGGATGGCATCAGCAGATGATGAAGAAGGACAAGGGGCCGTGTCCACATCAGGGCTTGGGGGACAGTGTGTGCAGCAGAGTGGGTTTTCCAGGGTGGCATAGAGGCGGCGGGCATGTCACGTGTGAGCAAGTACTGACTGTGCTGTCCCAAGATGATTGTGACAGCAGGGGCAGGTGCAGGTTAGAACTGTCCCTTGAAGGTAAGGTGAAATCTAAAGGAAGAGGGGCTTTTACTTTTTAAATTTTTGAAATTTGAACACATGTTTATGGATGGGGAAAAGAGCCAGAATGGAGGAAGAAATTCATGCATAAAGCAAGAGTGCAAAGCCGCAGATGGTATGACAGATTTTCCTTCAAGTTCTAATTTCTCGAGTTTTCACACTTTGACTCTTGTTCTGCCGTGTCCAGGCTCCCTTATTGTGCAGGGCAAAGGCGGGAAGGCCTCTTTAACCAAGGACTCAGCCCAAGAGATGGGGGAGAAACTGCTTGCACTCGATAGGAAATCACATCTCTTCAAATCAGGTGAATCGCAGCAGAGTTGGCAGGGTACAGAGAAGTCTTCATTGGAAAGTCTTGTTTCCTCTGGGTCTCAGTCGTGAGGTGGGTTTGTGACTTGGGCCAGTCCTCTTGGCCCATTCTTTTCCTTCCCTGCTGATGTGACAGCGATCTTGGATCTGCATCACAGGCCATCCTCAACCGCTGTTCAAAGTGAGATTCAAATCCAGACTTTATCCCTTCCGTCTCCACTCCTTCTCCTTCCCTCCCTCCCTGCTGTCCGCTCTCCTACTGTCATCGTTAGCCTGGTTGATCCTGACACTATCCCCGTAATAAGTGTAAGTGCATGTTGCTAATTAAATACTGGCATATTCAAAGAAATTTCCTATCGATTCAGTGAAGAAGCTGAGTGGTTTATAGACTTCATGAAGAATATCCTAAAAGTCTTAAACTGGAGTTCTGATCGTAAATAAGGCTGTTTGATATCAGGATGATGTGGTACTTTTGTTGAGAGAGTACTTATTGACGCTCTGCCATACTAAAATATGCATAATAATTTAGTATGTTGCGTTAATAGCTTTTTCCTTCTTTTCTTTACTTCCTCTTAAGACAGGTGAGATTGATGCCAGAATGAGCACTTGGTCTGGTAAAAACAACAGCTCCTTGAAGTACTTGTGTTAAGATTATACCCTTCTAATTTCCAGCTATTTGGTTTATTAAAAAGGGTACGTTTTGTTTTCACTTGAGCAGATTCTTCCCAGAGTTGATCTTTTTGTTGCTGGTGGCTTATTAATGCTAGCTTGTCAGTGCACTGGGGCACTCACGTTCCATGTGAAAGTCCTGGGCAAAGGGAGGCTTGGAAACGGTCTGACACAGGGGCTCTGCTGCCCACCGGAAGCACCCGGGATGTCGTGTTCAGTGGTGAGGTTAAGATGATAGGGGCCTCGCAATTAATTTTAGTATCTACCAAACTGGTAGCATTAAACGCAGTGATTGGATTGTTTTCTTTGTTCTGACCCCTGTAACTTTAAAATCCTATTCAGTCTTCTCCTCGTTTCAAACATTTGTCACTTACTTCTGAATCTTATTCCTTCTTGACATCATTGTTTCCTTTCTTTTTCTTTGTTTGGGCCCTTAACTAACGCGTATTAATTATCTCTCCAACTTCCTGCCTTCTTCTCACGCCTGTTAGGTCTTCCCTGGTTAAAATGTTCTCTTGCCTGCCAACAACTATAGTACTTTGATTCATTTGTTTAAAAACAAGTCTCTTATTTCTGAAAATGGGAATATGTTTTAAGTAGGATTTATAGCATACTTACCAGGTACCAGCCATTGCCAGGCATTTTACGTGGATTACTTAGAACCTCATGAAAGGTGGGTTAAAAGGGTGAAGTAATTGCTCAAGTTTACACAGCCAGGTAGAAATAGAGTCAAGTTTGGAATCTAGGAGGTATCACTCTTGAATGCCATGTTCTTAAAGCAGTTCTGTCACTTCATGGTATCAGTCATTCGGTCCATCAGGATGTCATGATCACCACTGATGTCCAGGTGCCATGCTAGACATCGACACCCCCTCACCGTAGCAAAACCCCTTTTTCTTTTCAGACTGGCCCTGAGTGCCACTTGAGAAGTGTGTGCAGGTACTTTCCCAGCACCTGCTATTTATGTCACTACCCAAGTCTTTTCAAGTACCAGGAAAGTCTTTAACTCTGTGACTCTGAGGTTTGAGGGGTCAGAGTTTGCCAACTAGGGAAAAAGAGAAAGCCTTTGGTGAAGGCAGAGGAAGCAGCATTTCGGTGGTTATGAGTTAGAAAAGGCCATGTGATGGTTGAGAAAGCGGTGACTCTCACTGTAGCCGGGCCATGGCGTCCTGCAGTGAGATGGTAAGGGGTCAGGTGGCAGTGGTGAGCCATGGGGTTGGGCACATTCAGATGGCCAAGGACTGTAAGTGCCATCCTGGGGCATGTGGACTTTATCTGGAGTCATCAGGAAGCGAAGGTGGCATGTGGACTTTATCTGGAGTCATCAGGAAGCGAAGGTGGCCATACCATGTTTCCCTCCTGTGTCCTCTTTGCCATGTAGACTCATTTCGCAGAGGCACCAAAGATCCTCAGTGCTCCATGAGTATTTTTTTTTCTCAACAGTCTTTATTTCACTTTATTTAACTTTTTAT
Organism: Tamandua tetradactyla; assembly: GCF_023851605.1. Taxonomy (NCBI): domain Eukaryota; kingdom Metazoa; phylum Chordata; class Mammalia; order Pilosa; family Myrmecophagidae; genus Tamandua; species Tamandua tetradactyla. The sequence continues at coordinate 82,011,720 of NC_135343.1, forward strand.
TGTAAATACAACATATATATAAAAGAAAGTACACTTCCAAATACATTTTAACAAGTAGTTGTAGAACAGATTTTACAGGTTCATTTGGGTTACAGTTCCACAGTTTTTTGTTTTGTCTTCTAGCTGCTCCAAGACAAATGAAATATCAATATATTGATTCAGCAGTCGTACTCATGACTGGATTTATTAAATCTTATCTTCTATATTATACTTCTCTTTTTTTTCTTTTTTGTGAAAAATAACATATCTACAAAACAGTAAATTTCAGAGTACATCGTAACAATTAGTTGTAGAACAGATTTCAGAATTTGGTATGGATTACAGTTCTATAATTTTAGGTTTTATCTTTTATAGTATATATACAAAAAAGCAGTAAATTTCAAAGGACATCGCAACAATTAGTTGTAGAACAGATTTCAGAATTTAGGTATGGATTACTTTCCACAATTTTAGGTTTTTATTTCTGGCTGCTCTAGGAACTGGAGACTAAAAGAAATATCAATATGAAGTGAGTCAGCACTCATGCTCGTTTGTAGTGCTCCGTGACTTTTAACATCAGTAGGTGTTCTGGTTCAAATCTGTGGTGGGCCCCAGAAAAGCCAGGTCCTTTAATGTTCATTCACTATTGCCGGGTGGGATGTTTCTGAGTATCCATGGAGATGTGTCTCCACCCATTCAAGGTGGGGTTGCTTACTAGAACCCTTGAAGAGGAAACCATTTTGGAAAGAGCCAGGAGAGCCTAGGTAGCCAGAGACCTTTGGAGATGAAGAAGGAAATAAGAAACCTGGAGAGAAAGCTAGTGGAGGTCACCATGTTCCCCATACGTCTTTCCGGTTGAGAGAGAAATCCTGAACTTCATCGCCCTTTCTTCAGTGAGGATAACCTCATGTGGGTGCCTTAATTTGGTCATTTTCATAGCCTTGCTTTAATTTAGGTGTTTTCACAGCCTTAGAACTATAAACTTGCAACTTAATAAATTCCCCTTTTTAAAAGCTGTTCTGTTTCTGGTATATTGCGTTCCAGCAGCTAGCACACTAGAACATAGTGGAGCATGCTAAGTGGTCAGCATGGAAAAGATTTTATTGTCATAGTGTTGTAAAAACTAGTGTTTTTGTACAATCCTTGATCCTTATGTAACTGCTATGAAAGTAAATTTAAAGCCGTAAACAGAAACTTAATTTCAGTGGATATATTTCTTCTTTGTAAGACAAATGCAGAGCTATTTTGCAAAGAAGTTTTTATATAAGCTTTATATGTATGGTTTTATGCAATTATGGTTTGTTTTCCCTAATTAAATTTTGTTGGTTTTATTTTTTCTCCCTGAGAAATTGAACGTTTAAGCAATGGTGTGAAAAGGCATTTGGACATTGTTGAAGAGTAGTAATCAATGCTACTTAAAAATGCTTATTTACCTCTTCTGTTAATTACTGTTAAAATTAACCTTCATAAAACAAACAGCATCTTTCTTGATGGGACTGTTTTTTCAAGATACATTTTTACAGTCTTCTTTTCTGGTCTTTACAAGGTAACTATATATAGATCAAGCTCCTGTTTGTTTTTTTCCCTTCATTTTAAGTTCATTCTTTCTTCCCAACTTTTAGTCAGAAAAATCACTAGGCAGTATTTACATTTCAGTAAAATTGCAAATATATTGTCCTAACTCATTCCTGGAGAAGGAGTTAACCAACTGGCAAAACTATTTGAGTAAAATGTAACAAACTACATTTTACTCCATCTGAAGTTCCTAGGAGGGGTTTTTTTGAAACAAACCCCAAACAAATTTTTAAATCCAGGTGCTCAGCTCTGGCAGCTATTACTTTGAAAGCTGCCTTCTTGCCTCATGAGGCTGCCCTTGTATGAAAGACAAATGCGTTTTGTGCTCCTTCCCCCTCCCCACCTTTTTGTTTCGACTGCCTCCAGTGTTTCCAGCACTTTTCTTCTGAATGTTGTTGATAGTGGCACACTTTGATTCTTGAAGTTGGGTTTCATTTTGGGAAGTAGCCATAAGGCATAGAGAATCATACCTAATTAATAGAATAGTTGAGAACATTGGAGAATTCTGTTTTTTCTAAAACTTAAGTTAAAACTATGAGGCACTGAGGCCAGTTTTCTTGTATATCTCATGAACTGCCTTTAAAGAAATGTCAAAAGGAACATTTCAGAAAAGTGTGGAGAAATGGCAGAATTGGAATAACGATATAACCTCCTAAGGTGGCTTCGAAGAGCCGCCTGATTTGAATATATAAGTCCTATTATTTTGTTTCCGGGGGGGTTATTCCTTTATTCTACTGTTATACCTTAAAAGTTAAATGTGATTACTATTTCTTTAATTCAAAAAGATCTTCAAGATATTTGAATAGCTCTAAGCCTTTGATTTGAACTTTAGTTAGTATATTACTGTATATCTGTGTTTGTGGGGAAATAGCTGTACCTGTTAGAAGACTCAGGTTGGTAGGTGGTGGCGTGGTAAACCATTTTTCCCCTGCCTAAGTGAGTGGTTTTAAGTTCCATTTAAACTCCGAATATCCAGAGAATTGTCGGATTGTGATAACTGTGCAATCTAAAAAGCAGACATTTGTTCCCAGTATTTAGTGTCTAAGAGTGAAGTCACTACTTTTTCCCTTCTCAGATTCTGTGTTAACTTAAGCAGTGATTTACATCCGTGCTGTGCTTTTGAATGAGTAGTAGCGTATTATGATGCTAAGGGTTTCATTTGTCCCTACCAGCAGTAAAAATTTTAAAATATCTGGCTTTGTCAGCTCCCTGAATTATATTTTCCACAGCCCCTCTGCCTTTCCTCCCCCTTAAATTTAATGATGTCAGTTTTACTCCTGCAATGTTCTCACCGCTACTCCCTAAATGCTCTGTTTAATATTTCAGCAATGGTCGTTCTCACCAGATCTGCTCGCTCTATTACTGCTGAGTCAGGGATGGATCTGAGACTAAAATTCATCCTTGTGGTTTTAGTCCATTATCTTTTCTTGTATTTCCTCAGCTTCCTTAAATAGGCCAGACCGGAGGACTGGCTACAGAAATACAGCAGTGCTTTATCCAATCTAAGCCTGCTTTAACTTTTTTTCAAAAGCTCTTTAAATGAGCTTTTAAGCATATAAATAGTATGTACAATGGAAATAATATTTAGAGCACTCGGGTAAGAAAGAAATTGCTTCCATACCAGAGGCTTTTACAAATTTGATTGTGGGCTCTCACAATTGTCTGAAATCAGAGATTTTTCAGTGCTTTAGAATTCATGTCTGTGCACTGTAGCTCTTGAAAATCCACAAATAAATGTAGGTGCTTTGTTTCCAGAACTGATTTTGAGAATTTCATTGTACTTCTTAAGGTAACCAGTGCTATCCTGGGATTTCTAATCCAGGACCATCCAGGGCCCACCGAATCACACACCCACTTATATTTTGAGAGCGCATGTTTTTAACTATTTAAAATAATCACCAAGCTGAAGCTGGAGACCTTTGGAAAGTCCATAAAGTAAATTACACATTCAGACACACCCTTTGTCAGCTGCTTAAACTCTGTATCAATTTTACAGTGTTCCTTTGTTAAAAAAAAAAATCAATGAGGTAGAAGTACAGTATTATAGTAAATGCCGTTCCCTGTGCCCACACATTTCTAAAGTAAGATAATAGTAATAATCACACAGTTATTAAAGATTCAAGTGCTTTTGTAGTTGTCGTGTAGCTAGGATAGAAAGGCTTTTTGATCTCGGAGCATTTTTGCATACTTTGAGTTGGTGCTTCTCAATTATTGTACAAAATTATTTGAGTGCTTTGCCCACTATTCATTTGATTCTTAGGCTTTTCATTGTTGGTTTCGTTCCCTGACTTATAAAAAGATCTTAAAGTCTTTTGTAAAGATCAGCAGCTAGTGATTAGTGGAGCTAACGGTAAGTGCTTACTTATATGCCAATATTAGTCTGAGCTTTTTGCATGCATTACTTAAATCTGTCAGCCAGCCAGTGAAGTAGATATAGTTATTATCCTTATTTTATGGATGAGAAAACTGAGGCTAGAAAGGTTACCGGGGGTCATATATTAATGGTAGAAATAGGTAGATAGATACACAGGAAGGTAGATAGGAAGGAAGGGTAGGTAAATATGATATGAGCTGGGATATATGATAGGCAGAAATGGGGGATAAGGAGTAGAGGGTATATCAGTCAGAATTGTAATAGCGGAAATGACTGCATTTTGTAGGTCAGTGGGGAAAACACAAAGATATGTTAGACTCAGGCCCAGACCTCATGGAAATCACATTTGGTCTTTGATTGCCAATATAGGAACACATGATTAGTGATGTAATGTGAGCGCTTTATAAAATAGACGCATATAGAAAGTTCTGTGAAAATAGAGAAAGGAATCGGACCGGTGTGAGAGATGGTGAAGGGCTGTTTCCCAGAGATGGCAGCATTGTCTTGAGTATGAGCAGGGTGGTTTTTGTGGGTAGGGATCATGTGTTGTTCAGGTTTGTATCTCTTAAGTCCCTCATAGCATGCCCAGGATGTAACCAGAAGTGCTCGGTAGATGTTGAGCGAGTGGACGATGGCGGTCTCGGCATGCCAGGTGGTAGTGGGGAAAGAGCGCTGGAGGAGAGAGATGGACTCGCCCAATGAAGGCATTGAGGCAGAGGAGGGATTTGGGGATGCGGGACATGTAGGAGCGTGAGGGTGCCACATCTCGCATCATCGCAGGCCCTGCTAGGGACAGGCCCTGTCCCTACCTTCCTCATACACCTGATTGGAATCCTATTTGCATTTCAAGGCCCTGATAAAACGTCATTTCCTGCATGAAGCTGTCTCAGCAGCTGCCATGCACAGTTGTTTCTCCCTTCTAAAAGCCAGTCTTTTTTGTTTCTATGTCACCTCCTTGATTATCATCTTCCTGTATTGCTCTCTCATTCTTGGAGTGGAAAGACCTCAGGAGTCCTCTGCTAACATCATTGAAAAAGGGGGAAATGGAAGCCCCGTAGGGATGAAAACAGTCACACAGGATCACAGAAGCAGCTAATCACAGATCCAGGACTGAGTTGGGGCCAGCCCCCATCCCATCTCTTTCTCCGACTCCATCCTGAGTTTGGAGGTCAGGAGCTGGTGCCACACCTTCTGTGCACCACTTTAGGTGCCTGCTCAGAAACGTGTGAAGAGAATGAATACCCGTTTGGCTCTCTGGCTGATAGAAAGATAAGGTGATTCCAGACCTAAAAACAAAACAAAACAAAACAAAACACAGTGTGTAGTGGCGTAAGTCTTCACATAGTGGCTCAGAAATATGTCAGCAGAGCAACTGCTGGGGAGAGTTTTCCTGTAAATCTGTTTCAGCAGCGGTACTGTTAAAGCTGAGTGTTTTGTTCTTTACATTAGCTGAAGTCCCATGAACATCTCAACCTGCATTACATATTTCTGGTGGTTTAAACTTACGTTGCTTGCTTTTAAATTGTGATTAGATTTAACGTAGATTATTTTCCAATATAAAAAAAAATCATTTTCTTAATTTAATAATTTTTACTTCACTTACATAATTAAGGGTGGAAATTCTGACCCACGGTGCCCTTGGAATTGCTAATTGAGAAACATCTCTGTGACTCAAAGGAGGCTTATGATGACAGACTGTTGTCACCACCATTCTCACCAAGGGTTCAGGTGTGGAGCCTTCTAGACACATCCTTTTTTTTGGTTTGGTATGAACAACAGGAATTTATTGGCTCACAGTTTGGAGGCTAAAAGCCCAAAATGAAGGTATTGCAGGCCATGCCTTTTCTGAAGTCTGTGGCATGCTGCTGGCGGCTGGCTGGCAATCAGTATCTGCTTCTGTCACATGGTACCCTTTCTCTTTCTGTCTGCTTCTCTGGCTTTGCTTTTGCATGCGGATGTCCTCTGCTCATGAGGCCTCCATTCGTAGCAGGTTATGGCCGCCCCGATCCACTTTGACCTCCTTAATATCCTCAAAGACCCTGTTTACGAATGAGCTTCTACACATGGGACTGAGGGTAAGGATTGAAGGGTCTATGTGAGGGGCATAATTCAGTCTACCGCAGGACTGCTGGAATAAAAAACGGCAGCTATAGAAGGGGTCTTATGAACTATCTGCATTTTCTATTCCTCGTTCGTCTCTCTTCATCAGGCATGTGGCCACATCTCAGGGGTCTTGATCCCTGGGACTCTGTATCTCACCCAAACGCTTCCCTAAGTGGGTGGTGGTTGGAGGCTGTCACTAAATAGAAACACTGTGGCTCATACAAGATTCATTGCATGGAAACCAACACAGTAGACCCTAGCGATTCATTGATTTAACATTCACAAATTCAATTATTCATGAAACAGTGACCCGGAAGGCCCATGGCATGTAGTAATTTGTAATTTGAATCAGGTGTGCTGGGAAGTACCTATGCAGGAGGAAATCACTTAGCTGGTGACAGGCCAGCTGCCCAGTTGTTCTTAGCTCATTATCACATCTGTAGGAACTCCTGAACTGGTCAAAACTTTTTTCTTTGTAAAAGAAAGCTAGCTGTGGATGCTGGTCACTTAGAAAGTGATGGTTCTTTGCCAGAAAACAGAAATCTGGGGGCAGTTAAAAAGCCGGTATGCAGTATTTGGCAGTAGATTAAGGCTATGAGATAAAAAGTCTGACTTATACATGCAATAAAAATATCCCAGTGATCTGGTCAGGAGAAAATTGCACTTTCTGGGACAACTTGAATCTATGCATGATGCACGAATTAGAGTATTTACGAAGACCTTGGAACTTAACCCTTGTGGAAATCCTGAATTTACTATATTCCCATCCCTTTTTTATGGGATGCCCATAATAGTATGTTGACTAAATAACTTATTTACCATTAACCTTGAAAGCAAATTCTGATGTCTTAAGTCTCTTCTTTAAAACTCTAAGATAAGGTAAAATTCCTAGCATGTGTCAATAGCCATTTGTATCAAACAATAGATTTTTGAAAGAAATGTCTAGCCAATCAGGTTCTGTTAGCCTTCTAGAAGGAAATCATCTTGAATGGAGAGGATAGTGAAGAAAAGGGTATCTCTAGATAGAACTATAGGCGTTGGGGCAGTAGCCATCCTAGATTCAGGAGCTCTGAGACTGGACAGTAATTCAGGAAGAAAAGAGGGCTGCTTGATTTGTCATTCAGGAGTACTTAGAATAGCTGTTGGCATGCAGCCAGCCCAGTTTAGAATCACTAAAACAAACCTGTGGGGTTACCTCTCCCCCTTGTTAAAATCCATATCCCTGTGAGGCCTCCATTCTGTATGTGTGTTCCTTTTCCGCCTTGGGCAACTTTCTATATTCTGTTATGAAATGTACAAAGGATAACATTAATAGAACCCTAAATTTCAAAAGGTGGTTTTGAAAAAAGAAACAGAAAAATAGTAAGAAAAGGAAGAGGAGAAAGATGGAGAGAAATGGAGATCTCTGTCCATTAGGGAAGGTAATCTGCAGTGTCCTGAGAAGACTGGGTAGGCAGAAGCATCTGCTCAGTTTCAGGAGAGTCTGTATATCAGAGGTCACATATATCAAATGGAATTTCAACCATCACCAGGTCAGATGTCCACCCTAAGATAAGGAGCAGAAAAAGAACAAAGAAGCACTGTTTAGACCCCAAGAAAGCCATGGTGCAGCAGGAAGGGGTTTTTCAGACAGATGGGCTTTTCATCGGTGGGGGCTAGCTACATCAAGCAGATACCCAGATTCTACAGGAGGGTTTTGATTGTCTTAGATACTGAGAGACCCTGTCTGTGTTTTCCAGTTCCTCTGCTCTTAGAATTTCTTCAGCTATGTCTTTCTAGGCTTCAACTTCTGAATGGTCTTCGGGAACTGCCCAGTGGTCTTAACTTCCTAGCGGTTAGGTTGCTTCAGAGAAGTCCCCGAATTGTGTGCCTCAGGGGAGCTGCCTCCTTCTGGGGCCCCAGCCCGAGGCCCTGGGCATGCAGACAGGTCATTCTTGCCCATCTTGGCAGGCCTGCCCACCCCTCCCATTCCCGTGTCTCCAGTGGCGACACTGTATGGATAGGTAGCTGTCAGCACCTGCCTAGTGGACAGCACCAAGCTGCCCTATGGGTTGCTCTTCTGACCTTTCTTGGCCACTCCACTAATAAAGGTTTATTTGTGTATGTGTTTAGCTGATCACGTAATGAAGGAACCTGGTTATCAAATAGTTTCTAAGATAGATTCTAAACAATTGCATAAGGTATGTTTGACTATCCAGGAAGGGTGCCGACCGAAGGACGTGAGGGTTAGGATGACCGTGTGCCTTAATGGAACCAAATTGGGATTCCCCTGGAGACCTGGATTTGGGCCTGACCTCAGCATTCATTTTACGAGTGGCCCTTGGGCGAATCATTTGGCTTCTCTAGGCCACTCTTTTTCTCATTCATATCAAAGAATTTCTAATGAAGAAAGCTCTCTTCTCCTTTGGCAAGTCCTGTGGACAGAATCACCCCGACTTTTTAATGCAAGAACAAACATAATGGGTTTACTCTCTTGTATTTAAACCTTCAGATTGCCAGTCCACCCATTTTTCATGCTTTAATTGTAGAAAGAATGACATTGATTTGCTGGGAACTCTGCAGTTAGAACATTTCAGTAGAAGCAGGGCTTTCTGCTCAAAGTTTATATATATGGAAAATCTAGGCTCATTGATGACTGAGGGCTTTCTGTATATCTTTCTGTTTATTAAAACATCACTTTTTACAGTATCTTTTACATAATAGTTGATTATTAAATATTTGCAGAGTAAATGAATGACTAAAGTTTCCAGGTACTTTTAACAAATAGAGGTAGATATTTGGTAAGAAACACATAGTACTGATTTATTTTTACTCTTAAAGAGGCAAAATACTTATTTTATTTATATTGTTAATTTCTTAGGAAACTTGTTACGGAAGTTTCTGGGTACCATATGTCCATATGTCTATTTTCCTCTTCCCTAGATACAAAGTTTTTAATGAGAGATATGGCTACTAGAATAGACTTCATTTCCAGACTCCATTGCCCATAGGTCCCGTCATGCGAGTAAGTTCTGTCCAAAATGTAGTGAGTTAAAGTAATAGGGCAACTTTTCACATTAAACCGTAAGGTTTGTGCCCTCCCATTCCACTGTCCCCTTTCCCACTGGCTAGAATATTATGTGGATAATGGCTACACCATAGGGATTGAGGAACAAAAAAAGAAAAACCAGAAGGAACCCAGGTCCCTTTTAACGTTATGTAACCAAGTCCTCATAATACCTATGAAGTTAAATTTCATGACTGTCTTTTTCCAAATCACCACAAATTATGTGGAGTGTGACTTTGTAAGCGTTGTTTCGTCGTAAGTGACTTTGTCCCCTTTAATTAATTCTGTTTGTAGTATTTTGTGGAATTATTGTCCTTTGACATGTTTGAAAATAGAACAGAGACATATAGGAGCAGAACCGACATTTGGAACAGTGTTCATTTTGCATGTAGTGGCAAACTCTCCTTGCCGCCTTATCCTTAAAGCTTGCCTGCTTTCTCCAGTGTGTTCCTCTCTGAATTTTATGTCAGGCCCAAGGTGGGAGGCTCCATGTGGGTTGTTAATTTATTATAGACCATGATGAGATTGGCTGGAATCTGGGTGGGCCAGGTCCATCCAGTCTGTCCAGCTCGTCCCTGTCCTCTTATGCGTAGAGCCAGCTTCTATAGCATAGCTGTAGATAGGTAGATATCTATAGTTATGCCACTATCTAGATCTGGTTCTCTTGTCCATTATCTGTAGCTGTGTCGTTATCTAGATCTGGTTCTCTTGTCCATCCTTGTATCTGTCTGTCTGTTTATCTAATCTATTTATATGTATAGAGAGAGAAGAGAGAAGGAGGCAAACAGATCAGGATTTAAAGCAGTGTTCTTCAAAGCAGTGCTTGAATAGCAGCTTGGTGCAACATCAGTAACCTGTGAATTTGCTAGAAATGCACATCGTCAGGCCCCTTTCCAGGCCTACAAAATTAGCGCCTGTAGGGGTGGGGCCCAGCAATTCCTTTAAAGAGCTTTCCAGGTAATTGCCACGCTCACTCAAGTTTGAGAATCCCTGCTCTAGAGAACATTTGAAAGAAAACCTTACACTGGCAGTAACCTTATGGGAGTACTGTGTCCAGAAAAATTGAAACTTAGAGGGACAGAATCAGGTGAGAAATGAGGCAGGAGAGCATTCTCTTTAGAAGAGGAGTTAAGTAAGCTGGAATTCAAGTGTTACCCCTGAGAACAGTCTCAACGTGCTTGCCCTGTGTTTGGTACCAGGGCCGTCTGTGACCTCACACTCCTGGTTCAGACACCAGCTGGTTGTGTCCTTTGTGTAACTACAGGTCTGCACGGGGATTCACTGGCACTTTGGAAGTGGAAAAGGGGTTGCAACACTTGCTGACGGTGATGAATATTGAGGGCTGTATAGCAGCCTACCTCAGGGCTGAGCCCCACCTGGTGCTGGAAGAGGCCTTCGAGTCCAGTGCCAAACCCTGTAATAGCTAAGAAGGGAAAAAAGGTATAATTTCCATGTAAGGGCTACCAAGAGTATGAGTGCTTATTTAATAAATTATTTTTTGAAATGCCTTTTCCATTTTGGTAGCTGAAGTTGGAAAAATGTTTGGAGTACTATAATTATCATTTCTGGGAAAAAATACACATTGCAGTATTTTTGTTTTTGCTGCAGGTCAAGTTGTAGTTCAGAATGGAAAGTAAACATGTCCCTTTGCTCAGCTGCGGCTCGCATATTTGTAGTTTCCCGGTGCCCCCTTGGCGTTAGACAAGGGTTTACTCAGTGGGTACACAAAGGACACAAAGACGGCATAGAAACGCGGGATCCTTTCAAGGGCTTGCCCCAGTGCAAGTCTGATTAGGAAGTTTGTGCTGGGGCTGGAATGGCCAGAAGGGTGGAGAGGCCTTCAGAGAAAGTCATGGGAAGGGGGCAAGGCTGTGCGAAGGACCAAGGCTGGTAGGGGCTGTTCTCAGAAGTGGTCTAAGCACGTTCTCACCAGGGCGGGCTGAACAGTGTAGGAGACCCTTGTCTGTTTGTTTTTGGAGGCGCTCATCACCCCTATATGCCATCCTGTCAACTTGAGAGCTGTGTAAGCAAGGCCCTCAACACGTCGTGATGTAGAAACAGCTGGGGAAGAATCTCTTGGGAAAACTACCTGTATAAGGCAGCTTCCACCCTTCTTCAGAAAGGGTGGGGACTGTTCTCTCAAAAAGTTGTCTTTTTTAAAGGAGTTAATCAAGAAAATAATGGAAGCTGGCAGAGAAACAGCCCTTGAGTAAAAGTTTGGCGTGCTTAGATGGCAATGTGTGGGGCATGCTGATATATATGTGCATGTAGGGATATATCAATCGTGTGTATGCTTCAAATAGTTTTACCTCTATCAATAACATCATTGTGTTCTGGGCATTTTAGGGACTAGGTTTTTATTGTTGTTTTTTATAATGTTTTTTGTTAAATAGAACATGTATACAAAGAAAAGGGGAAAAAAAGCAATGATTTTCAAAGTTCACTTCTACACATAGATGCAGAACAGAATTCAGAGTTTATTATGGGTTACTATTCCACTATTTCAGATTTTTCCTTCTAGTTGCTCCAAAATACTGGAGTCTAGAAATATATATTTTTCTTTTTTTATGAAAAACAACATATATATAAAAAAGCAACAAATTTCAAAGCACATCACCACAATTGGCTGTTTGTAGAGCAAATTTCAGAGTTTGGTATGGGTTGCGGTTCCACCATTTTAGGTTTTTATTTCTAGCTGCTCTAAGATCCTGGAGACTAGAAGAAATATTAATATAATGATTCACCACTCATACTCATTTGTTAAACCCTACCTTCCCTGTATAACTCCACCATCACCTTTGATCTTTCTCCCAGTCTTTAGGGGTGTTTGGGCTAAGCCCATTCTAACTTTTTCATGTTGGAAGGGGCTGTCGATAATGTGGGATGGGAGGATGGAACTAGTTGATGTTCTGGAAAGGCTGGGCCCGCTAGGTTTCAGGACTTATCTGGTCCAGGGACCCGTCTGGAGGTTGTAGGTTTCTGGAATGTTACTCTAGTGTGTGGAACCTTTGTAGAACCTTATACCATAGGGAATGGGTTTTAAACAGGGAGAGAGAGGGGAACAGACACAAGAGCTGAGGATTGCCGTGAGGGCATAAACAGTCACACAGTTTTAATCTTTGAAGAAAGCTTTAGGAATAAGTGTTATTTTGCCCTGTTTAATAGATGATTAATTAAACCCAGACTCTGTAGAGTTTGATGAATTTGCCCAAGCTCACACACGGATGGTAAGGGGCGGAGAGGGAATGTATACTGAGGTCCGTCTGACTCAAAGCCTGCGCTTTACTAGTGATCTGCCATGATGATGATATTGAGCGCATAGCTGTGCCGGGTATGGGGCCACTTGTGACTTAAGTGATCTCAACTCTTAGAGCACTTCTGATGCGACTCAGAGAGGTCAAGGAATTTGCCTAAGGCCGTGCAGTGTGTAGGAAGGTCAGGATTTGAACACAGCTCTTTCTAACTGCACTACCCTGCAGTAAACCTGTAGGTCATTCTCACTCCCATATGGAAAAGATAAAGTAGCCTCTGTTCAATGACAAGTGAGCGGTACAAAGCAGTAGTTTATCTTTAGTGAAATAGAAATAAAAAGAGGAAGAAAGGGAAAGACAGGCAAATAAATGGCCAAAATACATTTTCAAAAATCGGTTTGTGTGTTTTTAGCTACACAGATTTTTTTTCCCAGAATATGCAAACCATCATGAGAACTACAGTTGAATAGCTAAATAACCTGCTGTTCTTTATCTGCTGTTATCGTCATCAACAAAGACACAATAGCTGCAGCCTGGCCTGCTCTGCTCTCTACCTCTCCTTACTTTTATGCTGCCCAGCACTCTCTCCCTATTCTTGATGCATCATTTTAATTGCATCTCGTAGCTGCTTTCAGGAACCTCTTGAACACATAATATTCTTTGTAGTCAGTCTTTCTAAAGACCTTTAAAATCTGCATGCTAGCTAGCCCATGGGTCTCAGAAATTGATTGACAATATTACTGATAATACCCTTGGTTAAAAAACCTTTTTTTTTTTTTTTTAAAAAATCACGAGATCATATTTTCTACTATATAGCCATAACTCTAGAGTATTGGCAAATACTGGAGTTTTAAAGGAAAATGAGTGTTTCCTCCTTTTTTAAACGAGCATCTGTTGGTCTTCCTTGGAGTAGCAGACAGAGGCCAAGTGTCTCTGGAATCTGACTGCATGTGAAGGGCTCAGAAGTTCTAGCTGGAGTGCTTTTGTAGAAGACATCCACAAGTTACAGATGAGAGGATGCTGTGACTCTTTAATTCTCACGTGTTTGAAATCTGACATTTTATTTTCTCTTTTTCAAGTCAATATCATCATCACACACATTGCAGCAACACTTGGTGGATGGAAAATTGAATGTGGAAAGTGACCCACCCAAAGTTCCAAACCAGCACAACAGAAGCTCTGTTTGTGCCCTGTGCTGGGTGTTGCCTCCAGGAACCATCACCCTGGGAAATCCTTCTTCTCTAGTGTTTATGCCTCTGTGACATTTTCAGGCTGTTGTGAAGATTCTTCGTAACATGTTCTTGAGCTGACTATAGAAATTTAATTCATTTTTGTTTTTCCTCCTTGGTCATTTATCCCATTCTCTAATCGTCTTGATTCCTTTTTTGTTGTGAACTTGTCTTTATGGCTAAAAGTAGATGTGGTATTCAGTCATCTACTGGGTAAAAATTAATCTTTCTGAAACTAATCCTTTTTTCTTTGTATATTTATCTAGAACCATGTATGGGCCTTAATTTATTGCTAGATTTTAAAAAATAAGTTCATAGTTACATTTTTTTAAATTGTGTATAAATATATAAATGTATTTATTTGAATGGCAAATCCTTTTGGGAGTAAACTGAATGTTTTTCCTGGTATGAACTAATACATGATGGATTGAAGTATCTCTGGACTAAAAATTCCAGTAAACATCCGTAAACCATGATTTAAATTGAGTAGGAGGCACATAGGTTGCATTTGGGATCTGACTCCCCTACTCCTTCCACCCTGTATCCCAACTAGGGACAGATCCTGGCAACCTCTGTCAGCATTTTTCCTTCTTCCCAAGAAGCTCTGGTCTCTTCCAGGAAGATTCCAGGAAAGACCCGTTTGAATTAACCCTGGGACTCAGTGGGGAGGGTAGCTAGAGTTGTTTATACATCCTACATAGGAAAGATGCGTGGTCCAGGAGAGTCCTACAGCTGCCACAGAGCCCATGGGCTACTCGTGGCAGCAGAAATCTGGAGGGCTTGTTGCTGCTTTGGCACTTGGCCAGCCACTGTTTGCTGGGGTGTTTGAACATGCCTTTGGCGAAGCTCCACTGTCAATAGGGTACTTCATTAGAAAGATTCTTATTTGCTTGAAAAAGTAAGGCAGTGGTTCTCAGCCCTAATTGCACAATAGAATCACCCAGGGAGCTTTTGAAACAAATACTAATTCCCAGACTCCTCTCCTAGAAAATCTGATTTAATTGGTTTGAGGTGGGACCCAGACAGTGGTATTTTTAAAAGCTTTTTAAGTGACTCTAATGTGTAGCCAGTATTGAAAACTACTGAGTTAACATGGCACATATCCAGTCTTAACAGATATTTACTGTCTTATTCTTTATATTTGGCTAATTTCTATTTCGTTGTGATACAAACTAACTTTGTTAGATAATCAAAAGCAATATAGACTTGGTGTCTTTAATAATAACCCACTGAAAAGAAGGCCCTCTGTAGATTATTGTACTGTTAAATCCTAGATTCAGAGTAAAAGTAAGTGCTGGGAAAGTACAGCTGGTGTTTCTGAACGAGCTGAAATATGAAATATTTCTGGGACTGTATCAGCAAGCCTGATTTTTTCCCCTGGGGTTATGATTGTGCGGAATAAGCCTTCACCGTGAAGCTTGCCAAAAAAGGTTATGATAAAATCATGGAATGTGAATGAAAAGAATTCACAGTATAATTTTAAAGGAATCAGTCTCTAAATTTAAAAATATAGGGATGACATATGTATTGCATTTGTAATAGAAGTTTTCAGAACAAAATAATGCTAAATACAAGAAAGCTCCCTCTTTTAGTATGTGAGGTTTGTAAGCCAAGGGAAAAATGAAAGAGAATGGGGAACAAACAACCGGAAAGTGGTGGGGACACACCAGAGACCCTGAGCATCTCTGTTTTTTGCAAATTAATTTTATACTCTGTTTGAGCAAATATTTAACCGTTGACTAAATGCATAAACACCAGAAAAGCTGATTAGGAAAGTTGAAGTTCCTTTTGCATTTGCCATCATGGATTAAAGTGACAGTATCACTTGCAACAGAAAGGGAGAGATAATTAAGTGAAAATAAGCTGGTATCATCATATTAAAATAATCTTCCTTTAAACAGTCAGCCCTTAAAATACTGACAGAGTGACCAAGGAAAAGTGACTTTATAATACTTGAAAGAAAGTTTGTATCAGTTCTAGTCACTTTTACGAGTGTGACTGCCTCATCCCCTTGACTATTTCTAGACCTCCTCCAGGTCCATATGTCATCAGAGAAAATAGAGTCAAGAGCCACAGGTAGCACAGGTAGCATACATTCAAGAGTTCTCAGCTTTAACACAGATGTCAATAAAACTCAAAGGCAAATGAAAAATAGATGGAGGGCGGGCCACGGTGGCTCAGCAGGCAGAGCTCTCGCCTGCCCTGCTGGAGACCCAGGTTCGGAGGCTCTGCCACTGGCATTGTGACCTACGCCAAGTTTCTTAGTTTCTCTGGGTCTGTCACTCACTTGTGAAGTAGAGTTGGAAACGGTAACCTCTTCATACAGTAGTCCGAGGGCATGTGAGCGAATAGAGGCGTGGTAACTTACACATGCTCGTATTAGTAGAGATTTATTTCATTTCCCTATCATGAAAATTGAATCTTCAATAAGAAACATCCACTGAAATATTTTTTCTTGTTCAGTCCTTACTGGTACTACCTACGTATTAACTATGGAAGTTTATATTTCTTTTTTTTTTGGCATGGCAGGTGAGAATTCTGCCACTGAGCCACTGTTGCACCGCCCTGTGTTTCTTCTTAATAATTGTGTTATATTACTTGGAGAATAGGATCATTTTTGCCTTCAGGCTTTTCTTCTTGCTGTTTCCTGCACCTGAAACACTTGTGCCCTGTTACTGGCATGGCTTTCGCCTTCTTTTCGTTCAGCTCTCTCTTCAGATGCCATGTCCTAGGAGACCTTCCTCGCCACCTGGCTAAACCCTGTACCCGCATCCCTGCTCTGTTTCCCGTCATTCATTCCCACCTGGCTGGGTAGCCCTTGTTTGTTGTCTGTCTCCACCTTCCCTCCTCCCCCAGAATTGTAAATCTGGAAGATAAGGACTCCATTTTATTCCTGTTTCTCAGCCCTGCACCTGGCCATCTTGGCGCATGATAGTCTTTCAGTAAATATTTGTCTAATGAATGAGGAAAGAAGGACCAGAGAGGACTTTGTAAACCATATCTTAGCTGTTACAGTGACAAAATCTGTCTCCAAATACCACCAGGTGGCCAAGGGACTGATGCCATGGCCACTTGGTAACCTTAGATTTTGGGGTGTACTAGGGTGAGCTATGGCCAAGGACGGTGACCCCAGGCTCCTTTTTACTTGGTGTTCTCCCTACTATATCTAACAAATAAAATGTCTGATATTTTATGAGATATCAAACCTGATAAAAGATTGAGATCCCTCGAATCATCTCTGTAGTTGCTGAAAGTGCCCTAAAATTGTCTCAGGGGATCATATGCCACTGTATGTGTGTGAGAGAAAAAAGGGACAGAAAGGCGGGAGGAAATCAAGACAGATTTGAGGAAGTGCAGAGGTACCAGCAGTGTCCACTTCGTAGTTGACTGTGTGCTAGCCCCTGTTATGCTGCCTGGTTTCCATTAATAACTGTGCAGCATACCTGTTGTTATTTTCAAATGACCATTATTAAGAGATTCTGAAATAGAAGGAAAGTTTCCATGTCAGATGGGTGAAACCCTACGAAAATTAAAAAAGATATTATGAGAATCAGGCAATATAATTCTTATCTTTTTAATAGTTCCATTCATTTTTATTTATTTATTCTTTTGCATGGGCAGGCACCGGGAACCGAACCAGGTGTCCAGCATAGCATGGCAGGCGAGAGCTCTGCCTGCTGAGCCACTGTGGCCCGCCCTCCATCTATTTTTCATTTGCCTTTGTGTTTTATTGACATCTGTGTTTAAGCTGAGAACTCTTAATGTATTTGCTACCTGTGGATCTTGACTGTACTTTCTCTGATGCCGTATGGACCTGGAGGAGGGAGGTCTAGAAATAGCTAAGGGGATTGGGCAGTCACACTCGTAAAAGTGACTAGAATTGATACAAACTTTCTATCAAGTATTATAAAGTCACTTTTCCTTGGTCACACTGTCATGACTGTTTAGAGGAAGATTATTTTAATATGATGATACCAGCTTATTTTCACTTAATTATCTCTCCCTTTCTGTTGCAAGTGATACTGTCACTTTAGTCGTTCTCTATCTGGGGCAGTTTTTTTTTTTTTTTTAAGTTGCCAGTTGCAAAGTGTTGCCAGGGCAACCAGACTGAAAACCTTGTTAATTAACTTAAGTATTATATATAGATTTGTTAGACACCATAGAGAAAGAGTCAGGAAAGACTTCTTTTCAAATGGATAAAATTAAAACTTGAGAGGTAATATCAGACAAGTCTTCTAATTGATGGAAAATTCATGGTGTGGCTGCAGTTTTCTCCTTATTTTCTGTATGAAAGAAAGCTGGAATAGTGATATAGATGAATAACTGAAATCTTCTGGAAGAATTTATTTAGAAATAGACTGAGGAAGAAGGTATCAGAAAAGCAATTCCTGGTGCTATGGTAACCATAGTTGAGTTTAAATAACACATTGAGGATGTACAGTGAGTAAGGGTTCCAGATAATCTATTAAAAGCAGAGAGTTGAAAAAATAAAAGAAAGATAGTTAACAATTACACACTATGAAGAAAGATATATATATATTTAGGAATCTAAATTCTTTGAAAGTTATTCTGCAATCTGCCAATTCAGTATAACTAGCATGAATCTTATGCCTACAGTCATGAAGTAAATAACATAGCCTTTGGAAAATTAAAATAAAAGCTCTTAGAAATATAAGAAGAAATTATCAGCTCATAGTGAAAATATTTGTATTGATCTCTCTTGGAAAAGTAGTAAATAAGCTTGGTTTAATAGAAATATATTCATTTATATCCAATAAAGAAAGAATACATGTTGTTTTTAAATATCCACGTATTTAAAAATTGGCCATAAGGAGACAAACATAAACACACACATAAGAAATTAACGAAAGTAGCATGTTGTTTTTAAATATCCACGTATTTAAAAATTGGCCATAAGGAGACACACATAAACACACACATAAGAAATTAACGAAAGTAGCAAATTGTACAGCCTACGGCTCTGACAATAAGACAATAAAACTATAAATTAAAAGTTTTTAAAAGCCAAAAATATCTACCCATTGAGAAGTTCAGTAGCACTCTTCTGAAAGGTCTTTTGTTAAAGAGGAAATCAAAATTAAAATAAATGTAATTTAGAAATGAGTTACATATCAAAAATCAGGATGTAACCAAAGCAAGATCTGGTTTAAAGTATTGTAATTGAAATAATTCATTATTTCTAGGGAAACAAAAAGGGAATGAAAGTGAATTAAGCATTAATCTAAAACACTAATGGAAAACAAACAAAATTATCTAAAAGACAAGGAAGAAAGAGATTAAAAAATTTTAAAAGAACTGATGAATTAGAAAACAGATACACAAACTACAGAAACAGAAAGCTTCATTAATCAAGCCAGAAATGAATTAGAAAATCTAAATGAATGAACTACTTTTTGCAAAGATAAAGTTATAAAAGATGATTCTAAAGGAGCTGTAATACCTGAACAATCAAATAACCGTGAAAGAAATGTGTCCCTTCCCCCTTGGGGAAGACACACACACACACTCTGACACAGTTAGATTCACAAGCCGGTTGTATGAAAACATCAAAGAACAGATAATTCCTATGTTACTTAATTTTCTAACCCAGAAAAAGAAGTTGTATGTGAAATGGCTCGTTGAAAAAATTAGTGTAACTCTGAAGCCAAGACAGGATGAAGCTGGGGCAAAAAAATGGAGTTTCAGACTAATAAGATTCAAGCATATAAATTTATAAACCTAAAATATTGTAAGTTTAATCCAGTAGATCTTTAAAAATAAGAATACGAAATGGTTTAAAATCTTCTTATTGATTGCATTAATGGATTAAAGAGAAAGCCCACGTCATCATCCTGAAAAAAAGTTGAAAATACACTTAATAAAATGTAAGCCTCATTCTTAGCATTCTTAGATTCTTTCCAGCTCTTGAAGCTTTGATTCTTTTATGTTTTGGACTTTGTCTGCAGTAACCTATTCTATCCCACCTTCATTACAAGGACAGTTATTAAGAGGTAAATGGACGTCTCCAGCTTGAACTGCATGGCACACATAAACTTGTAGAGACTGTTGAAAGGGACAAGAAGAGAATGACTAGCACGATCTGTTATGGTGGGGAGTGTGGGAAGATGGCGGAGTGGGAAGCTCCAGGCAGCAGTCCCTCCACCAGAAAACTGTTAAACAGGCGGGAGCTGTCTGAATCAACTGTTTTGAAATTTTGGCATCCAGTAGGGCACTGTACAGCATCCAGGGAGGAGCAGGAGGAAGAGGCTGGAAAATTATGATAAACACCAGTAAATTGCTCTCTCTGCACAGCAGTTGCTGTCACCCACTCCCCACTCGCGCAGCAAGCAGCACTGAGGCCCAGCCCCTGGTGTAGCTTGCTGGTGTAAGAGAAGAACATAAAATCCACTTCCTCGAGGTTCAGGATGTGCACAGGCTGATTGCTGGGGGCCTGGCTCTGAGGGTGACCATGGTTCCAACCCACCGTGTGGACAGAGACAGCACAGGCGATGGAAAGATGGTACATTGGGCATCAGGTCAATTCAGGGACTGTATTTGTTGAGCAGTCAAGAAAACACATCTCTGGAGGGCCTGGCTCCGTTCTTGGCTGCTCCCCCACCCCCTTTCCAGGGCAGTTGGAAGCTGGCAGGTACTTCCTTTGTTAAGTCCTGGCCTGGTTCTGTCTGGGAAAGACTGATTTGGGGAATTCCTCTCTGGTGTGCCCCTACCAGAGTTTACCCTGTAGGCAAAGAGCTTGAGACAAGGAAAGCAATATAAGAAACACTTGAGCAGACAACGTGGGGCAAAGGTTTACCTCCTTTGTCAGCAGTAGAACGGGAAAAGGTCAGTTATTAGGAAATAGAAGGGACATTCAAACTCCTATAGATGGGAATTTCTAAGGCCAATAAGCATAAGTAAGCATAAGCTCAGGACAAGACATGCACCCAGTAGACAAAGGAGGACCCTGCATTTTGCATTTGCCTTGTGTGGACCTTTCTGGTAAGAAGGGCTGGCACTCCAGAGAATTTCTAGCATATCACTAGCTAGTTACAAACTCAAGAAACAGACATCTCAAGGAATAAATCCCAGTGTTCACATTTAAAAAATTAAAATGTACACTGTGCAAGAAAATTACAAGAGAAACGAAGAAACAGGAAATGGTGGTCCATTCAAAGAAAGAAGATAAAAATCTCAAAGATATCAATGAAGAAGACTAGACTGCAGACATTCCAGGCAAAGACTTTAAAATAATTATCTTCAGTATTCTCAGGGAGGTGAAGGAAAACACAGAGAAAGAACTAAAGGATATCAGGAGAACAATGAATAGACAATATGACAGTCTCAATAAAGAGTGAAATTTTAAAAAGGAACCCAACAGAACAACTGGAGTTGAAGACCACATTAACTGAAATGAAAGGTTCCCAGAAAGGTTTCAGCAGCAGACTGGGGCAGAAGAATTAGTGAACTCAAAGATGAGAAAATTGAAACAAGCCAGGCTTAGAAACAGAAAGAAACAGAATTACAGGAAGCAAAAATAGCCCAAGAGTCCTTTGGGAGTCAGGCTTACCAGTATGTTTATTATATGGTCCCATAAAGAGAAGAAAGAGAAAAAGGGGCAGAAGGAATGAATATTCAAAGAAATAATGAAATAAAACTTCCCAGACTTGCAAAAGTCATGAATAGACACACCGAAGAGGCCCTGGATAGACTTGAAGAAAAATATTCCCTGTCATATACCGATCAAACTGTCCAATGCAAAAGACAAGGAGAGAATTCTGAAAGCTGTAAGAGAAAACATATTGTGTGCAAGGGAGTCCCAATTAATTGGAGATTAAGTTCCGATTTCTTGGTAGAAACATGGAGGGAAGGAGGCACTGAGTTGAAATAAAGTACTGAAAGACAGCAATTATCAACCAGTAATTTTATATTTGGTGAGACTGTCTTTCAAAAATGAGGGCAAAATAGAGACATTCCCAGAAAAACAAAAGCTGAGGGAGTTCGTTATCACTAGACCTACCCCACAAGTGGTTTAGAGGGAGTTCTTCAGATTGAAAGGAAAGGACACTAGACAGGTGGCATAAAGAAACAAAGGCCTCTGGTAAAGGTAAACATGTGGGTAATTTTTAAATGCCTATACTACTCTATTATATTTCTTTGGTATGTAACTCCATGTCTTACTTTCCTGTAGGTACTTTAATGCAAATGCGTAAAAGGTAATGATAAATCTAAGGTTTGGGACATATTATGTACAAAGATAATAGTTCTTCTAAGTACAAAAAATTTGGTGGGGGAGTCGAAGGACATAGAAACAGTGTAGGACTATGCTCTTGAAGTCAAGTTGATATTAAATAAGATGAATATTATATATTTAGGATATTAAATTTTTTTTCTTTTTTTTCTTTTTTTTTCTTTTTTTTTGCATGGGCAGGCACCGGGAATCGAACCCGGGTCTCCAGCATGGCAGGCAAGAACTCTGCCTCTGAGCCACCGTCACACCGCCCAAGGATATTAAGTTTTAACCGTACAGTAACCACAAGGAAAATATATGCAAAATACGTCCAGTTAGAAATGAGAAGGCACTACAAAAAATCAAGTAAATATGAAAATAGGTATTAATGGAAGAATTGATAAAAAAAAAAAGTCTAAGAATTACAGAGGTCTAAGACTTAGCAAAATGGTAGAAGAAAGTCCTGCATTATCATTGGTTCCTTTACTTGTAAATGAATTAACTGCTCTAATCAAAAGGCAGACATTGACAAAATGGATAAAAAGCACGACCCAATTATATGCTGTCTACAAGAGACTTCATCTTAAATTCAAAGGCAAAAGTAGGTTGAAAATGAAATGTAAAAAATATCCCATGTAAATAACAACCAAAGGAGAACTAGGGTAGGTATCCTGATATCAGATAAAATAGACTTCAACTTAAAAGCAGTTATGATGAACAAAAATGGTCCTTATATACTAATAAAGTGGTCAACTCAACAAGAAGATATAACAAGTATAAATATATATGTAGTTACTTGTAGAGCCCCAAAACATATGAAGCAAATACTGACAGATTTGAAGTGAGGAATTGACGGTTCTGCATGAATAGTAGGAGACTTTAATACACAACTTTTGATAATGAATGGAACGTCCAGACTGAAAATAAATAAGGAAATTGAAGATTTGAATGGTACTCCAAGCCATGTGGCTCTAACAGACATTGTAGAACACTTCACCGCAGAGCAGCGGAATACACATTCTTCTGGAGTGCACATGGGTGGACCACGTTAGATCACAAGATAGACCTAAAGTTAGATCACCAAAAAAAAGGTCTAAGTAAAACTAAAAAATACTAAAATTACACAAGTTATCATCTCCAGCCACAGTAGAATAAAGGTTAATGTCAATAGCAGAGGGAAAAAATGGAAAATTCACAAATATGTGGAACCTAAACAATATACTCTTAAATAACCAAGGGAAATTGGGAAATATTTTGAGGCGAATGAAAATGAAACTACAATGTACTAAAACTTATGGGATGCAGCAAAGACAGTTCTGAGAGGGAAATTTATAGTTCTAAATGCTTACATTTAAAAAAGAAGAAAGATTTCAATTAGAGAGCTAACCTCAAAACCAGAAGAACTAAAAAGCAAAGCAAAAAAGACTAACCCACAAATGAGCAAAAGGAAGGAAATAATTGAGAGTAGAGTGGAGATAAATGAAATTAAGCATTAAATAACAATGGAGAGAATAAACAAAACCAAAAGTTAGTCTTTGAAAAGATAGATAAAATTGACAAACTTTTAGCCAGACTGATTGATGAAGATAAAAAGAGGACACGAATGACTAAAATGAGAAAGAAAGGGGGGACATTACTACAAACCCCAATGAAATAAAAAGGAATATAAGAGTATAGTATGAACAGCCAAATGCTAACAAATCAGAAAAACTAGATGAAACGGACAAAATCCTAGAAACACGCAAATTGCCTACATTGATTCAAGAAGAAATAGATCTCAACAAACCAGTACTAGTAAAAAGATTGAATTAGTAATTAAAAACCTCCCAAGAAGGAAAAGCCGAGGACCAGATGGCTTCATAGGGGAATTTTAACCAACATTCCAAGAAGAATTAATATCTATCCTGCTCAAACTCTTCCAAAAAATTGAAGAGTAGGTAGCACTACCTAATTTCATTTTATGAGGTCAATATCACCCCAAAAGCCAGATAAAGATATTACAAGAAAATTACAGATCAATATCTCTTATGAATATAGATGTAGAAATCCTCAACAAAATACAAACAACAAAAATCAAAGGCATATTAAAAGAATTATATGTCATAATCAAATTGATTTATCACAGGTGTGCAAGAGTGGTTCAATGTAAAAAAAAATTAATGTGTAATACACCACATTAGCAGATGGAGAAAAAACACGTAATTTCTTATACTTTATATCCAGAACACCACAAGCAACAAAAGGGAAAGTAGATAAATGGGACCTCATCAAAATTAAAAACTTTTGTGCATCAGAGGACTTGATCATGAAAGCAAAAGAACATTCTACACATGGGAGAGAATATTTGGAAACTGCACTTTTGATAAGGGTTTAATGTCCAGAATGTGTAACAGAAGCCTTCAACTCAACAACCAAAAAACAAATAATGCCAATTTTAAAAATGGTCTGAAGTCTTAAATAGAATTACCCCAAAGAAGATATACAGATGGCCAAAAAGCACATAAGTAGGTGCTCAGCCTTATTAGCTATTAGGGAAATGCAAGTCAAAACTACTTTGAGAAGGGTGCATGGGTGGGTCAGTGGTAGAACGCTCGCCTTGCATGCGGGAGACCTGGGTTCAATTCCCGGACCATGCACCCCCCAAAAAATTACATTGAGATACCATTTCACACCCACTGTAATGGCTATAATTAAAAAAAAAAGGAAGTGTTGGAGAGAATGTGGAGAAATAGAAACACTCATTCATTGCTGGTGGAAATGCAAATGGTGCAGCCACTGTGAAAGACAGTTTGGCAGATCCTTAGAAAGTGAAGTTTAGAATTACCGCATGTCCTGGCAATACCACTTCTAGATGTATATCCGAAAGAATTGAAAAAAAAGGACTTAAAAAACAGATATTTGCATGCTGATATCTGTAACAACGTTATTCGCAATTGCCAAAAGATGGAAGGACTCCAAGGGTCTATCAGCTGATGAATGGTTAGGTAAAATGTTGTGTGTACACTCCATGAAATATTTCTCAGCTATGAAAAGTATTGAAGTCCTCATACATGTGACAGCATGGATGAACCTGGAAGACACCGTGTTGTGTGAAATAAACCAGACATAAAAGGACAAATATACTTTCTCACTGATAGGAAATAATTAGAATAAGCCAAAGTCAGAATCTAAAATACAGGTAACCAGAGGACAGCGGTAGGGGTAAGGAGTAGAGAATTAAGGCTTAAAAGTACAGAGGGAAAAGCTTTTGGTAATGAATGGTGGTGATGGTAGCACAACACGTGAACATAATTAAGAGCACTGAGTTAGATATTTGAATGTAGTTAAAAGGGGAAATTTTATGTCATATGTATGTTACTAGAATAAACATTTAAAAAAAGAATCCATGAAACAAAGCATAGCGAGTTCTAAGTTAATCATGGACTGTAGTTAGTAGTAGAATTATAAAAATGTGCTTTCATCAGTTCTAACAAATACACCACACGAGTGCCAGGTGTTATTAATAATTGGGTGGTATATGGGAATCTTGTATCTTGTGCATGATCGTTCTGTAAACCCACAACTTCTCTAATTAAAAAAAGACCTTGTATGTCGCATTTTAATGTCACGCTTTGCTGAAGCATATGTTTGAAAAAAGTCTGATTATGCATACCAAATATTTTTGCAGACTAATAATGTAATAGAATGCAATACAGAATAAGGTAATTACAGCAAATTAACAAGAGTAAAAATTAAGTGCTTTTTGCTATTCAACTCACAGAGCTTTTATTAATTAAAAAAAACAATGTGACAGTCTGTTTGCATTTGGTCGATGAGCAGTCAGCTGCATGTATCTCACAAGCTACAGCTTGATCAGCGTCCATACAATCCAGACTCACTCTCTCCCCTGCAGCTTTTTTATTTATTCTGTCCCGTACTGACAGGGATCTGAAGTTGAAATGCTTCCTTACTTAATCATGTTCTCAAGGCAGTCTTTGCGGATATGATGCGGAAAACGGGGTGATTTGGATTCCCTAGACTGGAGATAGCTCCTGTTTGGTGAGGCACATGCCTCATTGGTGAGGGGTTTGTGCTGTGGATGTCCAGTGAGTCAGGCATGAGACAGGGCTGGGCAAGAGGAGTTAGGGACCCAGTGAAGCAGGATAGTTTTACAGAAACCACAGTTTTGGTCAGGAAGAAAAACTGAGCCCAGAGAAGCCAACTAAGGAGCAAGGTTAAACAGGGACAGCACTTGTGATTCCTGAGACAGGAGCACGTTATTATAGAAAATCATGCATGGAACCAGGTGGACCAGGGTTCAAACCATCCCCTCACCACTTACTAATGAGCTTTTCACCTTGGACAAGTATTTCGACCTTCCTAAACCTCAGTTTCATCATCTGTAAAATGGAACAAATAATTACCTGCTTCATTGTGTTAATTGTGACATCAGCCCATGGCACGTGCGTTAAGTGAATGTTGCTCTCTGCTTGTTGGATGTTGGGTGTTGATGGGAGCCGGAAGGGAGAGTAGGCAGAGGCCTGCAGGTGAATGTCGCCCCTGATTGGGGCACAGATGCAGTGACGTATCTGTGCGTATTTTCTGTTGGGGATTTTCATATCCAACAGAAAAAGTGGAGGGCAGTCATAAATTACGTGGTCGGAGGAAGGTCACGCGGATGTGGAGTTAGACCTCATCACATCTTCCGTGTCCAGCTCGCCCACTGCTCGCCCCATGTCTGTCTCCCCCATATTCTTTCCTTTCAAATCCCTTTCAACCTTCTCGTATATTTCTCTTCTTCCCGGGTGTTCTCTGCCTTCCTGCTGTTACAGGATCCCAAATGCCTATTCCCCAAAGAAGGGGTCTGTTTTTCTGAATTAATCCCCCTCCCTTTCTTAGACAATCAGAGCTCTGACTTCTCTCATAGTGAAAACTGCAGTCTTCAGAGTGGCTTATGGTGTCCCAAATGATCAGGGTCCCATGTTCCCCTGCTGAAGTCGCCCCCAGTCCTTCCCCTCCCCTCGCCCGCCTCCAGCCGCACTGGCCTCCTTGCTCTTCCTGGGACACACAGGCATGCCCAGGCCGTTTCCTTCTCTTGGTACCTCCAGGGCCCACCCCGTTCTCCTCCAAGCCTTTGTTCAGACGTCCCTTGGTGATGCCTGTTCTGACCAAATTATGATTACCCCCCATCCCCGCTGCCCTTCCAAGCATTCCAGTTCCTCCTTGTTCTCCGGTTTTCTTCCACAGTACTTTTCACCCTTTAATACTAATAACGTATGGATTTATAATATTTGTTGTTTATACCCTGCACTAACTCCATGGTCAGCTCTGTGAGGGCAGGGATGTATCAGTATTTTGTATGATGTTTTGTTTTCTTGACTGACCCATCCTCTGATGATGGAGCAGCCAGGGCATGATACATATTGTTTAACTGATTCGTTAAAGCTGTGAGTATGAAGAATCTCCTGTACTGTGCTTTAGATAAGAAGTAGTTAGACAAGGAAGGTGCTCAGAAATAAATGTATGGCCATCAAGGTAGAAAATGACCCGAGGGGCAGGCATGGTTGTGGAAATAGGTCAGCTTTTATGATAGCAGGGTCACTGTGGAGTGGAGCTGGGGAGGCCTGGGTTCTTGCTAGTTTTACTACTGACCTTAGACAGTTCACTAGGGCTGTCAGGTACCAGGTAGGTGAAGGTCTACAAGGTTTGGGTCTAACCTGGAATATGATTCCACGTTTGGATTTTATTTTCAGAAAGACAGAGCTTATAGAAACTTACCCCAATATAACATGGCATTATATACACCCAACATTTGCTGACTTCCCCCTAAAGATCATGGGCTATGATGACGTCATTTGGTTTATTTCAGTCTTTTCTTCAAGGATCTTATGTTGGTGTAGGTTTATTAAACCAAGAAACTGAGCTGTAGCTCTAGAAATCAGAGCTGTGCTACCCAGTCCTAAAATCTTGTGTGTGTTCTCCCATCCTGATTTTTTTCCCATCTCTAAAATTGAGATGCAGTAGTTGAGTAGATAGTATTGGAGAAGAGTTGGGGAGGGGGAGTAATTTATTGATCTCTGGTATGACAGAAACCCATCAGATGCCATTTAGGGAAATTGCATGGGGATTTGGCTTATTATCCATTGTGCTGAGCTGACACCTAATAGACTCATATAATCTTAATAAGTTCAGCTCATCTAAACTCAAACTTGGGAGCTGGATTTCTTCCACCTTTGTATCTTCTGTTTTGTTTCCCAGGCCCTGAAGTAGCCATGATTTATTTGTGAGGCTCTATTTTAGTGTTTAAATGTAATACTTTCAGAGAACAGCCCTTAATTTTTTTTTTTTTTTTTTTTTACATGGGCAGGCACTGGGAATTGAACCTGGGTCTCTGGCATGGCAGGTGAAAATTCTGCCACTGAGCCCTTGAAGCTTTTTTAATTCAAAGGTCTTTTAGTTATTTGATGACCGAGTTTTCAGATTCAGTATGCTGTGTGTGCCTCTTCCCTTTTTCTTCATCTTGGTCATTGATCTGGGTGTTGAT
Source organism: Tamandua tetradactyla (assembly GCF_023851605.1). Classification (NCBI taxonomy): domain Eukaryota; kingdom Metazoa; phylum Chordata; class Mammalia; order Pilosa; family Myrmecophagidae; genus Tamandua; species Tamandua tetradactyla. The sequence continues at coordinate 82,040,027 of NC_135343.1, forward strand.
TATTCAACAAGAGCGAGTAGGTAGATGGAGAAGGTATTTTGGTGTCATGGGCAGATTTGGGGGAAGAGACTTTGTGGTTGGCTAAACTGGGTTTTAGGGTTGTCGCTGGGTCTCTTTCTCTGCCTCCTCTCTGGTTAGTAAATAGATCTTTTACTAAGGAAATGTGCTTCTGTGAAAGTGCCTCACACTGTCCCCAGGCATGTGCTAAATTCTTTCTCTCCCATTTAGAAGAGAAGCCAGATTGCTCCAAGGCCCGCTGTGAAGTCCAGTTCTCTCCGCGTTGTCCTGAAGATTCCGTTCTGATTGAGGGCTATGCTCCCCCCGGGGAGTGCTGTCCCTTGCCCAGCCGCTGCGTGTGTGACCCCGCGGGCTGTCTGCGCAAAGTCTGCCAGCCGGGATACCTGAACATACTGGTATCGAAGGCCTCGGGGAAGCCAGGAGAGTGCTGTGACCTCTACGAGTGCAAACCAGGTGCGCGCGGGCTTGGCCTCACAGCCTTGCTCCTCTGCTTCCCAGCGGGACGCAGACCCTCGTAGGCGAGCCATGGCCTCTGCTTTCACAGGACGGGTCATGTCCTCCTCACTGCGTGTGAGCCTGACACTCTGGGCTCAGGGCAGCCTGACTTCTGGCCTTCGGGTCAGGGAACCAGAGTGACAATCCACTGCTGTGTGAGCGCCTTCAGACCACCCTGTATTTTCCTCTTTTCTTCTTCAAATTATACTTGATGGGGGTGGGGAAAGGGTGAAATTTATAGTGTTTATTGCTACCCGCTTCATTCCCCAGGGAAGGCATAGCCTTCATTTGCAGATGTATCTGTCACTTCACCATGCATTACACTTAGGCAGTCGTTATATATAAAACCCATTTTTAGATAAATGTGTGCATCAAAATGGCAGAAGTTTTATAAGGAACTGCTCAGTCCCAGTCTTTCTCCTGTGCACCGTTCCACCACCCATCCCCTTGTCTTTATAGTGTGTGACTGTTTTACTCACCTTTGTTCCCAGCATTTGATTTGTTGTTGCATCCCAGCTGTTTCTTGCTCTGTATTATTTCTAATAATCTTGCTTTTGTGGCAACATTTCTAATAATATGTTCTGTGAATACATATCTGAACTATAGTGATTTCCTCTTCGTAAGTTTCTAACTGTTGGTCAGATTTTTTTTTCCTACTAGATAAATGCTTCAAGCAAAACAATCCTTGCAATCTCTTGAACTTCTCTGTAAGACACACCTCTAACTAAATATCACCATCCATATGACCAACATTGGTTTAATACTCTCCCTTTCTCTCTGTCTTCACCTGAACTCCTAAATGTCTCGCCCCCCTTCCTCATTTCCTAGCATGGGACATGTTGTAGTTTAGTAGCAGCGCTTGTCAAAAATGCCACAAAAACATGGTTTCTAGGAAGTAGGTAAACTTTTGAAGTTTGTCTAGAGATGCTGTTTAATTTGGGGACTCAGCATGAGAGTAAATGTAATAGTAAACGGTACCTCTGTGTTTGTCCCTTTGCAGTTTTCAGCGTGGACTGCAGCACTGTGGAATGCCCCTCCGTTCAGCAGTCCGTGTGCCCCCTGGATAGCTATGAAACTCAAGTTAGGCTCACAGCCGATGGTTGCTGTACCCTGCCAACAAGGTTGGTTTCTCATTCGTTCATCGAGTTTTCTCATCTGTCTTGTGTGTTCACCTCATTTAGGGTACAGTTTCAAGCATGCGGTTTGTTTTCCCACAGGAAACTTAATACTTTCCTTCTGCTGTGGAGAAACCACTGAACTGTTAGTATGACTTGGTATTTGCATACAACTTTCTAGGGATCAAAGCCAGGTATCTTCAGAAGAAGTCGTTAATTCCATATAGACTCATTAGGGGTGTCTGCACACTTTTGAGAGCAGGAGATTATACAGGCAAACATGTCCCTGTATCTGTAGACAGGGAGGGAAGGCAGTACATTTCAGTAGCAGGCAGGCCGTTTGATCTACTGCAGCGAATGCCGATAGGTGCTTCAACACTTGTCCGGTGGGGTGAAACACTGCCTGCCAAATCAGCGTGCTCTCCAGGCATCCTTGACGTTTGGGATCTCACATCTACCCACACACACCTTTGCTGGGGCAAAGAGGAATCTACGTTCTTATAAATGCTTCTGGACAAACACGCACATCTCTCTGTGACTTGGTGGGAAAAAAGCTATCCTTTTAGCTGCAGTAGTAGGACATCCAGTTGGTCCAGTAGGGCTGGGCTTTCTCCAGAACGTGAAGGTGCCTGAGTCCTGTCCTGGACACCGTAGATAGCACCCGCAGAGAGCTGGTCCTTTGCACTCGGCCTTGGGGCAGATTGTGCTGGAAGGGCTCGCATTCTGTTCCCCTCGGTGGGACTTTCCCCCTCTCTGCCATGAGCCCTGTCCGTCTTTTACTACCTGCTCTCCCACCATCACGTACCTTCTCCCGAGTCCGGGCCTCGAACCTCTCAAAGCACTGATCTCATTTTTTTCAACGTCTGTCCTACGTTTAATACCAAGAATTAAACTGCCCCTTGTTTAACTCCATTTCTATCTTCTTCTCCCTCATCCCCAGTTCCATGGCCAGGCACTTAACATCTGTGTTTGTTGAATGAGTAGTGGTGATTACACAATTATACAAGTATATGTGATCTGTAATTAAGGAAGTATCGGTTATTTGTCCATAATTAGATGCGCCATTCAAAATTTGTTCTGATAGTTACCCTTTTCTTCTTTCTTCTCTTAAAGTATATTAGATATCTCATGTCTTACAGCCCTTGTCTGTCAGAAACCTAGTATTCTCATGGATATATCCAGCATGGCTTTTCTTATACTTTTTATGGTCTTATAAAATGGATACAAGGATTTTTGTTAAGATAATATATTAGCTGTAGTACAGCAACCTTCCCAGGACATTTCTGTGGCATAATTTATGTGAAGAGGCTTTGAAAGGAGTGAAGGGCTGTGCAAACAGAAGGTATTACTAATTAGTAAAGGAGGAAAATGGAGCGTTATTTACAGTAACAGATGTCCGTTCAAGGTCTTCGTCAAAAGGAAGGTGGCGCCTTGTATTGAAGAGCCTAATTAATCAAGACGAAGCCAGTTGTTAATTAACAAGCCCCTTAGTGAGAGAAGGAGCAATTCTCAGCCCACTGTCAGGAAGGGGCTGTAGCACGGTCTTGCGTGTGGGAAGCACAGTAAGCTGTTGCTTCAGTATATTCAGGAATGGATTGGGCTACTTCCTGAGGTAGATGGAGCCCGCTGAGGCTGGACAGGTTTCTCTTCGTCTGCATGGCCACCTGCCAGAAATGCCCAGAGGGAATGTTTGGAAAGGAGGTTGGACGAGATGCTTCCATTTTATCTCCTATCTCCTGTGAGTCTGGCAAACTTAAACCTTGGGAAGCTCATTATTGTACTGCTGTAATTTTCAACTTTGGCACTCAGAAGTAAAGAATGGTTGGAGTTAAGTGTGCCTCTCATGTTGAAATGGAAGCATGGAGAAGGAAGTCATTCAAAATCTTACTGTAAATTATTTGCCGAGAAGGAATAAGTTCTCACAGCTCTTTAGTTCCCTGTATTTTGGGTAGTCAGTGACCCATACTCATCCCCTGCCACTTCTCCACATGCATCCTTTGTTCCCGCTTGAACCAGGCCCGCTCCCCATGCTCTGTCAGGCTCTGGGTCTTTGCTTTCGCAATGGCCTCTTCCTGGATTGCCTTTTCTGTACACCCTCACCAACCTGTCCTGAAACTTCTCATCTTTTCTGTGCACCTGGGAACTTCTCATCTTGCAAGACTGAATTTCCTTCTCTTTGAAGTGTTTTTAGTCCTCAGGTGCTAAGGATGACTTACGTGTCTGTCCCCTGTTTCCCTGTGATCCCCTGTGCATCTCTTTATCATAGCACCTTTCACAATGCATTGACTTTTTATGTTAGTCTCTTAATCTCTGTGATTCTTGAGGAAGGGCAATATTTTGTAGCTCTTAGTACCTAAATGAGGACTTAATGTAACATGTCAGTCCTCATTGATTGATGAATAAATAAATGAATGGATGGGCAGGTCCACGCTTAACCATCATGATTTCCGTGACAGTTTTTACAAAGAAATGAATAGTTTTAGTTTCTTGTTACCTTATTGCTATGGGAAAGTAATACTGTTCCTTGTCTCACTTTAAAGCCCTTGGATTTTCCCCCGACCCCCTTCTTTCATGGTCCAGTGCTCCTCTGTACGACGTGACCCTCTGTTTCAAGCTCTGTGCCCACCATTCACAATATGGGGTGGCTATTATGTCTTTTACCTTTTTCCATGTTGTTCATCCTGCAAGACTCAATTAAATTCCACTTTGCCCATGACATTTTTGTGCTTCAACCAACACCCCTCCAACCCTCTAGGAACTCCCAGCATATCCTTTCCCATGTTGTCAGTTAATCATCTACTTCTTCGTATTTTTATTTAGCTGTTTACATACATAAAAATCTTGTCTTTCCTACTAAAGGACATTTCTAGGAGGTTGGGAATTGGGCCTTAATCTTCTTTTCTTCTCTTCTGTATATACATTAATAGCGAATGAATCAGTGAATGCAGAATAGGCTCAAACTGTGGCTTAGCCCTATTTAGCCTGCTTTGGCATATTAACAGATTCCCAGTTATTTAGAAGGGTTATAGACAGGTCAGATAACGACGAGAGGATAAAAACCCAAACAATCGTGTTAAATGGAAATAAAAAGATATGTAGTGATAGGGGTAGTATTTTAAGAGAAAAAAAAAAACACAACTTTATTCATATGTATGACCCAAGTCAAAAATTTTCTCTGTAAGAGCATCATTTTAGTGTCTTGAAGATCGTTCTGGAATATGTAAGACCCTCTTACGATTATTTGACCTTTACTAGCAAAACTGTAGAGACCATTGTTAAGATCGCAGAGCCATTTGAAAGGAAAGCTGATGGGGAAAATCCATTTAGAGTCGGGACAAAGTAAGAATAAATATAAAAAACTTTAGCAGTAGGTATTATTTTGATCTTGGGTGAAAATATCAATCCTTCTTGTGTAAAGATTTATTATGCTTTCACAGAGTAGAAGGGCATTTGCGGACTTCCCTGCCCTCCTTCTCTTTCGGAACCTTTTCCTACCTCCCTCCCTCCCCTGGAACTGCCCTTCCCAGTGACCTTTTCCATCTTTTCAGCCCCCCTGACCGCCCTATTTCTGTGTACGTCCTTGTTCAGTTTGTGAGTTTTCTGTGGAGTCGTGTGCACTCGGTTCGTTCATTCGTTCTCTGATTCTGGATTGTGCTTTTACAAGTAACTGATGCTGCCCACTGCGTCTTCTTACCATTATACCACTTCTGTCCCACAGCAAGGACAGTTTCCCACTTGCCTCTGCCCTTCCTTTCTTTGACACATCTGTGTTTTTTTTTTATGGCCTGCCATCCTTCCTTTTACCCTCTTATGTGTCTTGCCTCCTGAACCTCATCTTGTTTGGACAACCTTTGTAAGCATGATATTACTGATGCTTGTGCGTTACTAACTCTTACTTTTCTCAACATGGTTTAGGTTTCCAGGCACTCTGCCATTTCTTTTCATCCTTCTCTCTGCTGTTTGTCCCTGGACATAATGTGAGCTTTATGGCAGAGGCAGTTCATCAGACATTTCGGGAGAGGCTGGTGAGGGGTGAGAGTTGGTGGCTTACCAAGGACATAAAAACTGCACCTTGACAAAACGGAGAAATGGGTGAGAGTTGGTGGCTTACCAAGGACATAAAAACTGCACCTTGACAAAACGGAGAAATGGGAAAATCCCTGGTGTCTGTGAGCATCTGATGGTCTCTAGAGGTCCTTTGTGTGTGTACGCATCTGAGCACAAGAAGTCCTCTGTCCCTAAGAGAATTTACAACAGAGAAACTTCTAAATCAGATACATTGATCCAAATGATGTCTTGGCAGGGAGGAAAAAATGAAGTCTTTAAGTAACATACAGGTAGCAGTAGGAATGCGATTGACAGCGTATATGTGTCTTGCTGTGTACAGAGCATTTTCACTTCTGTCACTCTCATTTATCATCACTCTGTCTTCATGAGGAATTTACAGGTGTGATAACTGAGGTTAAGAGATTAAGTGATTTGTGCAAAATCACAAATGTTCTGTTATACCAGGGATAGAGCAGGTGCAAGTTTTCAGTCTAGGTTCTTGGATTGTAAGCCTTCTCTTTCTTTCCACTTTAGTTTTTTAATAACATTGTTTTGTTGGTGGTGGTTTTGCATCCAGGAAGGGTATGAATATATTCGTATGTAAATGAATTGATTTATATCAGCATGGTACATATTAACAAAGTACATCTGTATTTCAGTTATGTATTGCTCTGTAATAAGTCATCCCGTAAACCTGCCACCCCATGCGTTGTAGCTTACAGCAACAAAGGTTTTTTTAATTTATCATCATTATTATTTCTCATGCTTATGTGGGTTGACGCAGTAGTTCTTTTGCTCTCTTCTTTTGAGAGCTCAGCTGGGATGGCTGTCATGCTTATGTGGGTTGACGCAGTAGTTCTTTTGCTCTCTTCTTTTGAGAGCTCAGCTGGGATGGCTGGAAGGGTCTCTCTCCCCACCTGGTCTTTCATCCAGGGCTGCTTCACCTGATGACAGAGGAGAGAGGCAAAATAGAGGAAGCAGTAAATCTTTTATAGACCAAGACTCAGACATTGCATATCACTCTGCCATGTTCTGTTGGTCAAAGCGAGTCCCCAGCCCTGATCCCAAAGGGTTGGGGAAATAGACACCATCTCTCGATGGGAGGAACTGCAAAGAAATCCTGGCCAGTTTTAACCCTCCTTAATTTACATTTAACCAAAAATAGGTGCTGTTTAGAGTTCAGAGTTCATTTTCTGACTTCAGAAAACTGGCGGACTGCTGCAATTCTGTGACCCTTTTCCAAAGACCAAATGTCCTTCTGGCCCCAGGGCTCTGCGTACACAGGTGTAATCTGGGCAGCCTCTGCCCTCTCCCCTGAGCAGCTGCCTCCTTCCTTCCCTCTTCACTTGCCAATTGGCAGCTCACCCAGAGAAGGCATGTGATTTAGGAGCCTTTGAGCTCTATCTCAGCTTTAAGCATCATTTAGCCAACCATTATTTTTAACTCCTCTCCTTAAGGAATGTTGTGATTACCTAATTAAACCAAGTTTTCTCTCATCACACAGCAGGGAGTGCTATTTCTGGATTCCACAATATCTGCCTGATGAAACCAGATCAATTTTAAAAACAAAAACAAAGCTCATAAAGTTCTTGCATGGAAATTTTTCTCTGTGAGGGTTAAGAGAAGTGTGGATCCACCAAATGTCAGATGAGGGATAGATCCAGCTTGTATGTCTACTATACTTCTGTGTCAGCCAGCTCAGACCCCTCAGGTAGCACGGTTTGACTGTTTCTCAAGAAGATAGTTCTTAGAACACAATTCATTGTTTTCTCTTTTCATTTTGCCTCCTATATTTCACCAGTCTTTCAGCTATGGGCTTACAGACCTTAATTGGCTCAAGAATTTAGGCAGTAAATATCTCCAACCTATTCACCTTCAATATAAGTGAAATGAATTTCTTATGCCCTTATATACCTTTGATTTAAGTAACTGCTTTTATGTTTATTAAAATGAATGAACTTAATATGGTATTGATATTCACCCATTCTAAATTTATTTCAATGAGCTTGGTCCCAACCATTTTGTTCTTAAAATGTTCTGTTATCAATTTCTGCCCCTAATTAAACATTTCTTAAAAGTTATTGAGAAAAGGCCAATCCAATTATTTAGAGGTAGAAATAAATTATATCATTGTTTATGATGTTCAGAAACTTAAAACAGGGTTTCTCTGGATTGTGTACGCTGGAACAAGCAATTTCCCAAGCTCTCCCCCTGGCTTTAGCCTCTCTCTGACCAGAGGACCTCATTCTGTTCCCGGGTCTGTATCTGAACATTAGTATCCCTTGCTTTGTGAGACGCTGCACTGAAAATTCTGTTTTATTTTTAAATCCAGTTTTAGAAGCATTTTGTAATGTTTTTCTTGGTTCCATGGTAATTAAAAATTCAGGGCGGGCCATGGTTCTCAGCAGGCAAGAATGCTTGCCTGCCATGCCAGAGGACCCGGGTTCAATTCCCAGTGCCTGCCCATGTAAAAAAAAAAAAAATTTAAGGCTGTCTGTTAGATGTGTGACTAATATTTTGATTTCTGTATTCACCAGCATATTTAAGAGAGTATATTGAGCCCGTTACCTTCTAAGAACAGTCCCACTGGAAATGTTGATAGAGCTTGAATCCAGAGCTCAGCCCAAGAGGCAGATTGTCTCTGCCTCTCCCACTTCATAGGTGAAGTATGTAGAGCCAGAAGTGCCTGGAGACCAGCAGAGCCAGGCTGTGGGAACACACACTGTCTCCCTTTGGCTTCAGCTCACTCGCCACCAGCCCCTGCCGCCACCACCCAAGAGACCTGAGACTCTCTTCCATGTCCTGCACTTTCCTTTGTTATTTTAGTCTGTAACCCAGTGTGTACATGTGATTAGGTGAAGGACAGTCCAGTACGTATCACATGGAACTGCAAAGAGAATATGAAGCTTACTGTTAGCAGGCTGAGTCCAGACCCACTTCTACATGAAGTCAGGCCAGCATTTCCTTTTATCTGGGCCTTGACTTATCTGAGAAAGATGGAGAGGTTAGAGAATCTCACAGGTAACTTCTACCACTGAATTTTTGGCTTCTCTGAACCCTCTATAGGGGAAAAGCCCAAACTTGCTGGTGATAGGAGACTCTAGGAAGAGAAAGGAAAAGGAGTTCTTTTTTTTTTAAATCCCAACTCAGAGAGACAGAGAAGTTTGGCACAGTGGTAGAGAGAAGTTTGGCTTAATAGTTACAAGGGAAGAAAGTCCAAAGGAAGTCATAAAAGAATTATGTTGGGTTTTTTTTTTCGTTTTCTTATAAAAACAAAATTTAGAAAGGGAAAAATGAAACAAACCCCTAGACTAATAACTTAAGTCAGGCTAATCCGAACTGATTGAATTGTGAAAGCTGGGTGATCGTCTAGTACAAAAGAAGGCCCATTTGGTCAGTGGCTGAGTATTGCTGGTTATATGTTTTTTGCATCTATAAATAGGTAGTCTCTTCTAGCAGGAGCAGGAAATTCTGGCCAAAGGCTGAATCTACAAGATAAGAATTTACTCTCTTAAAATGTTTTCCAGTGGAATGTGAGGATCTCTGTCTGTCGGCCTGCCTTGGTGTGTCTGTTGGGGGAAGCGAAGTACGCTTTTGCACTCTGCTCCCACTTGCTCACTTGTGCGCTCCGCTCCCACCTGCTCACTTTGTGCACGCCGCTCCCACCTGCTCACTTGGGCGCTCCACTCCCACCTGCTCACTTGTGTGCTCCGCTCCCACCTGCTCACTTGTGTGTTCTGTTCCTACATGCTCACTTGTGCGATCCACTCCCACCTGCTCACTTGTGTGCTCTGCTCCTGTGTGTTCACTTGTGTGCTCCACTCCTGTGTGCTCACTTGTGCACTCTGCTCCCACCTGCTCACTTGTGCACTCCGCTCCCACCTGATCACCTGCATGACCTACATCAATCCACACATGCCTGCTCATGGGCTCTTGGCCCTGTTTTGGTACTGGCTTCTCCCCATCTATTGCTATTTCACTTTCCCTGAGGTATTAACCCTTTTTTTGCCTTCCCTTTAACTCTCTCTTTATCAAACTCCTCTATATTCATATTACCTTTTTTCTGTATTTCGTATTTAATTGTACGTACACATACAGCAGAGTTTTAGGTTCTCTGTTCCTAATTTTATGATTCGATTTTGTCTCTCAAAATTTTAAAAACAAAAACATCTAAATTAGGTTCCTTTTTCCTTCTTTGAGCCTCACTTTGATATCTGTCTTATAAGATGTTGACCTTAGGCAGAAGACAATTTCCCACTCATGTCTTGTAGTATCATAACAGCTCCAACCACCTAGAATTCTAGGAAAGGAAATAAGATGGAAGGAAGGATACTAAACCCATTGTATCTGGGAGATATGTCAGAAACGAAGACCATAGCCAGAATGAATGTCATGGATTTCCTTTACTTTCACTGTGACACATAAATGTGAAAACCTAGCATGCTTCATTTCTGTGTGCTGTCAAGAAAATTCATCTTGTTGGTGCTATGTTGCATTACGATAATAGAATCTTAGCAGATTGCTAACACACTATTTCTTGTGGATAGATGTAGACATTTAGTAAAGGAACTTTCTGGGGTTCCAGAATTCACAGCCTGATATTGCTTCTTACCAGATGAGGCCAGGTGAATGGAATCTTTGCTAGGTTACCCTTCTCTTTGAAGCTCTTGAGTTAAACCAAAACTAATCTAATCACATAATTACAGTGTGTGAAGATAATATACAGATTTGAAAATGCTTAAATAGCACATACTTATTGAGGACCTTCTAGAAAATAGAGATGAATGAGCTTCAGGCTTGAAGGAGCTCAACACTTTGCAAATGTAACCATAACCAATTTCAGAAATATCGTGGACCTTAGGAAGCACACACACACACACACACACACACACACACAAAGTAGTCTCCCTTCAAGAAAATAAACCAATTAGCAAACTGGCTTTCTAACAAAAAGTAGCAACTTAAATTAAGAAACATTATAAAATAACATGCTAGCTTTAAATCCAAACCAAGAAATCATGAACCTAAGAAGTACACACAAATAGTAACTGATGAAAATTTTTTTATCCTTCCCTGTTTGTCTGTAGTTTTGAATCTTGGAATCATACAGTTCCCTTCTTACTGAGAACTCGGTGGATTTTGCTCATACTCCGTAACATCTGTCCACTACTGAGCTATAGTCTCTGCACAACAGTGTCGAGAGTCCTTAGGTCTGTGTTTGCTAACGTACTTACACTTAGGTAATTGAACTTTCTGGAGCTAGTCAGTCAGTCCTCCCTTCCAGAGCCCCAGCCTATAATTCTGGTCCAAGCCTTTAGGGAAGGATGTTAGAGATGGGCGTGGAGGGCGGGAGGACTGCACGAGGTCAGGTAACAGGCAGGGTAGGCCTGCCACCTCCAGGCACTTCAGCTCAACTAGACGGGAACTTCCTCAAGATGGCTTGGAGCTGTGAGGTTCATGCCCAGAGGTGAAGGAGCTCATCCCCTTTCCTTCTCTGAGACAGTGTGACATTCTTTTGATCATCAGATAATATATATTATAGACTCACGTACTTTAATATCGCATCGTGCTAGGTAAATGAGTTGTTTATATTATGCCTACTCAAGCTGGTAAGTGGAAATTGTCCCTGAATGTGCATTTTCAAAAGAACATTATCAGGTCAGGCCACGGTGGCTCAGCAGGCAAGAATGCTTGCCTGGAATGCCAGAGGACCTGGGTTCGATTCCCGGTGCCTGCCCATGTATGAAAAAAAAAAAACAGAACATTATCAAATTAAGAGCTTTGTAATGAATTATCATGTCCATCTGTTTCCAAGACATTGTGTCAAAGAAAATGACTCTTAGTAACAGCTTCCTTTCTGTTTTTTTAGTGATTGGGCTATTAGTAGACAAATTTCTATAATTCCTGTTTTTTTAGTGATTGGGCTATTAGTAGACAAATTTCTATAATTCCGTTCATTTTTTTTGGTTGTTTCCTTTCGTTTGGATAATTTATTTTGCTATTTTGTGGTATTAATAAAACCAGCTTATACATTATGTAAAATATGCATTAGCAGAGCCCAGATTGAAAACATTCCTGACTATTGACTTGCTATCGTGGTTGCATTCTCTCTGATTTTAAACAAACACACGTAAAAAGTGGGGAGGTATATTTGACGCTCTTCTTTCTCAACCAAGAACATCTATTCTGTTGCCCTCTGTCACAGTAATTTTTGGCTCAATAGAGCAAGTCAACTCATAGCTAAAAAAGCCAGAATCTATATTAAACTCTGATGTTTTTAAAACAAAATGATTGTAGGAATTCCATGTTATCATTGGACCTGCCCCAGATTGAAGAAATATGCTTTCCTAGAAATAAAGCTCTTGCCTTTTGGAGATGAACTGTCTCCCATACTTGAGTGTTGTAACTGGTCAATAATGCACTTCATATGTGCAAACCCTGTACTCTCTGTAAACGTGCCTCATGCTTTTTGTGTTTCACCGTGAGTTTGACCCACTGTGTAGTCTCATTTTATGTGTTTCAGTCCTGAAAGTAAGCAAAGCTCTTTCTCAGTGGTTGACAAGTTGGTCCGAAGTGGTCAGGAACGTCACCAGACGTTAATACCTGGCCCTCCAGACTCAGACTGAAAGGAAGTGCTTTGTTGAATCCCATGGGACTGAAGCAGCATGGGTGTAGACTCTCGGGGCCTTTCCTTTAATATGCCTCATTTAATATGCCATTGTTGGAGTGCAGGCAACTAGAACAGCTTCAGGTAGTTCTGCAGAGTGTTTTTTTGGTTATTTGCATAACTAGAAAGCAAATCTTGGATATTAAAATTCCACCTCTTCTAGAACACCAAAAGCAAACCAGAATTTCATAGAACATGTGTCACCCTTCATTCGCACCTTTGAATTGGATATAAGTGGTAGGGCTGCCCATCGTTGCAGGTAACACAGTTTACAGAAGGTTCAGGTTTATATTTGCCTGATAGACATTTAACTGCTTAACTGATACCCTTGAAATGGAGAAAGCTGGTTTCTCTTGGAATTGCTTAGTTAATCTGTTGTGAATGTATCACATAGGCCAGTGCATTTTAAATTATCCATTCCTGATGTTGCGTTTGTTTAAAAAGGAAGAAAGTTGCGTATCACGTGTCTTATGATACCAGCAGGCACTCTGGTTTTCATGGCTGGATCATGGATTCCGGAGGGCCTCGTGATCGTTTCCAAGACATTAATCTGTGTGTTTTTTTGAGGACAGAACCTACCTTATGTATTTCTCTCTCATCAGTGTCTAGAATGGGTAAATGTTCAATAAATGCTTTTAACTAAATTGTATAGACAGGCAGTTTTGATAAGTCCGAGCATCAAAACCCCATAGTGTACCTGGTCTGTTCAGGAGGCAGCACTGGGAGTCCCAGGCATTGTGCTTCCTGGCAAGAATAAGACATAGTCATTGAGTCAAGGGAATTTATAGTCTAAAGGGGAGGCCAACATGCACATATTACCACCGTTTAAAGTGTCACATGCTTTAGAAGTAGAAACCTGCAAAAAGCAGTAAGCCCACAGAGAATGAAGTTTCTAATTCTGGTCAGTGACAGTGGCTCAGTGGTAGATTCTCTCCTGCCATGCCGGAGACCTGTGTTCGATTCCCAGTGCCTGCCCATGCAAAAAATAATAATGATAATAAAGTTACTGATTCTAACTGGGGGAAACAAGGATTTGACTTTTGAGCTGAGTCTTTAAAAATGAGTCAGAGTTTGCCAGATGGAGAAAGAGGAAAGGGCATTCTAGGCAGTTATGGTCATTGACTTTTAAACTTTTTATTTGTCTTACAGCTTAAAACATTAGCACTAATTCCACCTGTATTTATGACTCAAAAAAAAAAAATGGAATTCATGACAGTTTTCTTTCCTTGGGTAAATCACACCATTGCAAGACCTCATCACCTGTTTAAAAAATTTCATTACTTCTCTTTTGCTCACAAATGTGCATTTTAATACTTTATGTGAGGGAAGCTTAGGCCTACCTTTGCATCCATGTCTGCTGTCAGTTCCCATCTCTGCATGCCACATGCTCCTGGTTGGCTGAACCATGTACTCCAACCTAAACACTCTATGTTCTTTCCTGCCACTGTACGTTGGAATCCTTCCCTCTGCCTGGAATGCCCTTCTGTTCCTCCCCTCTGTACTCACACCCTCCCCCAGCGTGCACACACAAATAGCATCAACTGTTTGCATGTCGTGGGTCAGAGAAAGCATCATGGAAGAAGTGATCCTTGGGGATGAATGGAGGTCTGTCTGTTGGGCAACACGAAGGATTCAGTGTTGCAGGTGTAGAGTTGTGGCTGCCCAGAGCGTGTTTCTATCAGTAGCCCTCAACAGCTTGAGATCAGCACAGATGAGGTAAATGATTCAACTTATGATTTATAACCAGCATCCTTGGGGCTGGATTTGACCTCAAGATATGTTTTCTTTGATTCTTTTTTTTTTTTTAATACTTTTGAATTAGTCATTGACATTTGAAAACCTAGGGTTCTTTATATAAAAATCTGGCTTCTCTTGACCAGTTGAAAGGTAGAGCAGCATTGGTTGTGTGTTTCCACATGGAATGAATGAGGACATCCCTCTCAGAGGGCACAAACCCTCTTGAGTTGTCTGCAGTCCCTGCCCAGCTTCCCCTACTCTTTTAGGGTTTCTGCCTGAGTCCTGTAGACACTGAGGGTTTCCATCTCTGGATTTAACTGACTCCTGGCTGGGATCGAGGCACCGGATACAGAAGAAGGATGAGGGGTCGGGAAATATGAAGGCATTAGGAAGGTGATGATAAAGGTGAAGCATCATGGATTTCAGGCTGCACTGGTAAGGAAATGGAATCAGGATGAAGCTACAAGGTTGGGGAGGAAGGGGAAAGGCCAGTGAGAATGAGGAGTCCAAAAGATGGACCAGTGGAATCAGTGAGCAGGTGTGCTGGTCTGAAACTGTTATGTACCCCATGAAAACCATGCTCTTCTCACCCCGTCCGGTAGAGGCAGACCTGTTGTTGGGTGGGACCTTTGATTAGGTTGTCTCCATAGAGATGTGACGCACCCAATAGTGATGGGACCTTTTGAGTAAATTTTTCCGTGGTGAGGTGACCCCACCCATTCAAGGTGGGTCTTCATCCACTTACTGGAGTCCTATAAGAGGGAGACATTTTGGAGAAAGCACAAATGGTCAGAGAGCCAACACAGAGAACAGAGAGGCAAAACCTAGTGAAGGATGCTTAGAGATAGAGAATGCCCCAGGAAGATACTAAGCTAAGAGATGAAATCCAGAGTTTGCCCCAGAGAAGCTAAGAGAGGACCCATAGATGCTTAGAGAAAGAAAACACCCCCACAGAACCCAGAAGGACCCACAGAGCTGAGAGCCATTTTGACACCAACCCAGGTGAGAAGGACAGCAGTCATCGCCGTGTGCCTTCCCATGTGACCAGAGAAACCCCAGGCTTGATTGGCCCTTCTTGAGTGACAGTATCCTCTTGTTGATGCCTTAATTTGGACATTTTCCGGCTTTAGAACTATAAATTTGTAACCTAATAAATCCACTTTGTAAAAGCCAAAGCATTTCTGGTATACCATTCTGGCAGTTGTAGCAAATCAAAACTGTAGGGTGTTTGACTTTAGAGATTTCAGAGACCTGTGGCCACGGCAATGAGTGACCAGTGAAGAGGGCAGGAAGGGTAGTGGATTCTAAAAGGTTGGGTAGGCTAAGTGTTGGGAATGCTTTGTCCACAGACACTGCAGACTCCCAAATTATAATCACATGAGTTCATGTAGTCACATAGCAGTCATAGCAGATATGAATACTTTAATTGACCCTGTTTTACATATGTTACAGTTGAGGCTTAGGGTAATTACATAACTTGCTCAAGGTCGTAGAGTTCCTGAATGGCCTGGATTCAAATCTAAGACTGTGTGATGCCAAGTGCATTCCCTGAACCTCTAACCCTTTCAGAATTGGGCAGAACACAGAGACAAAGCCACAGAAGAAGAGGGTTTTGCATGAAAGCAAAGCAACAATTTGGGAGCAACCAATGGTCAGCTTGGAGAATGTAGACCAGCTCGAATGAGTGAATGAATGTGGGGAGATTTGCAGTTTTACTGGAGAGGGTTGCAAGAAAATAATGTCTTTGGAGGAGTGCCAAGTGTTAGAAACAGATTTGAATGGAGCATTTTGTGATGATGGTCATATGATATGGAAGTTTGTAGAGGAAAGATTGGGGAAAGCAGGGAGGGCACGTTGTTTGGAGGAAGGTTGACATGGAAGGTTGAGTCCCCGGGAAGCAGTGCAGTGTGGGGATGCACATTTCCTGGAGGACAGGAGACCAGAGGATCTTACGCTTCGCACCGATGACAAGGATGAGAGGCCTGGGAATTGTCTGTCCAGTGGACCCAAGTGGGTGCTTACTGTTGAGTCACCCTTTGAGTGCCAGCTCAGCCGGGGGCCACTTGGTTCTGGAGGCCTGAAGGGGTGTTAGCGGCAGAGGCTGTGCTAAGATTTTGAATTAAGTTAGTGCAGAGGTCCTTCATGTTTGATCAGGATGTGCTGGGAGATGGAACTGATAGCCCACGTCCCATTGGATTCTCATCTACGATGACTCAGCCAACACCTCCCTCACCTAGACTGCCTGAATAGAGGGCATAGCGCTGTGTCTCCCCAGCCCTCATTTGGCACGGTGCCCACTGCAAGGAGAGGTGAAGTGAGTGAAATTGCATGTGGCTAAACCAATTCCAAAGCATCCATTTTTCAATGAAATTGGCAATAACAAACTCAGAAATGAGAATAACTTATGTTGGTTTATTGAAACTTACTTGCTACATTCAGAGGCACTCTTCCTCCTTTCCAGAGTGCCGTGTGCCAGTTTTCCCCCTTTCTTACTTTTCCTGACTGCTCTTCTATGTCTCACTCATTCCCACCCCATCTGTACCCTCTGAGGCCTGCTGACCACGTAAGTGAAAGCCAGTCTTTCCCCCAGACCTGAGGAAGTGAGGGGAGAGAACCTCCTTTCCTGGGGCTTGACTGTCCTTGGTATCGGTTTGTTGGGCTCAGCTGAGAGTGGATCAGGGCACCTGCCAGCTCCTAGCTCGAGGTTCTTTAGTCTTAAACGGGCCTCTGCTTCTCCTGGCTCCCGGGACTGAGTCCTTTCAGAACTTCCCAGCTCTCTTCCTTAGACAGTCATGTCAGAGTGGTGATTTACGTAAAATACCACCACTCCTTCCTCCCCTTGTCCCTCTTACTTTCCGTGGGGCATGGTTCTAGAAGATGATCTTACAGTTCTTAGAGGAATGCTGTGGTTTATGTCTTCTATTTTCCTACCGTTTTTGCCACCTTTCTTTCAATTTTACGCTTTGAGATAATCTTCTTGGACCAAATGCTCAGACACCTTGAGGAGCACTCATCTGCTCCCTTCAGAGAGCTAGGAAGAGAAGAGTTGTAGAGACTGCTTTGTTGAGGGTTTACAAGGGGCTTTATTAGCAGTAGTAATGTTAGGATATGCGAAATAATATTTTACCTGATTTTTCTTAGATTATTCCTTCCCTGTGTTGAGAGGGTTATCCTTTGTTCCTCCCCTCACCCCCAAGAAAAAAAGAGAAAGCAAAACGTATCTGTAACAAACCGCAGAGTAACTGTTTCCCGTTGACTCTGAAGGGAGAGAGGAAGAACATGCCTGTTCCTGGTTATGCAGTTAGCAAATCACTGTTAAAAGGGGAGGGATGGGCAGTACACCGTGGCTCCATGCCAGAGTTCTCGCCTGCCTTGCTGGAGACCTGGGTTCGATTCCTAGTACCTTTTTTTTGCCCATGCAAAAAAAGGTGGGGGGGAAGGGTGGTTGCTGGCTGGAAGGAAGTGTGCGATCTTAAGGAAAGGCCCATTTGTTTTCTGTGGCTAAAAGTGCACGTTTCACTGCTCTGGCAGTGGAGATGAACAGATATGACTCAGGAATTAGCGCAAGGAAGAGGAGAACGGTTCTTTGACAAGCGGTGCTGTCTCATGCAGGTGCGTGACAAGACTTTGGACTTAGGGACCTTCTGTAGGGAGGCGCGCGCTTTTCCTTACGGAGACTTGGACCCTCTGATGGGAGCCTGTTTCTTGGGGATGTGGTATTTACAATCTCTCTCTTTCTTTTTCATTTCTAAATTCCTGGAAAGAGGGAAGAAATTTTAATCAAACGTAGTGAACACTGAAGCTACTTTTTATGAAATGGAGATGTGCTTTATGTGTCATTATAGCTTCCCTTCCATTCATTTCATTAGAAAACCCTGTGGATTCCTAGTAGCACAAGTGCTTTGCTCTTTCCATTCCTCATTTAACCTTTTTCCATGACTAAAGGGAGACCTCCCTCCCACCCTAAGTGGAAGTTTTTGGTTTATGGGCGGTGATGGTGCTCCTTTTGAAGGGCTCAAGTACGCAGTTCAGGTGTGGAATAAATCCAGTATTAAAAGGAATATATTCCAGATGGCCTCCCTGGGTTGTTGATGTTTTCCCTTCAGGATATGGGCAGGGAGAGGGGCCTGCCCACAGAGCCAGAGGAGTCGGACGGTTTTGCTGCCTCCAAATACCCTCCTCCACAGAAAGAGCTGATTGTTGGGGGACATTAGGATGACATTCGCCCTCAGCTCTGTAGGGTGCCCACCGTGGGGTGCATTCCTGGGCACTCCTGTTCTTTGCTGAATGGGTGGCCGGGGACTCTCCTTCCCATGGGCTCCTCCAGCAACCGTGTACAGTGGGTGCCCTTTAAACTAGCTGCAAGGGCCGACGACATGCCCTTCGTGACTAACGTACCAGCACCTGGCATCTCGCTACTCCTGCGTTGCTTACAGTCCGTACAAACTAATGACGCGCTGGTAGTTGTGTAATTATACACATACATACCACCCCCTCAAAAAAAAAAAAAAAAAAACTGAGAAAGCTTTGGAAAAGAAGACCCAAACTGAGCCGGACCTAAAGGTAGAGATGCTTGGAGAGGAGGCACGGGTGGGAAATGGGGGTACAAGATATGTGTTTGCATATCTTCCAAGGAAAGGGTCCAGGCAGGAGAGAAGCCATGGACATCGATGAATGGGAGCCAATCGTGGTAGCGAAGGGATGGCATTAGTAGGGTCACGGAATTCTAGTTAGGAGAAAGTCCTGTGCGATCCCACAATCTCATTTTATGAATGGGAAAAACAGAGCTTTGGAGCGTTTAAGTAGCTTGCTGAGCGGTCACGCGTTTTCTGGTGCCTGGTGGTATTGGATAATAAATAAAGTAGTTCTTTGCTTCCCTCCTGGCATCTCTCATTCCCGAGCAGCCATACTCAGGCAGAAGGAGTCTTTGTTAATGACGAAGAGCAGATTCTAATCCACATTCTCTTTCAAATGTTAAAACTAGTTCTCCTTGGCTTTTCCAGTAAACTGGGCACATTTATCTCAGGCGCCCCAGAGGCTGCACCTCTAAGAGCGCGTTTCTTAGAAAGGGGGTCCCAGAGACCCTTCGGTGAATTCTCCCAGATCACTTATTAGACAGGTGGAGTCTAGAACCCCACCCCAACCTGGTGCCCTGAAATCTGCATTTTAAGCAGATTCTGTGATTCCCTTCATACACTAAATTTGAAGAAAACACTGCGCCTATATGCTTTCAGTCTAAAAACTTACAATAACTAAAATATCTGCAGAACAAAGTATGATCTAGCCCCTGGCCTTAAGTAGCCGTGAAAACAATTATTCTGACTACTGTTGGGGTGTCTTTATCCTTCACTCGTTCATTTGTAACACAGATGAGTCACGCACCCTGTTCTGGAGGAGTTAATAAGGTGATGGCATGATGCAGTGTGGTGGGCAGGCAGGCTGCTGGAGCTGGGTTGCAGCTCAGAGGAGGGAGAATCCATCCTGGTTGCTTTGGACCAGAGAAGGGCCTTGTGGGGTGGGTGGTCCTAAGTGCTGTGTGGGAGTCACCAGGGGCAATGAGGGCAGGGACTCCAGGAAGGGTGGGCCTCTTAGCTGGCTGAGGGGTGGGGCGGGATTCGGGGCAGACTCCTGTGTTATCATGCGGTGTGTGTGAAGAGTGAGCAGAATGTGAACGCTAAAATAAAGGTGGAGGCAAGGCTTGTGAGCTCAGTGTAAGCTGTGTCCTGGAGCTGGGACTCTGACCTTGTGAGAGCCTGGGCCTGTCTGCATAGTCTGGGAAGCAAAGGAAAAGAATGAGAATGCAATGTCTTCGCCGCCGGCATAACCAGCCCGCGTGGGGCCGCCTAAGGAACTGAGTGCCCTCTAGGGGCTCAGACGATTTCTGAGTCGTGTTTATCATTGCACTTGGGCACACAGATGCTCACTAAACCAAATCCACTCCTCCAGAGGAGAAAAGACAGCTTACCCAAGTCCCACCTGGCTGCAGCTATGATTACATTCTGCAAAAATTTATTAATGTGGTGCACTGATTGATCATTATCTTAATAGTGAGGGTGACATCAGAGGCTTGATTTTTCTGGCAAATTGCAAATACAGGTTCCCTCTTGTTTGAAGTTAAAAGGCCCTTAGTCCCATATTGCATGATTCTATTTATATGAAATGTCCAGAATAGCTAACATAGAGACAAAAAGCAGAGTAGTGGCTGCCCAGGTCTTCCAGAGGAGAAAGGAAACTCCTAATGGATACAGGGTTTCTTTTGGGGATGATACACATTCTAAAATTACATAGTGCTCATGGTTGCACAACCCTGGAAACATACTAAAAACCACTGAATTGTACACTTTTAAAAGGCAGAGTCTATGATATATGATTTATATGTCAAAACTGTTGTTTTTTTTTTTTTCAAAAGCCTTTGGCAGTTCTCCTCAAAGTATCTTGCAAATAGCAGCTCTGGTCTACTGGCCTTGTTGAGTTCACAGCATAGAAGTCCATCTCAGTGCTTTGCTTCCTGCTTTCTTTTATGTTTTTGTTTTGTTTTGTTAATTAATAGTATCTCTTTTTTATTCATCTCCAGTTCTGTTCCACTAAAGAAATATTTGATGATTCTACATAATAGATACAAAAAAGACTTATGATGGCACCTCAGATCACCTTGAAACGGAGTTAAGAGAAGCACTTCAAGAAGTGTGGTGTTTAGGGGTTCAGAGAAGGAGCTGTTTATTTAAGGTTGGCATAGAAAGGCAGTGGTATCTGCAAAGAGGTGGAATTGAGGGTCTGGAAGAGAATTCTGGAAGAAGGAGTAGGGTAAAATGGGGGCTTGTTTGGAGAATAGATATTTGACTGTAGCATAAGGAAAAATAAAGGGAAGTGCTGGGAGATAAACTCAGAAAACGTGTATGTGAATTTGAGAGTGTTGAAGGAGTTTGAGACTGTTAATTTAAATGAACAGTAATTACTTTTTTTCTTTTTCACTAGTAAAGGAACTGAGCTTTAGGAGTATTAACCGGGCACCCACGTGGGTGTGATGTGATGGGGGTTGAAAGAGGAAGACTGACTTCTGTGTGTGTGTGTGTGTGTGTGTGTGTAGACCAAGTTAGAACCTAGAAAGTGGTGAGGTTTCAGAAGTGAGGGGTACTTGGTGGCATCATTTAATTAAGCATCCCTTTCTCGTCTGTTGGTCTGTTTCTCTGCCCCTCATCACATCTTTTATCCTTTCCTTTGCTTACTCTCTTATCTGGGGATTGGGGTAAAGGGTAGGGGGAAATTAGGGACAAAGACAAGATTAAAAATGAGAGAAAGAAGCTGGTGAGGACAAGAGCAGTTTTCATGCTTCAGTTCTTTATTTCAGCATTTCCTCTTGTAACTCAATAAAAGAGAATGTTGTTTTTCCAGTAAAAAACACAGAGAACAGAAATTTGCATTTAATTTCAGATCAGTTGATTAAGCTGTATGCCTCATTGTTCCCATCGGTAAAAGAGAGTATCTACCTCCAATGTGGGTAGACCAGAGAATCTAGCATAATCTTACTAAACACTTTTTAAAACTGCATTGTACTCACACAGTCTGGGGACATGATAAATTCTGGCAATTATGGGTCGTGAGTGAATGTAGAGATAGCTGTGAAAAAAATAACATGGTGAGTTTTATTTTATTGAACTGCATGAAAATGCTATTTGCCCATTTTGACCTGCAAAAATGGCCGTTTCATAAGTTTTCAACCTAATAGATAGCTGCCCAATAGATTTTCACTATTTCTGATTCCTTTCCAAGTTCTTCATTAAGAAGCTAATTGGCCTTAAACACCTGATAATCTCCAGGTTCAAATGATGCTGTGGGAAGTCAAAACATGGCAACAGGGACAAGAGAGAAATAGAGAAGGGGAAAGGAGCCGGGCACATGGCAACTAGCAAAAGCCACGGCCCCTTCAACCCTTGGATTTTTAATACTGGGTTTAGAAATAAAAATTCAGCATAAAGGGCTTTCCTTTCCTAAATGAGTTAATGTTGTGTGCAATTTTAAAACTCCTGTTATTTGATGGGAAACAAACTGTAAGAGTCTCTGGGAAAACAGTAAGGATATTAAAAGTCTGGGGAAAATAGGTCAAAGGTAAAAGGAAGAAAAGAAGGCTTAGGGCAGACTTGTGCGTAGTTTTCGGTTTGGTAGATTCCTAATAGCCTAGCAGAGTGTCTCACACGCCATGAGTGCACGTGCGTGTTCAAGCAAGGTTGCTGAAGCATTGAAGAGCAGCATAGGAAGAAGTATTTCTTGGTTGATTATATTCTCCTTGATGTTTAAATTAGGATGATTCCCTTGTACATATCAGAAAGTGAGAATGTGGATCCTGGGAGATGTGTAAGACAAGCTGTTCCTGTAGGATGCTTTCATTGTAATGACCTCTAGATATCTGGATCAGGATGTGACCACTAAAAACTCCAGCTCCATTATTTTGTAAAGAGTTTAATTTGTACAGCGTATCAAATACAATATGTGTAAGCAGTTGCTAATATAATCGTATGTGTGATATGATTATGTGCTTAAAACCACAGTGGCTAGGCACTTGGAAATGAAAAGCCTACCAGGGTCTAAAAGCACGGTTCTCATTTACTTGGCCCCAAGAAGGTGGTTCATTGGCCTGTAGACGTACAAGTTTGAGATGAGAGCTCCCAACTTGGCCAACACAAAACAAACAGACATTAATTTCAAACCATAGGCAGAAACACCGTTGCAGCAAAACCTTGATTATCGAACAGCATCTCCTCCCAGCATTCTAGTTGAAGCATCACCCACCTGGAAGATGCCAGAAAGGGCTTGCCTCTTAAGTAGCTTGAATGGTCTTTTATTTTAACTTAAATTTGTTTCTTTTTTAGCTCTTAAAGTTAGTGATAAGTATTAATAAACCTCTGAGCTTCATTACTTGTTCTGAGGAATAGCAGAGCAGACTGATCACCTAAATGACAAGAAAAAAAGAACCCAGAATTAATGAATGGTGTTAACAGCTCTTCCTGCTGGGAGTGTTGCCCCCTGCTCCTGGACCCTTAGTCCAACACTCACATTCTTCTCACAAGGATGTCTTTTCTTGAACATCTTCCTTTCACTCCCACCAGCCTGCAAATTCCCTCTCCTCACCTCCATCCTTCGAGCCGGTGTTTCCACCTGCAGGGGAACCCAGGCCAAAGTCTGGCTCCTCCTTCCCACTTACTGTTTTTGCATGCTGACACCCTGCTACCCTGGGCTCCTCATTTCCTACCTCCTGCTTCCCAGGAGCGGATGAACATCGGACACTTCACTACATTTTTTCCTCCTCTTCTATTACATGCCCATATTTGCTGTGCCTCTGCGCTGAGGCAGGTTTCACAGCAGAGTTGTAGGTAGAAGTGACAGCCAGCTGTAGTCACGGAACACCTCATTCACGCATGTAGGGGAAGATTCACACATGGTAACCTAGATGGGACGAAAAATCAAGACTTCCAGCAGCCTCACAATCCATTTCCTAAAGCTTATGTCCTTTATTTATCAAGATCTCTCTCCTCAGTCTTCATCAAGAATCTGTTTCTTCTGATACTGTAATTCACAGTAATAAAATAAATGTGGCTCAAGAAGGGGGTACTATTTGAAGCAGTCATACTGATAAGCAAGCCATCCTGAAAGGCTAATAACTTGATACTTGAGAGAAGGATCAGAAAATCTCTAAATAACACCTAAAATATTCACAGCCACAAAGCAGCAACATGGGGCCATGTAATGTGATGGCAAACATTTTGTGTTAGCCTGTGCAGGCATCACTGATTTATGGAAAAATACAGCAGTGTGTGCAACGAAGAGTGTCCTGAATCATCAAGAAAACGTTTGTTGTGCTCATTATCAGTCTGGTTAAGTAAGAAATGAAGTAATGCATTTTACAAATATTTCTGTCAAATGGTTAAAATTTAAAAATCTGCTGTTTATTAAAGAGATGAGCCTTAGTTATGTGGAAAATAAATTATGTTAGCATCCTCATTCCCCAGTGATGTCAGACAAATGAGGAAGTGCCCAGCTCCTTTGCCACAGCTACTGCCCCCTTTTTTGTGGTCTCCCGACTTCTATGTTGTTGTTTATTCATGGGGTTTTCCTTCCCTTCTCTTTGGTTTCAGATGCGAGTGTCTCTCTGGCTTATGTGGTTTCCCCGTGTGTGAGGTGGGATCCACTCCTCGCGTAGTCTCTCATGGAGATGGGACACCTGGAAAGTGCTGTGATGTCTTTGAATGTGTTAATGGTACGTGGGGTTTCTCTTGTTCTCAGAGATTGCACTTTTGTGCTGGAGGAGGAGGCGGTGGAGGGAGGGTTAAATTAGCCACTTCTGCCTTTTTTAAAGCAGGGTATATCGTCAGGGACTTGGTGCAGCTCACTCCGAAAGAAGGTTTGCTTAAGATCCCACGGCACAGTAAAGGAAGTTAGGAGTGGGGATCATCATTCCATCTGTCAGAAAGGGAATTTTGGCAATGAAATAGCAGCTCGCATAAAGCTGTCAGAGTTTGCTGTGGTTCAGTATTTCAGAAATTTTAGGATTTCAGGGGAAGGATCATGGAACCTGTAATCGTAACCCCTGTGCTGTCATTCACCCCGCTGCTCCATTGCTCCCAGGAGGTAAACGATTTAACCAAAACCACATCGGAGCTACCACACTTGGAAGCAGAGAAGACGTCATTCGTCTAGCTCAGCATGTTGCTGCTGACACAGAGACTCCCTTTGACCAGTGCTGGGTCATTCGTACTGGCCTGCTCTAGGCCCCACCCTTGGGGCCCCGGAAGAGGATGCTTCTGACATAAGATTCCTTCGGTCATGAAACCCCTCTCCCTTCCCCTTTCTACGAGAATTTGGTACCTGGAGCTGGAGAGAGTGACATGGTATTTATTACCTTTAGATGGCTAGAAGGAAGGAAGGGGATCCTAAAACATGTCCCTGCCCCAGTGTTTTCAGAAGAAAACCAAAGAATAAAGCTCAAGCAAGGTACCAGTAATTGTAGATGGCATTATTTAGATAGTCAGTACCTGCACACAAAAGGAAAATGGAGACAGAGTTGAGCAAATATAACCAAGTTAAATTTATAGAAACTTATTAACGACTGCCTGTAAGAGTTCAGGATTCAGAGGTTTCCTGCCTTCCTCCAGGTCTCCCCTCACAAGAAAAAACTGTGTTAGAGTTGAGTCCTGTTTGAGTGCATCCTGTGGTGTTTGGTCCCGTAGCCACATGCTATGTCGTTGTTTTGTTTTGAAGAAACACTTGAATATGGCTTCAGGATTAGAAGAAAGCACAGACTGGAATCAAAGGATCTCAGTTGGAAAATTCATTCCTCCCCTGTCCAGCTGTGAAGCTTTCAGCGAGTGTTTTGGTCTTCCTGGGCCTCAGTTTCTACACCTAAATGAGGTTAATAATATTAAATCAAATGAGGTATCATATGGGAAGCACTTGGAAGTATTCCTGAAGTGCAAGTAGTCTTTATTATGTGCCCACCTCCAGTTCAGACCAAGAGACCCTGTCTGAGCTCTCCAGGGGGACAGAGAAGATGAGGAGAGTTTCCTGGCTCATAGACCTTATAAATACAGGCATGCAGGGCAGAGTGGAGAAAATGTTCGGTGGGCAGAGAATCTCTTCTCAGTGCTTCTCCTCACCCGTGTTTTCATCCATCCAATAGTAATGTCTTTGAACACCACAAATTGGCAAGCAGACCTTTTCTCTCTGGGACTGCTGCAGTTTATCATATTGCAGGTGATGTGCTGTGAATACTCACTCACACCATTTGAGACCAGAAGAGTCGCTGCTTGCCCTGAGCTCCCCCTCCACCGCAGAAATGCTTCCTTCAGCAGTCATCCCGCTGTACTGCACGTACCTGCTCTACTTTCAGTCTTCCGTTATAGACTGGGCTCTGCCTGCGGACAGGACGTGTATCCCATTCATCCTTGGGTCTCTGCACCTTAGCATCTTACCTGCTGCCCACAATTTGTCTCACCTTAGTTTCCTGTTGAGGTGGCTCTTAAATATCCATCCACAGAGGAGTTGCTTTGTGGAAATCTTCTATCTTTTATGCTCAACACTTTAATCTTAAGTCATCTGTCCCCTGGAAATACCACCTCTGGTAATAAAATTTGTTACTGTTTTCTCCAGTTAAAGATTAGGAGTGCCTTTATCCTCTCTTTGCTTCTTGGTGATAGAAGCACAATATGCCTTTCTCATCATGACATTATTAATTTAAACGTCTTGTTCCACTCTGATGTGACTTGGATGGTTAATACTTGCAACCCTGCTTGGGCAGCCTGGAATTAATCTTAAGATTTTTGTAGCGTCACTTTGTTACGGAACCCAGCTTCAGGTAGAGGACATTATGGAACCTAACTTAAGGTAGAGGGTATTATGGAACCCAAATTCAGGTAGAGGACATTATGGAACCCAACTTCAGTTAGAGGACATTATGGAACCCAACTTCAGGTAAAGGACTTGCCATCTCCTGTGAGGAGAGGAGAGGTTGAGCATAGTCACAGTATTTCCTTTTTGCCACCATGAAATCGTTGCATGGTTTTTGCTTAGAATGTCTAGATGACTATTGTTAGTCATTCAGTTGACTTTATAATACTATCATCATCATAATTGTTTAGAATAATGTTTAAAGACCTGATGTCTCAGAGTCTGTATTTTACTTCTTTTGACTTATATATACATACCCATCTCCCTCCCTCCCTCCCATCCCCCCCGCTATTGATATGTGAGTTTGTACAAATATATATATATATATATATACCATCCAGTGCCCTGGGAAATTCTTGCTGTTGTCATAAGGACACTAATAAAGGATATTGCATATCAAAGATTTATTCTCATCACCTAGAAAAGCAGAAGTCTATTATGTCATCCATCCTTTTGTTTTCCTTTCCTCTGCTCCCCACCATCCACCCATGCATCTGTCTGTGCATCTGTCTGTCTGTCTGCCTGCCTCTGTCTATCTATATATCAGCTTACTTATCCATAAAAGATTTGAGGCAACTTTACAGTGAGAACAGATATAGTAACATAGGGTTAAAATACTAATGAGGAAAGAGAGTCAGAGCCACCGAGTTCTAAGTAAAAGTAGTAAGTGAAAACTGGGAAAAAAGAGCCCACAGGTAGGCAGGCCAAAAGTATTATGCACCATGGTGTCTAGATTTAACATCAAATTAGACTCTCAGCTTCCTGGCCATCAAAGCGAAAAAGGAGACAGGGTAAGATAGGGTCAGACACAATTCTTATTTGCAGAGAAAAAGAAGGCTACTGGACAGGGCAGCACACTCTCGAGTGGAAATTTCCTGCATGGAAATGAAAAGGAGAGCACTGAGTAATGGAACAGATCATGTTCTCAGTGTTGTAGATGTAGAAAGAGGGTTCTTGTTGCTGTCCTTCTCAATAAAAAAACAAAGCGAATTATTAAAATGCATCTCAGTGAAAGCGACTCTAATAGATCATTTTGGCACCGTTAAAACCTAGGTGTCTGGAGTGTTTGTCAGTTTTGAGACCCCCCTGATATGTAGGTGTCGCTCTGGAGACCCTCATTTGGAGACAGTGCACTGACTGATAACAGCACTAACTACGCTGAGATGCCCTGAAGACAGTCAGTTTCTCTCCATCCAGAAGACCCGTACACTTACACTATTTTTTTCAGATAAGCATTGAAGTGAAAACAAAATTAAAAATGTTCATGGGGAAAAATATGTTCATGGAGAACTCAAGAACTCCTGAGTTTTGAAGACGCGAGCCTGGATGAATAAATGGAGAGAGCGTTCTCTATAAATAGTATGCCTGTTTGTGGGGTGGGGGAAGAAAGGAAGGGAAACTGCATTCTCAGACAAGGGCCTAAAGCAGGACTCGTGGGTTAGTTGGAGGAGAAACCTGTTATTTAGAAACGAGAGGAGCAGGTGGTACCATTGAGCTCCTTTTATGTAAATTTGGAAGTCGGCAAAGTTGCCTTGTAGAAGTGGAGGAAGCCCTCTGGGGTGGCAGAGCAGTTCCAAATCTCCTTCAGTCAGCAGTTCTGTACCTGCTGCAGCCCACAAACCAGTGTTTTATCAGCCCTCTGCTGGACTGAGTAATGGTCGTTCTCGGATGGGCATGTATTCCCCGCTTTGTCACCTCACTCCCTGTTGTCTTATACCCAGCCCACTGTAGAGGAGGTCATCTGGGTTAGAAGTCCCAGGCATGGAATGTGGAAGTGATCTTTTGGCTGCTTAGATATAATCAATTGCCCGATATATACAGAAGAATCTAAATAAAATAGAGCATCTTGATTTGAGTGTCACAGCCAATAGCAGACTCTTCTAGCATGATGTAGTCGTCAGATGTTCACCAAGACAGTAAGTAAATTAGTCTATGGTTTTATATTATTGGCTGTAAACCAGCTAAGACTCTATTTTTAGACTTATATATAATTTTTCAGATTTGTAATATTTAGTACTGAACAGTTTCTTTATCCCACTGTAGTGGGATTGGTGTCTATTGAGGCGAGTCCATGCCCAGCAGTAAGAGTATGTGGGTAAATGTGAAAGACGACCGTTATCCCCCTTTCCCAGTGACACCGCAGGTGCAAGGACAGCGAGGCGTCACTTGTATGCAGCAGTGTCGTCCAAAAGCAGCTTTACCTGGTTAAGAAGAAAGTTCAGATGGAGGAGAATTAGTATAAAAGTCCGTGTTTCCAGTCTGTTTTTGTGACACGTGAAATTTTTACCTGTCAAAATTGTCCCTGCCGCACTCTGATCCTTAAAACAGTACAGAAATGCAGTTTTTTTATGAGCATTTTTAACGAGGAGTCTTCATATGGTCTTACCGCCGTATTCAGACATATATAAAAGGTGAATAAAAATTGGAAATGATCTTGTTGGCCATGACAGAATTCTCTCAGAGATGCTAAAGTGTGAGATTGCCCAGTTACAGAGAAGCCACGCACAAAGTCTGCGTACACGTCACATAAAGTTTAGCCTAGAAAAACCCAGACCTGTGCCTGTTAGGAAGAAAACTGGCACAAAATCATGTAGGAACCATTTTCAGCATCACAGTAATACTCAGTAGTGTTTCCAGGGCTGTAGTGTCTGCCGCCACAGTAATGGAGAGAAGCTGGCGCTTTGGAAGACGGGGTTTGCTCAGTGGGTGACCTGGAGCCATATTATACTAACTCTTTTCAGGAGTGCTGCAGGGTCCTTCTCAGTCCTTTATAAAAGAATCATGCCTTCCCTTATCCTGAATCTGTGCCTGCTTGGTGTGCTCTGGGCTTGGTGTGCTCTTTCTCCTCATACCAAATGTTTTTTGAACTTCAGGTATTTGGAAGCCCGTCCCCTATCTTGATGATTACGTCAGTTAGTTGTTGACTTGAGGGGTTTTCAGAGGTTTCCCATTCAGTTGTCTTTCTTTTGGCTTCTGATGTCTACCCTACTTGCTTCCTACATGGCTCACCCCCAGTCAGATAAGACTG
Organism: Tamandua tetradactyla; assembly: GCF_023851605.1. Taxonomy (NCBI): domain Eukaryota; kingdom Metazoa; phylum Chordata; class Mammalia; order Pilosa; family Myrmecophagidae; genus Tamandua; species Tamandua tetradactyla. Next base: position 82,069,572 of record NC_135343.1, read on the forward strand.
GGAGCAAGTTATTAGCCATTTCCAACAGAGGTTGAAGAGAAAAGGCAGTGAAAGTGTAGCTGAATTTTCTCTCCACCCTCACATTGGATATGAAGTTCCTTCAATTCAGTCTTTTCCTTACCAAAAAATATATACCTTTCACCATCTGCCAATCAGTGTAATTTGGCAGACAGTAGAGGTTTTTTTTTTTTTTAACAGTCTGTACTATAAACTTTTTCATATTAAAAATGAAGGGAAAATTCCAGAGCTTAGAAACTTAAAATTAAATGGGGCAGATATAAACAAATACGGAATTCACTAAAAAGACACTTCTATGCATCTCTGCATTGAGAAGTACACATTGAAGAATTAATTATTGCTGTGTAATTTTTTCTTCACCACATCCACTTAAATTGCCCTCTTATAATGGGAGTGGCAGGTCTCTGTACTGCTCTGAAATTCTCATCTGTACCCCAACAGGTGATGTAATTGGCCACTGCTCCTCGAAGACCACTGCTAGCCTTATTTTCATGCACTTATCTGAAGAGCCTCTTTATAAATTTCTCTCAACATCAGAGATTTCATTATAGGGGGTGGTTTTTCCCCTGAAGAATTAAATGTTTTTTCTAAGCTTTGTTTTTTCATGCTCTCCATCTTCTTAAATCCCACTCCTTTGCTTCTTGTGTTTTATTAATTAATGAAACCTAATTTCGTGTATAACCTAATGTAATGCCTAGATACATCCTAGAGTATTTTAAGCAGATTATCAGAAAATATTGGCTAAGTCATTTGAGGAATAGGAGAAAAAACATGGAACTATTAAACTTTTACCATCAGGAAATCTCCTGATGCTGTGTCAAACATTAGGGACACCCAAATCAATAGGCCAAGCCCTTGATCTTGAGGTTTACTCTTGTGAAGCTTATGTGGGTAGCAGAGAAGCTTAGACTACCTATAAAGCATGCCTAAGAGTTACTTCTGGAGGACCTCTGTTGTTGCTCAGATATGGCCTCACTCTCTCTAAGCCCAACTCTGTAAGTGAAATCATTGCCCTCCCCGCTACATGGGACATGACATCCAGGAGTGAAAGTCTCCTTGGCAACGTGGGAGATGATGCCCAGGGATGAATCTGGCCCTGGCACCATGGAATCAACAATTCCATCCTGACCAAAAGGGAGAAAAAAAGTGTAACTAATAAAGTATCAGTCGTTGAGAGAGTTCAAATAAAGTCTGGAGGCTACTCTGAAGATTGCTCTTATGCAAACTTCAGGTAGACCTTGCTACCTATCATAACCTGCCAACCCCAACCAGGACCATTCCAGCCAATCCTAAAGAACACCTAGGGCAATATGTAAGATTCCACAAGGGTTCCATGTGCTAGAGTAACTTTCCATAAACCTACAACCTCCAGATGGGTCCCTGGTCCAGATAAGTCCTGAAACCTAGCCCAGCCCCTCCAGAACATCAGATAGTTTCATCTCCCTACCCTATATTAGTGACAGAACCTTCCAACATGAAAAATTTAGAATTGCCATAGCCCAAAAAACCCCTAAAGAGAGAAATAGAAAGATCAAAGGTGATGGTGGAGTTATATAGAGAAGATAGGATTTAACAAGTGAATATGATTGCCTAATCATTAAATTGATATTTCTTTTAGTCTCCAGTATGTTAGAGCAGTTAGAAGTGAAAACCTAAAATTGTGGAATTATAACTCATGTCAAACTCTGAAATCTGTTTTATAACTAGTTGTGGTACTTTGCTTTGATATTTATTGCTTTTTTGTAAATATGTAATTTTTCACAAAAAAAAAAAAAAAAGAAAAAAAATCAAGTGTGGTAATAATAGAACACTTATGCCTTCCAGCATCCTATATTCTGGAGCAGCCAGAAGGAAAAATCTGAGAGGGTCCTGTGGTGGCCCATGCCAAACTCTGGAATCTGTCCTATAACTACTTGTTTAAGAGTGCTTTGAAAAGTATTGCTTTTTCATTTCTTTGCTTTGTATATATGTTATACTATACAATAGGAAAGTTAAAAAAAAAAAATACCCACCTGAGACAACTTTATTCATAACCAGAATCTTCCCTCCTCACTTCTTCAAACCTTTCACCATTATTTACCTTCACCTACATGGTAGATGTGGCTGAGTAATTCTGTTAAGTAGCTAATATCGATTGGTTTACAAATTTTATTTGATTTTTTCCGTTTGAATGGATGTCAGTATTTTGTTACGGTGTAATATTTTGCTTTGCTCCCTTGCCTGCCAGTTCAGTTTATAAAAGCATTCCATTTTCTACACTTTGGAACTTGTGGTCTGGCTGTACAGCTGTACAGTTCCTTCCAGCTCCAGCCCAGATTCGTATGTTGGCTAAAGGTATAGAGAAGAATTCTGAGCTATAGTAAGATGTTTTTTTAATGTAACATTAATTTTCTGAAAAAAAAATTACATCCAAATAGCACTAGGAAGTTGAAATATACATTTACTGCTTGTGTAAGCACAGACATAACTCTTCTCAGACTAATTTTGTAACTTTAGGCAGATCACCTAATATCTTTAAATTTCATTTTCCTCATCTAAAAAGTGAAGAATAATACTTGCCCTGTCTTCCCAACAGTGTTGCCAAAAAATCAAATGAGGAAGTAATTGCTCTTAAATGTAATGCAAATATAAACTCAAATTGAAAGTAATACTTCTTAAATACAATGCAAATATGAACTCAAATTGAAATGCAGTGAAAGTCTCTGAAAGTTCTTTGAATATGCAAGGTGACAGTAAGAGATGATGCTGGGACATGTTCAGAGGACCAGTGAAAGCAGTGTACGTAATTATCCAGCTTTCTCCACCTCATTGAATAGTGGGCCTTGGCTCTGATAACATCTTTTTAACTTTACTGAGACGTATCATAGAGTTCACCAGTTTAAATTGTACAATCCAGTGTTTTTTTCCACAACCATCACCACAATCATCTTTAAAACATTTTCATCAACCCTACCTCGCCCACCACCACACACACACACGGACCCAGACCTACCCAGCAATCCCAAGACCTCCAGCCCTAGGTAACAGTTTGCTTTCTGTCTGTATAGATTTGCCTATTCTGGGCATTTCGTGTAAATAGAATTATACAATGTCTGGTCTTTTGTGACTGGTTTCTTAGCATGTTTCCAAGGTTCATTCATGTTGTAGGATGTATTAGTACTTCATTCCATATATGACCAAGAAATATTCCATTTGTATGGAATATTTTGTTTGTCCCTCCATCCCTTGATGGACATTTGGGTTGTTTCCATTTTGGGGCTCTTATGAATAATGGTGCTGTGAAAATTTGCATACAAGTTTTTATTCCGACATGTGTTTTCAGTTTACTTGGTTATATACTTAGGAGTGGAGTTGCTGAGTCATATGGTAACTCTCCTTAGTATTTTGAAGAATGGCCAAGCTGTTTTCCAAAGCAGCTGCACTTCACCAACAGTGTGTGAGAAGACCAATTTCTCCACATCCTCCACCTCTCGTTTATTCTAGCCATCCTGGTGGCTGTGAATTGATACCTCATTGTGGTTTTGATTTGCATTTCCCTAATGGCTTATAATATTAAGCATTTTTTTCATGTGGTTTTTGGTCATTGCTGTATCTTCTTTGGAGAATGTCTGTTCCAATTTTTGACCATTTTTAAATTTCATGGGTTTTTTTGTTGTTTTTTTTTTACCTTTGTGTTGTAAAAATTCTTTATTCTGGATAAAAATGCCTTATCAGATAATTGGCAAATATTTTCTGCCATACTGTGAATAATTGTCTTTTCACTTTTCTTGTTGGTGTCCTTTCCAATAAAATGTTGATGAAGGCTAGTTTATCTATTTCTTTCTTTTATTACTTTGGCTTTGTTGTCATTAGCCATTGCTAGTCCAAAGCCACAGAGATTTATTTCTGTTTTTCTTCTAAGGGTTTCATAGTTTAGATCTTAATATTTAGCTCATAGCTTTATGGTTCTTTTTTTGGAGGGGTGGTTGGGGGTGCATGGTCCGGGAATCACAACCAGGTCTCTCTCATGGAAGGTGCGCATTCTACCAGTGAACCACCGGTTATGGCTTATTTCGAGTTCATTTTCTGTTCTTTTTCAAGATTAGTTTGGCAGTTCTGAGTCATTTGCATTTCCATGCGAGTTTTAGAACCACCTTCTCAGTTTCTGTAAGAGCCAGCTGGGTCTTTGAAGGGGCTTGCACTGAATATGTAGACGGCGTGGGTAAGTTTTCATCTTAACAATATTGTCCTCCAATACTTGAACACGGGGTGTTTTCCATTTTTTAAAGGCCCTCTTTAATTTCTTTCACACCTGTTTTTGCAGTTTTCAGAGTGCAAGTTACTTCATTAAATGTATTCCTGATATTTTATGCTTTTGATGCTATTGTAAAAGAAATTGTTTTCTTAATTCATTTTCAGATTGCTCATTATTAGAATATAGAAATCCAGTTTATTTGAGTTGAAATTGTACCCTAAAGAATTGTTGAACTTTATTAGTTCTAATAGCTTTTTTAGTGGATTCTTTAGTATCTTTGATATACAAGATCGTGTCATCTGCAAATAGAGGTAGTTTTACTTCTTCCTCTCCAATCTGGATGCTCTTTATTTATTCAGCTTGCCAAATTGCCCTGGCTAGAACCTCCCATACAGTGCTGAGTAGAAGTGGTGAGAGTAGACATCCTTATTTTGCTTCTAATCTTAGGGTGAAAGTGTCCAGTCTTCCATTAGTAATTGTAACGTGAGCATGAGTTTTTCATAACTTCTACTTATCAGGTTGAGGAAGTTCCCTTCTAGTTTGTTGAGATTTTTTGTTTTGTTTTTTTAACCATGGACCATGGATTTTGTCAACTCCTTTTCCTGTCTCTCTTGAGATGATCGTGTGGTTGCATCCTTTATTCTATCAATACTCGTGTTTACCTTAATTTATTTTTAGATTTAAACCAGCTTTGTTTTCTGGGATAAATCCCACTTGGCCATGATATATTATCCTTTTTATATGTCGCTAAACTTGGCCTGCCTTTTTTTTTTTTTTTTAAGATGCTCCCGTGCCTTTTTTTATTGTGAAGAATAACATATATACAAAAAAGCAGTAAGTTTCAAAGCGCACCACAGCAGTTAATTATAGAACAGATTTTCAGAATCTGGGATGGGTTACAGTGCCACAGTTTTAGCCTTTTCTTTCTGGTTGCTCCAAGACATTGGAAAGTAAAAGAAATATCAATGTAATGATTCAGGAATCATACTCATTTGTTAAATCCTATCTTCTCTTTTATAACTCCACATTCTCCTTTGATCGTTTTTTAAATTATTTATTTTTTAATTGATATATATTCACATACCCTGTAATCATCCAAAGTGTGCAATTGGTGGTTCATAATATCATCATATAGCTGTGCATTTATCATTACAATCAACTTTCTTTTTCCTTTTTTGTGAAAAGTACATTTGCAAAGCAGTAAATTTCAAAGCACATTGCAACAATTGTAGAACTGATTTCAGAGTTAGATATGGGTTATAAGTCCATAATTTTAGAATTGTACTTCTAGCTGCTCTAAGATACTGTAGACTAAAATATCAATATAATGATTTAGCAGTCATACTCATTCATTAAACCTGACCTTCTCTGTATAACTCTACCATCATCTTTGATCTTTCTCCCACTGTTTAGGGGTATTTGGGCTATGCCCATTCTAGCTTTTTCATGTTGGAAGGGGCTGTTGATAATAATGAATAAGGAGATGGAACAATCTGATATTCTGGAGAGGCTGGCCTCTCTGCATTTCAGGACTTATCTGGTCCGGGGAACCCATCTGTAGATTATAGGTTTCTAGAAAGTTACCCTATTATGTGGAATCTTTGTAGAATTTTATATAGCACCTTAGGTGTTCTTTAGGATTGGCAGAAATGTTTTTGGTTGGGGTTTGGCAAGTTATGATAGGTAGCGATGTCTAACTGAAATGACCTCCAGAGTAGCCTCTCAACTCTATTTGAGCTCCCTCAGCCACTGATACCTGATTTTTTACATTTCTTTTCCCCCTTTTGGTCAGGATAGAATTGTTGATCCCCCGATGCCAGGGCCAGACTCATCCCTTGGAGTCATCTCCCACTTTGGCAGGGAGACCTTCACCCCTGGATGTCATGTCCCATACAGTGGGGAGGACAATGGTTTCACTTGCAGAGTTGGGCTTAGAGAGACTGAGGCCACATCTGAGCATCCACAGAGGTGGGAGGACCTCTTTCAAGAGGGGAGTCTTTAGGACCGTTGAAAATAGTGGTTCCTCAATCTTAATGTGCCTATGGTTGGCTCAGAGAGAGAGAATTGGTCTGCCATTTTTTAAGTCTTTTTTATTGTTGTTGTTCTGGGTTCATAAGAGATACTCATTTATAGTTCATGTGTGTGTATGTGTATGTTTGATGGGAGTGCTTTTACGTCAACCAAATTTAGAGATAAAAAATGAACTTAGGGAGTGTGTTTCAGGGAAAAGAAAAATTTAGAAGTATTGGTTATCATGAGGAGAGTCTAGCAGAGCGCCACTCTTAGCAAAACAGAACCTTGAAACATGTAGTTTTAGTTGAAGAGCTACTGTTTTTGTCTTTGTCATTTGCTCGGTTGTGTGACTTAGAGCAAATTACTCAGTATTTCACTTCTAAACTCAGTATAATAATATTTACATCAAACCTTTGTTATAAAGACTTACACAGAGTATAGTGTGTGAAAAAAATACTTTGTTAAAGGGTGGGCAGTATTAAAATTATAAGTTATTAAACCAGAAAGAGTGGGGGAAAAAAGTTAGGAGAGAACAGTAGAGAAGAAGAAGAATTTCATCTCCAAAAATGGGCATAGTGTTTTTTTTTCTTCTGAGGTAGAACAAACCTAATATGGAGCCGGAATCGTTTATGTGTGAGGTAGGGGATGATTTAACAAAACAAACGTAATACCTTTAAGGTACTTATCAGATATGTGAGTTTCACGGTCATAATCCTTAGCTTTATGAGGATAAGAGGAGGTTAGTGTAGATTTTGCTAAGGGGCAATTTCTGTTGGTGTAAAAAGGATGATAATGTGTTTTCCTTATTTTATTTCACTTTACATTGCTTTATTTCTTCTGTTAAATGAAAGTATATTGAGTTCAGTAAATTTCCATCAGCTTATGACCTCCTGCTATCAGACAGAATTTTCTAGAGGCTGTTGACAATCATAAAAGGACCCCACTCAGAAATGACTTTGAACCTAGCTTGTTTGTTTTAACTGCTTTCAGAAACAAAGCCGGCCTGTGTGTTCAACAATGTGGAGTACAGTGATGGAGATATGTTTCGAATGGACAGCTGTCGCTTCTGTCGATGCCAAGGGGGTGTTGCCATTTGCTTCACTGCCCAGTGCGGCGAGCTGAGCTGCGAGCGGTACTATGTGCCTGAAGGGGAGTGCTGCCCAGTTTGTGAAGGTAAGAAAAGGTACTGATTTAAGATTATTAGGAATATAAATGGCTCAGAGTTTTAATATCAGAATTGACCTAAATCGGTCCCATCCAGAAGTAAAGGAAATAGTGAAGTTCCCTTTCTGTGACATCGTAGTCTCTCTTCAGAACTTATATTCCCTTTCAGTGTTAGTAAGGCCAGGTAGAATGTGAGAAACACTCCCCTAGGGAAGGTGTGCCTGGCCTGGGTGTGGAAAACAAGCAGGTCACGTGTTTCCACGGGTCGGGAAGTGCTTTCCGCTCGTCTGCTGCAGTCCCGCCGGTTCTTTCTCTTTCGCCCGACATTGAACTTGCCACCGGCTCTCTGGTTGCCCAACCTGTCCCTGCTGTTGCCCCTCCAGCTGGGATTGGGATCCAGCTGCTGTCTTTACGTGGGGTGAGAGTGGGGCCACCCCCTCCAGCCCCCCACCCAGCTGGAAGTCAGACATGGCTCTCGTGGACCTGCCTTCTGTGTTTTCCCCTCTGCCTTCTAAAAGTAGTAATTCTGTGTTCCTGCTGTCCTGTCTCTGACATTAATAAATGAAAACATTTCAGAAACATTGCCTCTGAATATCGTTCCCTACAGCCTATGCATTTCAGACTTTAGGGTCCTGAAGTTTAGAGAAGTGGGGTGACTTGTCTGAGTTCACCGGTCCCACGTGTGTCTCTCTCCGCTGTTCTTTCAAGCACTCTGCACTGTTCCCCAGAAAGGAGGGCTGTGGGAGCTTTCTTGTCCTGTCTGCTCTCAGAACTTCAGTCTGAAGTCAAAGACAAGTTCATCTTGAGACTGGATTTCCCCTTATCCTGATGTCTGCACGCGAAGCCTGGGGTACAGGGCTGTACCGTGTTCTGTACCTTTTTCTGCTTTCCTAAAGTCCTTTCCTTTTAACTGTCTGAGCTTCATTTGCCACATATTGAAGATGTGAAACTTTTAAAGTATTGCTTGTACTTACAAAATTATGTTCCAAACATCAAGCTATGAACCCTTTTTCTCCCATTAGAAATTATTTTATCCAACACAGGAGAAAGGTGTTGTGTGTTACTGTGTGTAAAAAATATGTATATACATCAAACGCTTAACTTTCACAGTTGCTTTGTTGCCTGGCTGCACCTGTTTTGCTGTAGTCTTTGGGACTTTGCAGTGGGTGTTGGTGGGAAAGCATAGATGGGAGGCTCTGGGTAATAATCGTGATGAGTTGCCTGGGCATGCATCCGGTTATTCCTCACTTCTTGGAATTCAGATCTAGGCTCAAAGTAGAAATGAAGTAAGCAGTAATACTATTTTTTATAAAGAATTTAGAAAGTCTTATCTGTATCAGGTCTCTTGGCCTCTTCCGTATCTGGCAGGCTGCCTTGCCAGTGCTGGGACTACGTTATTTTAAATCTTGGTCCTACTGACTTTCTTATAATATCTGCATAGAATAAAGAGGACCGAATTCAGAACTGCCTCGACTTTCCTTTTAGCACAGTGGCATTGTTTGTTGAGGCCAGTTCTGTGTGCGTGTATTTCTCTGCAAAAGAAAATTGAGTGACTTGTCTATAATTGCTCTCATTATAAGGACACTTAGGGATTTCTCATAAAGTATTTGTCCTTTGTAAATAACTTTAGAAAGCTTTCTTCTTCTTAACAGTAGCCTTGGCTACTTCTGTCTCCCAGACTTGACTGCCCAGCTCATGGGTAGAATGGCCAGGGTTCCCAGCCTTCCCTCCAGGGGACCTTGACCTCTGGTGTGTCTACCCCAGCCCTGAAGTGAACAAGGCCACAGTAGGGCCTTCTGTATCACTCACTCTGTCCACGTGGACCTGCAGGCACTGGAGAGACATAGTTGAGTTAGTCCTAGAAGTAATAGTATGACTTTTAGGTTGCATGCAGGCATTATCTTTTCCACTGTTAAAGCTGATGGAATCGAGGAATGATAAGCACTCAAATCAGCAACTCAGAAGACATTGCCAGAACCCAAAATGGACCCATCTTTTCTTATTAGCAATCTATACCTTCATCCACAAAGTTTTCCAACTCCGTGAAGTTAGAACACCCATAACTTGGCTTTTATGCCACAGCTCCTCTGCTGTGACTGCAGTTTCAGGGTGCATGGACATAAATTCCCCATGACAACTGCTTTTGCATATGCTCCTGGAGATACCTCATGTAACTCTGAACTGCTGGTCGCAGTTGGAGAAGAGCTGTTGACTGGAAATGGGAAAAATGTTTCTGAGTACAAGCAGGAATCAGATTTAGAATACCCACAGTCTTTCTCTGAATTCGTGTTTTCGTTTAGATCCAGTGTATCCTTTTAATAACCCCGCTGGCTGCTATGCCAATGGCCAGATCCGGGCCCACGGAGACCGGTGGAGGGAGGATGACTGCACGTTCTGTCAGTGCATCAATGGGGAGCCCCACTGCGTGGCCACAGCCTGCGGACAGAGCTGCATGAGCCCCGTGAAAGTGCCTGGGGAGTGTTGCCCCGTATGCGAAGGTAAGTGGGCACTAACGAGTCTCTGGGAAATGTATCATGTTGGATAGGCTTCTACCAGTCTGTTCTTGTTTGTTCTTATTTCCTCAGGCGTAATGTCTGCTTCATGCTGTTACCAGCTGCAGATGAGTTTATTATACAGCCCAAACTAATCATTTGGGGGAAATGTTGCAGAGTTAAAATGAGACGAGCGTGGTCTTGATTTTATCATTGCGGATATGCTTATCTAAATACTTTATAGTATAAGAATATATGCATTGTAATTCAGTTCACTTCAAGCGTGATTAGCATCCAAAGGTCAGAGTAACGAAATAAAATTGGAAATAAGACCCATGACTCATAGCATGTTCAACTTGTAATGCTTTCGTAAGCCCAAGGGTCCTCGCAGTTGGCAGAAAAAAAGACTGGCGCCGTCAAAGGCAGTTTGCACTGCCTGGTACCCTGGTCTGAGAGCATCCTTTCCACTCCTCACACCATGATGGCTGTGGTTTTACAGTGGCTGTGATACCTTTCCTTCTGTTTTAGCTACCCGTATTTGCTACTTCTCTCCCTGTTCCATAGAGGGAAGTCTAAGCATCCTGGACTAGTCTTTCTGCCCTGGCCACTATTGCTGTTCATTGCCCCCTCCTGGGTAGAATCTTTGGATGCTTTATCAGACATGGGTTTGACTGTTTATAGTGACAGATCCAATAAAAAGTATCCATCATTAAGAAGCACATTTAGATAGTAAAATTAGCTTGAAATCAGTAAAAAATTAATACATGTTAAAGATGGATCCTTCTAGAATTTTTATTTTGAAACAGTGCTAAGAAAATGACAGGCCTTTTCAGAAGTTCAGTTAAGTAGGCTAAGCCCTATATCAAAAAGTCCTTGCTTCTACCCAAATTTTAATAAACTCTAGACTTCTTTTCCTGATGAGCTTCATTAACCTCTGAGGGGTTAGACTTATTAAAGACCTAAAAAATCATATAAAAATTTAAGCTGGAGGACTCTAGTTCTGTTGACATCACCAATTCCCTCATCATTACTGTACTCTGAATGCAGCCGCCACTAACTCCAAAACTTTATAGCTTCCAGATGACCAATTCTGTGGAAATCACCCACCTCCTTGCACATACACTCCTCCCATCCCCTAAAGGCAGTGTTTCAGTGCTGGAATAAGAAGTGCACTGAAATCTTTATAATGGTTGTGCAGGCAGCTCTACAGGAGGACACACCTTACTAAGGTAGATGGAGGTGGAAATACCTATTCCTGAGACTTATGAACAATCTGTTGCAGCTAGGTTCTGTAAGAAAAATTAAAAGCAGAAATAAATATTCCAGTAAACCCAGGCTCTTTAACCTCATGAGTCTTATACATAAATTCAATATAAGACTAAAAAGAATTATTTAAAAAAAAAAAAAAAATATATATATATATATGTAGACTTACGTCCAAAAGTAAACGAAAGGAATGCAAATCCTTTTGCCTGTATTAGCATATGCATCAGAATGAGTGGAGAAAGGAAACCGTTGGTGAATGGAAATTTAATATTTGTTACAAACTGACTGATTTATTCTTACCTCATGTGGATGTTTGGATAGGGAGTGAATGCTAGTGTGGTCTCTTAGTTTGGACTTTGCAACATCTGCAATAGAGTTTTAATCTACTCTCTCACCATTTGAAAAGAGAATTATAGTTTTGGTCGACCATTAATTCCAAAAAAAATTTGTTAAGAACCTTCTATAGTCCAGATACAGTGTTGGGCACAAATAAGACAGCCCTAGTTAATGTCAAAGAAAGTATTTAGGGTAAGTTTTCAGTTAAACCAGGAGAAAAAGGTTGTCCATATCCAGGTCCTGTGGGGTAAGTGCTTTGCATTTGTACCCTGCTGCCTTTAATCCACCCACACCATTGTGCACAGCCTTCATTCTCCCATTTTAGAGACGAAGACAGACTTAGAGAGACTGAGATACTTTCCCCCAAGATTGGGTGCCATGATGTGGCTGAGTGAGAATAAATTGAAGTCTGTTGGGTGCAGCTGCATTGTTGTTTGCTTTCTCTATTTCCAGGTGCCATTTCAGTTAACTCATGCTTTCCTATTTCTATATTTCCCTTATTAATCTCTTTGTCTCTGGCTTTTGGCTCAGTGTTGGAGAGATACAGGAATGGGAGAGGACTAAGGAGGAAATCATTTGCAGTTTGAAAACTGCCCCAGGTGTTTTGGTGGAACCTCCCAACCTATTCCCTACCCCAGTTTGAGGACCCAAGGGAAGGATGTCTTGTAGGCACATCCCTGAATTATTAGCTTCTTGAGCCTCGTGTCTGAGCAGTCTCCACCTCCAAGGAGCTCAGCTTCTTTGTTACTTCAAGCTGTAAAGCTCTGCTGGTCTCACTTCTTCTGTCTCTCTCATGACCTCGCACTCAGAGATTGAAAATAAAGGAATTAATTTGGCTTATGTTTCTTGGTTTTGTTTTCAACTTAGTTGATTAGTGAATTTCATGTAAGACTGTATTTGCTGTCCAGTAACTCTCTGATTTTATGAAGACAGAAGGATCCTTTTGGTATGGGGGCAAGAAACAGTGCAGAGCTGAAGATAATAATATTAAAAATGATTTATTATTATTAATAATAAACTTACAAAATAATTCATGTCCAATTCATCTCATAGCTTAGTTGAGAGAGTATGAGAAAGTGTACAGAACTACTTGAAAATATGTTTTCAGCAGATCGAAAGCATACTTAAAATATAATTTCATGTGATTTCAGAATAGCAAAAGGATTATATGAAATTAAAAAGTGCAAGTTGTTAATGCATCATGAATGAGCAATAGGCCTTATTTAGAGAAGAAACCTGGAATTTACTCAGATAATGCACACAGTAAATTCCTCTGCCCACAGTGGCATACCAGTTGTTGGCCTTTACCCTGTTAGCAACAGTCCCAAGGTGCATAATTAGATGAAAAAGACCCCACGCAGGGATTGTGGTTTTAGATTCTTTCTAAATAAACTGCTGCAGTACCAAATTTGGTGTGTTAGGACCTTTGGGCAACGGGCAGCCCTTTGTTGTTGTTGAAGATGCATGCCTTCCAGGGGATAGAGCACCTGCTTCCTCCTGCAAGACCGGGAGTGTGGGCCTGGAGTCCTTGAAGACCAGGCTGTTACTTGACCGTTAACTTGATTCACAAGTACCTAAGGGCTTTTTAAATTGGCACTTAAGTACTCTTATGATTAAGCCTTACCATGTTCGTGTCAACACCCAGTTCAGGTACAGAGATAAGCCGTCCCGGTCTGAGTTTGCAGGTCTGTGACTGCTTGTGATCTTTCTGTCTGCTTCCCTGGCTTTTCTCTTAATAGTGTTCATCAATCTCCTTACTTCTATTTGCTGACCCTTGAAAAGAGCTGTGGGGGAATTGTATGGAATAGCATATAAAGTTTGTGATTTAAGCATACAGATGGAAGACAGCTTTATCTCCTTGAAAATTAAAAGAAAAGGAGAGCACAACCGAATTAGGCCTTCTTTGCCAACCAGAGCTGTTTGCATTGTCATTTATGGCACTTAATGTTGGTAGCTGACATTTCTTGCACACTTACTGTGTGCCAGGCTTCAGTGCTTTAAGAGCATCAGTCCATTCGATCTGCATGCCACCTCTCTGGTACTGTCATCCCAGTTCACAGTCAGGGAACTGAAAGTTTGGGGGCTAAGTAACTTGTCCACGGTCATATAGCCCCCAGGTGGCAGAGCAGAGTGTCCCCAGAGCCCGGGCCCCAGGCCCCACATGTGCACCGTCTCTGTGACAGACAGCGCCCTGCGCCTTCCTGCTGGCCAGTGGCCTGAAAGAGGCTGCCTCCTCCTTGTGATCAAGAAATGTGCCATATTCCTTTGAAACCCTGACATGTGAGTAGGTGTTCAAAAATATGATGAATAAATGATGAGCGAGTGAGGGAAGAAGAGAAAGAATAGAGTAATAAATCACAACCAAACACCTATTACAGATCTCTCCTTCTCTGTTGACCCTAATGTAAAGGGTTGATGTTAAGTTACCTTAGCCAGAGCCTAAAAAGCTGAATGCCACTTGTACCCCTGATCAGACACACACACAAAAAAATAGTTGACGTTATAATGCTTATTTTTGAGAGCAGAAAGTAAAGTGTTACATGAGTGTGTTTGACATGGGTAGCCCAGATATCTACAGGCCAGCCAGACCTATTAGTTTCAGAGTGACTGCCTGCCCTTCCATCTCAGTGCAGCCATGGAGACCCCCAAGTGTGGTTTGTAAGCCGTGGTTTGCCCCTGAAGTCCAGAATCACAGAGGTTGAGTGGTGCTTCCCAACCCTCCCAAGACAAATGGTCACTGCCAGATTTCATGTCCTGCTTTTCTTTTGTTTTTTAAATGAGTATGACAAATATTTTATTTAACTCATTAATTAATGAGGGAACCAGTAAAATGTTACAGCTATTTCAAAGAAGAATTTAAATACACACACACACACACAAAATCAGGAAAACAGAAATGAATTTAAAAATCACTCTCAAATTGGTTCATAGTTGCCCTATTATGATAAAGTGCATCTCCAGCTGACAAAATTTGTACAATTAGTTGGACAAGGATAATTTACATAATTCTGCATTTTCTACAACTTAAAAAAAAAAATAGCTCCAAGACAATGAAAGGCAGAGGTCCTGTGTCGTGTACTGTTTGTAAGACTAGCCGCAGGCCCATACAGGTGTGCTGCATTGTTTTTCCAGTACCTTACATAGGCAGGAAATGCTTTAATCTTTTAAAAACCACAATTAGGCATTGAGAATCATTTTAGTAGCTTTTCCCCAATAACAGGAGATATGAATGTTGCCCTAAGCTGATGCTTAATGTCCAAAGGACCCTAAGGATAAGGTGGTGTCTCCATTAAAAGTGTTTATTTTGTGTGGCAAGATGAGGGGAGAGCCTATGGGGATGTTTTGGCTATGAGATGCATGCAGCATGCCCACAATTACTGAGTAAGAAAAGTACAAGCGCTGTGGACAGGTGTGAGGCCAGCTCGGCTGCCACACCTGGTGCAGGGAATAAGGATTTCGTGTAGAAGTCTCAGTGTCGGGCACACTGCTGTCTCGTCTTGGGCCCAGAGTGGCCCTGCCTGCTGTGAGCTGCAGGGCTCTTCAGGCCTGGTCCCTACGGCGTCTCCTGCACGAGGTGCTGATAATTTTGAGACTGTGGGGATTTCAGAGCCAACACCAGCGTATCATACTTTTCAAAAATGAGGGACAACATAGGTAATGTATATATATATATTTTTTTTTTTTTGGAATGGGCAGGCTCTGGGACTCGAACCCAGGTTTCTGGCATGGCAGACAAGAATTCTGCCACGGAGCCACCATGGCACTGCCCCAACATAGGTAATATTTTCAGAGGTAACATTCAGTATTGTATCTTGGGTTGCTTGTAAAAAAAGTTCTTGCAGTTGAGTGAACAGCAACTTTCTGTTATTTCTGTTTCTCAGAAACCAAAGCAAAATCCATTTCCATTCTCAGGAAGTTATAGAGTTATTTGCAGATTCTCAAAGCTGGGTAATGGGTATATGAGAGTTCACCCCAGTATTCTGTCTACTTTAGTGTGTGTGTGTTTTTTTTTTTAATTTTCCAGATATACCCAGAAATGTTAAGTGTTCTGTTTGTGGAACTGTATCAGATAGGAGCTGATTTCGGGCAGGCCTAATGATTTTGCTACCCTGGAGTTAGCAACTGTTGCAGTGGAGAAAAGACTGACTCAGAGGATCTCCTCCCTCCTTCCTTCTGCTGCCTGGGTGTCTTGCATCCCCGTAATTGGGGAATGCTGTTGCCCTTTGGGACGTATTGAAGAGAAGGTGTTGGATTTGGTATACCAGCTGAGAACTGCAGCACCAGCTCACCTGGTAGATTACATGCTGGCCTCCTTGAAAGGCTGGGGGGAGTCTGTGAACCATTGAGGGGTCCGGCCTCATTGCCCATCCTAATTTTATAGGAGCACCGCATCGTTTTCCATAAATGTTGAT
Organism: Tamandua tetradactyla; assembly: GCF_023851605.1. Classification (NCBI taxonomy): domain Eukaryota; kingdom Metazoa; phylum Chordata; class Mammalia; order Pilosa; family Myrmecophagidae; genus Tamandua; species Tamandua tetradactyla. The sequence goes on from NC_135343.1 coordinate 82,085,507, forward strand.
GAATCAAGCAACTATTCAAATGACATTTCCACTGGGCTGCCAAAAAAAGCCTGTACCAGGCACATATCTGGGTGGGAATTCCTTGAAGCAAAAAATATGTGTCCAGCCCTGCCCAAAATGCTTCCTCTCTGAACAGTATCCCAAATGATTTAAGCTACTGATTCTGTGGCAAGGAGTCAAACAGTTTGGCTGACCCCAAAGAGGCAGCAATGTCCAGGATGCCACAGGTCACATGTTAATAACATTCTGATACATAACAGGCATCAAAACTCAGTTTATGGGAGGTATTGCTTCAGTGCCATACATAATGCTATTATTAGGAGGCCAAGGATATAAAATGTTCGTAATATCTCAAAGATTGTTAGGCATGCTGTTTCATCCTTTAACTCTAAATGTCCTGGAAACTGGCTCCATAAATGGAAATTAAAATATGACACGGTCTGTTTTTTGCTTGTCCAAATAAGGTCATATGTTGGTTTGCAGATGACCTTGTATTAACCTGAGTCTTTAATCTGAGTACTGAACATTTTTCGTTCATGAGTTTTACAGTGTTTTGATTCTTCTCTGGTAATTTAAATGATCTTTAGATATTTAAAGTAATATTAGGATATATGTGAAGTGGATGTAAAAGGCATTACTATCTGGGCTTAAAGTGTCATTTTCCAAAGTTATGATTTTCGTAGTTACACAGAATTATATTATGTGCATTCCATATGATTGGTTTTCTTTACTTTTTAGATCCGTCACTTATATTAATAGTTCAGCAGGTGTGAAAATAAACCTTATGGAAGTCATTTGTTTAGAGAAGAAATATTGGTTCTTGCTTATAGCTAAGTCCTGGGCTGCTTGTCCGAGTTTCTCCTACTATCAGTATTGCATCACTCCTCGTACTTCACTTTTGTTAATACTGCCATTCTGACCAAAATTTTACAAATTTAAAGGAAGCTTAGATGATCAAGCTGATCGTTGTCTTAAATATTCACAGTTGTTCAGAGCTGATTCTGAAGCACTTGATGAGAAAGATTTCCGACTTGCTTTTAGAGAGTTCAGCAGTCCTGACTGCTCGATGTTTCCTTGTTGAATTGACGTGGGAAGGAATGGGTTACTTCCCCCCGCCGTGCTGTCTCCTTCCATTGCCTAAAAGGGCATTATTACTGGGAGTCTCATAATTTTCCTACGAAGATAATTGCATCTAATAGTTCAGACTTGGGCCTGCTAATTTTCATCTAATCAACAAAGGCAGGAAAACATAGTCTGGAATGCTAACTATGTGAATGAAAAATATTTAGTTATTCTTAAAATGATAGGAATGTTTTCCAACAAGCTTAAATAAACACAATCTCTGTTGAGACTGTGTTAAACTTTTTTGGATAAGAGACAAGTCTTAGGCAACCAAACAGAATTAATGAAGGTTACTAAGAGGCATGCCCTTCAGAAAAGGCTTGTGGACTTGGAAAGGACGGATGCTATCTTCTTTATTGCACAACTGTTGATCAGAGGAAGCAAACTGTTTTGTTTTGTTTTTTTAACTGTTGTCAACCTGTTAGAATTTAACACTTCAGCTAACACTCACATTGTCTAATTTTCAAGAAATGTTCTGTTTACCTCACCACAGCCGCGTTAGGTCCTCATCTTTTAAAATCCTCTTCTTCACCTCCTTCCACTATTTTCTTCACTTCAGAGGAGTATATTGGTCTCAACAAGCCTGTATTTGAGAGCACTTACTATCATATTCCTCCCTCCCCCAGTACAAGATGTGACTATGAAATAATGAAACTCTTTTTAATATACGGTATTTACATATCTAAGTTAAGTGGTTTTTCCTTTCAAAATAGTTGTATGCGAAAGTGTGTGTTATCCTAGTAACATGACCATTCGGAGTGTTTTTGGTGCTGCTTTGTCGAAGCTGACTTCAAGGCTGGCAGCCTTTTGAATACCCTTACCTTTGTAAACCCCTGTCTTTGAAGGTTTATTAGACTCTAGGAAATAAAGTCACTCAAGTCTGTCTCTGGTTGAAAAAGGTGGGTGATCTAGTCGGGCAGAACTGCTGAGAGGGAAGGCAAGAAGTGACCCACCTAATGGCACATTGTCTTCCATAGATAGTAACTTGCGTCAAAAGCAACTCTGAAAACGAATTTCAAACCGAACTTTAACATGTACGACATTTTGGCATAAGCACATAGGCTCCGGAGGCGAATACTTCCAGCAGTAACGCTTGTTCGTAAGGTGTAATTCCTGGTATGTTTAGAAGAAACATCAATTCACTTACTACATAATATTGTTATGACTCCTAAGGGCTAGAGGCATATTTTGAAATGGTCATATATTATATTAAAACACTTTTTATGAAATTGAAGGTGCTCTTTTCAGACATACTTTCAAATAAATTAGACTGCAATAACTTCCCTGTAGGAATAACTATTTTTAACTAGGTAGTGAGTCCAATATAGCATTATTATTTAAAAAATATATTTGTAGTGACAAAAATCGTCACAAACATGCAGTCCATACACGGTGTGCAATCAGCGGCTCACAGTGTCATTACATAGCTGTATTTCACCTGTAGCTGTAGCTCATTCACCACTAGTATTTCCATCTACCCAATTTATTTTACCCCTTATCCTCCATATTACCTTTTTTTTTAAACCCACATTTTTTTTTTACTCATCTGTCCTTACCCTGGATAAAAGGGGCATCAGACACAAGGTTTTCATAATCACACAGTCACATTGTTAAAGATTTATCTTTATACAGTTGTCTTCAAGAATCAAGGCTACTGGAACATAGCTCAGTAGTTTCAGGAACGTCCCTCCAGCCACTCCAAAACACCACAAACTAAAAAGGGATATCTATATATATAATGCATAAGAATAACCTCCAGGATAACCTCTCGACTCTGTTTGAAATCTCTCAGCCACTGAAACTTTATTTTGTCTCATTTCTCTCTTCTCCCTTTTAGTCAAGAAGGTTTTATTAATCCCTTGATGCCTGATACAGCTCCTCTTCCGAGTTCTGTCCCACATTGCCAGGGAGATTTACACTCCTGGGAGTCATGTCCCACATAGGAGAAAGGGCAGTGAGTTCACCTCCAGGGTTGGCTTAGAGAGAAAGGCCACATCTGAGCAACAAAAGAGGTTCTCTGGGGGTGACTCTTCAGTATAATTTTAAGTAGGCTTAGCATATTCTTTACGGAAATAAATTTCATAGGGGTAAACCCCAAGAGCAAGGGCCCAGCCTATTGATTTGGTTCTCCCCAGTGCTTGCGAGAATAGCAGAAATTCTCCAAATAAGGAAGTTGAATATTTCCTCTTTTCTCCCCAGTCCCCTAAGGGGACCTTGCAAATACTTTTTTATCCACTGCCTGGATTTCTCTGGGATATATCAGGGAGTCACACTAACCTGGACAAATGAACAAAATATCATATCCTCTTCAAAATTTCATGTCCTTATGGTATACAACTAAACTGACCATACAAGTTAAATTAGATAATATGCTACCCAAAATATAAATTTTGCACCAAATAAACATCTCTCCCTTTGGTCTCACACAGAAGTAGAAGTTTTGAAATAGGGACGATATCATCTTTTACCCTGTATTCTGTTCTACCCCTATCCTACCCAGATCAGCTTCATTCGTATCTCTAGACAAAGTCTGATTCCTTTCCAACTTTTTAAAAAGTTCCTGTATAGAGCACTGCTGGCTTTCACAGCTTCAGACCTCTAACTCTGAGTCTCATGTGTCACATAAATCCTCAAGGTTTCTGGGAATGACCAGGTTATATATAAACAACTCAGTATCACAGAATTTAGAAATAACAGTTACATTTTCTGAATATATGTGACTCCTGTAAGAGCTTACAATCTAGAACTCTTTACAATAGGCCCAAACCTGATAACCCATGCTTTCAGTTTCAGTTCACCAAGTTTTTATATTATCGCAATAAAAGTTATTTTTAATAGTGTAGTTCTTAATTCCATTTCTGATTGTGCCATTTCAAGCCATATTCCATTGTATTGTCTTCAGTTCATCTAGTTAAGAACAAAATGATTGCACATGGTTTAATACCTGAAGGTTAGCTATTAGAGATAGTGAATAATGCAGTGAATTATTATTATTATTTTATTTTTTATTTTTGGCATGGGCAGGCACTAGCAATCGAACCTGGGTCTCCGGCATGGCAGGTGAGAACTTTGCCACCAAGCCACCATGGCCCACCCCAATGAGTTATTTTGAAAGGTCTTTTTTCTGTGATATGTCTATCTAATTATTAAAAATAAAATGTCACACAAATGTATGAAATGTCTGCTACAATACTATCATAAAATAATGGTATATTTTTCAGTGGCTCCTTCTCAGCTTTTCTGAGCGCTTCTCTGCATTTCATCTCTTCGCTTCTTGTGTTATCCTCTTATAAAGGATTCCAGCAGGAGGATAAAGACCAACTCTGAGTGAGGCTTGTCACATCTCAATTGAAATAACCAAATCAAAAGGTCCCACCCACAGTAGGTCTGCACCCACAGGAATGGATTAAAAGAACATGGTCTTTTCTGGGGTACATAACAGCTTCAAACTGCCACAATTCCCAACTGAAAGGAAGAATTCTAACCGCATATAAGTTTGTTTAAGCTGTTGGAATGCAATATACCAGAAATGGAATAGCTTTTAAAAAGTGGGTTTAGTAATATGCAAATTTACAGTTCTACGCCTATAGATATGTCCAAACCAAGGTGTTCAGAGAGAGATACCTTAATTCAAGCCAGGCCGATGGGTCTAGAACCCCTCTGTCAGCTCAGAAGGCACGTGGCTGGCATCTGCTGGACTGTTGGGCTTCTGGTTTCAAACAGCTTCTCCAGGGGCATTTTCTTTCTTTGTCTCCAAAGGCCTCTGGCCATGTGGGCTCTGTCACTTCTGTTCTCCAGCATTTGTATCAGCTCTGTTCTGAGCTCTCTCCAAATATTTCTTTTAAAGGACTCCAGTAAAGCAATCAAGACCCGCGTGGACTACATGGAGTCCCATCTCCATCTAATCAAAAGGCCACACCCACAACTGGGCACACCACATCTCCATGGAGATGATCTAATCAAAAGTTTCCACCTTACACTACTGAATCAGGATTAAGGGAAATGGCTCCTCCCACAAGATTGGATCAGGATTAAAATATGACTTTTCTGGAGTATGTAATAGATTCAAACTACCACACTACCTTATTCAAACTCATCTCTGAGACTTTTCCCCAACTCAATAATTTCCTTTTCTTCCTATCCACAAGTGAAGGTAAGATGAAATAAAGTAAGAACAGCAATCTTAAAAATTTTGCAATGTCTCTTCCCCAATCTGTGCTAGTATATACGCCTTTATGACAGATAACCATTTGAGTGTTTTTTAACATTCTAAGCACACACAGTATTACAGAGTTGTGAAACATACCTGGTACCCACCACATCCTGATGTTGATGTTATTTTTTCAGGTGCCTGTTTTTACTCTTATCATCTATCTCTATATGCTGAGCATTATGTCATTTTGCCTTGCATATCCTCAAGCTTTATATAAATGTTTTTATACTAAAAAAATAATTAGATGGATTGAAGAAATTAAAATGTGCATTAGAGAACACTCCTTGCCCATGTATGATTGTCCGCATCCTAGGTGGCAGTAGAGGCAGAAGGGAACTGGGTCATATTCATATATTAGCCTCTCAAAATGTGACTCCCAGATGCTCATTAAATCAGCACCCAGGAGACTCAGCAATGCCAGGTCTTGTCCAGGGACCATCCCTTCTCTTTGAACTAAATTTGATATGGGATTGCACATTGAGCTGAACATTCAGCATTGGGTTTCCCCGGGAACACGAGGAAATGATGATGCTTTCTGTTTTAGACTGTTTTTAAAAAAAGTTGAATTTTTAAAAAGTTGAATAATAGCAGTTTGAACAAATTTTTATTTGCAGTTTCTATCTCCAAGATACCTGTTTATACAACATTAGCTTGCTTTCCCATCTGAGAGATTGATTAGTCAGGGTGATCAAGTATTGCTTGAAGCAGAGCCCAGCTCAGAGAGATATCCAGACCATTTGAGACCATGAATTCAGTGTTAGCTGCCAATCAAAAATGAGATTCGGTTCAAGACTCCAGCTTTTATTTTGCAGCACCAGAGTGAAGCAGGACTAAGAATCCTCAAGAAAATTCTAAAGCCAGCGAGTACCTAAACCTTATGGAACCTGAAAGTCATGTGCCGGTTGTATTTCTTGTTTCGCATTGGCTGATGGAGCAAGTGAGAGATGAATCTGTAATGCCACCCTCCTCCAAGCAGTGCAGTGCCTCCCAGTGTGACCTCTGTGTGCTGAGCTCACTCCTGGCTGCTTCTTACTCTTTTCTGCTTAAAATTGACCCTTGTCCCAGTTTCCTCACTTTGAAAAATTAATCACATTCCATAGAATTCTAGACTGCCTTAAATCAGTCTATTTTGAAATAAATTGAGGTCTATGTATATATTCATTTATTGAGTGCCTACCATTTGCTTTGCGGTCCTGCCACATTAGTTTGGTCATCATTTGGAAGATAGAAGATGATGTTCTTTTTACCTGAATTGGAAGGCTGCTGCCCTGCATATCAACTCACTATCTTTTATTGTAATTTTATTTATATGTATTATATATCCACATACCATATAATCATCCAAAGTGTACAAGCAGTGGTTCATAGTATCATCTTATAGCTGTGCATTCATCATCATGATCAATTTCTGGACAATTTGCATTACTCTCAAAAACAAAGAATAAAAATAAAAGTAATACCAAAACATAAAAAAATTTAAAAAATAAAAAGTATAGCAAAATATCCTATAACCTCCTCTTCCCCCCCCAATTATTTAATTATTTTTTGTCTTTATTTTCTTGCTCATCTGTCTGTACACTGGATAAAGGGTTGTCATTCACAAGGTTTTCACAATCACACAGTCACACCTTCAAAGCGATATAGTTAGACAAGGCTATTGGATTACAGTTCAACAGTTCCAGGTATTTCCCTCTAGCTACTCAATACACCAGAAAGGGGTATTTCTATAATGCATGCAAATAACCTCCAGAATGACCTCTCAACTGTATTTGAAATCTTTCAGCTGCTGAAACTTTGTTTTATTTCTTTCCCCTTTTTGGTCTTGAAGGCTTTCTCAGTCCCCTGATGCCGGGGCCAGGCTCATCCCCAGGAGTCCTGTCCCACTGGTTGCCAGGGAGATTGACACCCAGGGAGTCATGTCCCACGTGGGGGGGGGGAGGTAGTGTCAATGCACCATTTTTAAAACAATTCAGGAAATCACTCTCTCATTAGTGAAGCTAGAAAGTGTTCAGTGTCGGTTTGGGATTGCCTCAGGCTTTGAAGAATGAGAAGGATCAGTAAGCTCAGATCTGTCCGAGACCATGACTCTCGTCCGTCCTGGAACCCAAGTATAAAAGCATCCATGGAGGTGTTGGAACCAGATGTGCTCATTAGGACTATTCCACCGCTCTGTGACAGGCACACTGAGGACATTATTATTTAAGTGAAATCCCCCCGATGTTAAGAAAACTGCCCTGGCTGTACTTTCTCTTACTGTTGACATAAGTTGTGATCACTGACCTACTGAAATTAAGATTTGCTGATCAAAGACAGCTTTGAGAGATACATCTTCTTTTTCTGTTCTCAACTCCAGAATGGCAGAGCTGCTTGCAAAGTCCTGAGTTTGCTCTGCCCGAAAGGTACAACCAGGCACATAGAATCTTTGTTCCAGCTCATGTCGGATAAACTGATGACTAGAGATCTCTGTTCTCCTAGAGACACCGTGGATAGACTCAGAATGCAAAACGATGATGCCAGACTGCCACTCAGCAAATGTGCAAGGCATCAGTGACAGGTCACTGACAGTCTCCAAAGCTCACCAGACCATGTGAAGGAAAGCCACAGACCGGCCCACATCCAACATGCTTTTTGTGTTAGCAGTGAGACAGAGAACGGTGCTTCAGATACAATGGACAGGGCTCAGAGAGCCAAACCAAAAGTCATACTTATCTCCTGAACGTTTAGGGTCTCCTAAAGGTCTCCTAATTCATTTACTTTAGCCATCATCTGAGGCCATTTCTAGGTCTGAGCAGGCAGGGTAGTTACAATAAGTTATAAAACAACTATTATTTATGTAACTCTTAGGTTTATAGAGTACTGTTCTCTTTGCAGTCTCATTTGAGCTTCACAGCAGCATTGCATTGTGAGATAGCAATGATGTTTATTCCCGTTTTGTAGACGCCAAGAGGGGTTCAGCAACTCATGTTAGATAATGAGAGAGCAAGGATTGAAAACAGGCCTACTGACTCCAAATCCCTGTCCTCGGCGTCGCTTCTCTTTGGAGCCCCTTCCTGAGAAGGGGTGGAAGGAGGAAAATCAGATGGTGAACATGAAAGTGTTCAGTGTTCAGCAGCAAGCAGGAGGTGTGGCTCAGGCTCAATGACCATTCTTGCTGCTGACAACCTCGTCTCATGGCTGAGACCCACTGCCATTCTGACCTCTTCAGGCCTAATTCTAGACCCCAGGCTCTTTCCCTGATCCCCTGTCCAGTATTTTGACCTTTCTGCCTTCCCTCCAGGGAAGCTGCATCTATTGCCTGCTTCCACTTCTCCACTCCTGCCCCCACACCCTCTAACCACCCTCCGCCATGACCGAAAGATGTCACTGACCCGAGAACACTAAGCTGTTTTCCCAGCTCTCTGCGCTATCAGACTTGGCTTCTCCGCAGCGCTACCCAGCCTCCTTCACATCCAGCCCTGCCTGCTGACCGCTGGTGCTGTGTAGGATGAATGGGTGCTCAGCCCCTATCACTGAGCCAGGCATAAGTACATTCAGATCTAGACTCTAGTTTCTCCCTCTAATTCACGCCTGTCTTTGCTTAATCATCCAGTGCATTTGCTGAGCAGTTGGCAAATGTGCCCATATTTCACCCAGTACAAGACAAGTTCCTGAGTTGAATGAATGCCCAGCTCTCTTCAGGACTAATTTAGTAATACTTCACTCACTTGGCACCACCTGGAATAGGCTAGTCACATAAGCAAATGTTCCAGGTAATTGAAATTTTGGGTGTCAAATTTTATGTTAATGTTGGGAGAAGACATTCCCCAACGCTTTATCTAGTTTTGTGCCTTTTTAACCTGAAGATGCAAATTGTAACTCAACCCATTTCCTGGCAACTCAGTATCATCATTGAGTTTCTCCTTTGGGACGTCTTTGGAATGTAGAAATTACAAGGATGTAAGTGTTGTTATGAGAAGTACGTATGACGGGAAAAAGGATTAACATATGTGTCGTAGCTGAAAGAGTTTTCAGTTCCTTTTCACATGGGTGGGTCAAGATCACAACAGCTTTCTGAACTAGTTTGCTGTTTTCAGTTGAGCTCATTCATTGAGTACCTACTGTGTGCAAGGGTCTACTGCAGTGAGGGCCCCAGGGGACTTACTGTCTAATTTCCTTGAAGTTAAGACATAGAGATTTAGCCTGTTAGGAACAATGCTGAGCTGTGGCCCTTCACCAAATAAAACATGCCCTGACTTCAGGTGCTCAGATGTGTTCTTTTCCTCCTTGCTCATTCGTTGAGCACTGTGGGCCAAATATGGTGCTCAGTCCTGAGTTAGAAACGATGAACATTGTTCCTAATGGCAAGACACTTCCACCTGGCCCTTGAGCTGAGATTACCAGAGCTCTAACCCCTCCTCCCAGTTCCTTGAAATGGGCATGCACACGTGGTCACACACACACACACACACGAATATAAATAACACGCTGTTACTTTGCAAACAAGTTAAAGGTTATAAGACATATTCCCTGAGAAAATGAACCATGAAAATAATATAAGAATAAAACATAAATTAAACATAAGAAGCTTAAATTATTCTTGGATTCCAGTGATGATTTTATGAGCTGTCTCAAGCTGTATTACTGGAAAAAGATATCCCACTATCTTGGATATAAAAAAAAATCCAAATTTTTCTTTGGGGTCTTTTAATAATAATATCATAATTGTACTACTGTCTCTTCCTATTAAAAATGAGATTAGTAGAGAAAGAGAAATATGTCCAACAGCCAAGATTCCCTGGAAAAAGCATACAAAGTTAATAAATAGGTCTAAAATAAATATATGGTTGTTTCTCTTTCTGACCACAAAATAATACAAATCTTGGGAACAATTTCACACCATTCATTTCTAAATAAAAGAAACTGCCCTGAGATAAGTACAACAGAAACGATAAGGATGTAAGTGTTGTTATGAGAAACATATAAAAAGAAAAAAAGGATGACTAAATGTGTAGCTGCCAAGAATTTGAAAACTCCAAGTGTAGGAGATTTTTTTCCATGACTCAATGAGACGTTCTTAAATACACATTCATACCCCATGGTAATTCCCACTTCCAGATTAGGGAATTTTTGTATCTTTTTTTTTTCATGTCTACATTAGTAAATAGAGGCTTCATTCTAGCTTCATTTAGGAAAATTTCATCTTCATTATACTTCCCTTCCCAGGCTGCAATTATGTTGACAGTTTGGTGATTTATTTGAATGGTTATCTGGTAGTTATGGGTCACATTTAAAAAGTGAGTGTGATAACAGAATGACATATGAAGATACAGTAAAACAGGGGAGCTTATCTCCTTTGGTTCTGTCTTGGTCAGCTTTATCTCCAATTCTATGACTCTGGACAGGCTCCCAGTAACTGGTGAGCCCGTAAGTGACCTGACTTATTTTAGCCATTGAGCTACCGTATAAAGTAAGTGAAGCTTTGGAATTTTCCCATTCATTGGATTTTCATGCAGCTTAACCAACTACAGTGACCTAAAAAATTAAAAAATCTAAATTCTTAAGGAAGAGAGTGCCCGGCATAGGTTTGTGAAGAGAACGCAAGTTGTTCCTCTTGAGAATTTACAGAGAGCTACTTTAAATATGCAAACCGTTATTAAAACCCAAAAGGAGAGTTAAGAGAAATAAGAGATATATGGGAATTGGCTTCACTTATGTTGCTACTTTTACTTTATTATTTTTTTTTTATATTCTGAAAGAAATGTCAGGATTTATCAGTCTTCTAAAAGCTTTTTCTAGAAATTGTCCGGTAGTTACGGTTTTCCATAGACTTTCTCTCAGTGGGTGAGTGTGTGACTTTTTCTCAGTGGGTGAGACAGTGGCTAAGTGTTATGGGAGTGAAGGATGCTGCTTCCCACAGCCAGGCTCACCCCAGAGCCCAGTACCATGAAACTGCTGTGCCCAGTACCAGGAGACTGCTGTCCTTGAGACAGATCAAAATCTGGAACCAGAGGTAATTACCCCCTGACAGGAGGCAGAGCCACAGACCCAAGTAGGATGGCTCCATATGCCTTCCGCAAGTGTAGACTCCAGAATCACCCACCCGTAGCAGAGCTACTAATTGGCTGTCAGCCTTCCCAGGGTTTCCCATCAGTACAGGTGCATCACACATTTCTCAGTGGAGATAATTAGCATTATTTACAGTGATAAGCAGCTCGTAGTAATCAAGATAATGAGAAGAGCTTCATAAGGATAGATTCATTCAAAACCAGAAGCTCCATGGAGTAATACAGATTTGACACTAAGTTAAAAGCATCTATTAACATTTTCATTTCCACTTCCTGTATCTGAAATACAAAATCCAGCAATTATATGAATTGTTTTTCTGATGCTAACTGACATCACATATTTTAAAATAGATGAATGTCAAAATAATTCATTGAGTTGTGTGACAGTGGCTCAGTGGCAGAGTTCTTGCCTGCCATGCTGGACACCTGGGTTCGAATCCCAGAGCCTGCCCATGCCAAAAAAAAAAAAAAAAAAACCAATGTTTTGTCCTGTTGTTATTTGAAGGTCATATAACTATCCAATGTGGTGCTAGGACTAATATAAAACTTTAAATCAGCATCTTAAAGTGTTGAATTTGAATTTCAGCTTTATACTTCTTTTTCTGCAAGAATTTTCCATTAAATAAAATAATAAAAAAGGAAGAAAGTAGAGAACTTAAATTTGCTTAACACATTTAAAACTCCTGAATAATCAGATATCTGTTTTCATATGGTTTAGTGCTGTGGCTTTGGAGTTAGGTTTTTTATTTTAACTTTATATTTGACTTAGTAAATTGTGGTCACAGTACTTTAATTTCCTCATTATTCAGTAGATAAAACTTATCCTAGGAAATACTTGACCGTCAACATGAAGTGCTAGTATTGTTCCTCAGAAGTTTAGTTTCCAAGGCTCTCTCATTCTTGAGAACTGGCAAGGTTTTCCTGAGAATAGTTTTACCCCTGTGGAATCTGCGGAGCTCCCTAGCATGAAAAGGAAATCTTTATTTCTTAATGTTAAATAAAAGTAGAATGAGGAACAGATCTGTTGTTGCATGTTCTAATAGGTTTCCTTTTAAAATTCTGTTCTCTTAAGACTTGTGTTAAGCCTTGGTGGCTGAACGTCTGCACTCTTGACACAATACCAAGGGTCTTACAAATATATATGTGTATATAGCTCCTCCAGACAGTATAAGGTGCTTGGAGGGTCTTTTAAAAGCATTCAAGAAGGCAGTAGAAGTGGAGGAGAGCAGCAGTTCCCACTCAGATGGGGAGTAGGAAACAGCAGACTGGGTGCAGCCATAACAAACACCCGTTTTTGTTCCTTATTGCTTCTAGGCTCAGAAAATATTTCTAGGATTCTTCTCCACAAAGAAGCTGTTCCAGGGTTCTCATTAGAAATAGTTGTAGCCAAAGACAATGAATTCCTGCTGTTTCAAGCCTTCTTCCTTTGGAGGACTTTAAGGTATTTCTTTAATTCCTCGGCTGATACAGTACAAGATGAGACAGAATCGCAAGGTGACCCTATGAGCAGTGTTTCATTGAATTTCCCCTTCTCACACCCAGCCTTTGTGCAGACATTTTCTCATTCACCTAGATGAGGAGAGCAAAAACCCCTTCTCTCTTTCGAAAGAGTCCTACTAACACATCTCACCCAACCAATTCAAGAGGCAGTTAATGTTCTTCGCTTCAAGCAGCAGCATCAGTGGACAGCCCCGTGTCTGCCCCCTTCAGTCTTGGCAGGGTCTCTGCTGAACTGGCGACTCCCAGGCTGGTCAAGGTCAGGCCTTCATGCTTCTCGAGGGGCAGATGCACCCTCTGGTCGGTGATTTGAACGCCATACCCTGTAATACAGAAAGGAGCACAGAAATGTAGAATTTTAGTGCGGATTTTCTGGTGTTCATGCCAAGACCTATTAGGTTACTTTTCTATATTCAGCACACTGTGGCAGAGAAAGAAAAAGTAGGATAATGATTCCTGATAACTTTCAGGGCGCTCTCCCTTTGAGACAAGCAGAATGCGTGTTTCACATATTCCACTAGCACTTCCTCAAGCTTCTTTTTTTGGGTTAAAACAGTCACGTTATTTTAAGTCATACTGTAATAACATCATTCGAGATTCTTTAAAATCACCTCTTCCTTCACCAATAACTTTCTGGGATAGAAGCTGTGTTAAAAGTCTAACTGCCTCCCTGTTATTCCTTAGACCGATTAAAGGACTGAGGAGGTAGAATTGATTTTAAACACTTTGGGTAATATGATGTTGAGTATGTCTCACTTTGCAGTTCATTATGTTTAGGATGGAATTGAATTTCAGAAGTCTTGTAGCACTCCCACACCCCCACCCCCACCCAGAAACTGCCCTGATATTAGTAACAGGACCAGTTCTGAGATTAACATATTAGTAACAGGACCAGTTCTGAGATTAACATGTTAGTAACAGGACCAGTTCTGAGATTAATATATTGGACGGAAGGCAATCTCAGATTTTCTTAATGATACTATCAGATATTTTTGCTAGATAATTTAGTTGCCTATTTCTGTCCTAATACTGTTCTTCCAGCAATCTTACTAAATACGGCCTGAAACAATCGGAAGCCAAGCACTAAAATGTTGAGAGAATGATGAAAGGGTAACAGAATGTAATGTGTGACTTCAGATGAATTGTTCAGAAACAGCTTGTTGCCAGTAAGTACTGTTTGTCTGTTACAAGCCAAGTCACCCCAGTGACATAGGGTAACAGTAAGTACCCAGAAAACCTGTTTTGCCACTCCCTGTAGGCTTTTAAAATTTTTTCTAGTTTGTGTTTGAATAGGGAAATGATACTTATTTTGTTAAATGTAATAAAATGAGAAGATAAAGCTAAAAATACCTTTTAGAAACATTTAGACTTCTGTCTGCATCACAGAGGGTGTTGTGTTCAGCCTAATCATTCAGAGGGAAATTGGATAGTTGTAGAATAAATTGACAATTTTCATTCATCAATAAATGACTGTCGAGTTTTTCTGCATTTTAATATTAAGTATTGAGAGTTTCAGAATTTGGAATGTGTGCTTCTGTTTCTTCCATTTATGCTGCTGATCCTCAAGCGGCCAGTTAACTTTCCTTCTTCTTTCACCTTCCAGCCGCACACCACAGCTCTCCTTTCCCCCGTTAATCATACGTATCAAGAATACCCCTCTTGGAGAAGCGAGTCCAGAGGGGAAGGATCTTACTTGTAAAAGATGGTTCATGCCATCTCTCAACAGATCCCTAAAATTCACTAAAAGAATAAGTCGATGCCACTGTCTGATTATTAAGCATCTTCCAATGTCGGTTTAATTTGGCCAAGTACATTTTTCCTATGACTATTTTCCAAAGGTTTCTCATAAGCCTCAGATCTTAATTGTCAGTAAAGACCACAGGTTATGCCCATCTGCGTATGCTGAAGACATTTCTTTACCTCTCAGCCATCCACTGAGACACCAGAAGTCAAGTTCAGGATTTCTCTCTCATCATCGTTTCAGTAACTTTCTAGAACGTAGCACACTTTCCTCATAGTGGTATGCTGTGTGTGTGTTTTACTTAAGTTTCACACTGGTCCTTTGCCCTCATGTCTCACATTTGTGGTTAGGATATTTCTGATAAAACGTTTTCAGGTTTGTAGCCAAAGGCTGAAATACAATAATTATTTTGGTTGGCTAATAAGGCTGGTGATAAAAGAAAAACTGTGTAAGATTAGAGAGTGAAGATGCTTATGGGGAGATCCTATGGCTTTTCTCTATTAATGTATTAATATGCTGAATTTAAAAATAAATCTTAAAAATGTTAATAAAAAAGATACTTATGGTGAAGTTTAATAGAATTTAGGGGAACCACAATACTGTGTTTAATATGTCTTAGCACTTGCTTAAACTGACACTACTTTTTCATGTTTTCTGTCAGAAAGGGTACTTCAGTCGTTGGAGGAAAACAGAAGTTTTAACATCGGTGGAAAGTTTATATAAAATTTTAGGGAGATGTTCTTCAACCTGTATATACTGTAATAAAAAATAGAGAATGCACTGTACCCCCTTCCTAGGTGTTTTTACTGAAAGAATACAGATCAGAGCATTTCTTGAATAAGTCAACGTTGCCTGCTACCTGTGAAGCGTTGAATGATTGTCCCCTTTTAGGAGATGGATAAAACTGTAGAACTCTTGAGTTTAGCACTGGCAGCTAAAACACTTATTTTTGTCTCTCTTCCATGGTAATGGGAAATGAAACTTGAGAAGACAGTGTGGACTGAGGATAGGTCTTGGGCAGGAGGTCAGAACTCTGTTCCGTTCTCTTCCCAGCTGCTGCTGGGTTGCTGTGTAAACTTAGATAGACCAGTTACCCACTCTGCACCTCCTGTTTTCCATCTGTAAAAATGTAGGTGCAGACAGAGTTCTCGCCTGCCATGTAGGAGACCCGGATTCAATTCCCAGTGCCTGCCCATGCAAAAAATAAAACATATTTATAGGCACAAGCATTCTGTACTTGAGTCCCTCACAAAGGTGTTATAAGAAACAACTTACTCTCAGGAAGTCCATAGTATCTTTTGATTGAAAAGATTCTGCATAAATATCAGACGTAGGATAGCCATTCCCTTTGACAACACTCCCAACCAGACATTATATAAGCTTATTTATCAGTGCAGCGCAGAGCAGGCACCTTCCCCTCCGACTTTCCATTGCACAGAAGCTAAGAGTGTGAGTCTGGAGCAAGACTGCCTGGATTTGACTTCTGTGCCCGCTGCTTACTAACTGTGTGACTTTGGACAAATCAGTATATTCGATTTCCGCATCGTTTAAGTGGGGACAGTAATAGAACCTGCCTTGTTGGACTGCAGTAAGATTTAAAGGCATTTATGAAAAGCTTTGCAAGCGTAATATGCTTTATATGAGGATGTGCAGTAACTGTTATCGTACAGAACAATTCTTAATTGTTAACATGGCAGAGAAGGCAAAGCATCACTCTGGCTTTGGTTTTTCTGTACATCTGTTCCCAGTTTCTCCCACAAGCCTGTGTCTCACTTTGTCACTCCCTTATGCCCCTGGGCCCCGAATCTGAGCTTTGAGTCACTGTTTTCTATCACATCTTATCATATAATAATTGAGTGAGTGTCACAGAAAAGGTAAAAAACTCCAAGTGTTAAAAGAAATCTAGGAATTTCAAACTAGTCTCAAAATATCTCTGATTTATTACTAATTTGAAAGTAGAAGCTAAAAGTTTTCAGAAGTGATGCAGAGATGGTGGTTGGTTAAATGAAGTTGGCAGCTTTGCCCTGATTATTACAAAAAGTGAACTCAGAAAACATCAGGAAGAAATACAAGAACAGTTAACAAATTGTAAATGGAGTTAATTTTAACCTCCCTTGTCTGCTGTATGTGGTGGTAAACATAAGAAAAATATTATGTGAGAATACCAAAATACCAAAAAATATTATGTGAGAATGACAAAAAATATTATGTTGAGCCTGAATTGCTCAAACATAAAGGGTTAGATCAGTCAGATTTTGAAAAATCTGGTTTAAAAATGTCTCTTTTCAGGAGCTAGCAGAAATTATGAGAATATAAAAGTTTAGGATTTGATGAAAATTATTGATCAGATTTTTGTAACTTACACTAGTACGGGATCTCAAAGATTGAATAGCATCTAAGATGTAATCATAGGTTTCATTGATTTTTTTTTCTTTGTTATTAGAACCAACCTACATCACAATTGATCCACCTGCGTGCGGGGAACTGTCAAACTGCACCCTGACGGAAAAAGACTGCGTTTATGGTTTCAAGCTTGATCACAATGGTTGTCGAACTTGTCATTGCAAAAGCAGTGAGTATTCAGAGGACTGTGTTTTTTTCTGAGAGCCGTTATGATGTTGTCAAGGCATATTTTGTTATTGTATATCTTTTATACTCCTGTTCATGACATTCTCTTGGCAACCTGAAAGCAGAAACAAATATATACTTACACGACTGTGCAGTGATATTGGGGGGGAAGAACTGCTCCTTTATTCTGGGTTTTGTACTGTTTCATTCTGTTCAGATATTCCTTGATTTCTAATTGAAACTCCAGGGCAGCCCTTAGAGGCCTTGGAGGGCACTATTCTAACTTCCCCCCTCTGCCCTCTCTGTAGCATTCTTTTGTTTGTTTTAAATATTTTTATTGATAAAACTTAACATACGAACATTCCATACATGGTGGACAATCAGGGGCTCACAATGTCACCAAGTAGTTGTGTATTCATCACGATGATCATTTTTTTCAAACATCTGCACCACTCTAGAAAAAGAAATAAAAAGATAGAAGAAAAAACTCATACATCCTGTACCCCTTACCCTCCCTCTCATGGACCACTCGCATTTCCATCTATCCAATTTATCTTAACCTTTGTTCCCCCTATTATTTGTTTATTTTTTAATCCATATTTTTTACTCATCTCTCCATACCCTGGATAAAAAGAGCCTCAGAGGCAAGGTTGCAGAGTCACAGTCTAAAAGCTGTATCGTTATGCAATCATTTTCACGATTCAAGATGATCCATAGCACTCTCAACAGCGACATCCGTTCCATTGGCAGGAAAGTCACCATCCAGAGGCTATTCGTTCCACTTATGGCACCCATAATCTTTAGAATGTGCCTCATTTTATTAACCCCCAGCTGTGCCTCCGTGTAAATTCCAGTCATGCCTCCGGGGCACGCCCTCTGTGCCTGCATGGGGGATGCTGTGGGGCGGGGCTGGGAGTAATGGTAAGTTGCCCTTCTTGCTTCGAATGATTTTTTTTTCCGGATGATTTTTAATCCCCCTAGTTCTTCTCCCAGAATAAACAGCCTCATTCCCCTTGCTCATACCTTAGGTGACACAGTTTCTCAAACTTTCTTCATCTTTCGCATCTTCTTACAGACACAGTGTTCATTGTTCTTACATAGTAGGTGCACCCGAACAAACAGAATATTCTGGAATCTGGTCTGGGAGTGCAGGGCTCCTCGGAACCCTCCGTTTGCATTAGCTCTTTGAAGAGCACAGTCAGCTCATACTGAGTTGGTAACCAACGAGGACCTTTTCACAAGGGCCTTATCATTAGCTGCTGTCTAGTGATTCTCCCTCTTTCTGTTTTTGAATATTTGGTTTTTTTTTCCTTTTCTTTTCTTTTTTTTGCATAGGCAGGCACCAGGAATCGAACCCGGGTCTCTGGCATGGCAGGTGAGAACTCTGCCTGCTGAGCCACTGTGGCCCGCCCTGAACAGTTGATTTTTGAAATAATTTAAATGCAAGTCTAAACTTAAAACGAAATTATCTTGGTAATTTTAAGCTGTTTTCCAGTGAAGGTATTTTTGATTCTTGATAACATGATCTTAAACTTTATGCCTCAAAGTTTATATTAAATAAGCATGCATTATATGTCCTCATTTAAATTACTGAATTAAAAAAAAAAATCACCCATACAGAAGAGAAGATAGAGCCCTGTAGCTCAGAATACCTTGAACTGGCCATCGCAATTCCTGAGTGTAGTTGTTCAACCAGCAACACGTCAGCTTCATCTCCACGTGGAAATCTTGAAGTCCCTGGTCTATAGCTTATCTGAAATCAAAGTACATTATATTTGCTACATTACTTTGCTGGTTTTAAAAATAAATGAACTTAGTAAGGCATGACTTGTTCTTCATGAACCTGTACTGTCTCCCGGTGGTCAGTAGCTTGCCTCTCTAAATCTCACAATTCTTTCTGAAATTTTCCAGCCTCAAATGTCAGGCTTACTTTCCTGCGGTTGTTGGAATCCTTTGTCCCTTTTGAATTGGTGTTTGACCTTCTTTACTTCTCTGAAGTCTCTTTCCAATCTCTCTGATCTCTCAGAAGCACACGTTGGTCCTCAAAGCAGGTTCTCTGTGGGCCTCTGGGTATGATTTTCCTGGGGTCAGAGTTTGGAATAACTTAATGTAGATAGGTGCTCACTTTCTGAGTGACCAGTTCTCTTGGGCTTTTCAGTCCTCTTAACTTTAATTGTTTGACACTTTTCTGTTTGTAAGAATATTTTTGATAAAGAAGACATATACAGAATAAGAGTTGATTAACTCATTTTCTCACACTAGCTGCCCGGTGGAGTTAGTGTGAAAATAAAGTTTATTTAACTGTGCCTGTTGAAGGCTGTCCTGCCGTGGTTGTGAAGCTCACATTTCAGTCCTCCATCCCTTTTGAGCTGTATATCCTTTTCTGATCATAGAATCATACATAATTCTTTTTCTGAGCTTTTGGAGTTCTGAAAATACAGACGTCATTGTGCCTTCTGACTCAGCCGCCGCCTTCTGTTGTGGACTTCTCGGTGTCGTGGTCATACTTAGGTAGGACGCCCTCCAGTCCACAGTGACCCTCTGTCATGTTGAAGTCCAAAGACACAGTTTCCCTCAGCAGTCACTAAAGTAAGTCAAAGCCTGCCGCTGACCTTTTGCCCATCGAGACTGTTAGGAAGCTCTCGCTCTACCCTGCCCTTGTGTTTAGTGTTGAATTCTCGCTTTTTGAAAGAGCGTCCATATGTACTACTTAGCCAGGTGGGCTGTAGGGCATCTCTATTTCAATAACATTGGAGAAAAATATTGCATGTTTATGTCAACACTCGTTTTTTTTTAACTTTATATTTTGAAATAATTTCAAACCTATAGGACAATTACAAAAATAAGATAAACCCCATACAAAGAATTCCAACATACCCACACTCCATGATGCCCAGATCCACTAGTGTTAACATTCTCCCACCTTCGCTCTCTCCTCCTCTCTTTTCTGAACATTTGTGAGCACTTGCACACATCATACTCCTCGAACACATGGTAATTCCTTGTACATTTCCTACAAACAAGGATATTCACTTATTTAATCACTTTAAATACAGTTATCAAGCTCAAGAAATTTAACGTTGTTATAAAGCGCACATTCTACATTCCATTTTTTCTAATGTCCCAATAATGTACTTTTGAGACTTTTCTCCTCCATTCTTATATCCCATCCTGTATCACATATTACATTTAATTTTCATTATCACTTTAGTTTCTTTCTTTTTTTTTTTCTGATAGTAGGAACCTGTGCACATCCCCATCATGCCCCCTCCAGCATGCTGCTCAGAATTACGCACACGCGCAACGTCACAGTGCCCTCCCCCAGCCATTGCTAAAACTTCTACCTTCACCTCAGACTGACCCTCACACTCATCTTGTATCAACACCCCATTGCCCCAGCCCCCCACTGGCTGTCTGTCTTTATTCTCTGTCTCTGTAAATTCATATATCCTCTGATATGTGTGTGTGTGTGTGTGTGTGTGTGTGTGTGTATGTATTTGGTTACCATGGGGCTTAAATTTAACATCCTGAATCCATAACAATCTCATTTTCTTTGGTACTAACTTAACGTCAATACGTACATAAACTCTGTTCCCATTCCATCCAATCTCTCTCCTTTACATAGTTCTTGTCCCAAATTGTATACTTAAGATTACGAGTCCCAGACCATTGATTTATCATTACATTTATGCAATTGCTTTTAGGTCCTGTAGGAATTAAAGAGTAGAGTTACAAATCAAAAAAACACAGTAGTATTGGCATTTATAATTACCCATTTCGTTATCTTGACGGAAATCTTCATTTTCTCACGTGGCTTCCTTGAGCTGTTCAGTGTCCTATCCATTCAACCTGCAGAGCTCCCTTTACCATTTCGTTTATGGCCAGTCTGTTCCCTCAGCTTTTGCTTATCTGGGAATGTCTTCACTTTTCCCTCAGTTTTGAAAGACAGTTTTGCTAGGTATAAAATTTTTTGCTTTCAGCACTTTAAATATGTGTTTTCTCTACCTTCTTGCCTCCTCGGTTTCCAGTGAGAAACCAGCACGTGATCTTATTGAGTCTCCCTTGTGTGCGACATGTTGCTTCTCTCTTGTGGCTTTCAAAATTCTCTATCTTTGGTATGCAACAGTTTGATGATACCATGGTGCGGTATGGGTCTGTTTTTTGGGTTTATCTTATTTAGAATTTGCTGAGCATCTTGGATGTGCATATTTGTGGCTTTTGTTAAGTTGGAGATGTTTCCAGTCATTATTTCTTCAACTGTTATCTCTGCCCCTTTCTCTCTTTCTTCGCCTCTGGTACTCCCACAATATCTACATTGGTACCCTTGATGCTGTCCCACAGGTTCCTCAGGGTTCATTCATTTTTCTTCATTCTTTCCTCTTTCTGTTCCTCAGACTAGATGATTTTCAGTTGTCTTATCTTCAGGTTCACTGATTCTTTCTTCTGCCAGCTCCATCCTAGAGAGCAGCAGTTGAACTCCTAGAGAATTTTTAGTTTCTTTTACTGTGGTCTTTAGCTCTGTTTTGTTCCTTTTCTGAATTTCTTTCTCTCTATTAATATTCTCTTTGTATTCTCTATAATTTTCCTGATTTCCTTTAGCTCTTTGTCCATTTTTTTCCTTTCGCTCTTGGAGTGTATTATGTCCATTTTTTAAGACTATGCCAGGAGCAAACAAAAACCAAAAAAACTGGATAAGAAAAAACCTTTCCCTGTTTTTGAAGCTTGCCTTCAAACTGTTGAATACTGAAGATAGAGAATTTTGAAGGCCACAAGAGAGAACCAACATGTCATGTATAAGGGAGCCCCAATAAGATCAAGTGCTGATTTCTAATTGGAAACCAAGAAGGTATTAGGAAGGCATATTTAAATTGCTGAGAGCAAAAATTTTGAATTCCTCGAAACTGACTTTGAAAAATGTACAAGTGTTCTCCTTCGGGGCTTATCTCCTTCTGGGCTTATCTGCACAGTGACTTTGGGGAATAGTTCCAGACGAAACTCAAGGTATCTCCTGGTCTTTGGTGTGCATATATCTTATCTTGGATATGCACATGTGGCTGTAGGAATTCCCCACTTTGCACAGTTCTGAATGTCCCCTCTTCCCTAGGAAACAGTTTTCTTATGGGCGGGCACGGCCCTGTGTGTCTCATAGCCAACTGTCCTTGCCCCAGGCAGCCACCGTACTGCTTTCCCATAGTGTTCTGTATGAGTGCTCAGTGAGCTACCTTCTACTGGAGGGGCAAGTTCTGGGGAGGGAATCTCCCAGGCCACTCCCAGAAAGATGGACCTGACATCCATGCCCCCAGTATGTGCCCAGGGGTTACTCTGCTTCCTCTGGAGCCGTGTCCTGGGATCCTGCACTGGGAACGTGCACTGCTTTTGCACTAAGCCACTGAGAGGGGTGGAGTGCGCTGGTGTGGGTGCCAGCCAGAGTGCCAGGAGGTCCTAGGGCTTTTACGTGCCCTTTTTCTGGATTTGGCTCCTTTCTGGAGCTTTCAGAAATATGTTTCTACCGGTTCTTGCTGGTTATTCAAAGCTGCTGTGGGGTCTAGAGCCCTGAAGCATCTTACTTCACCATCTTCATCAGAACAGAGCCTTTATTGCATGTAAGCCTTTATTAGCCATTTATTATTTGTAAATTTTATTTGTAGGGCTAACTAGTCTCCTGTCCTTCTCTGCTCCCTCCTTTCTTCACCCAGTCTAGGTAAGACACCTGCTAAGTCCCAGGCACTGAAGCTAGGGGTTAAGGCCACAAAGACGAGTAAAATCTAAGACCCGCCCTAGGGTACAGCCTCTGTCTCTGTGTCTGATAGATTGGCACTATCACCATCTCAAGCCAATTCTAATGATTTGAAGTAAATCTTTAAATCTTAGTCTGGCAAGAAGGCCCAGGCCATCCACATCCCGGAATGGGGAAGTAGCCGTCCCGTCTTGCAGGGCCCTACTGCGCAGTCGGTGCTCAGCAGAGATGTGCTGAGCTGAGTGAGGATTTCAGGATTGAAGGTGTCCTAGGATGTCATTCTTGTCCGAGGTTCCCCTTGCAGGTCTTGCTATTCTGTCTGTCCATCTCATCGCTGGCAGATTCTAGACCTAGGTTAGTATTTTGTCATCTTGCTCACCTGCACATATACCTAAAATAACCAAATATCAGCTGGAATTTTTTCATTTGTCTCTGTTGCACAGAAGTCTGGTCACAACGGCATTCTTCTCTCACTCCCCCCTTCTATTAACAATCCTGATTATTTGACATCCTCAGAAGTCACAGGTTCAATGAGTCAGATCAGCCAGATTGCCAGATCCCAGGTTATCAGACTCATGTGCCCTTCTTGCACAGCTCTCCTCTCAGGCTCTGGGTTCAGACTCACCTGGATCTGAAGTTACTTTACTTCTCCGGACCTCTGTGTTCTCCTCTGTGAAGGGCAGATGATAGCACCAAACTCATGGGTAGTTTTGATGATAAATAAATTATTGAATGCAAAGCTTGCTTCACTGCCTGACATATGGTAATTGTTTACTATCCGATGCCTGTTGTAAAAACCCGCTCTGAGTCAGCCCAAGCCAGCCACCCTGGAAAGCCCCCAGCTTCCACTCCCCTGTTCCCGCACAAGCCTGCCCCTGTTTCTTCCTGTCCTCCGAGAACTTGCACACAAACTACTTTCTTTTTGCCTTTGTATTTTAATCCTCAAATATTCTTTTTCTCCTTCACTTGGTTTTAGGAGAAAGAAAGTCTCCTACAGCCAAGGATGACCTAAGTATGTTCTTTTTCCATTGCTGCTGCTTGACAAATAATGATTTTCTCCAAAATTCTCCTTTACATTATTCTTCTGCATCCCATCAAGTCCTGTTAAACATGCAGTATTCCTGTTTGTACCTGATTGTTTTTATTAGGGATTAGACCTACTTTCCACTGACATTGATTCTTAAAATAAGACTAGCACCAAATAAATATTTGTACCTTGTTCCTTTGGATGGTTGTTTGCTCATTCACTCATTTTTTCATTCATCCCAAGAACTAGGGATCCAAGATGATAAAAATGGTCCTTACATTTGACCCATATTGGAAATATATTGGTAATATTGGAAATACGTAATATTATTACAGCATAACCTAGCATATTACAATCACTTTAAGATTGAAAGCAAAACCCAGTGGAAACGTACCTTCAAAAGTATGTACAAAGTATATGACAATATGTTTTGTTTGAACCTATTGTCTCTTTGCTATTTCAAGCTGTAACAAATAAGATTCTTGTAACAAAGTTAAGCAAAATAATGTATCAAGGGCATGCAGAGAATTTAAATTATCCATAACTGACTTTCAAATACATATTTAGAATAAACAAAAGAAATTTGGCAAGAAAATGTTTAAGAAAATACTATAACAAATTAAAACTAAAATCATTTAGATGAGCTACTAATAACCTAGCATAAGCTGTTAATAGCATTACTTTTTAACCAAAAATGTTTGGTGCTATTAAGCAGGCATAATACACTTCAACTCACTGTGTGAACTGTTGTACTCAGTTTCATCTATATGGACTAAATGCCAGCTGGTCTTTGGCAGCCTATTTTCTGCATCTTTAATTCAAACATCTTTAATTGAATCAGCCATAGCTTCTCTTCCCATTTTAGCATTCTTTAATTCTAGGAGTTAATAATACTTTTTTTCTAAAAAAAAAAAAAAAGCCAATGGTGGCATAAAATTAATGGTAAGAGGGAGGAAAGAACTTTCATATTCTGTGTAAATGCATATCCTAGTCAAGCATCCAGAGAAAGTTGCAGTATCAATACAGGGAAGCAGACTCCTTGTTTTCATTCTTTATACTCTGAATTAATACCTGCTAGGGTCATGATTGCGGTCTCCATTTGCAGTGTTGTATTTCTGTATGTAACAGTCTCAGGCCCTTCTTGGCCCTTTTTAACTGGTAGCAGGTTGGTGGGAACTGCCAGGATCCAAGCGGGAGGAGTTCTGCAGCAGAGAAGTATGCGGCACAGCTCTGGGGATGCATCCTTTGTGTTCACTACTGCAATTACAGGGTATACAAGCAATAAAAGGGGAATGTGCCACATATCAGCCCTAAGAACAGAGTATCTCTTTTCCTCCAGAGTGAACAGGGGTTTGCCACTTAAACCAACCAGCATTGATGTGCAGGCCCTGACTTTGCTAATACGTATTACTTTCTCTCCAATAGTGATTTTTCCCCATGGATTAGAAAGCATTGTTAGATCACAATAAAGTGATTAATGCTGAAAAATTACGTACGTAAGCCACCTTTCTTTCCATGGTTGTCTCTAGAGTGATGTGCTGAAGCTTTCCAAACAGTCCTTACAAACCTCACCCTTCTGTTGCATAGGGCATTTCCAATCTATCTGTTGCACTCTTTATGAAGTTGTTTGCCTTGATGATACATGTCTCTTAAGGAAAATCCGTAATTGATACATGGATTTAGGGCTACCTTCCAAATTTTGGTGTTTTCTGTTTCTGAACTAGAAGGTGGTATCTCGAGATATTTAGCAGTTGCCACTCTTGTGGAAAATTCCTAATACTAACGATAAGTTTTTTTATTCTTTTATTTTTGTGTTAATGTGACATCCTTGATGAGGAGTAAAAGGAGGAGGAATAGACAAGGAAAAACATTGATTCATTGATTCAGCATGTATTTATTGAACAGCTGCTCCATGTTCCGTACCGTGATACCACTTGGGCTGTGTCAGTAAATAGGGTCCTGCTTTCGAACAGTCTTTTGCTGAGGAGCAGAGCCGAACCAGGCCCAGATGGGGTTCCGTGGCTGGGGCTTCCCAGCTCACCAAAGCTCTCTGACCCCCTGCTCGAATGGCATAGCCAGTCTGCTTTTTAATGAATGCCCTTTATTTTTGTTTAAGCATGGCAGCCTTTGTGTTCAATTCCCTTCCTTTGCAGAGGTGATTTAAGACCAGTTTTTAGTTGTTATGTAATTGTTTGAACTTGGCACAGTAATGTTCTATAAGAGTGAAGAACATTCTAGATCAAGGTATATGGAAAACGTCCTTATTTTTCACAGGGTAGGAGCAATAAAGGCAGAAAGTGCTCATATCTTCAGAGTTGCAAGGACTTGAATCCCCAGGGATGCTGACTCTGGGAAGCCTTCAGTTTTTAATTTATTTATTCCCTAACATAATGCAGTTGGCTTCATTACTTAAAAATTCCTGTAATAGAAAAATGGGCTCAAAGTTGAGATCACGAGTTTGCTTTCTTAGCCTCTGTCTGAGAAAGAAATGCAGATATGGAAATCTTCTCTTTCCTTCACCATCCCTTTCATAAAGGGAAAGAGATGAAAAAGGATGACCTTTCAAGTCATAAAATTATAGTTTTCATTTTTGTCATGGGCAGGCTCCAGGAATCGAATGAAATTATAAATTTTTTCATGAGCCATTTAGAATTTCACTTTTAAGGATGCCTACTAGTAATCAGTTGCTTCACAGTATGATGTACAAAGTTATATTAAATATGTGTAATGAAAGATTTATGATAATGACAGAGTAAAAAATTGTATCATAAGCCCATAAATCACATTTTCCTTTGTAAAAAATAGCAAATTAAATATTCAAGTATTGCTAGCTTGGAATTATAAAATATGCTGTTTTAAAATATTTATATCAAGCATGAACCCATTTTACCAATTAAGTATACTTAAGATTTAATTTTAGACTTTAAGATTTGAAGTGGAGGTGGGGAGCAAATGAATTCTGTTTTTCCTTAGACCTTACATATTATTTTCAATATTTATGCTTAAAAAATGTCCAAATAATATAAAAGCTTATTATTCCAACGGTAATAGTCTCTGCTTCCCATCTCCCAGTCCCTCCAGAACAGTAATGAAGCGCTGCTGTACCTTTGCTGTCACCACATTATCTTCCTTTATTTAAACTTGATTGTCTTTCAAGTGTTGCAGTTAACTCCAGACACATCTCAGCTTGCTTTAGAGAGATCACCAAACACGCTCTTTGTCCCTTTTTCATTCCCTGTATTACTCTAAGTCCTCTGTCATAGCTTTTCAGTTTAGAAGACTTCCTAAAATCTTTAAAAGTTTCTTTTGCCAACCACCATTGCTTCTTTCTCTTTTTTTCTTCTAAAAATAGCTAGTTATAACAAACAGGCCAGTTAAGCATCACTCCAGGTCTGCTAACAGGGGACAATTTGAACATTTCAAAATGGTGGATAATTAAAATTTATCAGGATATTTCTTTGACACATACATTTTTTTTTTAGTCAGTTAACTAAGTGGTCGAAATAACCTGGATGTTTGTCAGCACATAAGAAAATATCTAAAGGAACACTGAATATATCCTTTTCTGTCATGTTGAAAGAGGTACTTTTTAAAGAAAGAGTTAAGAATCCCTTACACTGTGTATAATATGTCATGTTATATGTTAACATCTCATACCGTAACAGTAAACACTGGGTGAAAATTTAAAAATCTGTGTTATCACAGGCAAGCAGTAGATACAAAATATGTAATGAAATTTGGGGTGTAAGTTCCTGATTCTCACATTTTCACAATAAATGTCAATCATTAGTGCAAGGTGACCAGTGAAAAGCAAATTTTGTGGAATAATGTACTCAATTTCATCAGCACCTCAGATAATAATTACCAGGCTATTATGATAGATTATTGTATAAACTTCAACACCAGATTCAGGTATGCTTCAGAAATCTGGCTTTCAAAGTTGGACTTTCTTTTGTTTATTAGCACCAAAATATTGAGTCAGTTGTGACGACCGTGAGAAAGCATGGTTATAGTTTTTATCATTTTTAAAAGGTCTATAATTTTTAGCCATTGTAATGCATGGTAGAGCTGAGAATTTTGTGTGTGGACGACCAGGGAGCAGTATACGAAAGTTGTAGTGTGTTATTCTCGGGCAGTCTTGGAAGAAACGTCTGTGTGCTTCTCCACAGGGGAGGAGCTGTGCGCCAGCCTGAAGCGAGGCTGCGCCTTGGATTGCCCCTTCGGTTTCCACACGGACACCCACAACTGTGAGATTTGTCAGTGCCGCCCACGGCCAAAGAAGTGCAGACCCATGATCTGTGACAAGCATTGTCCATTTGGATACCTGTACGTATGTCCTAATTCAGAAAAGCTCTTCTTAATTGTCTGTATCACGATGGAGCGCATGTGTCTAGTTTTGTTGGCTGTTCTGTGTGTGTGAATCAATCAATGAGGTAGAGTCCAGCATATCTATTCAGAAAGCAGGGAAGGGATTGTGACTCCAAAGGTAAGAGTCCAGTTTTACTCTTACTCTGAGGAGAGTGGGCCAGAGCTTTTGCAGCAGGTCTGTCCTTTAGGCCTGTTCTGTAGGACTGACCTGTGGCAGGGTCCTTTAGACACTCCCGATGAGAAAATGAAATTGGCATGAGGGCCCAGTGTGTGGTAAATGGTAAAATTGTTCACACCCATCCTGGAAACTAGTTGGTGATCATTTATTAAATTCATATTTAAATTAACTCATTTATAATATAGAACATCTTTGTTTGCCTTGCCTAGATGTCTTATTTAGGTACTAGTCTACATATTTTTTTTCTTTATGTGATATTTATTTTATGAATTCCTCGGAGATAAGGACTGTGACTTACATTTAAATTATTCTTTATTGAATCAAATTTAGACTCAAATTAGAAAATACAGATTATTTCAAAGGGAAATAAGAACATCACAGTTGTTTCTGTATTATCTGTATTAACACCTATCTCTGCTTTTTATCAGTTGGTCCCTTCAGAATCACCTTGCACAGTCTGAAGCCTTAGGACCGTCACCTCTTGCCCATGCTCTTCAGTCATCTCTTTCCTCTCTCATCTTGGAAATTCTAGCTAGGGGTAGGGGGAATTTTAATTCAAATTTAAATTGGATAGTTTCAGTTGAGAACATTGTTCTTGATCCTAAAATAAGACTGTTGTACTAATAGAAATATAGTTATTTCCTAGGTTGACTGCCCGTAGAGAACACTGCTTGTCTCAGTAGTAGTTAGAACTACTTGCTTTAGTGTTATGACTGTTCAAAGTCAAGACTACATTCATGTCCAACCTTTTCTCACAGAGAAACTTCTTAGAGAATTGTAGGCTTCTCTCTGTTCCTTTCCGTGAGAATAATCAGGACACAGGCAACTGAGAACTTCTGTGGCTAGAACATGTATTTCACAGACTTCAAAGGGGAAGTCTTGGCCAGACACCACATGGGAGTCTGAGATGAAGGCAGCCACTGGTGCCCCTTATATCCACCTGCTTTACTTTATGCATGTAGCGGGTACTTACAGAATGAGTGAATGAACAAAAAGAAGGGACAAACAAATCCATCAGAGCCTTCGTAGATCTTGAAAATGACACAGTATGGGACATGAGTATGAATAATTCATCTTGGCTCCTTGTTCTCAATATGTTGAGATTGTCCAGAAAATCTCCACTTAAATTACTATGATGTCTTTGTATAAATATATTTATTTATCTTTCTAATCACAGAATTTTGGCATTCTGGCTTGTTAAAGAGAAAACCTTCATCTAGCCTTCTTCCTCTAGCCCATTGTGCTAAGTTCATACCCAGTGGGTGGAGCAATTTTAAACTGATTTTTGTTTTCTATTTAGACCTTATGAATTTATTACTGGACCTTGACGACAGAAACTCCCAAGGCTTTTTATTCTTTATCAACATTTATGTAGCATTGCCAGGTTTATGGGTTTTTAAGTTCCCCTTTTATCTTGCATAAGGTTTGGTAGTTATCTCATTATTAAAATTTTTACTAGAGTCTGGAATTTCCCAGAGCACGTAATCATGTGAGGGTCCATTGTAGTCCTGACAAAACAGGGACTTTTCCCCGACGGCAGTCTGAGCATTGACCAACAGTATATCCATCACCCTCTTGTGCATGGATTTGCACGTGCGTCTTTTTTTATGTGTACCACTTTTCCTGAGAAATCAACAGTCATGTTGTTGGGCTACTGTCCGTCGCATCCCAGAAACACAAACGTGCCTGGGCGATTGTAAACCTTGTCCGTGGGTGGGGGCAGTACGGGCTCCAGGGAGCTAATTGCACATCGCTCCAAGAGCCTGGAGAGCAGAAGTCCAGTCGTTCTGCTTAGTAGCAGTATCACCTTGGTCTGAGCGATTGGGCATCATTAGAGACTTTTTGATTTTCTGACCTCTGACAAAATTTTAATTACCCAGGAAGAATAAGCATGGCTGTGACGTCTGTCGCTGTAAGAAATGTCCAGAGCTCCCATGCAGTAAAATCTGCCCCTTGGGTTTCCAGCAGGACAGTCACGGCTGTCAAATCTGCAAGTGCAGAGGTAAGTGTGAACACACACACACACCACACCCCGCCCCAAAGCAGCCAGAGGCACAGAAACCCAGAACTGAAGGACATTACAGAAATGAAACCATTTGAGGGATTGCTTCCTACTCTGATACCAAGGTCATATATCCCACAGGACCCTCTTTTCCTCTTAAAGGATGAAAGCTCAGAATAGAATTTAAAATAAGCGTGTAATGGACAAGAAGCACTGTGACCAAATTAATTACCTTGTTAGCTCTTACTTGTGCATGAGCTTTAGCCTAAGGCACATTTATCTGAATCTTCTTATAGTCTCCCTCCATTTAGGAGTTGATTGACACAGTGGATGCAGATAAGATCCCCTTTTCCAAGCTTTTGGAGGGTAGGTGTGGCTAAAACATCTGTATCTTCTAGCGACACTGGTTTCCGTGAGAATTTAGACATTTGCTGAATAAGCACATGCCAGCCTATAGCGCGTGTAAACGCAAAGCCTGGCTGTGTCTGTTGCCCGGGGTTTCCTGCTCCAGGACGTCCTGAGGCCATGTGAGCATGCTTCCTGACCAGTGTTTTTGCAGTGCCCCTGGCTCCAGCCCCACTGCCCATTTCAGTCTGTTGTACTTGTCAGAATGATTCACAGCTTAAGCCATGAAAGACCCTGAGGCTTGGCCCTTTGTTCTTTCGAAGTTGGGCAGTTATCACCCTAAAAGGGTCAGAGTAAACAAAATTCTAGTCACTGTTTCAGTGACTGTGCTGAGAAGAATCTATTCATTCAGTGGGCCCAGGATTTCCCCACTGGATGAAACTTCTAGAATGGGTGCACTGCACAGGTTGTCGCTTGTTTAACCTTCACTGCTTTTGCTGTTGTTAGTGTTCTAACCCCAGCACTTGTTCGCTGTAAACAGCAGGAGAAAGTAGAATAAAAA
This sequence comes from Tamandua tetradactyla, assembly GCF_023851605.1. Taxonomy (NCBI): domain Eukaryota; kingdom Metazoa; phylum Chordata; class Mammalia; order Pilosa; family Myrmecophagidae; genus Tamandua; species Tamandua tetradactyla. The sequence continues at coordinate 82,116,911 of NC_135343.1, forward strand.
GGGTAAAATCTCCTATCATCCCACCCAAAGGGAGAGAAACCTATTTTGCTATTTATGTATACATATAAAAAGACATATGTATATATATATATTCAAAAAGACATATGTATATATATATATTCTTCCAAAAGTGAGACCACGGTTACTTCAGTTTTTCTCGTGCCACCAGCCGTCCTCGGTAGACCTGAGTCTTGTGTTTCATTACCTGGAAGGACAGTGTGGGCTCCTTCTCCTGTGCGGTCGCTGCTTCTTTACCAGGTTGCCTTCTGTCTGTCCAGAGGTCCCTGCTTCAGCCGGGCCGTCCGTCCTGTCAGGCATGTGTCTGTCCATGGACGGCCATCACCATAAAAACGAGGAGAGCTGGCATGATGGGTGCCGGGAGTGCTACTGTCACAACGGACGGGAAATGTGTGCCCTGATCACCTGCCCAGTGCCTGCCTGTGGCAACCCCACCATTCACCCTGGACATTGCTGCCCATCCTGTTCAGGTAAATCGCCTCTCGCCCTGCGGGGCCCGGGCGCGCCTGCGGCTCTCAGCCCTGGGGCACTTTCAGCTATCCCTGGTCCTCAACAGCAGCAGCCACGGCAGAAGCCGGGCACTATAGACTATTAACCTAGGCCAGGGGCATTTCTGAAGCCCTAGAACCCGCTCTTCTTATTTCTGAATGGTTTACTCAATTACATCAGTCTTCAAATTGCATTTTGTAAAGGCTTGTGGACGGACATCCTTAGATTCCAGCTCTCCATTTTACTGATGACCCATTAAGGTGAATGTTAGTTAATTTGAGGGGATGGGCGCCAACTTTGCCTCATAAAAGCTTCTTATTTTATAAAGTAATATTTGAGAGGGAGAGAATTACTGGCACTTTTAACTATTGTTCTTTTTAAAATTAATGGCTGGGTAGCACTCTTGCCAAATGGAGAAATTTAGACTAACCAAACATAAAACATTTAAAATCACAATAATGCCAATCAAGATAAGTTACTGGAAGAGCAGAACAGATTTGTAATTCACAAGTATCTAAATTATGGCTGTCAGTAACAGTGATTATTACTATAATACCTCATCTAGTGCCTTTCATCCAGAGAACTCAACATGGCTTTACGTCTATTATTTCTTCCTCTACGCAGGGCCCTTGGAGTTAGGGGAAAATACACTTAGGGAGTTTTTCATGTGAAAAACAGACATGGAAAGATTGACTGTCTCACCCAAAGTAAAATAAAATGTCAGCTGGAAGGAGAAAGGACGTCTCCTGACTCTTTGCATTAGACCTCTTTTTTTTTTTTTTTTTTTTTTTTTAAAGGAAAGACAGAGAGAAGGAAGGAAGGAAGAAAGGGAAACATCTTTAAACATTTTCTTGTTTTATTGTATTTTGTTTCTCTTTGTTTTTGTTACATGGGCTGGGGCCGGGAATCGAACCGAGGTCCTCTGGCATAGCAGGCAAGCACTTTGCCCGCTGAGCCACCGCGGCCCGCCCGCATTAGACCTCTTTTGAAAGTGTAAATGTACTGTCAGATTTTGAAGCCATGGTGATTTTTCCTATAATCAGTCCTGGTCTTCTGCCTCCGGTGGAAAAGTCCACTTATGCGAAGGGTGCCGCCAGGAGCCGAGGCCTTGACCCTTCTGCCGTCAAGAATGGCCAGTCTGGGAGCTGAGGTGCCAGCAAGGGCAGGGAAAGGGACACTTAAGCACCACAGTCCCTTTCAGCTCTGTTTCTACAAACTCCAAAAACTAGGAATCAAAATGGCAAAGCAGCCCCCACCACTCGGGAACTACCAAATTACAGTGCCGAAGATATGGCTATTTATTGGAGTGTTTTTTTTCCCTCCGTCATAGTTCTCTTAGAGGTGCTATGTGCCAGAACTCTTTCCTTTTTCACAAGTTTTACCGTTAACTTTGACAAACCCCTAGTGTCCACTGCAACAGAAGATAAACGAGCAGCTTAATGAAACTGAGCTCTGGTTGAATCTCTGGGGAAGAAAACCAGTTTGCTCCCACGAAGACCCCGTGCTTTAATTTATAGATGTGAGTGTGCAAAGTGTGGCATGCACCCAGTCTCTGCTCAGCGTGTGAGCCATGAAAAAGTCTAGGTCGTGCAGGCTGGTGGAAATGCAAAGATATTACTAAGAACAGATAATTAATTTAAGAACCAAATGTCAGGGGAATCAGAAATATTTTATTACAGAGATATAGAATATTATTATATAAACACATACAGAATTATTGATATATTAGTGAGGGTATAGGAATATCTAGATATACATGAAATAAAACGCATTTGTATATGTGTATTTTTTTTCCCCCAAATCCTAACTTTATTGGATTGCCACATATGGATCATTTAGAGACCCCAGAGCTGTTGTGTTCATGGTCTCTGACTTTATGAAGTACGTTCACCCTTCTTCCAGACAAGGGTCAGCTGATGACCTGTTCTCCTTGCAAGAAATGAGCAGCTCCTGAACTCCTGTGATAAACAAAAGACTCACCAAGTGATAGTTTCTCTTAGATTTTCTCTCTCTCTCACCTTCTGTGTTTCTGGTTTTCTTTTATTTCCATCTTCTCTCCAGCCCCTCTCATGTTTTGCCTTGAGACACATGTAACTTAGCAGGGGGGTTAGCAAGGTGAGCCCCTGGAATGCACGTAGCCTTCCTTTTCACCATTTCCCTACCTGTCAAGTGTTTATGAGCCAGGTCTTCAGAAGAGCAGCCGTGTTTAAATGGCAGCCTTTTTCAGTTCTCTCTTAGTTCTTAAAGGGAGTCTTTTTCCAAGTTTAATTTATTGACACCCTTTGGAGTAATTTTTGCTTTCTCTATAGACCACAGGAGATACACTTTTATCATATTGTCTCAGCTTAATTTTCATTCTAATTGTTTTCCTCTGTACAATCTGTATACTGGAAAGCTCAGTGCAGTTGCTCATGAATATAAACATTGGCTTGCGTTAGTTTTCTCTGATGTGTGCAGTTGCTCAAAGCTCAATCTTTACAAGTTCCTTTGAGATAAAGCTGTATTAGAAGTTACCTCCTTAACTGGAAATTGGCCCACATGGTTTTAGCCCATCAGCATCGATGGCTCTCATACTGACCAGCACTTTGAAAGTAACAGCCCAGATGAGCTCTTCAGAGGCTTCACTGCTGGGCATCAGCACAGATGTGGTAGTTCTGGGCTCACCCTGCACTGAGCTCCAAGCACGAGCAAACCATGATGTCTCTGACGGCGTCTCAGCAGCGTTCAGCACTGTCAGCGCTGTCTTCAAGTGCTTGTTGTGTTTGGATTACACGGACATGGTTAACGTCTTCCTACTTCTTATTTCCCCAGCACAACTTCAGGCAACTCCCAGGACCTCTCAAAACATTTTCAACATTAAATCCTCTCTCTGTCATTATCATCTCAGTCAGAGACCAAAATCCCCACTCCTCTGGGGAAAGGCATCAGTTATCAGCAGCCTCTCAGCATCTAACTCTCTTGGTGATGACATCTCCAAATGCATGTTCATCTCAGGTGTGGGTTTTCATGCTGCAGGAGCACGCCTGCTCAGCTTGCTGGCAGCAGGTCTGGGTTGGGGTGTGACCTGCTGGATGGCAAGTCATGTTTCCAAGCATAAGTACACTCACAGCCCCACAGAGAATGAAGTGGATGGGGCATAGATCAGCTGGAAGACTTGTTTAACCTGGAGGCATATGAGTGATCCAGATAAGCATAGATGAAGGTTCTGTTCTCATCTGTCCTTAAAACTCTAATCCCCTCGTATCCTCACATGTTAACTAAGGACAAGGGTGATGTCAGGAATAAATGAAAAACCACGTATAAGACACTTAGCATGGAAATTGGACCTTAGCAAGCATTCAGTAAAAGAAAGCTTGCTCTTTATTCTAGATAATTCCAGCATGTCTGCAGAGATCCCCTAAGAGGCCCCTGCCCTCTTCTGTTGTGTGGGAATCCCTTCCTGTCCTTTCATTCTCTTATTTCATTCTCTTGTTACTAATGACAGACTTGAACCACTCAAACCCCACCTCCTGAGATAAGCTCTTCTGCTGTTGTCTTATATTTCTCTGCATGAAATATTTTCTTTTCTTTCCCTCACTCTCTTCGTCGGAGTGGAGTAAGATACTCCAGCCGTTTCATCTTCCTGGTCCCTGAAAGCAAACAGTGCCAGGTTCCTTGGGAATCGGAAGGCTGCAGATGAGTAATTTCTTCCGTTTTGGTTTTGTGTTGTCCCCAGATGACTTTGTGGTGCAGAAGCCGGAGCTCAGCTCTCCCTCCATTTGCCACGCGCCTGGAGGCGAGTACTTTGTGGAGGGAGAAACGTGGAACATCGACTCCTGTACTCAGTGCACGTGCCACAGCGGGCGGGTGCTGTGCGAGACAGAGGTGTGCCCGCCGCTGCTCTGCCAGAGCCCTTCGCGCACCCAGGACTCCTGCTGCCCACAGTGTACAGGTAGCTGGTGCCACACTTCGGGGCTTGCTGCGGGGAAGACGTGGGTCTGGGCACTGTCAGCCTGCAGGATTGATAGGCCAGGTTGAGCCCCACGTGGACCTGTGCTAACCCTGTCACCCAGGAATGCCTGGCAGCCGGCGTCCCAAAGTCCCTCTCTTCTACCCACTGCATATTGATGCAGGCAGCATTACCTGCACCTGAGGTGACTTTGTGTAAAAAATAATAATTTCTTTCTGCCATTTGTGTGCCTTACATCTCAGACACTTGGACTATACTTAAGTAGAGACAGTTCCTCTGTCCCAGATTATTCCAAATGATTTTACTAATGTGAAAAGCTATCTTTGTCTGTTGAAATGTAATGAATAACAGCAAAGATATAATGAACATTTACTGGAAAATAATGTAAATGAAAATCTTTGAAAAATATAAAGTGGTGAAGATACTTTTGGCAGATTAAATAGAGGAGTCACAAAAATATACATAATACCCATCCCCTCAAACGTGCTGTGTTAAATAAGTTAAGATCCAAAAGTATTAAGTGGCTAGCACTGCACGTAAACAAGGAGCAATTTCCTCAGGATCTTAAACATGTTACTGATTTTTAACGTGAGTAGCACTTTTGATTAACACTGGGATATGTCTGTTTTCCAAGAGATATTTCATTTGAATCCATAAAATAGCCAAGTTGCCAGAACGAAATTTGTTGTCCCTTTACCTCTCCATCCTTTCTACTTAAATCAATAACCATTTACCTTCTAAGCATATATTCTTAGAGCGTTTCTGCTCAATGAAATAAAAACCCTCATATTTTAGTACTTTTTTAAACATTGGATTATTTAGTTGGCTGGTCAGAATCCATTGTTCTGCCATCATAGCCAGGATAGTTAATTTCCATATTCTTCATGGCTTAATGCTGATATTTTTTGATTTGCAGTGCTGTGATGAGCTCTCGCTGGTTGCCACATTACTTGCTGCTATTGTGCAGTGCAGCAAGGCAAAGTGTAGCCTCTTGTTACAAACTCTTGGGTTTAATTAGTGGCCATGTAAAGCTGAGAAACGTCACATCTGCAGAACCATTTCTAGTATAAGAAATAGCTCATCTGTGTTATGCTTCTTAAGGATATGCAGTACCTGGTCCCCTCCAAATTTTTTTCACAATCACTATTTTACTCAGGTCCAAACCCTGCTCTCTCTCCCTGTTAACGTATAACCGGGACCACGTTTAGCAGACTCTTCATTGGTGATAATAAATTTATATCCATTTAGATAATTACTTTACAGACATTCATGAAATGCTTTTATTAAGCCATGAGGAGTCCAAGCTTAGTGAAAACAGCTCCTGCCTTGTGGAGCAATAATGCAATGTAAAGCCGAACAATCAGAGGAAGCTTTATTAACTGAGAGGTGCCCCGGGTGCCGCTTGGGCTGATGTGTGAGGGATGAGTGAGGGAGTTGGTTAGGAGAAGGGAAATGGGAGAGGAGACTTCTCTGCATCCGCTGGCCCACCTTCGTTGCAAGGCACCTGACTGCACTCAGAGGTTTACCCCACGCAGAGAATCAGCGCTATGTGGTGCTGGAGGAAGTGCTCTCCAGGGCTCAGTGGCTCAGGGCCGGGAGTCTCTGCTGCAGTGCAGAGACACGGCCGGTTCTAGCAGAGAAGGGCACTTGGCATTCCTCTCCCATCCATGATGGGAATGCCTTTGAGTTCTCATTTATAAACCCAGGCCTGGGTGATTTGAAAGATGCTTTGGTGATATGCCCTATCTTAAATGTTAGAACTTTGTTAATCTGGGAATAAGAGAATGCTAGCATATTTAAAAATCATTCTCGCAACCCATAATTGATCTTTTGGAACTCTCCTTTCATAGTTGTAGTGTAGTGAGAAAAAAAATAAGAAAATTTGAACTCAGAGCATCAGTTTCTTCTCATCACAGTAAATTCTAGTAGCAGCATGGGTAAGTGGTGTTACGTACATCTCGAAGAATGCCATCTATAATTTTAGCGTAATTGCACTCTGAAATAGGCCAAAAATGGTGTATGTACATTAGAGTAGCAGCCTCCGAAGAGTTGTGTCCATCGTGGTGCTTGTATCTCTTAGGATGCCTTCAGCTTTCTCTCTCGGGTCTGGTGTTTCACATAGATTGGGAGGGGAACCAGGTTCTTGCAGAAAGGTTGAGAGTCCCTGCAGATTTTTTAAACTCTTAAAAAATTCTTTCATTCTTTATTTCTTAGTATGGGTAAAAAAAAAAAATCTTATCAAAGAAGACAGAGGAAGGTAGAAAAGAAGAAAAAAGGGATGAATGAATTCTGGCAAAAATAAAGCAAATTTGGTAAAAATAAAATAAAGGGGAGTAAGCGTTTGAAAGCAAAAGTAAAGAAAAGGTCATTGAAGCAGAAAAAATGGAGAGGAATGTCCAAAGAGTGGAAAAGACCTTGGACAAAGATTCCCAAATAACATTTTCAGTCAGAGTTCAGCAGAAGACCCTCATCTGCCTGGCAGCACATCCCGTTGCCTCACTGGGGCCTCAGTGAGGGGCCACCCGACTCTAGCGCGTTCGTTTTAGCTGTCATTTCATAGCTTCATCACTTCTGTCCTCTCTCTTCTAAATTTTTAGGCACAAGGTTGGGCACATCTTGTAAGAGCTAGGATATCGAGCCCACAGAAACCTCAGAGCGATTTGCAAAGCCTGGTGTTGACATGCACGAGTCATCCTTATTTCCAGCCAAAGGAAAAGACAACATTGGTCATTCTCTTAAAGGAGAAATTATCTGTAGGCATGGATGACCTTAAAGCGGTCACTGAGAAAGTGATTCCATCTCATTAGCTTTAACCCATCTGAGGGTCATCTGTGAAAGTGTACCTGAAATAGGACCTAGAGCTTCTTTGTAGCCCTGGAACCCCGGCTTCTCTCTCACGTACCTCTGCTGCCTTCGTGACAGTGCTGGGCAATCTGGTGACACCATTTACGGAGAGGGTGTGGGCAGGCACCATTATGCTGGCTCCTTCTCTCCGCAGACAGAGCCCATAATGAAGTAATTGCCTGGGTCCTCTGAGGGGCTCGTCTTATCAAATCAAATTTGTTGGCTGTAGGGTGTATTCGTGAAGTTGCTGGAAGGAGAACGTGAAATGTAAATCTTCTGCATCGCAGTGGTAACTCCATGATATCCCTGCTGTTTCTGCTTCATGACTGAAAATGGAGTTCCTAACGGTGACCCTAAGCGGGGCGCATGTTCACGGTTTTGACCATGTACCTGTTTCCTCAAATAAGGAAATGTGGTTCTCTGCAGGGATCTCCTAGGTGGGACGATGCGGCTTGGGTGGTGAAGGTGGTTGGAAGCATTTGCCTTTATCAAGGAAATTTTAACGCCTCTAAACTAGTAACCTTACTAACCTGCATTTTCCTTTTTTATATCCCATTCAGATTTCTGCTTGGGGTGACAGTTTTTATATAATTTCAACTAAATACCAACACCCTCAGGATATCTGGGTTTTCTGGTGACATTCTTTTCTGTTTCAAGTTGTAACTTGATCTAGGGACCTTGGTTTAAGGCTTTAAATAGCAAAGACACAAGATACCACAGATGGTTTGCAGATGATTTCTTTGGTTGCACTCTTCTGAGTGACTTAGATTTCCCACTGTCTTCCAGGCATTGATGTGAATGCCTGAATATTGGAATAGTAAAGGCAGGTGTATTTTCACATAGTCTGGTGCACAATGAAAATCTGTTTGGATGTTAATTAGTTAGGATTACCTGAGGCTGCAAGTAAGAAAGAAACCCTACTAGAGTTTTTTGAATAATTAGAAGTTTATTTCACATACATTACAGGAAGTTTGGAGGCAGAGGTTTATCCACGTAAACTCAGTGGTTCAGTGATGTTGGGGTGAATTTGGCCTTTCTCTTAACAATATAAAAAGGATATATTAGGGTGGTGCAACAGTGGTTCAATGGAAAGAATTCTTGCCGGCCGAGTAGGAGACCTGGGTTCGATTCCTGGAGCCTGCCCATACCAAAAAAAAAAAGGATGTTAAAGGTGCAGCCAACACATTCAAGCAAGAAGAATGGGAAAGGATGGTGGCGACAGCACATTCCCCCTTCTTTTAAGAGAGCTTTCGTCCAAACCCCCTTAATACCCATAAGGTCCCACTGGCCACAGGTGGGTGAAGTGGCCACCACTGGTTGTAAGGGAAACTGGAAGAGCAGGCAGTGGGATTATCCTGATTACTACAGCTGCTATGATCTAAATCCTGGGACCAACCCAGAGAAGATCAGGGTCTCGCTAAGCTAATGAAGGAGTGCAGAATAGATGTCGCATAAGTGACTGAAAGAGTCAGTGGTAGGTCGTTGGGTCTTTATGGTTTTGGTTTTAAATTCAAGACCCTGTCCAAATTGGACAACCTATTTTGTTACTGAGGTTTTTTTTTTTTTTAAAGGAGGCACCCATACGATTGATGCGCTTTTTATAAAATAGAGGAAAACTCACTGTGTTGCTCAGTTGATGGTCTGCAGCGTCTTTCTGTTCCCGGTTGACCTGTGTGTTCGTTTTTCCAGATGAACCTCTTCAGCCTTCCTCGTCCCATAATGAGAGCGTGCCTAGTTACTGCAAAAATGACGAAGGGGATATTTTCCTGGCGGCTGAGTCCTGGAAGCCTGACGTCTGCACCAGCTGCGTATGCATGGATAGCGTAATTAGCTGTTTCTCTGAGTCTTGCCCTTCAGTCTCCTGTGAAAGACCTGTTTTGAGAAAAGGCCAGTGTTGTCCCTACTGCATAGGTAAGCGCAAGAAAAAAAAATCCTTTATCTCTACCAGTAGCCACTAAATCTACACCAACAGCCATTTGCCTAGGTCAGTTAATATTTTTCAAATTGGTTTTCCTGGTTGACGTGCCACACAGACCCAAAGGTGTGACATCAACCAGGGAAAAGATATGAAAGGTGTGCCCTCATGCCAACGCATACTAAGGGTGAAAGGAGCACTCTCTGAGAGTGCCATGGTGTCATACAGCTGTCATGTTCTGTTGAGCTCCTTCGCCGTGTCAGGAGTTTCAATATCAGAATTCTCTGTCTCCATCCTGTATTTGCGTGGTCTTTTCTTCCCCATGAAAACACCATGTCCGGTAGAGTACACTTGTGTATACTAGCTTTCCACTGCCTTGAGATCAACTAAAGTGAAGTATTAATTTAACTTCCCAGTCTTTCTTCTGTCTGCTGACACTTAATTGGTTCCATTTAAGCTTCATGGTCATGAGGGCAATAGGGGACACAGTGAGACCTGAGTGACTGGCAGAGCCCTCTCCTTCTCATGACCCGGGGTGATGCATCTTGTGAGCAGAGGACATGTGTATATTAGCCCCTGACGTCCTCTAATACCTGGTCGTATGGGCATAAGCCAGATGTTGTACTGGAGTCCAGAAGGCAAGTTGCAAACAGCTGGCAGCTGTTATACAGGCACAATTCCTGCTCCTAAGGCTCCCACTGTCCTTTATTGCTTTTGTATCTGGGAAAGCTCATAAAGTCAAGTGAAAGACAATAGTGAACCTGTAATTAGAGGAAAAAATGAAAAATTAGGCAAGCTGTATTAATTGCAGGTATTGTGCATTTATTGTCAGAAGATTTGTGCATGCTTTCTAGATGTAAATTATGGTGTAGACCTGGAGTGATGCTAGGAGGAGGGGGAGGTCTTCGGGCACAGAGGTTTTTGACATTTGCAGGAGATGAGTTGATGATGCCCAGCTCCACCATGCCCATAATTCCAGCTCGTCAGGGCAGCACCTCCTCCTTGTCTTCTGGCCTCTGGCTGCTGGCCTGGACCACTTCCTTTGAGTTTATTCTCCATGTTTGTATAAGAGAGATGGAAGGATATTTTAAGAACACAAATTTCTGTTCTCAGGAATTATACAGAGCGAGGTTTTCTCAAGAGCCTAGAACTATTAAAAGTTATGTTTTGAAAGCTAGATTCTTCTCTTTTAATAGGGCAACCATAAGTAATTTATTCTTCACACTGTGATGTTTTTGAGAGTGAGACAGAGGCTTTTAGTAATTATGATAGGACAACATAGGTCCTAGATCAGGAGTGTGCCAGTGAAACCAGGGCGCATGGTCACCCACCTTTCAGTAACTAAGACATCGGCTCTGCTGTAAGACCTGTGAGCTTTGCGGCTCGTAAGTGGGTCAAGGTATGCACCCTGTGTGGTATGACTCACCCATTCAAAGAGCCAACCAAAATTCATGCAAAAAATGGCACTGTCTTTGATGAGTTCTAAGTGAGTGATGTTTATAACCAGATTACTATTTCAAGCTAGAAAAAAAAAGTACACCCAGTATCACCATATTTATATTTACATATCACACTTCAGTACTAAAAGAAATAGTTCACAAGTCAACCAAGCGTGCTTCAGTAACCCTGGATCACCTTTGGAAAGGTGGGAGGCCTGGGAATTGCCTTTAGAAGAAAAATCCTGCAGAATCTCTTATTTGCTGAAAATTCTAAGATTGTTTTACCTAGATAAAATTTCCAGTTTTGTTTTCCTACTTAATGATATTAGTAAATTTGTTTCCTTATTGATAATACTTTCACTAAACCAATTTAACAAACTCAAAGTTATGTAAAGAGAGCTGTAAATCATGATACGTGCCCTTCCCTGTTGTTTGTTTGCTTTATTTATTTACTTATTTTTGTTTTCAGGTTTCCCATTCCAGTTCCTGCATCATTTAGACTATACGTGTGTGTGTGTGTGTGTGTGTGTGTGTGTGTGTGTGTGTGTGTTGGGGGCGGGGAGGGGGATATGACTAGAGTCCAAATTTAAGTTAGATGGCAAGCTCTTTCTTTCTTTAAGTTGTGGTTCCCATAAGCTGATAATGGCATAATGGAAATTTTGTTCATGTTACATTTCCCTTCATAGCTACTTCTCCTAACCCCCCCCAGCACCCCCCTCCCCCCCAGAATGAAACATATAAAATTATTGTCGCATAAAAACCTAAGATTTACCTTCAGGGGAGCATGTTGGGGATGCTTATCATTTGTCATTTGTGTGCTCTTATTCAGTCACTCATCTTAATGCTTTATACATGCTGCGTATTTCTGAAATCCTCACAAAACCCGTTCTGTCTCCATCATACTTACTTTGCAGAAGGCTTTGTCAGATGGCCCTTCACCTTTTCTCAACTAGCCCTCCTTAGGTGCCGCATATATAAATTTAGGTTCAGTTCGTGACTGATACAGAGATTTCCTGTCTGACTGCTTTGTCTACTCTTGTCCTCTTTAGGCTCTTTCTCTTGTTGCCTGAGAGTTGCTGACTTCTGGCCAGTCTGGCCTCTGTAAGGGTGCCGACCTGGGCACTGCTAGCGGACTGCAGGCTGTCAGGCTGCGTCTCAGTGGCCAAGCATTTGTCACTGTCCAAAGATCAGCAGAGCAAAGGAAGCCTGAGGATGCACCATTATTCCATATGTCTTTTAGAGCACCCAGTTGTTTTCTCAGGGGGCTCCGAGGACCAGTGCTTGTATTGTTTCCTGTTTTAGGCTTCTGCTTGAAACGAACTCTTTCTTAACCAGATTATCTGTTCCCAGGATCTTGTGTGCCTGACTGATAGGACACACGCCTGGCCTCACCCGTTCACAAGTGCTGACCTCCTGGCTGTGGGTCTCCTCCCAGGGTGAATCCTTTCCCTAATTAGTCACATAGAGATCTCTAAAATCCTCAAACCTATCTTCTTACCTCTTTTTTAAGTGACAAAACCCCTAAACAAAAGTTTCCTTGCTTTCACCTTATGAAAAAAGTATCCATTTTTTCTTACCAGAAGAGAAATGAAAAGTGACTATCCTACCAAAAGTATTCTTCTGATAAAAATATTTATGTTCTTTTCAGCTAAATTACCAAGTCACATCACTAATGTGCAGTGATCATGCTTCTATTTTGATGTGTGAAGGCCTCATATTATGTGTGCTAATTTAATAGAATATGTAATACAGACATAATTAATAGGATTGATTAATTCTGAAAAGTGAACAGCTTTAATTACTTATAATACCCATCATTAGGGAATTCTTCCTTGTGCTGGAGAGAAACCAAGTGGTAATTACCCAATTATTTTAATGGAACATCTTCTGATTCCCTAATTTTCTTTATTCTGGCTTCCTACACAAAAACACAGACTTAGATTTTATTTTCATGGGTCTTTGACCATAACTGGTTTACAGATTGAGGAACAAGGCTCAGGAGATGACTTGAGTACAATCAGATGGAGATGAAAAGTCTGGTGGGAATCCCAGTATGTATAGGAGAGTTAATCTGAGGTTCCTTGTAAATAGCAGATGACACACTTCACCATGCACGACAGGGCGGGTTTAAAGCATCCCATGCCCTTGTGTTGACTATATGCTGTTGTAGAACCTTTCCAAGGCAAAAGTTATCTCAGTGCTTCAAGACCATCTTTATTCTGGGCCTCCCAGGAGATGGTTAACAATTCAACTAGAAGCCTGTGCCTCGTGTGCACTCCCCACACCCGTGTGAGGGCTCACCTCTGAGCACAGCACGTGTGCACTCATGTCTGTGGGCTCTGCTTCTTCTCGTGACTCTAGGGCCAGGCTGTAGAAGCTTCTGGAAGGAGCCAGGAGCATTCCAGCTGAGCCTCACCATGTCCAAGTGTTCACTCCTTCCTGGTCAGTTATTCTAAAGAAAGAACACTTCTTTGATCATAAAGGTCTTTCTTAGTTTGCTTTAAGTCCGTCCGTATCGCTGCTGCCTCAGACCTGTTGAGTTTGGAAATCAAGGTGCCGAAGTGGTGAAGCCCTCCATTGAGCAGAACTAGTCTTAAGGAAGCACATCCTCTCTTGGCTTAGAAAGAGGTGTTACTCAGCAGTCAGAGTATTGTGTTGAAAATAATGATTTGGCAAGTAGGTGTTGGTTTATTTGTAACCGTTAGTATTTCAGAAAATATCTGAGGTCAGATATTTAGTCATTCTCTCACTTAGGAAGTCCTTGTCAAAAGTTAATTATTTGGGGAAGATAGTCTAGTTGTTAGTGGGTTTGTTTTTTTCTGCCTGGTCAAGCACCCCGAAGCAAGCCTCGGTCTCCGGCATGGCAGGCGAGAACTCTGCCACCGAGCCACCGCGGCCTGCCCCGTGGGTGTGTTTTTTAATGTATAGGATCCATAACTTGCATATGTACAAAATTAAGAGATTCTGATAATTTATCTCCAAGCTGCCTAGTATCTTTTCCACGTCCCTACATGTCTTATATCTTTAAGGATCTGTGTAAATGAGGCCTATTGTAGATGGAACATGAAAGATGATTTTCATACAGGTCAAACATCTGTCCGATTAATATTTGAGGGAGCTACATGGAGCTTTCATGCAGATTAAGGCTGGTGTGGCCCAGTTGGCTGTGAGATCGTAATTGCATTTCTTCTCCATACTGCTGTCCAACTAGCAAAAGATCAATATCACCTTCTTTAATAAGGGAGCTGTTTGTTCTTTGTACTAAATCAGTATGTTATGCAGCATTACTTTTTGTTTTAGAGTTCTGTGTGTATAGAGCAACTCTATCAAAATAGTGTCTTCTCTTACAGAAACATGTGAATAGTGTCTCTTCAGAACATCTGTTGACCATTGGGTATTTAACTCAGCCCAGGATTCAAACATAGTAAATAATTCAGTTCAGCATCGTTGAGATATACAACTTGTGGAATTTAATGTTGTGCATTTTTAAACCATAATGTTATGATACTGGCATCTTGGCTGGAACATTTTTCACAGCTGCTTCTCCAAAGTATTTTCTTAAAATTGAAAACTTCTGCGCATTGGAAAGAGTGCAGAAGTAGGAGCCAAGCAGGCACGCTCCCAGAACCCTAACCCTAACCCTGTCACATTCTAGCTGTATGTGTTGGTGCTGTGATGTAACCCGAGCTCAGTTTCCTCATCTCTGAGATGGGAAGAAGAATATTATTCTCTGCATCACAAAAGTGCTAGGAAAATTAAGTGACGTATGTCCTTATGTGAAAGTACTTTATAAATGGTAAAGCACAATGCTCGTGTAAAGTGGAGTCACAGTTCTCCTAACAGATTACAGCTGTTCCAAGGAGCGTACATCAAAGGGATTCTGGAATCCAATTTTTCAATGTAACACCTGCCTTTCTGTGAAGGAAAGGTCTGGAAATAGCACATCAGTGATGCGTTTTTGAAGGGCAAAAATATTTTCGGCAATGCTTAGCCCGTGTACCTCTTCCTGCCTACTCCATCCTAAAAATAGCCCGCGGCTGCTCTGATCACCTAATTGTGATACAGGTGGAAGGGTACACTGTGGCCCTACACTTAAGCCCAGGCTGTCACATTTAAAGCCAAAGTGATTTAAATGAAAGGAAAGAGAAGCATCGGAAAGGGAAAGGAAGTGGGATGCTTTTCTGTTGATTTTGTAGAGGGTGTAAAAATAAAAACATTCCGGTGGATGTGCGCTGTGCTATCTTTGGAACGCATCTAAAGTTATCGCAACAAAAATAAACAGTATTTGATTTCAGTTTGTTTAGGCCTTACCCTGCACCCTAGGAAGCGTCTTATCTTGCTTCTCTCATAAGCAGCTTTCTCTTCTCACGTCAATATCCTTGCAGCCTCGCTGCTCTAGAAACAGAAATTCAAGTTGTCCTAGTTAACTTTGGGAAAACCTCTGAGTGGCATCATCTTTTCTGGGCACCAGCCCGATGTACTTATTTTAAAGAGATCTGCCACCCAGGAGGGAGGCCGGCAGTGGGGTTTCCAGAGAAATCCACCAGCGTGTGCCTTTTGCCTCTTGTTTCTGCGAGGGGGGCAAACCCTGGTTTTGTACCATCTGAAGGTCAAGGGTGAGATTCCTCTACACCGGGATCCTTTCCGACGAGGAAGCATAATCCAACCTGAAGTCAGACTGCAGAATCTCTGGGAGCTGCTGGCGAGTACCCCAAACAGCAGCATCTGGGCTGAGAGGGGAGGAAATATCTCCTGTAGATGGAGAAACTGCCCAGCTTGGGAAGTCCACTGACTTCCCCCTCATGGCTTTCTAACAAGAAGATGTAGATAGCTTCCTTTGAATCCCGAAGGAAAAGTATTTTTTTTCCCTTCTTTTTGGGGCTTCTTTTCCCTTTCTTTCTTCTTGCCTGGCTTTTAGGCTACATTCATGTATTTCCACTATGATTTCTTTGTCTCGTCTGCATGAAGCTGTATATGTACCTTGGCTTGTGGGCCTAAATATGAAAGGAGACTTCATTTAAAGTTGAATGTCAATCCATGAAGTGATTAATCAACTTACAACATATGCTTAATATAAGTACTAAGGTGCATTGCTGACAAATTGTGTCTTCTTTGCGAACAGTAAGAATCAGCCAAAAATCACTGTGAGACTTTTATTTGTGGAACTCAGGAGAATTTTTAATTCCTCTTATTAACTCAGAACCATGTGTCATCGCCTATTTCTTTACAGTGGGTTGAGGAAAACTAAAAGTCAATTTGGGCTACTATAAATAGACGTAGGCTTCTCATTGCAAGAAATAGATAGAATAAAGTGTAAATGGACATTCAAGAAAGTTTTTAAAACTGTGACCAAATCTGTTTTCACAGCAGTTAAGATAAGATATAATGTTTGCCTCCATTTTTCTTTCTTTTCTCTTTCTCTCTTTATAAAGACGGAATAAGAAGAGGTGTTTTATTTATTAGAAGCTAAAAGTTACAAGGTAGCATGTTCAGGTTTTGAATTATATCAATACTTTCTTCACTTCTAGCTAAGAACCTTTAATCATTTGCTGACAGAATTACCACATATTAGATCTCTGCTTCGTTGAAATTGTCAGGCCACCTGCATCAGTTTTAACATTTCAATTGAGCGCCCCTTTCATGGCCTTTTATAGCCCATGCAGTTCCAGGGAGCCAACGTATTCAAAATCAGTCATCATCTTCTATGCCTGTGAGTCTCCATAAACTTCTAAATAACCTATAGATTGTTTGCTCAGACTCCTTCACTGCAATTTCAGTTTCAGTCTCTTTTTCATGAAAAAAAAAAAAAAAGGGAGTTGGTTCCTAGAACAGTAGGTACTCACATGCCATTTATTCTCCAGGCAGGGGGTGCGTGGGTGCAGAAATGAAGAGATGTTTACCCCCAAAAGCAGCCCAAAGTCAGAGAGAGGTTAGGTGTCTTGTCAGTTCCCTGAGATTAGAATACACGATGATGGTGCTGTTTAGTTCCTTTGTAGTGGGTAGAGAAAGAGTACTGAATTTATAAAGTATAGTTCTAAAAATCAGGTCCGCACTTCATGCAAAGTCACCTGTGTCATCATAATACCTCTCGGCCTCTTCCACTCCCTTTTCTAAATATTTTGTTACCTCTAGTGCACTTGGTAGATTTTTACACCTATCTAAATGACACACTGAAGTTTTCTTTAAGT
The DNA here is from genome assembly GCF_023851605.1 of Tamandua tetradactyla. Classification (NCBI taxonomy): domain Eukaryota; kingdom Metazoa; phylum Chordata; class Mammalia; order Pilosa; family Myrmecophagidae; genus Tamandua; species Tamandua tetradactyla. Next base: position 82,133,753 of record NC_135343.1, read on the forward strand.
CCCTTGGGCCTCAAAATGTAACCAGTTTACGTATAACGTGTGCATCTTTTCTAAACACTTCCTGCATGTGGGATCGCACAGCACGCCATCTGCCCGAGGGCAGGTGCCCCGCCTGCCTTGCACGATGCGGGAACAGTGTCCCCGCAAGTCCTCAGTCGCTGTGTAGGGAAGGAATAAACCCAGCACTACAGTCCGCATGGAATTATTTGCAGGGGAACTTGTTCTGAGAGTTCTGTTTCATTCTATCATCTGTCTATCCATCTGTTTTCTGAACATTCAGTAACAGGTTGCACTGGACGGTGGAGGACACGGGAGCACTGGACAGTGGGGACACGGGAGCACTGGACAGTGGGGGACACGGGAGCACTGGACAGTGGGGACACGGGAGCACTGGACGGTGGGGACACGGAAGCACTGGACGGTGGGGACACAGGAGCACTGGACAGTGGGGACACGGGAGCACTGGACAGTGGGGGACACGGGAGCACTGGATGGTGGGGACATGGGAGCACTGAACGGTGGGGACACAGGAGCACTGGGTGGTGGGGGCACGGGAGCACTGAATGGTGGGGACACAGGAGCACTGGGTGGTGGGGACACGGGAGCACTGGGTGGTGGGGACACGGGAGCACTGGACGGTGGGGACACGGGAGCACTGGACGGTGGGGACACAGGAGCACTGGGTGGTGGGAGCACAGAAGGGGTCAGATGCAGGTCAGGCCCGTGTCTCCTGTCTCCTGCCCTGGGGACCCGAGTATGCGTTTCTGTCCCTCCCTGAACCTCAGGCTCCCAATCTCTAATGAGGAGGGTGATCATTGCCCCCCAAAACAGATTAGAGTGGTTTGAGGGGTTTATATCCTTCCACAAAGGAAAGGAGGACGGGAAATCTAGAGATCCTTTATTTTCAGGGGTTTATTTATACACAGCATTAGGACCAGGCTCGGAGCAAGGAGTCAACTCCTGAAAAATAAATTGGATCCTGATAGAACAACACATTTCTCAATTCTCAGTGTTCCCCAGCAGTTAATTAGCTTTACAGTATGATTAGTAAAATACTTCAAGAGTAAGAACAAAGTCCAACCTTAACTGCCTGTTCAGACTTCTTATCTTAAAAAGAAGCAAGATAATGAAGTGCACGCTGTGAAAGAAGTCAGCTTGAAAGGACTTAACATTTCAGGGCCTTGCCACTTCTTCCCCCTTCATTTCAGCCAGAATTGAGGAGAAATGGAGAACCCCCAGGCCGAATTCTCCAAACCTTATAGCTGAAAGACACACATATTTTTATCACAGTCATACGTGATGCAGGGTGATGTTCTTTATGTTTGAATCCAAAAAAGATAAGGCATACGTCTGAGCATTCCGCGAGTTAAACAACCCCAGTGAAGGAGCCCTCATGGCAGAAGTGCTTCAGTCTCCTGATGTTTAGTATTGATTATTATTGCAGAAGCAAATCTCATAGCGACTTTGTTCCTGAAAGGGGCCAAAAGTCATTTCAAGCTGTTCTAATGGATAAGATAGAGGCCAGAGCTGAGGAAACCAAACACCTTCCTGAACTAAACCAAGGCGTGGCCACGAAGTCTAACTATCTTCCTTGCATGTTTCGGAATTGACCCTGGATACAATTGCAAAAGGAAAATTGCGAAGCTGGATGAAGCAATGGCAGTTGTGTTGGAATGCGTTTATAACCTTCTACAATGACTGCTTAGAAAGGGATCACCTTTGTTTGGATATGTAACTCCTGATGTGTTTGTTTTAAAAATAAGCCTTATTGTATTAGTGTCACACCTCATGTTTTCCTTGGGACATTCTCCTCATCCTCTTCCTCTGAGATAGAGAGGGAGGGAGGCAGGACTGTTAGAGATTCCCTAAGCAGAACCGCTGGAGTTGCCAACAACCATTTGGTTATCTCCATCCCTTGCTTGGACTGTGCCAGAATGTATGACGTAGTGAGGCAGAGGTCATCTGTCTTTGAAGACCTTGATCCCCAACAAATCTAAGAGGTGGGAAAACTGCCCATTTTTCTTAGTGAGCTGAACCCACTCTTGTTTGTGTGGCCCAGGAAAGTGGGTTTCCTGAGGTGGCAGATGCAGGGTATCTGGGAGCAGGGGAGCAGTTCCCCTCTGGTTCCTGCCTGGGCCCTGCCACTTTCCAGCCATTCATCTTGGGCAAGTGACCTGAACGCTCCCTGCCTCTGTGTTCTGTAGAATTGAAATAATAAGACCCTGTCCCCTTGGGCTATGGAGAACAAATGGAATTGCTTCAGTTATGATGCTGAGCACAGCGCCTGGTACGGGGTAGGTCTTCAGTGAGTGGAAGCTACAGTTATTATTAACACTGAAGAATAGCACCAGCGTCTCCATCCGCACAAGCAAACCGGCTGGAGCGATAAATATACCCATCAAGATTAAATGGTGCAGCCCACTCCATAACCAAATATAAACAGTTCAGATTATTTTTGCTCTGAAACTCCTTGTCTCTGTTTTCTATCACCTTCCTCAGCCTGAATATCCAATATGCTTTTATATGTGCTTTCAGTTAGACTGCACTCTCTCCCATAAAGATTACAGTGACTTAATTCATTTATTACTTAGAACCTCCAGTTTCATAGAATAGCCACTAGTGTCTCCCATGGAAAAACCAAGCACTGCACTGTGTATTTAGAAGTAATATCCACAGGTTCTGACTTTGGCTGATCTGCTCAGTGCCGCCCTGACAAATAAGTTGCTGTTTAAAATGTGTCCCTGTAAGCCAAGGGGGTTTGTAAAGCTTCCTGACAGGACTTTCTCAGAGTAACCCAAGCATGCCAATTAATGGAGATGGTATCTCTGAAGAAAGAGAAGAGCCAGCGAGAACTAAGGAATGCTAAGACCCATCCGTCAACCGAATTCACTTTGTACCTCAGGCCTTTCATTGCTCTTTCAAGTGAAATTCAGTCAAAACCAAAAATATTTCCATAGAACCTCATTAACTAAAATCTAATATGAGCTCATGGCCGGGTGTGGTTCCCCTGGAAAAGATTCGTCGGGGCTCTTCCAAAAATAACAAGAGTCCTTCCTTTACCTCACATGAAAATTTAGTAAAGGGGTGACCAACCCATGTCTGAGGGTCAAGTGCGGCTTTGTTTTAATGCGAGTTTGGAGAAACAGCATTTACCATTACGAAGTATGTTGACATTGCAGTTAGGCGGGTTCGAGGAGGAGATGGAACCACTGCCCGCAAGCAGCGTCTGACGCTGGGTCTGGAACAGGTCTCCTCAGGACTTGGTGGCAACCCTGGTGCCCACGGACCGCCCGTGTCGTCCTGCCAACCATGGTGTTATCTCCCCACTGAGCATCACAGCTCCCCATCCCAAGTCTGGGCATTGGCACCAGCTCAGCGTTGACCAGGTCCTGAAAATGCCAGAGAGCCAGAAAGCCGTCCAGTTTTCCACAGGCCCCACGCAGGATTGAGGCCACGTGAAGAAGGCTCTTTGTGTGCCTGGCAGGGAAGAAAGAGGACGTCCAGTAGAGCAGCAGCATAGCGGTTCAGGGCTAAGAGCACGGACCTCGGGGCCAGGCAGAGGTGGGCCAGGGGATGCATCGCTGGTTCCCACACTTGTTGGCTTTGGGAGTCTCAGCAAGTTACCCTTTCTGATCCCAGGATTCTCCCGCGAGTGGGAAGGACCATCCTGCCTCAGGAGGTTGTCATTGAGGTGAGCTGAGGCAGTCCACCTGGAGCTGTGGAGTGCAGGCTCTGGGCCGCATCCGTGCTCAGCAGCTGCCAGTTCTTTTTCAGTACTTGGCACTCAGGTCCTTCCTTAAAAACCATCCAGTATCTCTCTTGACCCTACCATCTGCCTTCCCTGCCTCCAGTCTCTAAGGAGAGGAGATGGCTGCACATGCCCGTTGTTTAGTCTTTTGGTGGCTACCTGAGCCCTGTGCTCTGAAACAAAATAGTGGTTTAGACTTTGGTGCATGTTTTGAGGTCCCTCAGTCCTATCCTCAGTCCGTCTTTGTGGGACACTGATCCCTTTCTCATTCTCTGTTTACCTTCGAAGGAAGGTACTCATTGTTTCAGCCAGTAGTTGATTGGCATCTGTCCCATGTGCCCACATTTTTTAAGCTAACAAGATAGCTTCCTGATCTCTGAATTAGCTTAGTTGCAATAGTTGCAAATGAATTTAAGTCAAAGGAGAGGTGTTGCTGAGGTGATGAGTGATGAGCAGAGCACGAAAGGAACAGAAATAAATTGGTAGAGGTCCCTGGAAATTGGGCCGTGGTCATCTCAGCCCATTGAGTGAAGGAAAGTAGCTTCACTGCAGCTACAAAGCTCCCAGAGTCTCTGGCTGTGCCTCTGCAGTGCTGTGCCCGGAGCCTGCTGGCAGTCCTTCTCTGCGACAGGTTCCGTAGGGTTCTCTGTGCTCCTCGGTGTCATTCTGATACTTTGGATTTTTAATCCTGATTGAATTTAGCAGAGGATTTATTTTGTAACAAAACACAATGGGGAACTATCATTTCACCCGCTATGTAATCAAAAGTTCTTGGTTCAGCCTATTGCCTCCAAGGCATTCAGGGTGGTGGTTCTTTCTCTTATATTATTTTATAAATATTCTTTTAGACAATGATCTCATACAATTACTGAATGAATGGTTACCTAAACACTCTGTTATGCTGCAGCCCAGTATTAGATCTTTGGCGTTTCTTCCATGGTTTAATTTTCTTGCTCAAGTCACTTGAAATTCTTCTCAGTGGGTCAGCATCATTCAGAAAACACCGTATTGCGTGGCCAGGTTCTGTAGAAGTGGCCTCAGAGTAGGCTCTTTTCTTCCATATTCCTTCGTGTGTGTGTGTGCATGTGTCTGTGTGTCTCTCAGTGCTCACACGTGCCCCCATGTTTGTTTGAAATTTCCATTTTATATATTTTTGCCTCATTACCTGGTAGTAACTCAAGATGATTGAAAAAATACTGTAACCATAGACAAATATGAAGAAACAGAAAAATTCACCCTTGATCTTAACAATCACTTATTTCTTTGTGGCCAGTTCTTAATTTTCCTGTTGACATGGTTAAGCTCCCACCACATGTGAAAATATATATCCTGTTCTTTCATACACTAATGAGACAGTTACACCATATTGTCCTGTATCATTTATCATAGGAGTGATGTAAACATCTCTGTCTCGTTGAGGTTTTCTCCTGATTTCTTTAATACTATTGTAATAAAGATTTATATAAGTCAGTTGGGCCCTTTTCTAATTATTTCCCTAGAGGAGATTTCTGAAAGTAGAATTCTTGGATCAAAGGCGTATGAACTGTTTAAAGATCCACGATGGGCCCCACCCCTTGTGCGTCTTATCCCGCACTCTCACCACTGGTGTTTTCCTGCCTGTAGCTCCCCGTGACTGACTGGGATTCCCCCCAGGCTTGGGTACTCGTACCTCGGTGTGTCTTGAATCACTGCCCCCCTAGTGACATCTCCATGGCCGTGTTCACAGAGAGGCCGAGAGACTGAAGTCCGGCACTGCAGCTCTCGTTGGTCCATCTGGACATCTGCAGGCATCCAGTGAGGCGTACCCAGGTTCCTGGCAAGGTCACTGGCTCTGAACTTTGTGAAGCAGGGAAGTGGCCCTTACATCTTGGTAGTACCTTATCCCAGTCTCCCAGGCAAAATCCAGGGTCCTCCTTCCTGCGCCCTCTTCTTCACTGTCCATATCCTGACTGTGACGTCTCAGAAGTATCTCTCAGCTTGGCCCTGCCTTTCCATGTCCATACCACTGCCTAGTCTGGAAGCACATCTCGCCTCTCATCTGTCCCACCCATTGAATCCCCCATATTGTTGTATTTCAGAGTTATCTTACATCTGGTAAGACCGCCCCCCTCCTCAGGAAAGATTCTCATTGAGCCCATTGGGTGATTCAGCCATCTGACATGTCATTTTGGTTTTCTTAATGAAGCTTCCTTCTTTAAGGACGCACTGTTAACAAAACCGTCTACCACTGGTTTGGTCTGAAAGCTCCTAGATGAGTTTTTACTTTAATTATCAGTACACCAGTAATTTTTTGTGGGAACATTCACAAAAACAGTGAAGTATGTTTTTAAATAAATATTGGAGAAAGGACCTCTGTTTACAACTGAAATTCCCCATGACTGCTCATTATCCCTTGTGGAACCTTAGGCAGCGGTTTAGAAGAGAAACCACGTTGAGAAGTAGAGATGTTACACATTGTAACACAACGTAGATTCCTTCTCATGCTTGCTTACTAACTGCAGTTGCCTGGACTGTGTGTAGAAATGCAAAATATCACAGAAATGGGACATTATTGGTACCATTTAATAAGAAGTGGAGTGGAGGTACGAAAAGAACGTGGGAGTCAGAGACAGATCTGCAACCATCTCTCCCTGTGGTCTTCGTCTGCTGAAGCCTGAGGAGAAGCTTTATGCTGGGGTTCTCACTGGTCACTGCTTCTAGCCACTCTGAAGCACTCAACGCTCCTAGTTTGGGCTGCTCAGAGAAAATACCTCCTCCTGCCATATGCTTACGCATCTCGCATTGCTCCCTCGGATGTCTAGATTCTGTCCTTTGTGTCTGTGCAGAGAACACTGTCCCTGCAAAAGCTTCCCAGGTGCCTTCTGGGAAGAACCCTGAGCCCAGGAAGCCATGCCTTTCCTAAGGAACTTTCCGCCCAAGATTCCTTGATAGTTTTGCATTTGTGACAAGTGGCAATTAGAGCTGCCTTTAGAATCTGAGCATAAAATTTCCCCAGACTCATAGGAGTCATCCAGTTATTGGCAGTGACAGGGAAATGCCACCCACAAAATGTCTCTCCATTGATTTGCTCCCTCTCTGCTTTGCTGCTAGGACTGCTGGTTATTTGGGGTCATCATTGCTTGACCTCTAGAGAAGTGCTTGCTGTGAAATGTGTCCATTAGTTAGCTCAGGCAGACCAGCAAAAGACGTTTGCCAGGTGAACTCACCGCCGTCCCTCCTACGTGCTTCGTGACTCCCAGGGGTGTAAACCTCACTGGCATCGTGAGACAGGACTCCCGGGATGAGCCGGGACCCAGCATCATGAGATTGAGAGTCTTCTTCACCAAAACGGGAAAGAGAAGTGAGGCAAAGTAAAGTGTCAGTGACTGGGCAATTTCAGGTAGAGTTGACAGGTGACTCTGGAGGTTATTCTTATGCATTATATAAATATCCCTTTTTGGTTCGTAGTGTATTGGAACAGGTAGATGAAAGTACTTGAAACTGTGGCGCCAGTTTCCAGTAGCCTTGATTCTTAAAGATGATTGTATAATGATATAGCTACAGTGTAACTGTGATTAGGAAAATCTTGTGTCTGATGCTCCTTTTCTCCAGATTGTGGATAGAAAAGAACTTTCAAGGATTGGGGAACGGAAGAAATGATGATAGCAAGAGATAATTTTTAAAAATTTTTAATATGCAAATTCCTATAAATAAAAATTTCTTTTAAAATAGTTCATTCTCAAATACCATAGTTTGCTGGAAAAAATGGATTGATATGAGATGAGGTTGTTTTTAAAGTAGAAATGTCTATTAAGCAGAGGGAAATCCATCCAGCATCACTGAAAAACTAAGGCAATGACTAGTTTCCCAACTAAAATAGCAGAGAACACATATTAGCTTCCTGTGACATTGCCCTCACCATTCCTTACTATTCCCCTGTGTCATTTACAAAAAGGTTAACTAAATGTAAGAATTTCTCGAATCCCCAGACTTTTTACTCTCTTCCCACGTGAACATAACCTGGGAACACATACCTGTTTGTTTCAGTTGTTTTTCACGTTGTTTGTTAAGTTTGCGGATTTTGCAGTGATAACGTAAGAACAGTTATCTGCTGGGTGTCAGTCCCAGCTGGGGGTGACACTTACCCCCGTGCTGGCCTCAGGGGTCCTCCTTCAGGTCGAGGCCACGGGACGAGAGTTCTGCAGACCCTCCTGAGTGGAGGAAGGTGGCAGGAAGGGACCAGGGAAACGGAAGTTTTACCAAACTGAGCAAATCCTAAAGTGTCTTACGACTGTCCAAAGCTGCTCCCCTGTAATTCTCAATTTTAAGAAGATGCTGTGCTTTATCACGTCTGCCTACTCCACCATGTGTCTTCTTTTCACTAGAAGACACAATCCCAAAGAAGGTGGTGTGCCACTTCAGCGGGAAGGCCTACGCGGACGAGGAGCGGTGGGACATCGACAGCTGCACACACTGCTACTGCCTGCAGGGGCAGACCCTGTGCTCCACTGTCAGCTGCCCCCCACTGCCCTGCGCCGAGCCCATCAACGTGGAAGGAAGTTGCTGCCCCATGTGTCCAGGTAACTGAGCCCTTGTCCTATTTTTAAGCTGTAATACTGATTTAAGAGGAGACTAGAGCAGACTTGAGGTCTGCACCCATCCGTTCGGTCACGTTTACCCTCGTTGTGAGGAGGCCGAGGCTCCGTCTCCCTGCACAGAGACTTGCAGAAAGGCCGTCAAGATGAGTCCAGACCCTGGTCCCATTCCAGACTTGCCCTGTTTCTTCTCAGCTTTACCCTTCAGTGGCAGTTTAGCCTGTGGCTATAACAGACCTGTTAAGGTGCCTGCCCTACTGGAGTAGTACAGTTTTCAGTTGTCTTATCTAGTACATAGCACCCATTCTTCACAGGTTTCATGCCAGCTTTCATGCACAGAAGCTTTTAATGAGGTAAATAGTGAAATGCATCCTTTATTCAGCCAAGTCTCATTCAGTGCCTGCGGCATACCAGGCACCGTTCTAGGTGCTGGGCACGTGCCAGTGAGTAAAGCCAAGTCCCTGCCCGCACGGAGCGCACGTTTTGGTGGGAGAGGCGAGCGCAAAGCAGTTGACAGTGAGACGGTGGGCAGCAAGGTGGTGAGAGGCGCTCTGGAGAAGAATATAGCAAGGCAGTGAATTCGGGAGAAGTGAGGACAGGTTGTTTTCTATAGGGCGGTGTTTCAGGGAACAGCTGGCTCATAAGAGGACGTTTCTAAAGAGACCCAGAAGAGTTGCATATGCCCTGGGGAGGAGCTCACCAGGCAGAAGCCCTGAGATGGGAGTGTGCTCTGAATGAATGTTCAGGAAAAGCAGAAGGGCCCATGTGGATGGAGCCCAGCAGCACAGTGGAGGGGGACGGGCGGGGAATAGGAGTGAGGAAGAGAGTGGCAGCCCTGGGCCGAAATACCCGAGCCCATCGGCGACTGTGAGGAGCTTTTATTAAGGGAGATAGGAAACCACAGAGGATTTTGAGCAAAGGAATGACATGGTCTGACTTAGATTTTAATGGGATTACTCCATTCAGCATAGACTGTGGGATATGGAAGACAAGAATAGAAGCAGAGAGACCAATTTTTTGGAGCTTTTTATCATAATCCAGGTGAGAATTAATGGCATCTGAGACCGGGGTCGCCATGATGTTACGAGGAGTTGTCAGATTCCAATTATTCCTTAAGGCGAGAATCAGTAGGATTTGCTGAGAAAGTGGAGGATGCATACAAAGTTTTTGGCTTTGGAGCAGCAGCTTTGGGGGATACAGTCAGCTTGGCTTGGAACATTTTAAGTTTGAAATATCTGTTAGACATCCCAACGGATATCATGAATATGAGTAGTAGTTGTCTAAATTTGGAGTTCAGGAGAGAGATTGGAAATAGACACATAAATTCGAAAGTTGTCAGCCAGAAGTAATTCTTAAGTGTTAGGACTGAATGAATGAGATCATCCAAGGAGTGAATGCAGAGAAGAGAGGAGAGCCCAGGACTGAGCTTTGGAAGAGCAGGCAGGTGAAGGACGTGTGAAGGACACCGAGGAGAAAGGTCAGCAGCACTGGAGGAAAGTCAAGAGGGGCAGTGAGCTGGATGCTAAGTTGAGACATCGTCTCAAGTTGGAAAGACTAATCAGCTAAACCAAGTGCTGCTGTTCGGTCGCTTCAGATGGGAAGGAGAGACCTAACTGTCATGTTGAGCCTTGAAGAGCAGTTTCCATACAGCGATGGGGGCAAAGTCCAGGTAGAGTAGTTCCGAGAGAAGACGGGAGGGGTGAACTGGAGAGGCTGCTTCCGTGACCCTGACGCAGACCATGGGGGCAGCATTCAAAACTGAGATGCACTGTGGCGGGGTCTCGGGAGCCGCTCTGAGCAGGGACTGAGCTGGACCTTGCAGGGTGGTCGGCTCTCTCTGTTGGAGTGAAGAGGGCTGTCTGATCAAAGACCGAGCTGGGAAGGGTCAAGGCCAAATGCCCCTAGAGCAGGCCATTCTCTAGATGGCCTTGGCCCAGATCTTTACAGCCTTAACTACCAGGCAAAGGTGTGGACTTAGGGGGGCAGGCTCGAGTTTGTGCATAAAGATGATTGACACGTCTGGGGAGGACGCAGGAGGTAGTGGGCGGGAGGAGCTAGAGCAGAGCCAGACGAGACAAGCACAGCTGCAGCACGAACCTCAGATGGCCCAGCCGTGTGACAGGAAGGACCCGGACTCAGCAGTGACGGTAGGAATAGAGGTCAAGGTGCACGCGAGCAGATATGCTGTCCTTGGTTGTTGTGTTCTATAAAAAGAGATTTATCCAGGGACTGCTCAGCTAGGATTTCCTATTCATTAACTCATCCATCTGCATCTGATATATCATTGCTGAATCACTTCTCCCTCTTATCTCTAAGCAAATTTTGTAGTCAGTTGAGCTTTTGCTACCTTACCATAGAAAACTGTAACTGCCTGCCAGGAAGGTTAGATTCCTGTTCCAGTCTCCCCTTGGATCAAAGTGTGATGTTCATCGAGGCTCTTTGTGGAAACTTCAGCTGACATTTTGCATTTGGATAGTACATGCTACCGCCTAGAGCTGCTGTGAGGACATACCAGATGTGATGGCAGAAGTGCTGCCTGGTTCCCCCAGCAAACAGTAATCTGGCCTCATGCCTCTAGATGTACCAACCAGCATCCTGAATAGCCTCACCCAGTACAAAGTATTTTCATCCTCTGCTCTCTTTAGATTGGTACAAACCTGTGAGGTAATCTGTGGTTAGTACTTGTCCCATCTTCCAGAGAAGAAACTGAGGCTCAAAAAAGTCAAGCAGTGTCGGAAGTGATGCAGCTGTTGAGCAGAAGACCTGGGCTCCTTGTCCTAGGTTGACCTCAGGTCCCATCTCTTAAAAAGGGGGGTGCGTTGATCTTGTGAGCCCCAACAGCCCTGCCCCAACTTCAGAGAAAGGATGGCTTAAAGAAGATGGTTCTTACATCTGGCCAGATAGCTCTGAAAGTAAAATATATCCTCAGTAAGTTGTGTTGCATTCCTCTGAAGTTCACCCCATCTCGGGTAAGACGTGAGGGCAGGTGTGGTTCTTACTTGCAGTCACTCACCCCTGATCTGAGTGGTCTGGCTGGAGTTTTCCATCATTCTCCTGGTTCAGTCCTTCTGCAATTTTCACAGCTATGAAGGGCTCTTTTAGTAAATGCTAAAAGGGTTGTATCTCGGGGTCAGGAGTTGAATGCCGTCTTTGGCCAGGGCCAAAGGATAACACCTCCACTTCTTTTTATTTCTCCATGCAGTTTTTTGCTGAAAGTTTTATCCTTTTTTGGCAGAACTGCTTGGAGGCAGCTTCTATGCTTCTATACTTAAGTACAAATTAAAGGGAAATGATCCTTTAATTTCCCCTTATAGACTTGAGGACCCTGACCCAGAGCTGTGGATATTTTCTGATAAAGAAGGGATGGGTTAGATTTTGATCAGAGTTGAACTGACCTTCATAAAGCAGATGCAAAGGATAGGCCATGAGCTGCTCTTGTGGAGAGGCAGCAGTCGGCCCTTAAGTGGTCAGGAGAGCCCCGTGAGGACAAGGGATTGGTCTTTGTTCACAGCTGCATCCCCCAAACCTAGACCAGCTCACCCAGAGAATGAGTGCTCAGGAAATGTTTGCAGAACGCACCAGTCATCACCTTAGAAGGCCCCCCTTCACCCTACCAGGTCCTTCTAGCTACTCCTGCTGTTGCCGAGTGCAGACCATGGGGAAAACTCATCCAGCCGAGCGTGTGTGGTGGGCAGGGCTGTACCTGAGCCCTACCAGGTGCAGGGGTAAGGGACAAGGTTGCCAACGACTCTCCTGGTGTCATCCAGGAAAAACCTCAAGTAGAAATGAATTGATTGTGGCTCTGGGGCCTCTGCAGAAGTTCTTGTTCCTTAGCTGCTGACGTCCAGAAGTTTGGTGCAGTCCGTCTCACATTAACCTTTGACACGGAGGCCCCGGAAGTCAGTGGCAGGTTGGCCCCTGATGCAACAGGAAGGCTCAAAGCTGTGAGCTGGACTGGATGGAAAGGTTTGCAGGTGCAGGGCACTGGAAGAGTCCACGTTCACAGCAAGGTGCTTTTCTCCCCAAGTTCTGTCATGAAATTCATGCCAGAATAAGATCAGGGTTTCTCGATGAGTGAGTTAAGCTACACACACACACACACACACACACACACACACACGTGTCAGAATCACCTCCCCAGGCCTCCTGAATCAGGACCTGTGGGAATCAGCACATAGTATGTTATTTTGATTTAATAGAAAAGTTTGAGAGTCACTGGTTTATATTTATATGTTATATTCTTACTGCAAATGAGAATATTTTCAGTAAATTATTTTTTTAAAAACATTTGTATTGAGGAATATCCACATACGTACAGTACAACCGTAGTGTACAATCAGTGGCTCACAGTATCATCACATAGTTGGGTATTCATCACCATGATCGTTTTTAGAACATTTACATCATGCTGTAAATTCTGTAGTTTGTAGGTCCCTGTTCAACCTTTGGAACTTGTACACTTCCAAAGAGACCTTTTGAATAAGAAAGGAGACCTTATAAATAAGAAAGCAGAAGACTGGGCAGCTAAAGCCAAAGTGACTGTTCAAGGAAGCAGCAAGAAAGCTTGGTCTTCAGAATGTTAGAACTGGATTTGTTTCCTAGCTCGGCTGCTTACTAGATTCATCATCTTGGGCAAGTTACTTAACTTCTCTAACTTTATTTCTCCTGCTAGGGGTGGGCCACGGTGGCTCAACAGGCAGAGTTCTCACCTGCCATGCTGGAGACCCGGGTTCATTTCCAGGTGCCTGCCCATGCAAAAAAATAAAAAACTAAAAAATAAAAATATTACCCCTGCTAGGTACTCAGTTAATTCATGTGGTGAATAATCCATCAGTTTTCCCCTCTCTTAAGCTCATTTTAAGGTTTAATTGGTGAAAAACTAGTAATTCGGTGAGAGACAAAAATAGCTGAGCAAAGGAGTTTAATACTATTTCAATTTATGTAATTTCTATTTAATGTATTTTATTTGCTCTAAATTAGGGTATTAGTGAGTATTTGGTATTATAAATGTTCAATGACTTTATAAAATTCAGTTTTTTTTAACAGGTTAGGAATATGTGATTGACTTATTTTTGGTTTTTGAAAATAGAGGTATACTTAAAAATTATTTCTTAAAAATACTGGGGAAAAAAAAAATACTGGAGTAGTTCTTATTAGCCAGATGAAGTATAGATATGAAAATATGTTTGTAGAAACTGAGAAAAGCCCTGAATATTTTTTTCTGGTCTCTTAGAACTTGTCTTCAAAACCGATCTGTTTTTTTAGGGGTAAAGAATATATTTATTCCCAGTTGTGTTTCATATTATAGTATCTTGTGGATCAAAGTATGTATATAGTCCAGTTAGATAATATAAATATATTCACTGAAAATCACTTCCCAATCTGAATGGTTCCGGTGGTAACCGGCAGACATTTAAGACTTAAATTAGGCATCACCTCATGAGGTCTGTAGCTCCATTCCCATTTAGGGGAAGAGAGTTGGAGGGAAAATGGCCAAGAAACACATAAATAGCGGACGATGCTTTACAGTTTCAGGTTCTGCTGATATTGTGATTCCACATGCATGGATTATAAAGAAACAGTTATGAAAATACAGTATTTAGCTGATAGAAAGTAAAAAAAATCCTCCATTTCAGGCAGTGTTCATACCTCACACGAAACTATACAGCCCAGACCACACTTAAAAAAAAGAAAATGTTGTAAGACATGTTTCATCACAAAGCTAGTGCTTCTCTCTCTAAGGGAAACGCCGTAAATGCGGGACCTGACTCTTCGTGCTCTGTTAGATACTGTATTACGTTGAATACACCATTTGGATTGAGGATGTGAAAAGCATTAATGAGGTGACTTCTCCACCATCTCTTACGACAAACATTGTGTTCTTCTAGAAATGTATGTTCCAGAACCAACCAATATTCCTATTGAGAAGACAAATCATCGTGGGGAACCGGACCTGGAGAGTCCCATGTGGCCCACACCTAGTGAAAATGACATTATCCACCTGCCTAGAGGTAAGCGCAGAGAACAGGTGAGGTCCATTCAGGCTTACATGTGAACTGCTTTTTTTTTCGTTTTATTTTTTATTTTTTGCTTTTTGCATGGGCAGGCACCGGGAATCGAATGCGGGTCTCCGGCATGCAGGCGAAAACTTTGCCACGGAGCCACCACGGCCCACCCTTTTTTTTTTCTTTTTAAACTTGCTGTGGGTAACTTTTTTAAACTGCCATGTGCAAGTAAGTTCAAAAAACTAACTCCAGAAGAGCTCCCCTTAGCTGTACCGTATTTAACTGGGTACGACTCCTCCCCCACGACCCCAGATACTCAGAGATACAGTGATGATGGAAAAAAGACCCTAACCCTAACCCTAACCCTAGCTGGGTATATGGAATTTCTACACCTTCTTTCAGATTTCTGTGTGTGATTGGACTTTGTAAGCACAGTAACAATGAATTATTCACTGTCCTGGCAGATCCTGCCCTAAGCATTTCTGTGTTAGGTAAACACTGCTTTCTCATCCCATCAGTTCAGTTTATTACAGGTAATGATTCTCCTAATCTCCAGGTTTATTCCATGTCTTTATATTTTCCTCTTACCTTTCCAGTGTATATATTAGAGATGATATGAGGCAGATTCCTATTAATACTGCTTTCTCTATAAAAATAGAACTCTTGATCAAAATAGCATGAACTTGCTCTTATCACATGACTCAATCCCACCATCTCCAAGTACATTTTCAAAATCATTGCCATGTCATCTTTATATTTCTTTTGGAAGAAGCCATGTTCATAGCTGAGAGATTAATGGTGTTACTCTAGATACTCTAAATGTTATGCTTGGATCAAGCCAGATAACTAGAGGGTCAAATCCCTGTTCCCAGGGTTTGGGCTCCGTGTATAATTGCTCTGACTGAGTGGTGGTTTAGCATTATACTTGCATTCATTTGGCCAGCAAACTTCAGAGCTTCTGTATGCCAATCATTATTCTAGATGCTGGACTTTGATCATGAAGAATTGCTTTATTTATTGTATTATTTTGAGAACTTTCGCATTACATGGTATCCCTGTCAGTCCCTGAGAAGAAATTTCCTCTTCTCAGAAGCAAGAAAATTCATTTTTCTCCTAGACAACTGATTTATCTTAATCTTAATGCCGTTGTGAATCTCGTTGATAAAACTTGTTTCTGTTTTTTCTTTGGCTACTTGGAAGCTCAAAGCTAGATTTTATGGCCCACTTGAAACACTGAAAATAGAATTTAAGGACTGAATTTTGTGAGCAGACCTCAATCCCAGCTTCATTTTCCTTTCACCAAGATATTCTTTTTTTTTTTTTAATTAGAGAGGAAGAAGTAAAACTTTTACTTTTTTTAAATTTTTATTTATTTATTATACATAACATATAAACAACAACATTCTTACCATATGATCATTCCATTCTTGATATATAATCAATGACTCACATTATCATCACATAGTTGTATATTCATCATCATGATCATTTCTTAGAATATTTGCATCAATTCAGGAAAAGAAATAAAAAGAAAAAAAAATTCATACATACCATACCCCTTTCCCCTCCCTATCATTGATCACTTGCGTTTCAATCTACTAAATTTATTTCAACATTTGTTCCCCCTATTATTTATTTATTTTTAATCCATATGTTTTATTCGTCTGTTGATACGGTAGATAAAAGGAGCATCAGACACAAGTTTTCCACTATCACACAGTCACACTGTGAGATCTGTGTCATTATACAATCATCTTTAAGAAACATGGCTACTGGAACACAGCTCTACATTTTCAGGCAGTTCCCTCCAGCCTCTCCATTACATCTTAACTAAAAAGGTGATATCTACTTAATGCATAAGAATAACCTCCAGGATAATCTCTCGACTCTGTTTGGAACCTCTCAGCCATTGACACTTTGTCTCATTTCACTCTTCCCCCTTTTGGTCAAGAAGGTTTTCTCATTCCCTTGATGCTGAGTCCCAGCTCATTCTAGGATTTCTGTCCCTCATTGCCAGGGAGGTCCACACCCGTGGGAGTCATGTCCATTGTAGCAGGGGGAAGGGCAGTGGGGAGAGGGCAGGGGGGAGGGCACAACTTGCCGTGTCGGCTTAGAAAGAGAGAGAGGCCACATCTGAGCAACAAAAGAGGTTCTCTGGGGTAACTCGTAGGCATAAGGCTTAGCCTATCCTTTGCAAGGATAAATTCATAGGGGTGAACCCCAAGATCAGGGGCTCAGCTCAGTAGGATAGGCTGAGCCCCTGCTTGTGAGAGTAAATGATGGACAGTTTTAAAATCACATTCATGAGCTGAATTTCCAGAACAATGTAAAAGCAACTCCTTTTGACTCTGTGTGCAGTAAAAGCTAATTTCCCTGCATCTTTGGCTAAACGGGTCTCTGATGCATTTACAAAAGCTGACTACAAGGGTTTATTTGGAACAAAATCAACAAAAAATATGGAAACTTCAGGGAGTTTCTTGGAAGTTTACTGATCGTATTGATCAGTATGTGTTTAACCTTGCCATCTCTGTCTGCAACATAAGAATGATAATTTCAAGGAAAGAAAGGCTCTTCTTCAACAAGAGCAAAATTCAAGATTGTCCTCCTTGTAGTATTTGGGCCAACATAAGACAGTGATCAAGTGAGTTTTCAGTAAACTTTATGAGAAGTAAGGTTAGAACTTGGTCTCTGACCAAGTTTCTAAGTTTCTAGGTTTCTGCTTAGAACTTGGTGAATTAGAATATTAACGAAAAGGCCAAGCTCCTGATTCTCATTTAGCTTTGGATCTCGTCTTAGCTATTGCACCAGTAAAATAGGAGAATATACTTTGTCCTAGTTTCCTGTTTGCCAGTAAGTGGGGAGCTGAGCCAATGCCTCTGCTTCAGAATCCTGGAAGACCATACATGTTAATCAAAGTAGGGTTTTTTAATGTTTTTTTAATTGTGAAATACAGCATACATGCAAAAAAGCAATAAATTTCCAAGTACATTTTAACAAGTGGTTATAGAACAGATTAAAATCTGTTGGATATGGGTTACAGTTCCATGATTTTTCATACTTTCTTCTAGATGCTCCAAGACACTGGAGACCAAGAGAAATACCTATATAATGATTCAGCAGTCATACTCATTTGTTAAATTGTATCTTCTCTGTTATATTCCGCCTTCTCTTTAAATAACATATATACATAAAAGCAATAAATTTCAGAGTACATCATAACAATTAGTTGTAGAACAGGTTTCAGACTTGGTATGAATTGCATGCAGTTCCACAATGAAAATAGTTTTTAATTGTCTGATACCAGTCACTTTTTAAAGTCTACCTAAGCATTTTCCTGTTTTCTTAACTAGAGCAAATCATCCTACCCAATGAGCCCTCTCACCTTGCTATTTCTTTTTTCACATCCATCCCTAACCTGCCTTCTCAGAGTTTGAATTAACATTAGACTTTAAAAAGTACTGGGAAGCAGTAAAGCCAGGTTGCTGATCCCTATTTGCTATGTAATCTAAATAATCCTGAAAAGTTCTGGTTTAGGTAATAAATGCTTATAATTTTTTTTCTCCTAGACATGGGTCATCTCCAGGTAGATTACAGAGATAGTAACAGGCTGCACGCAAGCGAAGAGCCTTCTCTGGATTCCATTGCCTCGGTTGTGGTTCCCGTAGTGATATGCCTCTCCATTATAATCGCATTCCTGGTCATCAACCAGAAGAAACAGTGGGTGCCACTGCTCTGCTGGTATCGGACACCAACTAAGGTACGGTTCTAAAAACGTCTCAGTCTCTTGAATGATGAAATTAAGAAAAGCTTGTGCTCTTGAATTTCCTTAAAATTAACACCTTATATATTAATCAGTAAAGTCTTTTTCTTTTCTTCTGCAAGGATTAAAAAAAAATGTTTTTATTAGGGAAGTTGTAGGTTTAAAGGAAATCATGAATAAAATGCAGAGCTCCCACATACCACCCTAGTAACAACTTGCATCAGCATGGTACATTTGTTATAACTCAGGAAAGAACATTTTTACAGTGTATCCATAACTGTAGCCTGTTGTTTACAATAAGAGTTCACTATGTTGTGCAGTGTTATGTTTTTCTCTAATTTTTATTCTTCTAGCAGTTATACAACCCAAAATTTCTCCTTTTAACCATTCAAATATATAATTCAGTGCTAATTACATTCACAACGCTGTGCTGCCATCACTACCATCCATTACCAAAACTTAACAAGTCAATCCAAATAGAAACTCTGTACAATTTAAGCAATAAATCCCCATTCCTGACACCCACTCTGACCCTTGGTGTCCTATATTCTAGTTCCTGCCTGTGTGAATTATTATAATTATTTCATATCAGTGCAGTCATACTATATCGATCCTTTTGTGTTTGACTTATTTCACTCAACATAATTTCTTCAGGTTTCATCCATGTTGTTACATGTATCAGGACTTCATTCCCTTTTTTGCAGCTGAATAAGATTCCATTGTTTGTATATACTATATTTTGTTTATCCATTCATCAGTTAATGGAGTCTTGAATTTCTTCCACCAAACTTTGACGATTATGAATAATGTCACTGTGACATTAACTTTCAGTTCTTTTGGGCATTACCTGGAAGTGGGATTGCCAGGCCCTGTGTACAGTCTGAGCCTTCTGAGGGGCTGCTGAACTCTCCCAGTGGCTGCACCGTTTTCTATTCCCGTCAGCAATGAATGAGTGTCCTTTTTTCTCCACAGCCTCTCCAACATTTGTAATTTTCCATTTTTTTAATAATAACCATTCTACTGGGTGTAAAATAATATCTCACTATGGTTTCGATTTACATTTCATTTCCCTTGTAGTTAATGATGTTGAGCATTTCTTCACCTGCTTTTAGGGTACTTATCTTCTTTGGAGAAATGTCCACTTAAGGCCTTTTTTTAATGGGTTTTCCTTTTTTATTGTTGAGTTAGTGGGTAAGATATTAAGCCCTGTTGGTTTCCAAATATGTTCTCCTATTGAGTAGGTTGTCTTTTTACTTTCATGATAAAGTCCTTGGAGGCACAAAAGCTTTGAATTTTGATGAAGTACCATTTACCTATTTTTAATTTGTTGCTTGTGCTTTGAGTTTAAGTCCAAGAAGTCATTTGCCTAGCACAAGGCTCTAAAGATGCCTCTCTGTTTTTTTTATTGGAGTTTTATAGTTCTTGTCCTTATATTTAGGTCTTTGATCCATTTTGAGTTTTTGTATATGGTCCACCTTCATTTTGCATAGGGAAATACATATAGTTTTACTAGTAACATTTGTTGAAGAGACTTTTCTTTCTCCATTAAGTGGTCCTGGCACCCTTGTCAAAATCAGTTGTCCACAGATATAAGGGTCTATTTCTGAACTGGAAATTCTATTCTATGTGTTTGTTCTTGTGCTAGTACCATGCTGTTTTGATGCCAATGGTTTTGTAATAAGTTTTAAGATTAAGAAGTCTTTTGAGTCCTCCAGTTTCATTGTTCTGCTTTCAATGTGGCTGTGGCTATTCAGGCCCCTTACCCTTCCCTATAAATTTGATGATTAGCATTTCCATTTCCGCAGAGAAGGGTATTGGGATTTTTATTCAGTTTGCATTGAATGTGTAATTGCTTTGGGTGGAATTAACATCTTAACATTTATTATTCCAATCCATAAGTATGGAATGTCCTTCTATTTATTTAGGTTGTCTTTTATTTCTTTTAGCACTCTCTTGTCCTTTTCTGTGTACAAGTCCTGTATGGATCCTTTATTAGATATATTCGTAGGTATTTGATTCTTTTGTTGCTATTATAAACGGAATTTTTTTTCTTGATATCTTCTTCTGATTGTTTGCTACTAGTGTGCAGAAACGCAACTGATTTTTGCACACTGATCTTGTACCCTGCCACTTTGCTGAATTCATTTATTAGTTCCAGTAGCTTTGATGTAGGTTTGTCAGGATTTTCTGCATATAGTATGTCATCTGAAAATAGGGAAAGTTTTACTTCTTTCTTTCAAGGTCAAATGCTTTTTCTTTCTTTCTCTTGCCTATTTGTTCTGGTTGGAACTTCCTGCACAATGCTGAATAACAGTGGTGAAGTGGGCCTCCTTGTCTTGTCCTGCTCTTAGAAGGAAAGCTTTCAGTCTTTCTCCATTGTCGTTGTGGGTTTTTCCTGTATCCCCTTCATCATGTTGAGGAAGTTTCCTTCGATTCCTAGCTAACTGTTTTATCAGGAAGGGATATAATGCATTTTGTAAAATGCTTTTTTCTGCATCAGTTGACATGACCGTTTGCTTTTACCTTTTGTTCAGTTAATGCGGTGGATTACATTTGTTTATTTTATGTTTAACCACTCTTGCATATCTGGAGTGTATCCCACTTGGTCATGGTGTATTATTCTTACGATATGCTGTTGTATGTGGCTTGCTGGTGTTTTGTTGAGGAGTTTTGCATCTATATTCATAAGGGGATACTGATTTGTTGTTTTCTTGTGGCATATTTATCTGGCTTGGGCGTGAGAGTGATGTCAGCCTTGTACTGTGATTTTGGGCATATTCCCACCTCTCCAATTTTGGGGGATCCATTGAGCTTCTTGAATTTGCATATTCCTATCTTTCATTAAATTTGGGAAGTTTTCTGTCATTATTTCTTCCTCTCTTTCTTCTCCTTCTGGGACTGCCATAATGTATATTTGGGACGCTTGACGGGGTCCCACTGGACTCCTAGACTCTCTTCGTTCTTTTTTATCTTTCTGCTCCTCTGCCTGAATCATTTTAGGTTGTTTATCTTCAAGTTTACAGATTCTTTCTTCTGCTACCTCCAGTCTGCTGTTGAAACCATCTAGGGAATTTTTCATTTCAGTCCTGTGTTCTTCAACTCCTGTGTTTCTCTGGAGTAATTCCCATAGTGTTCACTCGTCGTTTTCCTCACATCCTTTGGTTCTTTCTCTATGTTTTCATCTCCTTGAGCACATTGAGGATCACTGTTTTAAGGTATGTGATAAAACCAAAATCTGGTCCTCTTCACTGATGGTTTTTCGATTTCGATCTGGTTCCTGTGGATAAGCCATCCTTTCCTGTTTCTTTGTTTGTCTTGTGATCTTTTTTTGCACACTGTACATCTTAATATTTTAAGGTTTTAACTGTGGGAGTTAGTCCCTGGGTTGTCCCTTAAATTTATATCCAGCTATTGATATAACAGATTTTCTTGAATACCAGAATCTAATCAAAACAAACAAACCAAGGCTCAAAGCACCTTTCAGTGTCGTTGCAAATAGGCCTTGCTTTGGCTGGGATCAGCTGGAGCGCTCAGACGGGAAAGTACACGTTCCTCTTGGTCTTTTCGGAGCCGACCTGAATGTGGAAGCCTGATTCTTTTCGTAGAACCTGTGCTTGCTAGAGGCCTTAGGAATTCCCTGTTTACAGTTTATAAGAGTTTGCCTGAATATGTCATCGATTCCATTTGAAGTAGTCTTGCTCCAGGCCGCTTCAACTTAATTGTTTCTGAGTTTCTCACACCTCTGTCTGCAAGTGGCTTCTCTACCCTCAGGGCACACTCTGGGAGGGTGAGCCTGAAATAAGGTCCCAGGCCCAGTTTCTCAGAATTCCTTCTGATAGCACTGACATCGCTACAGGCTGTGTTGTGGAGGGCCTCAGGGCGGGGAATGACCAGCAAGGGCTCCAGGAGCTTCTTCGATGGCTTTTGAAACCGAGTTTTCTCCGTTCAGCATTTGCCCTGTTGTTGCAGCCCTTTACTGTTGTCCAGAGTTTTGAGAAACATTGCTATTGCCCAAGGTGGGTTATAACAATGGTTGCCTTCCAGGCTGTCCCCTGGGGATCTGAGGTAGCTGATGAGATGTAGAGATCTGGGATCAGATCTCACACTCCCAGAGCTTGGATGACTAGTTCTTTATGTGCCACCTCGGTACCAGCAAGCTGAGCCAGAACCCAAGCTCCAGTTCCACTGCTGCCTGCTTTGCCCCCTGGGGGAGCAAATGGGATGGTAGCTACTGCAGGAGGGTTAAAAAACTCACCAGTCATTAGCGCAGTTTGCCAGCCTCCCCCTTCTGCTCCTCCCTGGATGCCACAGTGTCCCCTAGACTCAAGTTTCCCAAGTGGCCGATTCAGACCGTTCCTGCCAGTTCAGCAGTTGCTTTGGAGAGACGGATTCCTGGAGCTTCCGACTCCGCATCTTCACACAGTCCTTCCAGGTGGAATTTCCGTCGGTAAAGTCTTCCCGGCTTTTCCGAGCCTCAAATGCACCTCAGGCTCAGTAACTGTGTCCAAGACGGGGCGGATTATCCATCATGCATTGGTTAACGCAACTTGACCTGTCACGGATCCAGTGAATTTATTTTAACATCTTCAAATGAGCAAATACTTCCAGATTGGTTCCTATCATTGTTGTTTATATTAGAAATTAAAACTTGATCACCTGGTATGCCTCAGTCATCTCTCAACTTAGAACTGAGAGAGAAAAGGAATCACAAGAGCAGGGAAATGATACTTAGTCAAGGTAAGAGAGCTGGAAGGTAATGTGTATAGGCAGAAGTTCAGAGGCAAACAGAAATACAGCAAGAGATGAAGTAAGACAATTCTAGACAAGGTAGAGGCAAGCAGATTTCATATTGAGGGAGAAACAACACATATTTGTTTGAACCTCTTTTAAAAGACAGTGAAGTGCCGGGGACCCAGGTTTGATTCCCGGTGCCGGCCCATGCAAAAAAAAAAAAAAAAAAAAAAGGCATTGAAGCTCTGTATTAGTTGGTGAAAAGAACTGGTAACTCCTTCCAACCCTAATTTTAACCTTTTGCATAACTAAATGCGACCTCAGTGCACCCTGAGGAGTAGGAAGCTGTCTTGCTAATTATTTAATCCAGTTCACTATATAATATAATCCTTCTGTGTAGAGTTGCTCTCAGATGGGGTTCCTACCTCTGCAGTAACTGCTTTCTTTGGACAGATGTGCACTGGGCACAGGGTCCATGTGGGGTCAGGACAGAGCTGAGCAAGACGTGGTCCCCATTGGCCAAAGCTGGGGGAACAGACCCACCGTGTGTGTGGTGGCTGACGTCCAGACGGGGTGCACCGTCCTGTAACACTGTCACAGGGCCTGAGTGATCAGAAATCGCCCCATTATTTTAAAATCTGCCTGCCTGGTAATGTCTCTCATTCTTCAACTCTGTTAAGCACAAGGATTTGAAAATAAAAGATTAGCGTCCCTCATCTATTTTTCATTCCTTCACCTATTTGATGTGATTTATTGACATTTTACCTTTAAATGCAGTTTGTCAATATTCTTTCTAAAAGTACAGCTGGTGCTAGAATAGAATGTGGTACTCCCCCTATAGTCTGGCCGCCAGTGTAACCATTACCTCATTTAAATTAGGCCCTAAACTTCTGTTAATTTGGAATATGTATAGTAGCTGATTCTTTGTGTTTTTTTCTTCCTCTCATTAAATAGCCTTCTTCCTTAAATAATCAGCTGGTATCTGTAGACTGCAAGAAAGGAACCAGAGTCCAGGTGGACAGTTCCCAGAGAATGCCAAGAATTGCTGAACCAGATGCAAGATTCAGTGGCTTCTATAGCATGCAAAAACAGAACCATCTACAGGCAGACAATTTCTACCAAACAGTGTGAAGAAAGCCAACTTGGATGAAGTTTTAAAACACAGAAAACAGCTAAATCTGCTCTTAAAAGTAAACTAGAATTTGTGCACTTGCTTAGTGGATTGTATTGGATTGTGACTTGATGTACAGCGGTGAGAACTCACTGGGACGGGCTCTGTCTACAGCAGTGAGCAGAACAAGCATTCCCACTTTGCCTCAAGATAACTGACCAAGTGTTTTCTTAGAACCAAAGTTTTTAAAGTTGCTGAGATATATTTGCTTGTAATATAGCGGTAGAGATATTTGGGGGTGGGAACAGTGAGTTTGATTGGGGAAATGGGTGGGAGGGTGTTATTGGGAAGACAAATTGGTCAGCTTGGCTCGGGGAGAAATCCAGTAAAACAAAAGCAGGTCAATGGCCCAGCATCCAGATGGTGTGTTTTCGTGTTACCCCGAAGACGGCCCTGGTTGCTGCAAAGCTCAGGCCTGAATGAGCAGGAAACGAACAGGCCTCTTAATCCAGGTGCCGTAGCCACTTTAGAACTACCAGACGAGTGCATCAGAATCTTTTAATAGCCATCCCAGGTCTAAAGCCACAAGTTTCTTTTCTGTACAGTCATTACTGCAGTAGGCAGTGAGGAAGCAAGGGAAATGCAGTAGCAAAATTTCTCTGAAGCGGGTTATTAGGAATATATACAGTTATACTTTCTGCTGCTTTTGTTTTCTTCCAAGCCAATCAGCCAGTTACTAGCAGAGTCAGCAAATGAACAAGATCTAAGTCAGTTCTTGATTTGAGCACTGGAGCTTTTCCTACAACAGCGTGGCACAGAGGGGGCGAGGGTGAAGGACCCCAGGTGTTTCCAGGAGCTGTATTTCATTGTTTGTTGTTGCTTTGCTCTGTTATATTGTTGGTTGTTCATAGTTTTGTTGAAGCTCTAGCTTAAAGAAGAAACTTTTTTTAAAAAAGACTGTTCTGAGATTTTTTTCCTTATTATATACTGATTCTACAAAATAGAAACTACTTCATTTTAATTGTATATTATTCAAGCACCTTTGTTGAAGCTCAAAAAAAAATTATGCCTCTTTAAATTTTAGCAACTATAGGAATATTTATGTATCTTATGCTTCAAGAAACAAAAGTATCTGTGTGTGTATATATATATATACATATATATATATTTATACACATACAATTTATGTTTTCCTGTTGAATGTATTTTTATGAGATTTTAACCAGAACAAAGACAGATGAACAGGCATTCCGTATCAATGCTTTTGATCACTTACAAATTTTTGAATAACACAGAAATCTCATTCTACCTGCAGTTTAATAGGAAAGACATGTGAATGTGTGTGTAAATATATATATACACATTCACCCACAACTGAGAAGAGTGTGTGCCCGTGCATGCATACGCCTCGGGCAGTCAGCAGGGCACCTGCTGTGGCGAAGGGATTCCTTTATTAAAATCTTCTTTCTTATTTGGATTTGCTCTCAGTTGGTTTTCAATTTGCTCACTGGCCAGAGACATTGATGGCAGTTTATCTGTATCACTAATCAGCTCCTGGATTTTTTTTTTTTCAAACAACTGTTTGAAACAACTACTGGAATATTGTCCACAATAAGCTGGAAGTTTGTTGTAGATTGCCTCAAATAGAACTCTGACTGTATACTATAGTGTTAACTTTTCAAACAGCTCTTAGCACTTTTATACTAATACCCATTTGTGCATTGATTTTCTTTTAAAAATGCTTGTTGTGAAAGACACAGATACCCAGTATGCTTAATGTGAAAAGAAAATGTGTTCTGTTTTGTAAAGGAACTTTCAAGTATTGTTGTAAATACTTGGACAGAGGTTGCTGAACTTTAAAAAAAAATTAATTTATTATTATAATGACCTAATTTATTAATCTGAAGATTAACCATTTTTTGTCTTAGAATATCAAAAAAAGAAAAGAAAAAGGTGTTCTAGCTGTTTGCATCAATGAAAAAAAAAAAGATTTATTATCAAGGGGCAATATTTTTATCTATTTCCAAAAAAGAAAAATTTGTTAATGATATATTACCAAAATAGATTTACATCAGCCTGATTAGTATAAAATTTTGTTGACAATTAATCCATTCCTGGCATAAAAAGAGTCTTTATCAAAAAAAAGATTGTAAATGCTTGCTTTTTGTTTTTCAATCATGGCCATATTATGAAAATACTAACAGGATATAGGACAAGGTGTAAATTTTTTTATTATTATTTTAAAGATATGATTTATCCTGAGTGCTGTATCTATTACTCTTTTACTTTTGGTTCCTGTTGTGCTCTTGTAAAAGAAAGACAAATATAATTTCCTGAAAAATAAAATAGATATATGGCACTTGGAGTGCACTGTAGTTTGACAGTGTTTTATTTTCTTGAAAAAAATAAAGCTGTAAAGGGATTATTTGCGATCTGTTTCTTGGCAGCAAATAAACATTTTGAGTCTGTCATGCAGTTTAACTTTTGGGGAGACTCCATATCTGAGGTGATAAGAAAGGCAAACAGAACCTCTGCCTTAAGGCTGTCCGTCTGATGTGCCTCCAGCATCACAGGAACTCTGATTCTTCTCTCAGAAGCAGGTTTTTCTCCAGATGTCTTTGCAAGAAAGGTGATGCCCCCCCTCCCCCCGAGCTTACAGTGCAGGGATGCTGTGCTAAGAGAGGCAAAGAAAACCCACTTGCCATCAGTCACCACTCGGAAGGCTGCTCCTCATGAAATTAGCGTCAAAACTAATTCATCAAGCACAGGAGCAGGGCTGTGGTGGGAAGACAGAGTGTTCACTGCTGAGGAAGAAAGAGTTTACCAAGCCAGACTGGGGGAAAATCTAATTACAAGGAGACCCTGAGTTGACAGAGGAAAATATATTTCATGTACCTAAGCAGCATCAACTTAAGGAGCTATGAACAGCCCACTGTTGAATCCCTTCAAAAAGTAGCTCCGTGAATTTTTACTGTATAGTGTGTCCTCCAAAGCTACATTTCTTTTGATATAAGGCATAATTGTCACAAATTCAGCTCAAATTAGTTTAAATTAATATTATTGCATAAATATGCATCTTCATCAATTCAAGGGAAAGGGGACAATAACTTCCATATTTTCACTGGCAAACAAGACATTAATAAAACAAGGAAACCATCTCAGGCTCTACGTACCTCTAGATTGCAGCTGAAGCGCCAAGCTGGCCTTCATGGTGTGCTACCGACCTCTGCAGTCACTGTGTTCCAGATACTGAGTACAGCTCGGAGTCTCTCTCCCGCTCTGTGCTCATAGACACTGAAGGGGAATTTTAGAAGCCCTTTGAGAGCAGGTCATATATATATATACACACACACCCTTACTAGACTCACATATATATATATACACCCTTACTAGACTCCTGCTACATAACGGAGGGGCTGCCGTAGCTGTTTGGGCTCTTTCACAGCCCCGGAAAACGAGCAGGACCTCCACCACTCCACAGCAACTCAGCACAGTCTGGAAAAGTCTTCTCCCCCCTCCCTGGCTCCATGGGACAATCTGGGGTTTCACCAGCTAACACACTGCAGTGATGGATTCAGCTTGGACTAGTAAGGGAAAGTATTAGAATTAGCGTAGTCGTGCTCTTTCTAGGAAAGAAATTTCATTAGAAAAAATACAGTATAAACTCAAAAATAAGGCTGCCAGGCATTTTATTTTATTTTTTTTTACATTTATTAAATGACACTGAATGGAACCAGCAAGTGTTTTGTGACTCACGATGTATACATGGGTGGCTGTTTCTAGAATTAGTACCTTAGGAAAGCAGTCAGGCATGGATAAAATGTCACACAGGAATGATGGGGCATGTACAAGGTTGCAGCATACAGTTTCTTCAGCACCTTTAAAGGATACGCACTCCTTTTAAAGCACACTTCTTCATGGACACGTGACACAAAACATTTCAACATGTAAAGTGAAACAATCCAAGATTCTGAAAGTGAATGGTGACTCGGTGGTTAAAATCTGACAATGGTGGCCACTGAGAAGCTTCACAATCGGTGGTCTTCAGCAGTTTCAACAGTCACTGAATGTGAAGTCAAGTAATGCATATTCTGGTTTCCCTGCAGGAACAGCCCAGTTTCCTTAAGTTTCAGTCTCTAGACAATACTGGCAGGTAATACTTAAACTGAAGATTCTCTTAAAAAATCAGGGTCTGTTCTTGCCACCACTGAAGAATAGCTATCTATGGTATAAAAATCCCTCAATGCCTTCTAGCTTCAGTGCACTTGAGATCTAGAAAGCTGCATAAACGCAAGTGAGCGTAATGTCAGTTAATGAAAAACATAACTGCACATGCACAACTGGTATTACTCCCCTTTACTAAGTTAGAGAAAAGTTCATGAGAAAGTTCATGATTGTTAACAGTTAACAAAATCCATCTCTAGAATTCAAAATAGCGCCGTATTTCTCTTGGTTCTATAATACAGAGAATTAGCGTAGTCGTGCTCTTAGCCCTGAACCACAAACCCCAGTTTAAGTTCAAGTGTGCCGAGTTTCCAATAACAGGGGTGACAGCAGCTTTCAGAGTGACACTGCAGGAACGCGAGCTCCGTCCACGGAAGAGAAAGCTGCTCCCGAAGCGACGCTGCTCTATGTGGGACAGAGAACTAGAGGAAGGAAAAAAAGTCTCAGTAGAAATATCTATAGTGTATTTATATTTTATATATATTTTTATTTGTATTAAAAACACCATTAAGTAATAACTAAAATTAAGGTGCGGATCTAAAGTAGCAATTTTGGAGAACATTTTAAAAGGCCACAACCAACAATGAAAAGTTCTCTCAAAACACATTTTTAGAATTTCCCAGAAATGAGCTACCAAAAAATTCTTAGGGCACCGCTAGTAAGGAGAGGGAAGGCTGTCAGCCAGCCCTAGGCCGTGGCCTCGTGGCAGCAAGGTCAAAGAAGAACTTCTGCCCACACAAAACACCAGGAGCCCTTGTACTGCTGAGAAGCTTAATTTGACCCTCCAGGACCCAGTCTGTCTTTCTTGGCCAAATAAGGCCACTTTTCCACCTTCTTCCACTTGTCACCATCGTGTTAAAACTGCCACACCTACCGTTTTCCCTGCGCAATGCCCCCGGCTCAGGCAAAGTGGAAGGACAGTTAAATGGCTATATGCATTACCAGGATGGGTGGAAAAAGAGCATTTTAAATTATCCCCTGTCAGCACTATTCCCTGCCCCCCATGCCTGAATCTCCTTCTGTATTTCCTGGGACTCCAGAGTCTCCGCCGTAGTCTGAATTCCAGCTGCTTTCCCACCCAGTCCTCACAATACAAAGCCAGGACAAAACCAGGACTCGTGCATCCGAACGGCTGCTCCGGAGCAGGTACCGTAAAGATGGAACTGGGCGTACAGACAGGAGCAGCAGAATTAGGGTGCTGCTTCCTCAAGGCACGCAGTTTAGGTTCACAGTTACAGTCCCAGGTTTTCCAAGGAGAGAATGAACAATCCTTGCCCCCAGAGCATTCTGTTCTCTGGTCATAGAGACTTGCACGCAGTCAGAAGGCAGAACCAGCTAGAGAAGGGTTCTGCAGCTTCTGCTGCCCCTGGCGCTTGTGGCAGATGCCCTAGTGACCTGGAGGATTAAACATTAAGACAAGTTCTTTATGTTCTTCTCATCCTGTTTCCTATCTAGAACAAGCTTCAGAGCAGTCCAGCTTTCACACCAATGCCAGGACAACGCAAAAGCAACCAAAGACATCTGGTATTAAAAAGCAAAAACTCAGAATTTAACAGGGAGAAAAGGCCCTCCATCAGAAAATACAGTCGATTATAAAATGAAAGCAGCTCAGACACTTCTCCCTCCGTGTCAGCCCACTAAAGCCGGGTGCACGTTTTTATACCCTCTCACAAGTGACGCGCATTATTCACTTCGAGCCCCTTGTGTGGACGGGACTGAGGTCCTCTCCTTTATGAAGTGACGGGAGAAGAAAAGTCCCACCTGAGACATCTAACATCTAAGTTTCAATCTTCCTTGTGCTCAGCTAGCAACTTTGACGGAGAAGAGAACCCAAGGAAGAAAAATGCTCCCCAAAGAGGAATGCTCTCAAAATTTGATCAAGCACCTTAATAGATGAATTTTCCTCTTGTTTTGCTTTGAAAATGTTGCCTGAATAACTGCTAATTAAAAATAGTTTTTTTGTTGGAAAATATTAGCTTCACCTATAATTAAATAAGTTTTTCGGTTCCCTCTCTCTCACCCAATTTCCACCCTTTCCTGATCTCATCAACTTCTCAAGCCATCGTCTGCCTCCTCTCTATTTCCATCCTGTGTGACCTGGCCCCCAAGATTTCCGGGTCATTTTTCACTGTCCTGGGTTTATGAAAAGTCCATTCTTTTCTCCCTCCCTCCTCTCCAACCCCATCCCTGACACCAATCCCTCCCTCAGTCTTCCCTTTGGAGGGCTGATTTACTGGTTCCCTGCTTCATCCTTCTTCACAGACAATCCATCCTCCTTCCTTTTCTGCTTTTCAAACCCTCCCAAAGTCAACACCGGATTCGCACAAAATTACAGCAATAGTTTTCCTCCACTGCCTTTTAATGCTTATAATTTATCTGTGGAAATTACATCCAACCTGGGGCCTCAAATAAAGCTTGAATTTTATATAACTATTTATACTATTGGTAGAATAAGCAAGCCAAGTATCTCTATCAACCTACACACCAATAACTGAATAGAAGCCAATAAAAGTTATGCACTTACAAATTATTTTTTTAATCTAATAGCAAGATGATACATTTAATGACTAATCAAAACCTTCCAACCATTGCAAATATACCACTGTACAACTTACCTTTCAGTATATAATCAGTTAACAAGCTTGGAACTTTTTCACTATCCTCCTTCATGGCATGGAGAACTGCAAAATAAAGAAAAGGAGAAAAGCAACAATTTAAAATATTATTTAATTTCAATCAGTGTAGCCTTAATCTTAATTAACTCTTCGTAGCCATACTCTCAAAATAGCCAATCTTATTAAAATGTTTCCTTCGTGGAAATTTTTAAAGAAAAGACAAAATATTCACGAAGCAGTGCCTAGCACCTGCTGTCCTACCGACTCCTCACACCCTAAGCAGGAATCCGGGTGAACTCACCTCATCCTCAAAGGAATCTTTGGCAACTTTACCTTCTAAGTAGACAACAAATTGTTAAAAAAAAAAAAAATAAATCTAGCCCATTATCATAATGGTTAAAAAAGAAAATTCTGGACCATCCAGGCAGAAATAAACTTATAAACACTGCACTTTAACAATGCCTGCCAACTCAGACCTTCTCCAGAGCATCCCAGGGAGAGCAGCAACTATGTTCCCTCAGACCGAATGCTAAGGACACACAGTAAACTGTCAAGTCAGCCTTCCAGACAGGACCCTGGCTCCACCGCTTCCTGGCTATGTGACCCTGAGCCCATTACTAACCACTCTGTGCACCAAGCTCCTCTGTGGTGAAATGAGAGTAATTAGAGCTGCCTCAAAAGTTAGTCCTAAAGATCAAGTTACTCAACGATGTAAAGCACATACAACAGAGCCTGGCACACAGTATACACTAGAGAAGTATTGGCTGTAATTATTCATGCTATTATTATAATGATTTTATTACTATTATTACTGCACCTGGACCCCCTCCAATAGCTTTCATGAGGAAGTCTGCACATCCACAGTTGCTGCCACTGTCTCCACAGGGCTTTTCTGTTACTGGACATCTAAAGGGGACAGCAGCAAAGGTTTGGGTTCTCCCCGAAGTTTACCAGAGCTGGTCCTTTTTTAATTTCAAAGTGAAGCTCATCCTTCCAGCCACTACTGTCACCTTCCTGTCCCCGTGGATGCGTCAGCCTGGACGTCCATGCACACATCTACACATTCACTCACCCAAAAATGTCCACCTGTGTTAGTCTAGGAAGACATCATCTAAGAATCAGCCTGATGACATGCTCACGCTGGAATTATGACTAAGGTTTGACCAAATAAGTGTTTGTCCTTGATCTGAGAAGCTGAGGCCTCTCGGGCATTCCTGACTTCTGAGCAACATTTACATTCCTTTCTTAGAGGGTTTCTACGTTACGTATTTCTGTTTTAGATTTGGGATTTATTTTTGCTTTAGTTTTTTTTTTTTAAGTTCTATATATGTAAAATCACATACAAAAAACAAAACAAAACTCAGCGTCATTAAAAGTGCAGTGAACTGGAAATTAAGAGACGTGACTGCGTGATTAAGCACTCCCACTGTGTGGTCTGGGGCGCTTACCACTTCGGGAGCCCTTCCTGAACACTGGAGGGCTGGCCATGCACTTCATTGCTTGACTCTTTATTTTAGACTAGCTGACATCACTTGATTTACCCGTATATAAATATAAAATGTTTTTTTTTTTTTTTTTTTTTTTTTTAAAGGAAAGACAGAGAGAAGGAAGGAAGGATAGAAGGAAGGAAGGAAGGAAGGAAGAAAGGGAAACATCTTTAAACATTTTCTTGTTTTTTATTGTATTTTGTTTTTCCGTTTTTTGTTACATGGGCTGGGGCCGGGAATCGAACCGAGGTCCTCCGGCATAGCAGGCAAGCACTTTGCCCGCTGAGCCACCGCGGCCCGCCCAAAATGTTTTTAAAGTATTATTCACAAAGGGAAAGAGTAAAAGCTTCAGGTGACTTGGCAGCTAGCTAGTAAATAAGAGCTGAGCTCCCTCCGTTGTGCACCTGCCCTTGTCCACGTCCCCATGTCCTTCATTCCCAAGAGCTCGTCCGTGTCCATCCATCTGATTCCCTCGGATTTCACTCCCTCCTAATTAGCAGTTATCACAAATACTGACAATTACAAAGAAACTGATACATCAGCAAATTCATTGTAAGGGCAAGGAAAACAAGGCTGACTAATGGTTATCTGATTTACCCAAAATCACGTACACGTTAATTTATTTATCCTCATTTTTCACAATGAAGCAAAAGGGTAAGTAACTTCCAAGAGGCTCTGTCAATAACAGGGAAAGAACTAGAATTCAGGGCTCATTTATAGCTCTCATGAGAGATGCGCAATATAACGTACATTTAAATCTAACATATTATTTTAAAATGCAAGCTCTTTGAGGATTGAGGTTTGTCTTGCTTTATTCCCTAAACTGTCTTAACAGTTTAGAACAGGCCTAGCACAGAGTAGGTCTTCAATAAATATTTGCTGAATGAATGAATGTTCTTAAAACATTATTATCAACATATGTTCTACATTCATAAGGAGAGTGTTTTTAGGCCACTCTTACCCTAAATTTTTCCTATTCAGTTAGTCAGTCATACTTAAATAAGATCCCTGAAGCATCTAATTTATTAATAATAATAAATAAATTATTAATAATAAATAAATATGTTCTTAAAACATACAGAAGAAGGGATGGAGAATCAAGTTATATTTTTCCCCAAAAATTTAGTTTGTAAATATTTCAAAGGAAAGAAAAATAAAAAATACAAGTTGATTAGAGTTAGTGTTGTGTTTGATTCACAGCCATTTGCAGTTTCATTCTCATAAGAATAAACTATGGCATCCATCATTTATTATCTTAAATTGACAAAACTAAAGGAAAACAGTAACAACAAAAAGCAACCAACTAAAATCAGGTATTTAAGTATCAGCAAAAAAGTAAACAAGGTAACAGCTTAATTTTGTCTTTGCTCACTTTTTGTTAATATTTGAAGATCTTCAACAGATGGCGGTCCATTTTTTTTCTCATAAGGAATGACTGTCGTCAAGTACTGTGGAGTTAAAGAAAAAACAGCAACAACAATGGGTCATTTAAATCTGCATTACTTTATCTGCAAAAAATCTGATGCAGTTATTAGAAGGTCTATTCTATAACCTGAAGCATGAGGTACTTCGCCAGGAAAATGCAGGTATGGGAATAAAGAGTTCTCCCTACCTCAGCTGGAGCTCATTTTCTTGACCCCATCCCTCTGCGTCACACAGACCCAGGCCAACATAAATTGCCACACACTCTCCTGCATTTCAGTTATGAAAACTTCTCAGACTAGATCTGAAGATGATTGTTCAATTTGTTCATTTTTAAAGTGAAACATTACCTAAGATTTTCCTTGCTCACTTTTTTAACGTTTCAAATAATTTAAACTAAAACCTCAGTTGTAAGAGTTCTGCACAACAAAATAATTTCAACAGCTGAATAATTCTCTCTGAGACTACTTTTACTCCAACTGAATAAAATGGCCACATGAACAACTTGACAAGTTTAAAAACACCTACCAGCATCTTCCAGAAATGAACAAAGACACACTTCTCCAAATAATTTTAGGGATGTACTATTATTTTATATTATTGTATAAGTACTTAAAAATGTTTAAAGGTATTAAAAGAGAAAAGTGAAAGGAGAGAATAGTCTAGAGGGGAAATGAATAATGAAAATCAATGTTTGAAACTGAGGCAAACTACTTAATTCACCCCTTGTGAGGGCTAACAAGAATTGGAGTTATATAACTATATCCCATTAAAAGCATTACCTAAAAGGGACTGCCAAGATTCTTCTATTCTGAACAATCCACCAAAGAAATTAGTGTCGTTTGCATACTCTCATCTAGAGCTCTATTGGTTCTGACTTAGAATCTCTTCAGCCCCACCCATTACTGAGCTCCAAGTCCTAAAATCGCATCTCTATTCCTAATACTCTTTGAGTGATCTTATCCCACCCATAAAAAAAACAAGATAAAGAAAGTCACTTAACATTAATTGGATTGCTAAATTCAGAAAAGGAGTAAAAGTGAACTGTTCAATCCTTAAGAAATTTAGCTTTATGCTACCATCCTTTTGGTGCAGACTTCTTCAAGGGAATGCCCAATCTACAACCAAATATGTTTCTTTGTACAGAACACAAACAAGTCAGAAATTTGCCCTCTTGGGGCTTCATGATGACACGTGAGCCAGGCAACTCTGAGAAGCAGCAGAAGGTGACCTGGCAGGCAGGCAACTGGCAGTGCTTTCAGGCCCACTGACCCACTCCTCCGAGTTCCTCCCTTTGGAAGTTATTTTGCTGTCTTCTGATTCTGAGAGAGGTCTGCTGCACCAGAACAAAGACAAAAATTCACCCATCCCTTTATGGAGACCCTTTCTGAACTGCAAATGTCAGTACAATCCTCCCCTCTTGAAGTCGATTCTCTCCCTTCTTGAGTAATATTGAATTCTCTTTTGTAAAACCTCCAGGCTTAAAAGCCTTCTTTTGATAAGCTACATTCTGTGCACATTCTAACTTGTCTTTCTTTTGAACTGAAAATTTCAAATTGTGAAAGGTAATTTTAAGCATACTCATTAATGCAGATGTGCTTTCCATATTCAAGATATTTTTTAAATCTTAATAAGCAAAAACGTTAATAAAAGCAAACTGAAACAGTTGAATTATATCCATATCCATTCATGATTCTGTAAAAATAATGCCTCATACCTCATGGGGTAGGCAACTGAGTTGACTGATGATTTCATACATCTTAAAATCACATGAATTTCTTTTAAAAGGAGGTAAGATATATGTTCCTATAAAACGACATTAAGATATATATATATATATATTTTTTTTTTTTTTTGCCTAAAATTCTAGTAAAAAAATACCAACATCCAGGCTTTCTTCCCACAAACATGAGATTTTATTTCCTAAATTTTTAGAACTAGAGTAGCATATTCTATTTGAGTTATTTAAATTAAAACTGCTTTTTCGCAAAAGGGAATTCTGTTCATTATTGAGACTATAAATACAATTAACTTTCATTTCTCTCTTTTAAGCAGTGGTCTTAGTAAACTAATAAAATTGCCAGCTTTCAGAATCTTCACTTACACGGAGAATCAAAAAGCAGAGAATGAGGAAAATAAGGATAACCGAGCACCTGTTTCTCTCCACCTGAATTCCCAAAGGTGTGGCGGAGACCGTTCTGAATGACACTTGAGATCCCTTCCACGCTGAAGCGCTAAAGCAGCAGGGAACGGCCCGGAAGAAAAGGACAGGGAAAGAAGTTCACAGCGTATTAGTGAGAACATACCACGATGATTTACATGCCCAGTGAGAAAATGCCACTACTAATTCACACAGAGCAGGCCAAATCATGCTTTTAAAATGTTTTTGCTTTCATTTCTTTGCAAGTCAAATGCAAAAGCAACCCGTTTATGACAGTAGATTCGTGAAGATTTTTCCTAACGTAGCTGATAAATAAGTTTGTTTCAATGTAAAAATATTGTACACTGCACATTTTATTGGCTATATACAAAATTTACCATATAATTTAAAAAATACCTTTTGATATTGTTTACCTACATTTTATCAAAAGTCTAGAAACTAAATACTAACAGTATGCATATTTTCAGGCTAAGTTTGCATATTTCTACCATAAGTTTGGAGAAAATTAACATAACATTTGGCAAATGAAAACACTGTTACTGGAGAGCTGAGGACTGCTTCCCACTCACATTTCAGACCACCTGCCACTGCCTGGGTGCAGAAAACGCGAACGAAGAGCACATATGTTTTCTGGAGAGCAGAATGGATTGCATTAGCCAGAAAGGCCCCAAAAACTTTTGCAAAGACTTTCCCACTGTGTTTCTAGGAAACAATTCTAACCACGTTCTCCCAGCAACCTTCAAGATTTCCTAGAATTCATCGTACTGAACAGGGAATAATTTTTTCCTGCTTCTCATGATTTGTCATCAGCCTGCAACGGCATCAGACATGGACGGCAAGAAGAGCTCAGCGGCACTTCTCTGGCTGCTGAGTCACAGGGGTCACACAGACAGACGCTCACAGCATGGCTACCAGGGGGGAAGGCGCCCCGAAAGGAAGGGCAAACCGGATTCACCGGAAGGTTCTTTCCCTGCAACTTCATACGGGAAAGTTCAATCCGTAAACACATTCAAGGAGTCAACATGAAAACATTTCACTCGGCCCCAGGGGCAGAAGAAAGGAAACCAAGGCCTTCGAGAAGCGCACAGTTTAGCCCACTGGTTCTCAAAGTGCGGCCTGCGGAAATCCAGGAGCGACTTGAAACGCTCAGACAGAATCAATGAGCTCAAAATTAGTTTCTTAAGTATAGGGAGATGTTATTTTCCTTTTTCACTCCCATTCTCACTTACAAAATATTCAAAGACTAAGTGACTGATGCAGCAGCAGACGTGACAATCTAGTGTCTTGCATTACGCCAGATAGTCAAGGGATTGGCAAAAAATGCATAGCAATTTCATTTTCCCTGTGAAACTTTTTTTGGTAGGGAAATAATTTTTCACAAAAATATGCTACGTCAGCATTAATGAGCTTATCAATGGTATTTTTTAATGAATTAATAAATGTCTTAAAATGTAACCAGTTTTAATTTCTAATACAGTAAATATCCATCTATATAAACAAAATCTCTTCAGGGTCCTCAATAAACATTAAGAGTGTGAAAGAGTCCTGACAGCAAAAATGCTGAGAAACACCAAAAGACTTAATCCTCGCTAGCTATGTGCCTCTAGATCACTTTGGTATTACTGCAAATCTGAGTACCCAATTTTAACATCTTGTGGGCAGCTCCTACAACTACGCTTCTCCCGCTTGCCTTCTCCACCTGGCAATACCAGATCTCTGCATCAATTCTGCTTCCGTGAGAAACAAGTGTCTGGTCAAGACACCTTACCTGAACACTTCACTTCAACGACAATTAATAATCATTGCTTTGATGAATAGGCTAGTTTTTAAAACTCACAGAAAATTATTTTTGTAGGATTTTTCACAGGCTGTCATCACATAATTCATTCACATTTTTAAAAACACACAATCAGAAGAAACAGCATCCTAGGCACCAGAGTTTGCAATAAAAATTATCAAAAACTATTTTCAAATAAGTCAACTCTTCTTAAATTCTTCCTATCAAATGTATTTCATTTCAAAAGCAATAAATAGAAAAATTACCTATTTTTAAGTTTATACTATCTGAAGGCCACATTTATCTATGAGTATATTAAAGCTAGAGATAAATTCAAAAAATCTCAAGCAAGGCAAAAAGTTTTAGAATATATTTCAGGAAAATAATATATCCTATTATTTTTTATAATATTAGCTGAGCGTAGGTGAGTCAGAAGCTGTGGCCTGCAAGGCCACACCATTCCCTGCCCTCTCTCATCAGCCTGTTTAACAGATAAACCAGGGAAGCAACGTGACAGCCTCTAAGGGTTTACTGCCGTTTGTTCCACTGGAAAAAGAAGGGAACAAGAAAATCAGAAGGACCTAAGGAAAGAACAAGGAAACCACCTAGGACAGTGGCTGAGCACGTTCCTCCACCACTTTCTTTTTTAAAGCCCTACTTTTAAAAAGACCAGTAAAGGCACGCGCCCCGCAGCAGCCGAGCCGCCCGACCTCCCTACCCCCTCTCTTTCTCCCCCGGACCGCCGCGCGGCGCACGCGCCCCGCAGCAGCCGAGCCGCCCGACCTCCCTACCCCCTCTCTTTCTCCCCCGGACCGCCGCGCGGCGCACGCGCCCCGCAGCAGCCGAGCCGCCCGACCTCCCTACCCCCTCTCTTTCTCCCCCGGACCGCCGCGCGGCGCACGCGCCCCGCAGCAGCCGCGCCGCCCGACCTCCCTACCCCCGCTCTTTCTCCCCCGGACCGCCGCGCGGCGCACGCGCCCCGCAGCAGCCGAGCCGCCCGACCTCCCTACCCCCTCTCTTTCTCCCCCGGACCGCCGCGCGGCGCACGCGCCCCGCAGCAGCCGAGCCGCCCGACCTCCCTACCCCCTCTCTTTCTCCCCCGGACCGCCGCGCGGCGCACGCGCCCCGCAGCAGCCGAGCCGCCCGACCTCCCTACCCCCTCTCTTTCTCCCCCGGACCGCCGCGCGGCGCACGCGCCCCGCAGCAGCCGAGCCGCCCGACCTCCCTACCCCCTCTCACCCCCTCCTCCCCCTCCTGCTCCGGCTGCTCTCCAACCAACACGGTGCCCTCTTTCCCCGCCTTCACCGTGCTCCTCCGCCACCAGCCTCGACAGCCTTGCCGCCCTCACCTTTCCTCCTCCAGAACAACTACTGGGGGAGTGGAGATAATACAGAGCAGCTCCCGGAGCCACGAGGGAGATCAAAGGGACAGCGTACCCCATCCTGGAACGGCTGACTATCTGGGAGAACCAGCTCCGGTGAGATCACCAAGGGGCACGGGCTTTCCTGGGTGGGACAGCAAGCGACCGGAGTCCCTCCCTTCCACCTTCCCAGGCCAGCTGGTAGAATTGGACAGGCGGTCCCCTTAGGCCGCGGCGGCTAGTGCCCCCACCACACGAGGCCCCCCGGAACAACTGAGATAGTTGGGTCGGAAATCCCCAGACTGCGGAGAACAGTAACCGGGGGATCCCTTCCAAACACGTGACTCCCCCGTCGGCTGGGAGCAGTGCACTCTCCCGGGATGCGACAGCTGGCGCCCTCCCGCCACGCTTGGTGCCCCGGGTCGACTAGCTAATTTGGCCGGACGCTCTCCTGTGCTGCGACAGCCGGCGACCCTCCCCGCGTTTGGAACCCCGGGCCGGCTGGCATTCTTCCAAGACGCTTCGGTTGCCGAACCTCCCCTACGGCGAGAGTTTTCCAGAGTTGAGGGACCCACAGCAACTTTCGCTGGTGGAACCCACAGACAGGCGTGTGCCACGTGCGCCACCTACTGGGCAGGATAGGAAGAACAGAACCCAGAGACTGCGCAGAAAAATCTTTCAACCTGTGGGGTCGAACACCCGGGGAAATCTGACTAAATGCCCAGACGCCAGCAGAAGATAACGGATCACGCTCAGAAAATTGAACATATGGCCCAGTCAAACGAAGAAACCAATAGTTCAAATGAGATACAGGAGCTGAAACAACTAATGCTGAATATACGAACAGAAATGGAAAACCTCTTCAAAAACGAAATCGATAAATTGAGGGAGGACATGAAGAAGACATGGGCTGAACATAAAGAAGAAATAGAAAAACTGAAAAAACAAATCACAGAACTTATGGAAGTGAAAGATAAAGTAGAAAAGATGGAAAAAACAATGGATACCTACAAAGACAGATTTAAAGAAACAGAAGATAGAATTAGTGATTTGGAGGATGAAACATCTGAACTCCAAAAAGAAACAGAAACTATCCGGAAAAGAATGGAAAAATTTGAACAAGGTATCAGGGAACTCAAGGACAATGTGAACCGTACAAATATACGTGTAGTGGGTATCCCAGAAGGAGAAGAGAAGGGAAAAGGAGGAGAAAAACTAATGGAAGAAATTATCACTGAAAATTTCCCAACTCTTATGAAAGACCTAAAATTACAGATCCAAGAAGTGCAGCGCACCCCAAAGAGATTAGACACAAATAGGCGTTCCCCAAGACACTTACTAGTTAGAATGTCAGAGGTCAAAGAGAAAGAGAGGATCTTGAAGGCAGCGAGAGAAAAACAATCCGTCACATACAAGGGAAACCCAATAAGACTATGTGTAGATTTCTCAGCAGAAACCATGGAAGCTAGAAGACAGTGGGATGATATATTTAAGTTACTAAAAGAGAAAAACTGCCAGCCAAGACTCCTATATCCAGCAAAATTGTCCTTCAAAAATGAGGGAGAATTTAAAACATTCTCAGACAAAAAGTCACTAAGAGAATTTGTGACCAAGAGACCAGCTTTGCAAGAAATACTAAAGGAAGCACTAGAGTCAGATACAAAAAGACAGAAGAGAGAGACATGGAGAAAAGTGTAGAAAGAAGGAAAGACAGATATGATATATATAATACAAAAGGCAAAATGGTAGAGGAAAATATTATCCAAACAGTAATAACTCTAAATGTCAATGGACTGAATTCCCCAATTAAAAGACATAGACTGGCAGAATGGATTAAAAAACAGGATCCTTCTATATGCTGTCTACAGGAAACACATCTTAGACCCAAAGATAAATATAGGTTGAAAGTGAAAGGTTGGGAAAAGATATTTCATGCAAACAACAACCAGAAAAGAGCAGGAGTGGCTATACTAATATCCAACAAATTAGACTTCAAATGTAAAACAGTTAAAAGAGACAAAGAAGGACACTATATACTAATAAAAGGAACAATTAAACAAGAAGACATAACAATCATAAATATTTACGCACCGAACCAGAATGCCCCAAAATACGTGAGGAATACACTGCAAACATTGAAAAGGGAAATAGACACATATACCATAATAGTTGGAGACTTCAATTCACCACTCTCATCAATGGACAGAACATCTACACAGAGGATCAATAAAGAAATAGAGAACCTGAATATTACTATAAATGAACTTGACTTAACAGACATCTATAGGACATTACATCCCACAACAGCAGGATACACCTTTTTTTCAAGTGCTCATGGATCATTCTCAAAGATAGACCATATGCTGGGTCACAAAGCAAGTCTTAACAAATTTAAAAAGATTGAAATCATACACAACACTTTCTCGGATCATAAAGGAATGAAGTTGGAAATCAATAATAGGCGGAGTGCCAGAAAATTCATAAATACATGGAGGCTCAACAACACACTCTTAAACAACAAGTGGGTCAAAGAAGAAATTGCAAGAGAAATTAGTAAATACCTAGAGGCAAATGAAAATGAAGACACAACATATCAAAACTTATGGGACGCAGCAAAGGCAGTGCTAAGAGGGAAATTTATTGCCCTAAATGCCTTTATCAGAAAAGAAGAAAAGGCAAAAATGCAGGAATTAACTGTCCACTTGGAAGAACTGGAGAAAGAACAGCAAACTAATCCCAAAGCAAGCAAAAGGAAAGAAATAACAAAGATT
Source organism: Tamandua tetradactyla (assembly GCF_023851605.1). Lineage (NCBI taxonomy): Eukaryota > Metazoa > Chordata > Mammalia > Pilosa > Myrmecophagidae > Tamandua > Tamandua tetradactyla. Next base: position 82,175,499 of record NC_135343.1, read on the forward strand.
AGAGCAGAAATAAATGAAATTGAAAACATGAAAACAATAGAGAAAATCAATAAGACCAGAAGTTGGTTCTATGAGAAAATCAACAAGATTGATGGGCCCTTAGCAAGATTGACAAAAAGAAGAAGAGAGAGGATGCAAATAAATAAGATTAGAAATGAAAGAGGAGACATAACTACTGACCTCACAGAAATAAAGGAGGTAATAACAGGATACTATGAACAACTTTACGCTAATAAATACAACAATTTAGAAGAAATGGACAGGTTCCTGGAAAGACAGGAACAACCAACTTTGACTCAAGAAGAAATAGACGACCTCAACAAACCAATCACAAGTAAAGAGATTGAATTAGTTATTCAAAAGCTCCCTAAAAAGAAAAGTCCAGGACCAGACGGCTTCACATGTGAATTCTATCAAACATTCCAGAAAGAATTAGTACCTACTCTCCTCAAACTCTTCAACATAATCGAAGTGGAGGGAAAACTACCTAATTCATTCTATGAAGCCAACATCACCCTCATACCAAAACCAGGCAAAGATATTACAAAAAAAGAAAACTACAGACCAATCTCTCTAATGAATACAGATGCAAAAATCCTCAATAAAATTCTAGCAAATCGTATCCAACAACACATTAAAAGAATTATACATCATGACCAAGTAGGATTCATCCCAGGTATGCAAGGATGGTTCAACATAAGAAAATCAATTAATGTAATACACCATATCAACAAATCAAAGCAGAAAAATCACATGATCATCTCAATTGATGCAGAGAAGGCATTTGACAAGATTCAACATCCTTTCCTGCTGAAAACACTTCAAAAGATAGGAATACAAGGGAACTTCCTTAAAATGATAGAGGGAATATATGAAAAACCCACAGCTAATATCATCCTCAATGGGGAAAAATTGAAAACTTTCCCCCTAAGATCAGGAACAAGACAAGGATGTCCACTATCACCACTATTATTCAACATTGTGTTGGAAGTTCTAGCCAGAGCAATTAGGCAAGAAAAAGAAATACAAGGCATCAAAATTGGAAAGGAAGAAGTAAAACTATCACTGTTTGCAGACGATATGATACTATATGTAGAAAACCCAGAAAAATCCACAACAAAATTACTAGAGCTAATAAATGAGTACAGCAAAGTAGCAGGCTACAAGATCAACATTCAAAAATCTGTAGCTTTTCTATACACTAGTAATGAACAAGCTGAGGTAGAAATCAAGAAACGAATCCCATTTACAATCGCAACTAAAAGAATAAAATACCTAGGAATAAATTTAACCAAAGAGACAAAAAACCTATATAAAGAAAACTACAAAAAACTGTTAAAAGAAATCACAGAAGACCTAAATAGATGGAAGGGCGTACCGTGTTCATGGATTGGAAGACTAAATATAGTTAAGATGTCAATCCTACCTAAATTGATTTACAGATTCAATGCAATACCAATCAAAATCCCAACGACATATTTTTCAGAAATAGAAAAACCAATAAGCAAATTTATCTGGAAGGGCAGGGTACCCCGAATTGCTAAAAACATCTTGAGGAAAAAAAACGAAGCTGGAGGTCTCGCGCTGCCTGACTTTAAGGCATATTATGAAGCCACAGTGGTCAAAACAGCATGGTATTGGCATAAAGATAGATATGTCGACCAATGGAATCGAATAGAGTGCTCAGATATAGACCCTCTCATCTATGGACATTTGATCTTTGATAAGGCAGTCAAGCCAACTCACCTGGGACAGAACAGTCTCTTCAATAAATGGTGCCTAGAGAACTGGATATCCATATGCAAAAGAATGAAAGAAGACCCATCTCTCACACCCTATACAAAAGTTAACTCAAAATGGATCAAAGATCTAAACATTAGGTCTAAGACCATAAAACAGTTAGAGGAAAATGTTGGGAGATATCTTATGGATCTTACAACTGGAGGTGGTTTTATGGACCTTAAACCTAAAGCAAGAACACTGAAGAAGGAAATAAATAAATGGGAGCTTCTCAAAATTAAACACTTTTGTGCATCAGAGAACTTCATCAAGAAAGTAGAAAGACAGCCTACACAATGGGAGACAATATTTGGAAATGACATATCAGATAAGGGTCTAGTATCCAGAATTTACAAAGAGATTATTCAACTCAACAACAAAAAGACAGCCAACCCAATTACAAAATGGGAAAAAGACTTAAACAGACACCTACCAGAAGAAGAAATACGGATGGCCAAGAGGCACATGAAGAGATGCTCAATGTCCCTGGCCATTAGAGAAATGCAAATCAAAACCACAATGAGATATCATCTCACACCCACCAGAATAGCCATTATCAACAAAACAGAAAATGACAAGTGCTGGAGAGGATGCGGAGAAAGAGGCACACTTATTCACTGTTGGTGGGAATGTCAAAGGGTGCAACCACTGTGGAAGGCAGTTTGGCGGTTCCTCAAAAAGCTGAATATAGAATTGCCATACGACCCAGCAATACCATTGCTAGGTATCTACTCAAAGGACTTAAGGGCAAAGACACAAACGGACATTTGCACACCAATGTTTATAGCAGCGTTATTTACAATTGCAAAGAGATGGAAACAGCCAAAATCTCCATCAACAGAAGAGTGGCTAAACAAACTGTGGTATATACATACGATGGAATATTATGCAGCTTTAAGACAAGATAAACTTGTGAACCATGTAATAACATGGATGGACCTAGAGAATATTATGCTGAGTGAATCCAGCCAAAAACTAAAGGACAAATACTGTATGGTCCCACTGTTGTGAACGGACATTCGAGAATAAACTTGAAATATGTCATTGGTAACAGAGTTCAGCAGGAGTTAGAAACAGGGTAAGACAATGGGTAATTGAAGCTGAAGGGATACAGATTGTGCAACAGGACTAGATACAAAAACTCAAAAATGGACAGCACAATAATACCTAATTGTAAAGTAATCATGTTAAAATACTGAATGAAGCTGCATCTGAGCTATAGGGTTTTTTTTTTGTTTTTGTTTGCTTGTTGGTTTGTTTGTTGTTGTTGTTTTTTACTATTACTACTACTTTTATTTCTTTTCTTTATATTAACATTTTATAGCTTTTTCTGTTGTGTTGCTAGTTCCTCTAAACTGATGCAAATGTACTAAGAAACAATGATCATGCATCTATGTGATGATGTTAAGAATTACTGAGTGCATATGTAGAATGGTATGATTTCTAAATGTTGTGTTAATTTCTTTTTTTTCTTTCCGTTAATAAAAAAAAAAAAAAAAAAAAAAAAAAAAAAAAAAAAAAAAAAAGACCAGTAAAGAGCTTAAAACAAAGTCTGACACGTAGTCAAAGCTCAGAACACGTTACCTATCTTTATTGTGACTTCTCTCCCGAGCTTCAGACCCACCTACTTAATGGCCAAGTTATCACCTGCATCTGGACAGTCCTAAAACGAGCCAAATCCAAAGCTGAATTCAACTTCCTCTCCCCCATCAAAAAAACAAACAAAAAATAAAAAAACTATTCCTCCTTCTGTAGTCTATACATCACTCATTCATTGATTCACCCTTTCAAACATATATATTTATTGAGGGGCTGGGAAAAGAGGAAAACGGGGAGTTTCTGCATAATTGGTACGGGGCTTTTGGGGGTGTGGGGTAACGAAAATGTTTTGGAAGTAGACAGAGGTAGGTGGTAGCTGCACAAAAATTATGATGGTACTATTCGTCACTGAACTGTATACTTTAAAATGGTTAATTTTATGTCACGTGAATTCTACCTGAATAAAAAATTTCAGAATATACTGAGCCAGACAGAATTCTAGTATTAGGGATCCAAAGTGAACACATCAGCTAAGACTCCTCCCAGCCTCATGACCTTCGATCCCAGTGCAAGGGGAGCAGAAAACTAAAGCAAATGAAATTAGATCATTGCAGATAATGCACGTAAAATGAACTAATCATTGCAGACAACACACACCCTGTCAATAACTACAACAGGACAGTTAAAAACTGGATACCTCCCTACTTTTTCCAGGTCAGAGGACAGCTCTCAGAGAAGGGGATATCTGAGCTGAACCATGAATTATGCCCACATCCTGACCAACAAAGAACAATGCGCAAAGGAGATCCTCTCAGAGAACAAAACCAAAAGAATGAAACCAAGCAGCAGAGCCGCCATCCAAGGAATACCCGTGACCATCACTGTACACACGTACCAGGTCTTACAATTCTTACCCAGCAGGATGCGAAGCAGTAACTACCGAGTGTGTCCCATTCGCCCCAACACCCAATCTTTTTTTTTTTTTTTTAATTGCAGTGACCCTGTCTCTCCCTCTACCTCCTAATCCCTCCCTTTCCTGGTCCCACAGACAATCCATTCAACCTCCTAAAAATTTCCTCCATTCAATTACTTTCCATCCCAACTGTAGATTCTTGGCTCGTCTTCTGTCTGACTGCAGCAGCCTCTTAATCAACTTAATGTTGATTAATCTTAACGTCCAGCTGCCTTCTTCCGATCGCTTCTCCTTGAAACCACTGAGGTTAGCCTTCAAAGGACAAATCTGATCATATAACTCCCCTACTTAAGACACCATTTTGGTTTTCTAGAGCCCTTAAATCAAGACCAAATGCTCTAGCATGGCACATGAGGCCATCCATTTTTTAGCTTCCACTCTGCTATGTCCACAGCTTCTTCTCGAGTTATTAATCTGTCACCTTCTAACTTTAGCCACAATGGACGTGTGTCCCCAGATGTCACTGTTGGGGGTCTACACATACCACTTCTGGGTGGTATGCCTATTCTCTCCTTTTTCCTTCTCCTTCCTCAGGATCCAGCTCAGCTTTCACAGACCCCTTCACCAAATTAAGCTAAAGGTAATGTCCCCACACAATGAAAAGACTCTCAAGACATGGAAGCTGTTTTGAATACGGCAATCATCGTACTATACCAGGGTTTCTCAGCCCTGATACTACCGACACTTTGGGCTGGGTAATTCTTTGCTGTGGAGGTTGTCTTCTCCATTGTCAGATGTTTATCAGCATCCTTGGCCTCTCCTGATGTGGATGCCAATAACATCTCCCCTTCCACATCCAGATCTGACAACCAAAAATGTCTCCGGACACTGCCAGATGTCTCGTAGGGGTAGAACTGGCCTAGCTGAGAATCACTGCATTAACCTATATTGGATGGTCTGTCGTTCGGATCCTCACCCCACAAGCAGCACACTGCTGGAGGACTGGAATTTATTCTGCATCCTCAACATCCATGCCTGGCACATAACTGGGGACCAGCATATTTGTCTGATAGTAGTAGAAATAAAGATAATCAAAAAAATATTTTAAATGGGAGGCAGACAAAATCTAAAGAAAAAGGCAGAGGGTAAAAAAGAACATTTGGGTTAGGTTAATATTTCATAAATTCAGCTCAGTTCTCAAAATCTTGAAAGGTGGAAATGCCATCACATCCTTCTTTTGTATGTCCCACAAAGGAAAAAGTCCTCAGGACATGAGGAAGCCTTTGATCAATAGTCACTGGCTTAAATTCCTGAAAAACTCAACAGGAAGTACTACTCAAATTGGTGAAATACTTACAGATATGTGTATGAATTCAATAATCTACCTCAATCAAAAGTATTTGGAACCAGAAAAATTATAAATAGCCAACTTGGAAAGAACAATGTAGGATTAGAAAGCAGAAAGTGCCTTCTCTCTCAGCTTTTCCACTAACTGTGACATAAGTCACTCAGCTGGCAAGACTATTTCCTCACCTGTGAAATAGATGATTACATATCATCTGCAAATTCTACGAATCTATGAACTGACTCATTAAGAAAACACATTTTTTGAGAAGGCAATTTAAGTCTCACACACACACAACACACAAGACTAAAAATGTCACAGAAGGCTACAATATAGGTGCTCTGGAATGACGGGTCTCTGCAGGCAGAGGGCATGGTCGGAGCCATCTACTCCAACTGTTTCACTGTCTTGTATTTTGAGGAGACTCACAATAATGTGAGTGTATTTTGAGGAGACCACGCCTTATTCACCTCTCCATTCCCAGGGGCTTGTGCAGGCCAGACTGCAAACCCAAAGCCCACCAGCGCTCAAGAGCACAGGGCCTGAGACGTCTTCACCACCTCATGAGGCCTCTTGACTTCTTGCAGGAGGTGGTGGGGGGGGGAAGGTATGAGCAAAAAAGGCAAAAATAGTCAGAGGGTGACCAGATGACAGACAAAATGACAGGATATAAAGTTACTGGCCAAAGGAGTAAACAATGGACTTCTGGAAACCTCATCTTGGGTTCTGGAAACCTCATCTTGGGTTCTTCAGTGGACTTTTATGCGACTAATGAAAGCAAGATAAAATCTTGTTGTTGTGGTTTGTAAAACAACAAAACAAGGTAAGAAATATAAAATCTTGGCCTCATATGACAAAGAGTGCAAATAGAAGATCAATGAATTAGAAGCATACAGAAATAGAAAGACTAAGGCAGTGAGGCAAGGAAGGAAAAGGAAAAGAGATCTGTAGAGCATACAACAGATTCTGTTTAACAACTGCCCTATAAACTCTAAAGAATAATACACCCTTTGGAAGTTAAAATGACTTTTAAAAAGATGAAACCTCGGCGGGCCGCGGTGGCTCAGCGGGCAAGAGTGCTTGCCTGCCGTGCCGGAGGACCCCGGTTCGATTCCCGGCCCCAGCCCATGTAAAAAACAAACAAACAAACAAAATATAATAAAACAAGAAAATGTTTAAAAATGTTTCCCTTTCTTAAAAAAAAAAAAAAAAAAAAAAAAAAGATGAAACCTCAGAGACAGATTAAATTTACTTTTTAGTAAACATCACCTCATTTAAAAACACTAGATTTACAACCTCTGAAGGCAGATGTGGTGTTTTCAGTGCTTACCTGGGTCAGAGGGAAGTTTTTCTCTATGCTTAAATTTTATAAGTAGGGAGAAAAAGAGGGAGGGAGGGAATGGATCGTTTCTTTGTTACACATTCCTCAAGGTAAAAACACCACAGATATCTCAAGGTGTGGACAAAAATCAGTCTCAGGGTTATGGGTTCTGAACAAAATGAAGGACATCAAATAAAAATTTGCTACTGTTTAACGAAAATAAACATCGAAGATATTAGGTAAGTGGAAAGCCCAATCCTGCTTCCATGAGCTGTTTTAGCTTTACCCTACCATTTCCAAATGTGAAGAAAAGAGTTCACGTCTTCAAATACAAAGGGAAGAGCTGGCCAAGATTCTGCGAGTCTAAGGTTATTTTGCAGTCTATCCCTCCCTTTTTCACTCTTCTAACGAAGGAGGTAGCAATTCAGTAAAATGCCCTTCCCAGAATGGAACTCGTGCCGTCAGCCCGTTCATGGGCAGGCAGATGATTAAGCAGGACAACATTCGCTTTATTGTTCCCGCATACGGACAAAATGCCAAACAACGTGGAGTAGGAAGGAGCAGCATTTCTCCTGAGGAAGCCCTGGCAGCTGCCGCATCACCACTTCCTAGCCTGGGATGGGTATGCTCGAAAAGTCTCAAAATCACTCACTCTCTGGAAGCCTTTCTCACAAAACCAGGGACAACAAAGTAGAAACAAGAGAGGGGAAGATAAAAAAAATAAATAAAAATCTGAAAGAAGGCAAGGACATGAGATGAGACCCTCTCATCCACACCCACCACGTCCTCAGTAGTTACAGGACAGCCCACCGCAGGATCCCCGCCTCCGCCTTCTCTGGGTCCCTGAGCTCAGCGCTCTAGGAGCTCTAGTTGAGCCATTATGAAAGGGCAGTAATAACAATGCCTGTTTTATTAGGTTACCCAGGGATTAAATTAAATAATCCATGGGAAACACGTAGCAAAGTGCCCAGCACAACATAAATGTTCAAAAAAACGTTTGGGCTATGTTCCTACAAAAAAAAAAAAAACTAGAATAATTTTTTAAAATGTATCTCCCAGAAGAGAAACAACCAAACCTTACTACTTTTCTCCAGAAAAGTAAAAACTTTAAAGTTTTTTATTTAAAGTTCTCGTGGCATTAAAAAAAAAAAAACTGCCACTGAGAAATAATAAATCTCTGATTACAGTCCCCAGCTCAAAGAACTAAGCATGAAGAATAGACTCAACGGAGAAAGCAGCCCAGAAAGTTTCAGCAGAAAGCAAGTAACACCTTCAGCAAACTCCAGGCCTCTCTGAACAATGTCGAGTTAGAAAACTCTCCACAGACTGAAAGGCAGCACGGATCAGATACAGCGCCGCGGCCGTTAGCGCTTTTTGAGGGTCCTGGTTACGCTGCCACCTCCACGCAGCATATCCACCTGCTCAAGTGATCTCAGAAAGCAGAGGAAAGCAAACCCAACAAGGAGGCGGGGAAATTCAGACTCTTCCAACTACCAAACGATTCTCTCCCGCTCATCCGGCACCTACTGGCACGGAGCACTACCTAGCCAGGAAACCTTTTAAAAATGTCAATATAAAAGCTCAGTGTCAGAAAACAGGCTAGAAAAAGCAATTAAGGGGTGCTTTTCATCTATTTCTAACTCCTATTGTAATCTACCTCCATTACTATTTTTTACACTCAAGAGTTCAAAAGAAAGTGAAATTAAAACGTAATTAATTGTCTTTATACTTCACATTATTCTCAACAGTTTGAATATGATTGTTAATTTATAGGACGTAGTTTAATTTTTAATGATTTAAATTCCTTCTCAAAATTATCAAAACATGAAAAATATAAAATGCAAAAAATAGTCAAATGTAAAAAAATTACAAAGTAAAAATATTCAAATAAAAATTAAGATAAAAATTGATTTTGCATGTTTTGATACTTCCTCAAATGAATGAACTCTTCATGTAAACTACAAAGTAATTAGGAATGCAATTCTCAAAAAAAATTTTTCCCCAAAAAAACAGGTACAAGTAAATTAGAAAATATGAATTATACCAAACCAAATAAGTATTTGGAAAATATTCTGAACATTAAACTCCTATTTTTATAAGTGCACTCTCAGAGCCACAAAGCGTTAATGTGAAGATTTTCAAAGTTAGAGGGGAGTGGACTAGCATCTATGATGGTCAGGTTCATGTGTCAATGTGGCCAAGTAATGGTGCCCAGTTGTTGGGTCAAGCAAACACTGGCCTAGCTGTTCTTGTGAGGATATTTCACAGATTTAAACCTTCATTAAGTTGACCTCATCTATGGCTGATTACATCTACAGCCAACTGAGGAGGCCACCTTTGACAACGAGTGATATTTCATCGCTTCAGTTAAAGGCTTTAAAAGAAGTGCTGATTCAGCAGTCAGAAGAGAGAGTTTTCATCTCTCCTTCAGCTCGCCAGCTTCTCCTGGGGAACCCACTGAAACCCTTAGCAGAGTTCCCAATTTACAGCCTTAGAGAATCTGGACTCATGCAAATCCACAGTTGCATGAAAATTTTATAAAATCTCATAACATTTACAGATATCTCCCATCGGTTCTTTTTCCCTGGAGAACCCTAATACAGAATCAAATAATTGAACTTATGTATCTCAAGTTCTGAAGTTTTATGTAATTTGACATTTACTAAGAAATTAAATTAAGTATTGCCAAACATTTTCAAAGCCACTAAAAAGAGAGTAAACTAGCTAATCTTGGTAATTTTATAAATTATTTCTGGATACAACAGATACTCTAGTACATGATAAGAATACAATTTCCTGGTATTGTTATGACTTTTACATGGACTTCTCCTATGTTTACAAGCACCTCTCTAAGAAAGCATGACTTTCTTAAGAACAGATGACTGGTTTTGGTGCATTAATTGCCGGGTCATGAAACTACACCATTAGCAGTCTAACTGCAAGGAACCACCGTGGAAAACAAACAGTGGATAATGGTAAAATATCAAGAACTGGTGGTCACATATATTGTTCCAGGTAATATTAACTTACATAACATATATGTGTTCTGCATCTCGAATAATTCATGAGCTAACTTTTTAAAAATAAACCACAATAAACAGACTGTGGTGGTTTGAAACTTTTATATATCCCAAAAAGGACATGTTATTTTAATCCACTCCTGTGGGTGCAGACCTACTGTGCGTGGGACCTTTACATGAGGTTATTTCAACTGAGATGTGACCCAGCCCTTCAAGGTGTGTTTCACTTTTCCTGGAGTCCTTTATGAGAGGATAAAGGAGATGAAGCCAAGGGAGCTTAGAGAGAAAGCTCCCGGAGGAGCTGGGAGAGGAAGCCACTAAAGCCAGAAGCTAAAAGCAATGAAACACCAGAGAGAGGGAGCAGGAGACACTGGCCAGGTGCCTTCCCACATGACAGAGGTGTCCCAGATGCCGGCAGCCTTTCTTCAGAGAAGGTATCATCCTGTTGATGCCTTAATTCAGACATTTTCATGACCTTAGAACTATAAATTTGTAAGCTAATAAATCCCCATTATAAAAGCCATATTGCATTCAGGCAGTTTTAGCAAACCAAAACCCAAATTAATTTAAACTTATAAATTGCTTTGTGATACAGATCTCTCAAAGATCATAAAAAAAAAATAGTACAGACTGTAATAATAAATAATTTACAGTTTTCCATTCTAAAAAGTACAGCACTGCAAGGACAAATATTAGATGAGCTCACTTACAGGAAAAAACTAGAACATGCAAATTCACAGAGACAGAAAGACAATTACAGGTTATCAGGGGTGGGTGTGGGAGAGGAGCTAATGCTTAATGGGTACCAAATTCTTGGGGTGATGGAAAAGTTTTGGAATTGGACAACGCTAATGATAGCACCACATGGCAAATGTAATTAACAACAGTGGAACGCACACCTTCAAGTGGTTGAAATGGGGTTTAAATGGAACAGTATGTTGTGTACATGTTATAGCAATAGAAATTTAAAAATTAAAAAGAAATCATGTTATAATCTGGAGATCCACAGCAGTGGTAAGATTACTTCCCCGAGAAGGTCATAAGGAACTCTGCTGACAAAACAATCGCCCCCCCCCATGGCCATCTAACGGTCAACCAATGAGAAGAAACTGTCCTCTCCTAAAGTACAGACAGGCAGGAATATCTGCATTTGTGGATAATGGGTCTCTTTAAAATTAGGTCTGTCCCAAGTCACATGGGAAATATCTGAGAAATTTTATAATTTTAGAAGAGCAATTAGTATCTTCTTGAATTAGCAAAGCAATAGGTTCAAATCAGTTCTAAAACAATAAACAGGACATGTCCAAGGTTTTTGCCGCCCTACAATAATCTTCCGTTTTAGGGTCCTAACACTAATTTCTAGGAAATGCTCTTTGCAATAGGAAGAAAAAAAAAGGAAATATTGTCAAATACGACCAACAAATTATTGTTGATATTGCTGAAAATGTGCTCATTTTTACATTTAAGAATATGTACAGCTCAGTATTTATGCTCTTGAACACCACTATTTAGAAAACGGAAAAATAAAATATATTAAAAGCCCCCTTCTTTTAAAACTACCTTTTATCACTATGTTATAAATAAGGGCGCCCAAGCCCACAACTTTATTCTGTTTATATCTCCCCAAATCTTCAGACCAATGGCCTACATGCTGGCTCTCTTCACCTAGCGACCGGGAATCTGATACACATAAAAGCAAAGGTCTGCTGCTAAAAAAGAAAAAACAATTTTAAAAAATGGTCTGCTGCTAGGTGGGTGTCTTCTAGAAAGAGTGGCCAAGATATCACCATCTGGGGAGAAGAACAGCTCAAAATGACCTTTGGATAAAAAAGGGCAACATTTATAATAAATTTTAGACACAGTGTAGTGACATTTACAACTACACAAACTCACTTAAATGGAATTCACATTCCATTTTCTCTCCCAAATTTCTCATTTTACTCAAGTTTTAAGTCAGGGGTAGTGTTCTAGTTTGCAAGCTGCCGGAATATACCAGAAATGGAATGACATTTTAAAAAGAGGAATTTATTAAGTTGCAAGTTTACCATTCTAATGCTGTGAAAATGTTCAAATTAAGGCAAGGCAATGAAAATGTCCAAATTAAGACACCAACAAGAGGTTACCTTCACTCACGAAAGGCTGATGAAGTTCAGGGTTACTCTCTCAGCTGGAAGGGCACATGGCGACATCTGCTAGCTTTCTCTCCTCGCTTCTTGTTTCGTGAAGCTCCACCAGGGGCCTTTCCCTTCTGCATCTCCAAAGGTCTCTGGCTGTGCAGGTTCTAAAGCTTTTTCCAAAATGCTTCCCTCATAAAGGGCTCCAGTAAGCAACCCCACCTTGAATGGAGGGAGACACATCTCCATGGAAACCATCAGAAAGGTCCCACCCAGCAATACTGAAAGAGAATTAAATGATATAACTTTTCCGGGATCCACAATGGATCCAAACTGGCACAAGTGGCAAGCTGTTTCTGTAAAGGGTCAGCCAACAGACAGTTTAGGATTAGAGGACCACCTGGCCTCTGTCACAACTACTCAGCTCTGTCCTTACAGTATGAAAACAGCCGTAAGTAATATACAAATGAAAGGGCACGGCTGTATTACAACAAAACTTTCTAAAATAGGCAGAGGGCTGGATTCGGCCCTTGGGCAGTAATTTGCCTTGCCATTCCCTGGCCTAAATCATCTTAGCAAATGTTATGATTAGAAAATTCCAAATTAAAAAGTCAGGTTTGTGTTTCTTTTAAACATAATCCCCAACTTCAAGCAGATATATCAAAAAAGTTTCTTCTAGGCTTAGATCTGAGATAAATTAGGAAAATGTCAGGGTGATTGAAAAGTAACTACCTAAATAAAAATAAACTTCTCTTAAAGTCAGATGTATTAGTTAGGGTTCTCTAGAGAAACAGAATCAACAGGGAACACTTGCAAATATAAAATTTACAAAAGTGTCTCACGTGACCGCAGGAATGCAGAGTCCAAAATCCGCAGGGCAGGCTGCGAAGCCGACAACTCCGATGTATGGCCTGGATGAACTCCACAGGAGAGGCTCACCAGCCAAAGCAGGAATGGAACCTGTCTCCTCTGAGTCCTCCTTAAAAGGCTTCCCATGATTACATTTAGCATCACTAATTGCAGAAGACACTCCCCTTCGGCTGATTACAAATGGAATCAGCTGTGGATGCAGCTGACGTGCTCATGACCTAATCCTATGAAATGTTCTCATTGCAACAGACAGGCCAGCGCTTGCCCAATCAGATAAACAGGTACCACAACTTGGCCAAGTTGACATGTGTCCCTAACCATGACAGTCCACCCCTTGTCAACTTGGCACCTATATATATATCACCTTAAACCATACTTAATCTCCAAATGAAAACAAATAAGCACACATTTTTTCTTTTACCTGACAATACACAACTGTCCTGCATATAACTGGAAACACATTAAATCTCTCCAGAATAGGGTGTAAATCCTTGGGCAACATTCATTCTTAAACTTGATATCTTACAACTTAAATAGTATAACACAAACAAAACAGCATAACAGTCCTCGTTTCTGTAACTGATCACGTGGTCGAAGTTCATATTTATCACTACCTTCTTCCACTACCCATTCCATGTTCCCTTTCCCCTCAGCAAGCACTTCAGCTGGCCGTGGTTCTTTGCCTGGTGGGGTGACCCAAACCTTCATTCCTGAAGTTTCAGAGCCATTAGTAGTCCTGCCTGGATTGTGTTGTTGCAGTTTTCCATTGATTTTAATCACAGGGCATGGTAGTACTAATAGACGCCCCAGGAGATCTCCTATATTCCAAGAAAACTCTTCTTTACCTCCATTATGTAGTTGCGGTCCTACTTCCTTCTGATAGTCAGGGTCAGTTACCCCAGACAATAATGTAATCCCCTTCTTGGTGTGTTGATCCAGAGGCATAAGTAGTCCAAAGTGACCAGGTGGCAATCTTAACTTCCAGTTCAGTGGTATTGTTGTTTCTCCTGGAGGAAGCACACCCCGTTTTGGAACTAAAACCTGTAGACCAGCAGAACTCAGGGTAGCAGGGACAGGAAGCAAAAATCTTCCTAGTGGATCACTAGGAGTAATAGTGAGTGGTACTACGCCCATTTCCACCCCTTGGTTCCTGGACCCATGGATCCTGGCTATGGGAGAAACATCACCATACAGTGGACGCTGATTCAGAGCATACACAGCTTCCTGGAGAACATTACCCCAGCCTTTCAAGTTTTTGCCACCTAGTTGGCACCGTAATTGAATTTTCAAAAGGCCATTCCACCGTTCTATCAATCCAGCTGCTTCTGGATGATGGGGAACATGGTAAGAGCAGAGAATTTCATGAGCATGCACCCATTCCCGCACTTCATTTGCTGTGAAGTGTGTTCCTTGATCCGAAGCAATGCTATGTGGAATACCATGACGATGGATAAGGCATTCTGTAAGCCCACGGATAGTAGTTTTGGCAGAAGGATTGCGTGCAGGGAAAGCAAACCCATATCCAGAGTATGTGTCTATTCCAGTTAGAACAAATCACTGTCCCTTCCATGAAGGGAATGGTCCAATGTAATCAACCTGCCACCATATAGCTGGCTGGTCACCTCAGGGAATGGTGCCATATTGGGGACTGAGTGTGGGTCTCTGCTACTGGCAGATTGAGCACTCAGCAGTGGTTGTAGCCAGGTCAGCCTTGGTGAGTGGAAGTCCATGTTGGTGAGCCCATGCATAACCTCCATCCCTACCACCATGACCACTTTGTTTATGAGCCCATTGGGCAATGACAGGAGCTGCTGGGGAAAGAGGCTGACTTGTATCCACAGAACGGGTCATCTTATCCACTTGATTATTAAAATCTTCCTCTGCTGAATTCACCCTCTGGTGTGCATTCACATGGGACACAAATATCTTCATGTTTTTAGCCCACTCAGAAAGGTCTATCCACATACTTCTTCCCCAGACCTCTTTGTCACCAATTTTCCAATTATGGTCTTTTCAAGTTCCTGACCATCCAGCCAAACCATTAGTAACAGCCCATGAGTCAGTATACAAACACACCTCTGGCCAGTTTTCCTTCCAAGCAAAATGAACAACCAGGTGCACTGCTCGAAGTTCTGCCCACTGGGAGGATTTCCCCTCACCACTGTCCTTCAAGGACACCCCAGAAAGGGGTTGTAATGCTGCAGCTGTCCACTTTCGGGTGGTACATGTGTTAGATTCAGTTGTCAACTTGGCCAGGTGAACATACCTAGTTTTGTTGCTGTGGACACAAGCCAATGGTACGTGAATCTCATCTGTTGCTAATTACATCTGCAGTCGGCTAGGAGGCGTGTCTGCTGCAATGAGTGACGTTTGACTTAATTGGCTGGTGCTTAAATGAGAGAGCGCAATATAGCTCAGCCTAAACAGCTCAGCATTCCTCTTCTCAGCACTCGCAGCTCAGCCCAGGCCTTTGGAGATGCAGAAAGAAGTCACCTCGGGGAAAGCTGTTGGAACCCAGGGGCCTGGAGAGAAGACCAGCAGAGACCATCTTGTGCCTACCACATAAGAAAGAACCTCAGTGGAAAGTTAGCTGCCTTTCCTCTGAAGAACCAACAAAATAAATCCCCTTTTATTAAAAGCCAATCCATCTCTGGTGTGTTGCATTCCAGCAGCTAGCAAACTAGAACATCAGCTTTGGTCAAGATTAAATGAAAAACTATCACTGGGGTATTTTTGCATGTACACAGGACACAAAGCAGATGGGCTATTAGTTATGATATGAATTAGGTGAGTCGTGAAGACAGAGGAAGCAGCATTATCTGTGAAAGAATATATGCACAGAAAGAGTATCCATCATACAAGTTCTAGCTCTCCCACTATGGAGCAATTATGTACCCAAACCTCCCCCAAAAGCAGTAAATCAGTGTTATATGAGTCTTTCTACAGCAAAGATTCTTGTTTCTTCCCTTACCCATTGGTCACCGATTGCTAAACTTGCAAATATTTTCAGAATAAAACTTTTCCAGGTTAGAATGAAACAGTTACATATTTCTGCTGGTGGTGAGCATAACTCACTAGAACTCTCTCTCGTGGAAGTTCAATGTGATATGGTGAACAGAAAAGATATCAGAGATCCCTATCGCCTCAAGAATAGTCGAGAATAAGAAACCTTAGAGTACCCTTTAATTCAAAGACATTACTGGATTCTCAGAGAACAAGCATGTCCATTTTCATCTGCTTAAGTTTACTAAGCAGATAAGTAATAATGTCCTCACAGTTTCAGATAACTAGATGAATGTCTACATTAAAATATCTGCTGTACTTCAGCTTGTTCTTTACATTAAAATATCTGCTGTACTTCAACTTGTTCTTTGAGTCCCGTGAACTCCCCTGAAATTCAATGGCCCCTGTGAAATTTGATACAGACAAAAAAAAAAAGCAACAAAAACTGGTGCACATAACATGCATGCACACACACACACACACACACACACACACACACACAACCATCTTTAACAAAACACGAATCATTCAAATACCACAAAATCCAAGTCCTCTGGAATTTAACACATTTATAGTGAAGTTTCAACTCAACAAGCATTTATTAAGTGATATGCAAAGTGTCAGAAATTAGGGAAGCTGCCAGGGAAGTCATGTGAACGAGTCTCTGAGAAGCCTGCACTCATGCAGAGAGCACATGCAAGCCAATGAGTACCACCCAGTGTGGTGCTGTAATATTAGAAGTGCGTGCACTCACACAAAGAAATGGGCAAAAACATCTCAAGTATGATACAATGGGCAACTCACAAAAGAAGAAATACAAACAGTCAACAGATCATACTCTTGTTTGCCTATCATATCAGTATATATTCAAAAGGCTGATAATCATTATTGTTTGTGGGAGGTCTGGGGAAATGTTCATTCTCCTATACTATTATTGGATTATTTTTCTAAAGGATAACTGAAAAGCTGGTTGTTTAAAAACCCTTTAGAACTGTTTATTCTTAGATCTAGCGATTCTACCACTTCTGATGAGTAGGTAGACTTACTCACCAACAGAAGAATTATCAGAGAACATTCAACTATAGGAAAATGATAGTTTTGGTTTGATAGGAAAAATTTCAGATTTCTATGTGCTACCTAAGGGGAAATGTGTAGCTGAGTATTGGACATGAAATAGCATTTACTCAAGGTATATATGACAGTCTTGCATGCATTACTTCATTTTATCTCTTCCCAAACTCAGTGTATGTATATATTTAGTGGCACGACCAGGATTCAAACATAGGTCTTAATCCAAATCTCTTAACCAACATACTGGTCAGTCTTCCAGGTTTAGCACCTGGCAGAAAGGTCCAAGATAGAAATACAGATCAAGTTTATCATTCGTTTACATATCTATTCAACAAACATTTATTAGGCATCTAATGTTGGAACTGAGGATATGAAGAAATACCTTATCCTTAGGGAACCATAACAGAGACACATGAAAACAAAAATTGCGATATGGCTGACAGTACGAACAGAAATAGTTAAAGGATAACCGCAAGCCCAGAGGAAGGAAAGAACGGTCAATTCTGCCCTGGGGAAGAGTCATCAGAAAAGCTTCTAAGAGAGGAAGACAATGTTTGATCATGATTTTGAAATGTGAGTTTAAATTTTTTTTTAAATCCTCCAGACAGGGGAAGTGGTGAGAGGCCATTCCAAGCAAAAGGAGCGGCAGACGGATGCTCCAAGGCCGGAAACAGCATGGTCAATTCAAAGAAATGCAGACAGTCTCTCCCCACCACAGCCCCACCCTCCCAGGTTCTCCAGACCCTACACACCAGGACAAGGAAGACAGAGAGCCTTCTGCTCCCTACAGCCTCACTCCCCAGACAGCAGCCTACTGCTCCAGCCTGCCCAGGGTGGCCCATTCCCGCCAAGCCGCCTGAAACAGCTTCCCAGCAGCGTTGCACTCGACCACCTTCCCCAGTCTTCTGCTTTCTCTGTGGGATTTTTCACCACCTGAAACTACACTATCTATTGACAGGACTTTACCTGCTTATTTCCTTTCCTGCTCAAGAGGTCGCCCTCATTCAGGAGGGCGTGGGCCTCGCCTGTTCTGTTTACCACTGGATCTTGGACAGTGCCTGGCACAAAGAAGGCACGCAAACAGACATCTGCTGGATGAATGAATACTGCTTTATTTTACCCGATATGTAACAGAATATTTCAAAAACTGAAATTCAAATCCAGAAAACATTTCACTTTTATAAGACATTCAATGTTTTCTTTAATATTTAATAGTATTTCTCATGTGCCACTGAAAATTTTTTGAATGCTCTAAATAGCATCCCTGAGCCCCTTATTTTTTCACTGTAATGAAAGTTTAACTCCAAAATTAAAGCACCTACAGAGTTTAAGTCTGCTCTGTTCTCACCCAGATATTCCACTGAATTATCTTTAGACCAAAGAGAAGTTGGTAATTTATGGTTAAAGTGTTACACCAACTACAAATGGATGTTTCGTTTCAATCAATCAACTTATTCTGAGCTTAAGGAAGAAAGTCCAAGCTCTACTAATAGGACAAAATGTCTAAGGAAAAAACATGACTATTATTACTGGAAAAACAGACAGCACATGACATCTGTAAGAAAATATCAGTTCTAGTGACAGAAGGTCACCATTTTTTAGAAATTTGTAGCACTGATGATAGCTGACTTACACAGATCAGGCTTTCCCAAAAGAGCACATTACATAAAAGGTGCTGGGAAAGTATTAACTTTTGGGATCTGTTTGTCCAAATGGCCATTTCATTTTAGGGTCTTTGAGTGACCTAACACTATTTCTAGAATTACAGGTTTCAGGCTGCTTGTATCGCAGGTAAGGTGGCACATCTCCAGCATTTTAGACTTAAGGAAAAATAGAGAACTAGACCATGAGGGCAGCAGTGGCACCACTGATCTAATCACAGATGCTGAGACAAAGAGATCAGGACTGTAGAAGCAATTCCAGAAGTCCAGACATTGTGAAAAAATTTACTATCACTATGAATCTATTTTAGACAAAAAAATGAAGGTTGATATAAGTCCTAATTTTGCCTTGCCAAATCCAATTCTCAATATAAATGCCATGTAATATTATACAATGGATTCACCACACTAATCCTTTTTATATGGGAATTACAAAAAGCCTTTAAATCACTCTAAAGATAAATTTATTTTCTGCTGCCACGTCTTAGCACCAATAAATGGAAGGCTTACATGTAATCTCTAAAGGCAAATATCCAAAAATTATCAACCACAGTACAGCTTTTTAAGAAAGCACTGTATTTACTCACACTTGTATATAATAGGGCAATTTAATTAAAGGGTGCAATTTTTAAATATGAGGTATGATGCAAATATAAAATACCGCTGCTGATATTTTAAGCAAAGTTTCTGGGATTGTACTAGTTTTTTTTTCCTTAATCAATACTGCCATTTCTCAAAAATACTTTGGTACTGTATCTAAGAATTTTTTCAAAGTCAGTTTATACACTATGTTCTTTCTAGCTATGTACAAATGGGATTCCACTAAGAGAGTGTCAATTTACTCACAGGTCAATAACAGTAAATGAGTGTGTTAACTGTTAAGATTCTTTTTGTTTGATGAGTGCATAAATGGCCCAGCAGCCCAAGATCTGAATTTTCTTTCTCGGATTCCATCAGAGCATGGTTCAGGAAATCTCTGGTAAGTATTCTTTAGAAAAAATAAATCAAGATTTAATCAATGTCAGGATTTATATTATTACAAAAAAATGGCCAATTTATGGTAATTTGTATTACATGTTTTCAATATCATGAATCTGAAAAGGCATGGAAACGAATCCCTTTCCCTGACCATCATCAATTTGGCAATAATCAAGGCCTCAACTGGTCAAAGAAAGCTGCATGGCCATAAGATCAATAAGGACATGCATCTCTTATACACAATTACTAATGCTTATGATGAAGTTTGGTCGAGTGAAATGAACAGGATCACTTAAGAAAAATGAGAAAGCAGAAAATAAAAAACTTTATATGAAGGGTCAAAGATCCAAAGACTCTAAACTTGTTTCCAGCAGCCAGTAATATTTCAGTCTGCCAAACTTGAGGTCAAATGGCTAATGGCACATCACCGGCTCAACATCCCCACATTCTAACCTCACTGATAAATCGGGAGGAACCTGGCTACAAATCAACCAGTGCCTTTGGGCTCAACACAGTTCTACTATTTCTAAGTACATCCCTTTTTAATTTGTTACTATGGATAAGCAAAAAGAAGAAAATGAAGCCGTCCTTAAGCCTACTGGTGGGAGATAAATAACCACTATTAACATTTTAATATATGAAAATGGTCACTTGCTAAAGCTACTTCTCTTTAAGATGTTCTTCTCTCCCTCCCTCTTCCTTCTACTTTGCTCCCTTAACTATGTTATTCAGAGATGCTTTATAACCCTCATCAAGAAAACATGATTCTAAAGCAACTGAGCATGGGGTACTCCTGGACAGGATCTGCTCGGTGCTGCAGTGAGGACAGCACCGCTCCCAGTGTACGACCTGCCAGACACAGCGCAGGGTTGGGTGCCAAGAGCACCCCAGAACCCGTGCCCGGTTGCAGGGCCCCCTGCAAAGCACCACTTACTGTGCCAGGAATATGACTTCTCTCGGTCTTGCCATTCTGAGAGCTGCCATTTTTGAGCTTCTTTTTCTTTTTGGCTGCTTCTTTGTGCTCTTTCTGTTTGTTTTGCACTTCGATCAGAACAGAAATAAAGCTATTTTTCACTTCCTTTTCAAACTCGAGTTCATCTCGCAGGGCCAACTGCTGTACCAGCTCTTCAGAGTAATCCTTAATAGTGGTCTCAATTTCTTCCAGGAGTTCATTTAATTCAGACACTGAGAGCCTTTTTACTCCTGTGACCAAAAACAAAAGACACGAGACACTAAGACAAAAATGTTTCAAGAGAAGACAACAGGGTGTTTTATGCCAAAGAACAAAAATCCTATTCTAAGCAATTAAATTCACTGTTTGTGATCTCAGAATCCTGAAGCCTCTGGTGGGCAGGTCTGAGCAGAGGCAGGTGGGAAAAGTCACTTCTCAAATGGCTAAGAAGTATAACAGAATTTTCTACTTGTCTAAATCAATCATTCCATGAATAGTACTCCAGTCAAGACTGGAAAAGCTTGTACAAGGAAAAGAACAAACACAAAAGCAGAGGGAAAGTACACAAACTACTTGCTGACAAGTAACTGCAAGCAGTTTAGCAGGGTTCTGGCACACGCGTGAAGGGAGAGGAAACTGAAAACATAATCACGTGAGCCCATTGTGTGAATTCTGTTCAAGACCGGGAAGAGGAAAGGGAAAAATAGTGCCCATAACTGCATTCCAGCTTTCTCTCAGCACCTGCCCTCACGTGAGATTCAACGATGCTGAGGCCACAGCTAGGGCGATAGGGTCAAATCAGACCTCCGAAGGGATTCAGCCTATCCAGAGACCTTCCAGACGTTGGAAGGAAGCCACACAAATCAAAGTGGCTTTAGAACAACCCAAAGGGATGTGGGCAAGTCAACTTCAGAGCTCTGGTCATACCATGAAGACAAAACTAGGTGACAGCATGAGCTGAAAGATAAGGGCCCACTACTGTGCATTCAAGGAGGAGGCCAGCCACACGGCGGTGATGAGATGACACTCCGCAGGCAGCCTCAGGGTCATCAAGGGATGGTTCTAATTATTCGGAAATTTTTCATGATAATCAATAATAGAGTTTTTATAGTCCATTATTCTCATGTACAGCAAAGAGAGCCATGGTTCCCAAAAGTCTTCACCGGGACGCAGAAGACAAGTCTTTGTACAGACAGGAATTAACAGATTAGATTCACCCACTCAATATTTCCAACAAATAACTACTGAGTAATCTACATCATACATCATGGTAGGCAATGCGGTTTGGAGGTGACGGTGACATAGTCCCTGAGCAACAACAAAATATGCTCAGGCGCATTACTGAAAGGCTGGGGGACAGCGCATAACAGTGGTGTGAATCAAAGCTCTCTGGGGACAGTCTGACAATATGCTAGATATTTATAAAAAGCCCAAAGAGCACTGATTTAAGTAGGGTTTCTTACTTTCTTCATAACTGCTTGTACTAGATCTTTTAAGGGTTTGAATTTCCTGGGAAAGCATGGAAAGCCGATCTGACTGTATGGGGGTTTCATCATCTTCTAGGTCCGGCGATTCTTGCATCATTTCTTCAATTTCTTCAATAACCTTCCAAGACAGACATACACTGTTAATCAAATATAGAGGGAAAAGGAACTATCTGTAACATGGCATTCAACCAGAGTAAGAATTGCACTAAATTTTCCATTAACCAACAATGTATAAAGTAGGTGTTCTGAATAATCAAAATCTTGATTGTAAGCATGGTTGATCAATTTTCAAAAAAATTTCTAATATACTAAACACAGAATTAAATAAAAGACAATTAAATGTGTCCACCATGATTCAGCAGACCTGACCAGATCTTGCAATGTCCAAGAAATGGTACTACAAACACACATAATTTACTTCAGTCCTTTCAGAACCAGATAATAAAGTTATGGTTAAAAGGACGCACATAAGAAAAAGTTTACCATATACCACATGCAAATGCTCAGTCTAAAGCTATTTAATCAAAATGACATAAAATTTGAAAAATACAACAGTATAAAAATGTACACACAAAGCAAGAAATTACCTCTATGACTGCAAAATTTTCCTTTAACAGCAGAAAAAGAATATCATATATTAATTCAATGAAAGATACAATATAAGAAAATTACCTAAAATGCAGAAGCTTAAAGAGAAAAAAAGCTGTACAAAACCAGAAAAATCTCAGAAATATATCTTCCATTTAAACAATGAAACCTACTATCATATGCACTGCTGTTCAAATCCTACAACAGTACCTTGTCCTGGTAAGCCAGAGAAAGGACTCAAAGGTTAGAAAATAGAGCCAAAGAGTTAGGGGAAATAAAATCAAACTTACTAAAGAAAATACAATTAAGAAAGCAATAAAATATCATGAATATATGTAACATGCTTTATGAATCACCAAGCTTAACGGTTAACACTTGTATTGAAGGGGGAATAAATCTGAGGCAGGCGGGATATGTTAATTGGCAGGAGGCACCATTAAACAGCTCAACGAGGCACAGTGAAGGAGGAAGCAGGCAGAAGCTGTAGCTCCAAGTCTTAAAAACAAAGAGAGTTTATGGTAATCAGATTACTGAAGGGACAGTGAATTCTCAGGGTCCCTCTCTTTCCCTGGAATCTGTTACTATCTCTCAAAACCGTCGTCTATTCTGGCATCACCGTGCTTTCTGCACCCCAGTCTTTCCAGGCCTAGAACAACCCAACCACGGACACGACTTCAGGAGCATCAAGAAAACGACACAGCTCTAAGGTGTTCCTCACTCCTCCCAACCGCACCAGAAC
This sequence comes from Tamandua tetradactyla, assembly GCF_023851605.1. NCBI lineage: Eukaryota > Metazoa > Chordata > Mammalia > Pilosa > Myrmecophagidae > Tamandua > Tamandua tetradactyla. The sequence continues at coordinate 82,198,879 of NC_135343.1, forward strand.
ATCTCCTTCTGACCTGTTTTCCAGCCTAAACAAAAGGTGGGAGAGTTCAGTTTGAGCAGCCATAGAACATTTTACTTCAGAAAGAAGTTCTTGCATCCCATGTTGACAACACAACACAGGCGGAAGGAGTATTCAGAAAATGAGAAAGCTGATTCAACTGGTTAAAATAAATGCAGAGTTGACGTTACTACAGTATCCCACAGGATTAACGCTCACTTCTTTCTAGGGTACGCGATATGCACTTCTAAACACATCGTAAGGATTTTTACCCAGGGTTTTACAGTAACTAATTTCTACATGGATACATTATAGGTTACCCACATTTGGCTAAATCTAGGAAAGCAGAAAATGTACAATATTTTTACCTGATTTGGGTTTAAGCAACAAGCCTCTCTTTGTAACTTTACTATACTACTCAGTGATGCCTATATGGGGAAGTCTTCCCAACAAACATAATCCACCTGCATCAGACTGCACACACTTTCTTTTTTTCTCAGTGGAAGTGTAACCTGTTAAGCCTATATGACTGTGAAACGCAAGAAAAATTCAATAAAAGCCATAAACCGATGACTTATTGCCACAGTAAGAAGTCATTTTCCCAGCTCTAAAGCCCCTTTCCCTTCTGTTGAGGACCGTCTCCGTTATACCTGGTCTGCAGTGCAGAGGGGCTCGTGGCTGACGCAGGAGACAATAATGGAGTGCATATCCAGCTGTTCTCTCAGGTCCTCGTCGTCTGACGTATCGAACAGCAAACTGTCACTTATCTGAAAACAAAATGACAGGCCGTTAAAAGCAGGACATTCTGATCAAAACAGAATCAAAATCTCTAGGAAAATCAGACTACAGAGAAAACCATCTGCTGAGAGCTTTCCCTCCAAAGGAGGGAATTATTGCAATCACTGTACCAGGCAGTGTGTGAGGTGCCTACATGCTCCATCTCACATAGAAAAGAGGGGAATATGGAATAAATATGAAATTTGCTAAGAAGCTGCATAATCCCCTATTGCCCAATAAAAACATATATTTAGCTGCTGTTTCCATGCGGAAAAAGAGTGATAAAAAAGCTGAGTGGTAAGTAGGAAAAAACACAGTATTCATTAAAAAGTTGTGAGATAGGAAATTACAGTATATTGGGGAAGGAGGAACAAGGCTGGTTTAGCAACAAATACTATTTAGTTAATAGCCTAAATAGTAGGATCAGTTTACATTAAAATTCCACAGAAAAAAATACAGCTGGTTACTTACAAACTAACTTCTAATATTCAGAGTAAAAGCCAAGTAATCAATTCCCTGGCAAACAGAAAATAGCCATGAGGGTTCTCAACCCTTCTAATGAACATCTCTCCTTCTAAGAATGAGTATCTCCGTGTTCCAAAAACATCCTTATACCTTGCCGTGCTGGAGACCTTCCACCTGTCTTGCCACCTGCCCTGTGCCCCCAGGAAGCTGGTCTTTAGGAACTAATCTGGGGATGTCCTTAACTTCTGGCTTCTAGGTGGGTTGAGCTCCAGTGAGAGGCACACTCAGGAGACGAAGAAGGGAGGGGAGGGCTGGCTGTTTAATCCACCCTCTTCCTTTCTGCCAAAGGAAGAGAGCAAACCTCTCCCCTCAGTTTCTCTATCCAGGTCCTGGGAGCCTCTCCCTCCACCTGCCCTTAGAGGCCCAGGATGGGAAGGGTGCAGCTTGCCATAGCCAGCCCTGGAGCACTACACCACACCTAGCCGGTTTCTCTTAAACCTGCCCAACCCACAGAAACAGACTCTTTATTAAAAGTCTCCTAAACTGCCCCATTTGAGTCTGATATCTCCTTGCTGTTGGATCCTAGCTAATAGTCCAGCCATTCCTAGATTAACAACACTGCTGATACTTCTAATGGGCAAAAGGGAAAAAAATCAATAACTCTGATCACAAGAAGTAGAAGTTTCAGAACTACTGAGCCATATATTTCATTCAGACTAGAGAAATAAGAAGGAAAGGGATGAAAGAGTCATTCCCCCCCCCTCTCACTACACACACACACACATATATATATATAACACACACACTCACACACTCTCCACTCTAAGGGACATGAATCTCTAAATCAGTGTTCTCCTACTTATAAGCACATAAGAGCTAGTTTCTATTTTTATGTCCTTAAATAAAATAGATTTAAAAATGACCAGAAATAGTAAGAATGTATTTTATTGCCTAAACTGCAGAGGTTTTTCAAATCCAATAATACAGAGCAGAAGCCAGACATAAACCAATTATAATTGCTCAAAATGCAATAACCGGGCAGTACAACACTGGCTCAGTGGCAAGAATACTCGCCAGCCAAGCTAGAGAGCCAGGTTTGATTCCCAGAGCCTGCCCATGCAAAAAAAAAAAAAAAAAGTGCAGTAACCAGAAAAGACAATTCATTCATTCATTTAGCAAATGTTTGCTGAGCTAAGTGCCTGCCGAGCGCATGTGTAGGTGCCAGGGCAGTGACAGGAAGACACCACCGCTCCATGTTCCTCCTTGCAAAGCTCTTAGTCACATGGGGCAACCCAACTACAACCCTGGCAGTACCAGGCTCAGAAAGAGGAGCATGCCACCCAGCAGGGCGGGAGGGAAGGAAGGAGCCACCATGGCAGAATGGGGGAGTGTCTCCTGGTTCATGGTGAATGGAAGGATGAGTAGGCGCCAGCCAGAGGCAGGGTGGAGACATTCTCGCAGAGCATGTGGCACTCAGAGATGCCCAATGGAAGAAGGGGAAGAAAAGACAAAAGTAAGAAGAAAATACGGCACATTCACATGGCAGGATAAATTCTTTGATGGATGGGGAGAGAAGGTGGTGTACACTGGGAAGCAACCACAGGAGAACAGAGAAATAACATTCAGAAAAGAAAAAAGAAAAAAAAATGGAAGGTGTTATCTTCTAAGCCAAAAGAAAATAAGGAGAAAGTAGTCAATAAATTTCAAATGCTAAATGTAAATCAAACAACTTTAAAACTATGGCAATTTTGTCTAAAGCAATTGGAACGGAACAGCAAAGGTGAAATACAGTGGGTCAAAGACTGAAGAGGAGGTGTGAAAGCTGTCAAAAAAGGTGGCTATGAAGGAGAAAGGAGGGCTGGGTTGATGGCTGATGGGACCAGAAGTATGCAGAATTGAAGGAGGGGCCATGAAGAGAGGAGAGATGCTGGAGTTTGCTTCAATAATGATGAAGGGAAATGTTAGTGGTGAGAGAAAAGCTGAAGATAAAGGAGGAAAAGAGGGGTTAAGGGGTGCGATGAAATCCTCCTACATAGCAGGATAAGAAAGACCGAGCAGAGGTGCAGTTCACTACATGAGGGTGGTTTATGCCTTTCTGTCTTTTCAGTGAAGGACGGGAGACGGGCCCCTGAGTGAAAGGGTGAAGGTTTTAAGAGAACAGAGAAGGACCGAAATAACCACTCTAAAGAGAAATGGCCAAGGGAATGCAGAGGAAATACGTGGCAGCGTGAAGAGCCAAGCTGAGAACGCAGACCACGGACCTGTAGTGGCACCGACCCACGGAACTGCACGATTTTCCCAACAGGTAAACTCCAGTAGCCTGGGGTGGGAGCAACAAAGGAAAATAACTGGAAGGATCCAGGGCTGGGATGTGGCTGGGCAGTTGATAGAAAAGGACAGTGGTAAAGAAAAGGATAACTGAAAATAATATATAAGGTGATGGATTATGATGTCAGGCCAAAGAAAAAAGAAAAATGCCAAGAGAAAAGGCCTCATAAAGGCAGAAAGATTGACTTCTGGTTAAAATGTGGTTGGGAATACATGAGTTTGGCTTCATTCCTTCCTACAATTCCATTAACATGAGTTAAGGAATAAAAAAAAAACAGTATAAATCCTCCAAGACAAAAAGAGTAAGTGCACAGACAGAAGAAAGGTGTGGCCAATACTCCAGAAACTGGAAAGCAGACATTTGGATGGTAACTGCTCTAGCCAAAATCTCAGCCTGACAGGGGATGCCAACAAAAAGGAAGCAGAAACTCACCAAAAAAAAAAAAAAAAGACGCCAAAACAACACACAAAAATGAAAAAGGTGCCATCAGTTGACCCTAGCGAGGCTGTACTCAGGAGAATCAGGGGGCTGCTTGATGGTCTGTAATAAGGAGAAATGAGCCCCACGCATTCCCGATTCACATGACAGTCGTCTCCCCGCCACCCAGCAGAAGCCAGGGTTATTTTTTAGAATGGCTGGACTTGGGCTCATGCGGGCACCCAGGGCATGGGAGAAGGGGGGTAGGCGGGATGGAAGGGACAGGAAAAGGGAGAGGAAACACTATACAGAAAACCAAGTATAAAGTAAAACTGCAAAACGAACCACAAGATCAACTCCTTTTCTCTCCCTCAGCTTCCAGAATACTGACAGAGGTTGAGTTTCTGTCACCAAACAGGAAGCCGGAGGAAACTTCCGTGGAAACTGACCCAAGAGAACAGACCTACAGATGCTGTCACTTGGGGAGGTCCCACAATGAAACTAACCCAGCAATGAAACTGAACCTAACACTGCACAGTGGCCCACACTCACAGACCTTCCCGCCAGCCTTTTCAATCACAAACACAAATGCATAACCAAGAACCTCCAGACATTTGAGAAAACTCTTCAACATAAAAGACAGAGATCAACAGAAAAAATAACTCCAAGGAAACATGGATAATTAGAGCAGAAGAAATTTCAAGAGTATACAATTAATATTCAAACGAAAATTTTAAAAAATATTGTATTTACTTTAACTTGTGTGTGAGACAAGCAAAAAATGTTTATTTGGTACAAAATTTATATTTTGACTAGTGCATTTCCTAATATAACTTACAGGTATACAGCAGGTATACCTGTAACTGCCCAGCCACATCCCAGCCCTGGATCCTTCCAGTTATTTTCCTTTGTTGCTCCCACCCCAGGCTACTGGAGTTTACCTGTTGGGAAAATCGTGCAGTTCCGTGGGTCGGTGCCACTACAGGTCCGTGGTCTGCATTCTCAGCTTGGCTCTTCATGCTGCCACGTATTTCCTCTGCATACTGTGGATAGCTTAATCAAACACCATAGTACCGAGAATCTTATGTAGGGCATGAGATTTTGTAGGTTTGTCCAGAATGATGCCCAGATAAATCCCAGACTGATTTGAACAGGAGAAATGGTGAGAAAGAGGAAAAATTCAACTTCCCCAAGTGGAGAATTCTTGATATTCTCACAAGCAGCGGGGACAGCCAAAGCAATAGGCCAAGCCTCCAATCTTGAGGTTTGTTCATACGAAACTTAACCCCACAAAGGACAGGCTAAGCCTACTTAAAATTAGGCCTAAGAGTCACCCACAAGAGAACCTCTTCTGTTGCTCAGATGTGGCCTCTCTCTCTCTAGGCCAACACAGGAAGCAAACTCACCACCCTCCCCGTGTCTACGTGGGACATGACTTCCAGGGGTGTGGACCTTCCTGGCAACGTGGGACAGAAATTCTAGAATGAGCTGGGACTCAGCATCAAGGGATGGAGAAAACCTTCTCAACCAAAAGGGCAAAGAGCAAAATGAGACAAAATAAAAGTGTCAGTGGCTGAGAGGTTCCAAACAGAGTGGAGAGGTTATCCTGGAGGTTATTCTTATGCATTAAGTAGATATCACCTTTTTAGTTAAGATGTAATGGAGAGGCTGGAGGGAACTGCCTGAAAATGTGGAGCTGTGCTCCGGTGGCCATGTTTCTTGATGATGATTGTATAATGATACAGCTTTCACAGTGTGACTGTGTGATTGTGAAAACCTGGTGTCTGATGCTCCTGTTATCTACCTTATTGACAGACAAGTAAAACATATAGATTAAAAATAAATAAATAATGGGGGAACAAATGTGAAAATAAATTTAGTAGATTGAAATTCTCGTGATCGGTGAAGGGGGGGGTAAGAGGCATGGTATGGACCAATTTTTTCTGTTTTCTTTTTATTGCTTTTTCTGAATTGATGCAGATGTTCTAAGAAATGATCATGATGATGAATATACAACTATGTGATGGTAGTGTGAGTTATTGATTATATAACAAGAACAGAATGATCATATGATAAGAATGTTCGTGTTTATATGTGGTTATGTATCATAAATAAAAAATAAATAAATTCAAAAAGAAAAAATATATTGTATCTAAGAAGTATGATCAGGAGATCATAAAAAATAAGTTTCAGTGAACAAGAAAGAATTTTTTGTTATATAAAAATATAACAGGAGGAGAGGGGGCAAAGATGGCGGCTTAGTAAGGTGCACGCATTTCAGTTTCTTCTCCAGAGCAACTACTAAATAACCAGAAACAGTATAGAACAGCTCCCGAAGTCACAACAGAGACCGGACACACAGCGTACCCTAGTCTGGACCAGCTGGACCGGCTGCGAGATTCCGCAACAGTGAGTTTCCCGAGCCGCGCACACTTCACCAAACTGCGGCGGCGGGTGGCCGGCGCCCCTCCCTCACAGGCGGCTTCACGGACCGGCTGCGAGTCTCCGGACGGGCTGTGAGTCTCGGAGCAGCGAGTTCCCCAAGCCGCGGTGGCCGGTGGCCGGCGCCCCTCCCCCACAGGCGGCTTCACGGACCGGCTGCGAGTCTCGGAGCAGCGAGTTCCGCAAGCCGCGGTGGCCGGTGGCCGGCGCCCCTCCCTCACAGGCGGCTTCACGGACTGGCTGCGAGTCTCCGGACGGGCTGTGAGTCTCGGAGCAGCGAGTTCCCCAAGCCGCGGTGGCCGGTGGCCGGTGCCCCTCCCCCACAGACGGCTTCCCGGACCGGCTGCGAGTCTCGGACCAGCGAGTTCCCCAAGCCGCAGCAGCCGGCGACCGGTGCCCCTCCCTCACGGGCGGCTTCCCGGAGGGAAAGGAAAAGAGTCTCCAACAGTGGCAGGGACTGGGTCCAACCAAACACCAATAGAGGCATTAACACACAAATTCTGACTGCTAGAAGTGGGCCCCCAGCTCAGGAGGAACTGATCAAGGCGGAAGTGGCCTATTGGGCTGACTGAAAGGGAGGAAAGGGGACGAAGCGGAGCCTTCTGTGGCTGTTTCTGCGGAGGCTTGGTTCCATCGGGACTCGGCGCCGGGATTGCACAGGCTGCAACTGCCCCGGGTGCGGGAACAGGCTGCTTTCAGGGCTGTCTACGACCTGAACCTTCCCTGCGGGAGGGGTGAAACGCAACTCAGGCAGAATCCCTCTCTCAAGGAATTCAGATCCCAGGGCTTGGCAATTTGAAGCCATTGAAACCAGCCTACAACCTTTCCTCTGTCTCCAACACGCCCCCAGCAGGGAGAGTCTTCCAAAGTTAAAGGAGCCACAACATCTTTTGCTGGTGGGACCCGCAGACAGACAAGCCCCACATACTGGGCAGGATAAGAAAGCAATCTCCAGAATAAACTAATAAAGGTAATTAAATGTCCAGACGCCAGCAAAAAAATAACAAATCACACCAGGAAAATTGAAGATATGGCCCAGTCAAAGCAACAAACCAATAGTTCAAATGAGATACAGGAGCTGAGACAACTAATGCTGAATATACGAACAGAAATGGAAAATCTCTTCAAAAACCAAATCAATAAATTGAGGGAGGACATGAAGAAGGCAAGGAATGAACAAAAAGAAGAAATGGAAAGTCTGAAAAAACAAATCACAGAACTTATGGGAATGAAAGATACAGTAGAAGAGATGAAAAAAAACAATGGAAACCTACAATGGTAGATTTCAAGAGACAGAGGTTAGAATTAGTGAATTGGAGGATGGAACATCTGAAATACAAAAAAGAAACAGAAACTATAGGGAAAAGAATGGAAAAATTTGAGCAGGGGCTCAGGGAATTGAATGATAATATGAAGCGCACAAATATACGTGTTGTAGGTGTCCCAGAAGGAGAAGAGAAGGGAAAAGGAGGAGAAAAACTAATGGAAGAAATTATCACTGAAAATTTCCCAACTCTTATGAAAGACCTAAAATTACAGATCCAAGAAGTGCAGCGCACCCCAAAGAGAATAGATCCAAATAGGCATTCTCCAAGACACTTACTAGTTAGAATGTCAGATATCAAAGAGAAGGAGAGGCTCTTGAAAGCAGCAAGAGAAAAACAATCCATCACATACAAGGGAAACCCAATAAGACTTGGTGTAGATTTCTCAGCAGAAACCATGGAGGCAAGAAGACAGTGGGATGATATATTTAAATTACTAAAAGAGAAAAACTGCCAACCAACACTTCTATATCCAGCAAAATTGTCCTTCAAAAATGAGGGAGAAATGAAAACATTTTCAGACAAAAAGTCACCGAGAGAATTTGTAACCAAGAGACCAGCTCTGCAAGAAATACTAAAGGGAGCACTAGAGACAGATATGAAAAGACAGAAGAGAGAGGTGTGGAGAAGAGTGTAGAAGGAAGGAAAATCAGATATGATATATATAATACAAAAGGCAAAATGGTAGAGGAAAGTATTACCCAAACAGTAATAACACTAAATGTTAATGGACTGAATTCCCCAATCAAAAGACATAGACTGGCAGAATGGATTAAAAAACAGGATCCTTCTATATGCTGTCTACAGGAAACACATCTTAGACCCAAAGATAAACATAGGTTGAAAGTGAAAGGTTGGGAAAAGATATTTCATGCAAATAACAACCAGAAAAGAGCAGGAGTAGCTATACTAATATCCAACAAATTAGACTTCAAATGTAAAACAGTTAGAAGAGACAAAGAAGGATACTATCTACTAATAAAAGGAACAATTCAACAAGAAGACATAATAATCATAAATATTTATGCACCGAATCAGAATGCCCCAAAATACGTGAGGAATACACTGCAATTACTGAAAAGGGAAATAGACACATCTACCATAATAGTTGGAGACTTCAATTCGCCACTCTCATCAATGGACAGAACATCTAGACAGAGGATCAATAAAGAAACAGAGAATTTGAATATTACAATAAATGAGCTAGACTTAACAGACATTTATAGGATATTACACCCCACAACAGCAGGATACACCTTTTTCTCAAGTGCTCATGGATCATTCTCAAAGATAGACCATATGTTGGGTCACAAAGCAAGTCTCAACAAATTTAAAAAGATTGAAATCATACACAACACTTTCTCAGATCATAAAGGAATGAAGTTGGAAATCAATAATAGGCAGAGTGCCAGAAAATTCACAAATACGTGGAGGCTCAACAACACACTCTTAAACAACCAGTGGGTTAAGGAAGAAATTACAAGAGAAATTAGTAAATATCTCGAGGCGAATGAAAATGAAAACACAACATATCAAAACCTATGGGACGCAGCAAAGGCAGTGCTAAGAGGGAAATTTATTGCCCTAAATGCCTATATCAGAAAAGAAGAAAAGGCAAAAATTCGGGAATTAACTGTCCACTTGGAAGAACTGGAGAAAGAACAGCAAACTAACCCCAAAGCAAGCAAAAGGAAAGAAATAACAAAGATTAGAGCAGAAATAAATGAAATTGAGAACATGAAAACAAAAGAGAAAATCAGTAAGACCAGAAGTTGGTTCTATGAGAAAATCAACAAGATTGATGGGCCCTTAGCAAGATTGACAAAAAGAAGAAGAGAGAGGACGCAAATAAATAAGATCAGAAATGGAAGAGGAGACATAACCACTGACCTCACAGAAATAAAGGAGGTAATAACAGGATACTATGAACAACTTTACGCTAATAAATACAACAATGTAGATGAAATGGACAAGTTCCTAGAAAGGCATGAACAACCAACTTTGACTCAAGAAGAAATAGATGACCTCAACAAACCAATCAGAAGTGAAGACATTGAATCAGTCATTCAAAAGCTTCCCAAAAAGAAAAGTCCAGGACCAGACAGCTTCACATGTGAATTCTACCAAACATTCCAGAAAGAATTAGTAAGAATTAGTTTGTGCTCAAACTCTTCAAAAAAATCGAAGTGGAGGGAAAGCTACCTAATTCATTCTATGAAGCCAACATCACCCTCGTACCAAAACCAGGCAAAGATATTACAAAAAAAGAAAACTACAGACCAATCTCTCTAATAAATATAGATGCAAAAATCCTCAACAAACTTCTAGCAAATCGAATCCAGCAACACATTAAAAGAATTATATATCATGACCAAGTAGGATTCATCCCAGGTATGCAAGGATGGTTCAACATAAGAAAATCAATTAATGTAATACACCATATCAACAAATCAAAGCAGAAAAATCACATGATCATCTCAATTGATGCAGAGAAGGCATTTGACAAGATTCAACATCCTTTCCTGTTGAAAACACTTCAAAGGATAGGAATACAAGGGAACTTCCTTAAAATGATAGAGGGAATATATGAAAAACCCACAGCTATATCATCCTCAATGGGGAAAAATTGAAAACTTTCCCCCTAAGATCAGGAACAAGACAAGGATGTCCATTATCACCACTACTATTCAACATCGTGTAGGAGGTTCTAGCCAGAGCAATTAGACAAGAAAAAGAAATACAAGGCATCAAAATTGGAAAGGAAGAAGTAAAACTATCACTGTTTGCAGACGATATGATACTATACATCGAAAACCCGGAAAAATCCACAACAAAACTACTGGCGCTATAAATGAGTACAGCAAAGTAGCAGGTTACAAGATCAACATTCAAAAATCTGTAGTGTTTCTATACACTAGCAATGAACAAGCTGAGGGGGAAATCAAGAAACAAATTCCATTTACAATTGCAACTAAGAGAATAAAAAATTTAGGAATAAATTTAACTAAAGAGACAAAAGACCTATACAAAGAAAACTACAAAAAACTGTTAAAAGAAATCACAGAAGACCTAAATAGATGGAAGGGCATACCATGTTCATGGATTGGAAGACTAAATATAGTTAAGATGTCAATCCTACCTAAATTGATTTACAGATTCAACGCAATACCAATCAAAATCCCAACGACTTATTTTTTGGAAATAGAAAAACCAATAAGCAAATTTATCTGGAAAGGCAGGGTGCCCCAAATTGCTAAAAGTATCTTGAGGAAAAAAAACGAAGCTGGAGGTCTCGCGATGCCAGACTTTAAGGCATATTATGAAGCCACAGTGGTCAAAACAGCATGGTACTGGCATAAAGACAGATATATCGAACAGTGGAATCGAATAGAGTGCTCAGATATAGACCCTCTCATCTACGGACATTTGATCTTTGATAAGGCAGTCAAGCCAATTCACCTGGGACAGAACAGTCTCTTCAATAAATGGTGCCTAGAGAACTGGATATCCATATGCAAAAGAATGAAAGAGGACCCGTACCTCACACCCTATACAAAAGTTAATTCAAAATGGATCAAAGATCTAAACATTAGGTCTAAGACCATAAAACAGTTAGAGGGAAATGTAGGGAGATATCTTATGAAACTTACAATTGGAGGCGGTTTTATGAACCTTAAAGCAAGAGCACTGAAGAAAGAAATAAATGAATGGGAGCTCCTCAAAATTAAACACTTTTGTGCATCAAAGAACTTCATCAAGAAAGTAGAAAGACAGCCTACACAATGGGAGACAATATTTGGAAACGACATATCAGATAAAGGTCTAGTATCCAGAATTTATAAAGAGATTGTTCAACTCAAAAACAAAAAGACAGCCAATACAATTACAAAATGGGAAAAAGACTTGAACAGACACCTCTCAGAAGAGGAAATACAAATGGCCAAAAGGCACATGAAGAGATACTCAATGTCCCTGGCCATTAGAGAAATGCAAATCAAAACCACAATGAGATATCATCTCACACCCACCAGAATGGCCATTATCAACAAAACAAAAAATGACAAGTGCTGGAGAGGATGCGGAGAAAGAGGCACACTTATCCACTGTTGGTGGGAATGTCAAATGGTGCAACCACTGTGGAAGGCAGTTTGGCGGTTCCTCAAAAAACTGAATATAGAATTGCCATACGACCCAGCAATACCATTGCTAGGTATCTACTCAAAGGACTTAAGGGCAAAGACACAAACGGACATTTGCACACCAATGTTTATAGCAGCATTATTTACAATTGCAAAGAGATGGAAACAGTCAAAATGTCCATCAATAGACGAGTGGCTAAACAAACTGTGGCATATACATATGATGAAATATTATGCAGTTTTAAGACAGAATAAACTTATGAAGCATGTAATAACATGGATGGACCTAGAGAACATTATGCTGAGTGAGACTAGCCAAAAACTAAAGGACAAATACTGTATGGTCCCACTGATGTGAACCAACATTAGAGAATAAACTTGGAATATGTCATTGGTAACAGAGACCATCAGGAGTTAGAAATAGGGTAAGATAATGGGTATTTGGAGCTGAAGGGATACAGACTATGCAACAGGACTAGATACAAAAACTCAAAAATGGACAGCACAATAATACCTAATTGTAATGTAATTATGTTAAAACATTGAATGAAGCTGCATGTAAGGTATAGGTTTTTTTGTTTGTTTTTTGTTGTTGTTGTTGTTTTTTCTCTATTATCGTTTTATTTCTTATTCTGTTGTCTTATTTTTTTCTAAGTCGATGCAAATGTACTAAGAAATGATGAATATGCAACAATGTGATGATATTAAGAATTACAGATTGTATATGTAGAATGGAATGATTTCTAAATGTTTTGTTAGTTAATTTTTTTTAATTAATAAAAAAATATATATATAACAGGAGAAATAAATGAAAATCAAAAGAGATTTTGGAAAACAAAGGTCAGGAAATCACCCAGAGAATAAGGGGAAATAAAGAAAGAAAAAAAGAGACGGCAAAGTGAAGTAAAAAGATTTTTTAAATATATAAAGAGAATTAATCCAGAGGATTCGAATTGAGTAACAGGTATTCCAGAAGAGAAGGAAAGACAAGAAAAATCAAAAGAAGAAAATTATCAAAGAAATACAAGAAAATTTCAAGGAGTTTCTCCATATTGAAAAGGGCCCTCTGAGTGCCCTATGATTGAAAAAGGAGCCACGGGAGCAAGGCTAGAACCCAAAGGGCCTGTCCAGGTTCAGAGAGTAACAGAAATGACAAATCAGACTAGGTTCAAGGTCGCTTTCACTTCATTCTACCACCAAACCAGCAACAAGCCATTTAGAGGATCCCTATAAAATGAGGCTGATTGAGTTGATATAGGTTCCCACTGCCTCCCTAGGTCCTCATATAAGAACATCCAAAGTTTAATCAATGCAACCCAAGGAGGAAGAAACCTGAGAATAAGAAACAGAAAGGAACCACTGCCTTTCAACACATGAGGCTAGGAGAGGTGCCACATCAGCATATCAAAGTCCACCTACCATTACATGCTGCGTTTCTACACTGCACACGATGACACACCTCCTCATACTACTTCTCACTGTACCATGAACCCAGGAAAGGCCTGGCCATGGCCTTCAACATATTCTCCTAAAATTTCAGAATGTCATGCGTGAAGAAAAGAACCTCAGAGCTTCCAGAGAGAAAAACACCAACCCATTAAAAGGATCAGGAATCAAAATGGCACTTGAAATCTTAACTGCAACAACAGAAGCTAGAAAACACTGAATGCAATTTCCATGTTTTGAAGAATTCCACTTCAGAACCCTATATTCAGCTAAAATCACAATTGCTAGGAGCTTAAAATAAAGACATTTTCAGACATATCACTTCTCAAAAAATTTACATCCCAAGCATCCTTTCTCAGAAAGCTACTGCAGAATATGCTCCACCAAACCCAGGAGGAAAATCAAGAAGAAAGAACACACGGGATCTAATATAAGAGAGGTAAAGGCAATTCTTGCAATGATAGTGAAGGGAAGAACCCTGTGGTGTGAAGACAGACTACAGAGATTAGTTCAGTTAGAACTGGATTCATAGAGGGTAACAAAAAAGGGTAAAAGGGACAGAGAGGGAGAGGCCGACTATTAGACTACCTAGTATATTTCATTTACTAAAATAAACTATATGGTACTGTTGAGGCTGAATCGGTGACCTAATTGTAAACTAAATAAAGCACAAAAAAGCAATTATTATCCTATGGAAAAAATGAACATAAGAGGAAATTTAATCATCATATACTAAAATGGGTCAACAATGGACAATTAAAGAGTCAAAATAATATATATGTGACTGCCAATAGCTGGAAACAGCCTAAATATCCATCAACTGATGAATGGATAAACAAACTGTGGTATATACATACAGTGGAATATTATGCAGTGTAAAACAGAATAAAGTCATGACGCATACAAGGACAGTTATTTTGAGTGAAATAAACCAGAAACAAAACAAGTACTGTATTATCGCACTAATATGAACTAATTATAATGAGCAAACCCCAGGAGCTAAAGTTGAGAACACAAGTTATCAGGAGATGGAGCAAAGACTGAACATTAGATGCTTAAGCAGTACAGAATATTTACTAAGATTGGTTGTAAAGGTGCAGAAATGGACTGTACAATAATGTGTGATGGAAGCACAAGATTGTAAGCATAATGAACAAAGCTGAGTGTGAGTATGGCTGAAAGAGGAAGGCTAGGGGCAGGTATGGCACCAGAAGAAAAGACAGAGGATAAAAACTGGGACTCTATAACAGCAAAACCTACAGTGGACAATGCTGCAGATTAACTGTCCATCTATATTAAAGTTTGTACATGAGCAAGAGCAAATGTATGTCACCACTGCAAGGTGTTAAAAATGGAATGGTATATGGAAAAAATACAATGAATGTAAACTACGGTTAGTTAGGGTCTATAGTTCACAGTAACACTGTACTAGTCTTCCATTAACTGTTAACAAGGGCAATATACCAAAGCTAAATGTCAGTAACAGGGAGATATAAGGAAGGGGTTATAGGATTTTTTTCCCCTCTTTTTTTTTTTTTTCTTTTTCTTTCCTTGTGGAAGAAATGGAAATGTTCTTATATAAATTGTGGTGGTAAATGCATAATTATGTGATTATATCATGAGCCATTGACTGCACACTTAGCATGGATTATATAGTGTGTGGATAAAACTATTTACAAAGTAAACAGAGAGATACAAGTCTTGGAGAAGATGTGGAGAGAGACAGGAATGTCCATTCATTGTTGGTAGGGAAATAGAATGGTGCAACCCCTCTGGAGGGCAGGGTGGCATTTCCACAGAAGGCTAAGTATAGGGTTACCAAATGACCCTGCAATCCCATTATTAGGTATATACTCAGAAGAACCAAAAGCAGGGACATGAACAGACATTTGCACACTCATGTTTATGGTGGCATTATTCACGTTAGCCAATGGATAGAGGTCACCCAAAGGGTAAAACAACTGACGAGTGGAAGGGCAAACTGCGCTGTATACATATGATGGAATACCATGTGGCAGCAGAGAGGAATGAAGCAGTGAGGCTTACAGTGATGTAAATGAACCTTAAGGACATTATATTGAGCAAAATAAGAAACTAAAGAACCAATACGTATGGTCTCACTAATATAAACTAACTATAATGAGCAAACTTTGAGAATTAAATTCAAGAAGCTAGGTTATCAGGAGACAGAAAGTGGGCAGAGACTGGCAATCGATGATTAAGGAGTACAGAATGTACAATAAGGCTCACTGTAAAGGTTCAGAAATGAATAGCACAATACTGTGTGAAAGCACTTATAAGAAAATCAGGGCCTACATTTTAAGTTCTTACAGCAGTCACATTTATTCCTGAGTTTTAACTGTTATTTCTAAATTGTGAGATGTTGTGGTCTGTGTATAACTTGGTTATAACCCAGAACTCTGGGGATCTGTGTGGCACCTGAGACTAAGAGTTCTGCAGCTCTGAAAGTCAGAATTACTCCACACAGCAACTGTTAAAGAAACTGAAAAAGAGATCAGACTTCAGTTAGAGATGTGAATGAGCTGATCTGGTTAAAATAAGGTAAAACAGAATACAAGGTAAAGGATGATACTGTCTGTATTTTAAAACTTCAACTTCTATGTGAGACCAACGGAAGAGGTGTTTATTTTGTCCAAAATTTCAATCTTCTATAGTACACACCTCATTTAACCTGAGTGGTCAGTGTGTCTGAACAACCCAGTTAGATGGGACCTAGAATAGGGAATGATTCGTGTTGCTCTGGACAGGTTAGTGTAACAGCCTAATACATCCCAGAGTGTTGGGGGCATAAAATTAAGAAGTATTTGCAAAGGCCCTTGAGGGACTGGAGGAAAATGTGGAACTATTAAATTCCTATTCTCTCTGCATTGAGGGCTTTCAATTTAATAAGCCAAGCCCTCGATCTTGAGGCTGACCCTTATGAACTTATTTCTCTAATGATAAGCTAAGCCTACTTATAATTATGCCTAAGAGTCACTCCCAGAGAACCTCTTGTTGCTCAGATGTGGCCTCTCTGCAAGCCAAACTCTGCAATTAAACTCACTGCCTTCCCCCCCTACATAGGACATGACTCCCAGAAGTGTAATTCTCCCTGGCAACATGGGACATGACTTCAGGGATGAGGCTGGTCCTGGCAACATGGGATTGACAATGCCTTCCTGACCAAAAAGGGAAAAGAAATGAAACAAAATAAAGTTTCAGTGGCTAAGAGATTTCAAACAGAGTTGAGAGGTCATCCTGGAGTCACTCTTACATACGCTGTAGCCAGTTATTGCAAATCCCCATAGCGTGCCAAGCTGCAATCAGCAGTATTCCTGAAAACCCTAAAGAATACCCTAGGCTCAATCGAAGATTCTATAAAAGTTTTACTTAATAAGTTTATTTCTCCAGAATCTTAAAGCTTCCAGATTGTTCCTATGCCAGAGAAACCCTGAAACCCAGAGGTACCATTCTCTCCAAGAATATCAACCAGTTTCATTTCTCTATCCCATAAGGTTGATGCCCCTTTCCAGCATGAAGAAGTTAGAATGGTCATTGCCCAGCTATCTCTGAAGATTGAGAGAACAATCAATTGAGAGGGAGAAGGTGTAATCGAGAAGTTAGGATTTAACAAATGATTATGATTACTGACTCATTATACAGATGTTTCTTTTTGGTTTCTAGTGTATTAGAATACTCAGAATACCTGAAATTGTTGAACTGTAATCCAGCAGCCCTGATCTTTGATAATGACTGTGTAACTGCAAAGCTTTTACCTTGTGTCCATGTGACTGTAAACACCTTGTAACTGACACCAACTTTATCCAGTATACGTACAGATGAGTAATAAAACAAAGACATGCATGAAACAATAAATACATGAAGTAAAATAATATTAATAATATAAATGGTAAGATTAAACTGACCAAATATTGTGATATAATTATATTGGGAAAATGGAGGAAGGGGAAGTCACTATGAGGGCTAGGGGTTGGAGGAAAAACTATAAGGTAGCAAAGCTCTGGATGAAGTCTAAAAATGAAAAACATAATCAAGTAAAATGGTATCAGCATATTATCTACTGAAGAAGTTGAAAGTGGTTGCCTCTGGTGATCAAAAATAAAATGTGAATAGTGGTACAGCAGACTGCTTTTTCTTTTCGAATCCTATAGTTTTATCTACTTTTTAAACTATGACAGTTTTGTCTTTTAATAACTTAATTTTAAGAAGGGAGAAAGGTCAAGAAACTAGGCTTTTGATGAAAAGATGAGTATTTCAGTTTGTAGAAACAGAGACAAAAGGTGCCATAATATGATTATAAGAGAGTGTGTAATTTGAAGTAGGCCTAACAATTATTCTGATTGATCCCCCCACCCCCCACCAAAACAAAGCAAAACAGAACAAAAAAGGATCACGCTTCTGTGTTGTTGGCTGAGGAGTAATTTTGTTTTATTTTTCCACATCTGGCCTATAAACAAATAAGCACTTAAGTGTTAAAATTACAGCCAAAGAAGATGTTATTTTCTTGCATTTCTACTCTAGAAGATATAAACATTCATAAGACAAGATCCTGTCCTTAAAGAGATGAGCTTGGTTAGAGGGAAGAAGACAGCACAAGAGATGCTCCCAAGACAAAATCATTTCAAGCATTTTATCACATAGCCTGTTCAAGAATGGCAATGGATTTTGAATAGGCTTATGGCTATTGCCAAAACACATCAATGATACCAATAAACCATCAGAATAAGTTTCCATGACGACAGAAATTATGACCTTAGACCATTTTTTCAAAGAGGGAGCCAAGCTTGTTCTCCACAATGATGGCATATGCTGAGGGTTGGAATCCTTTTCAGGCTTTGAAAAGTAACCCTGGCCGTCATGGGTATATTATTCATTCCCCCATTAGGCATAAATACCTCTTAGTAATTGCCAAGCATTCCCATCACCCCTTCCCATGCCAGAGTTAGAACAGAGCTGGTGGTGCATGAAACTGAGATGCCTCAAATGGAAAAAACATGTCCATGTAAGAATTTGGAATGCACCAATTGCCTCACTCTAGAAAAGATCTGTCAAGTTTAGACACATGTCATCTCAAACTTCAATGAGGGAAAAATAGGAAACAGAAATCTAGCAAGTTGTTTTCCTGAATATTTTTCTTAACGCAAAAAAAACTCTTCCTTTTGTCAATAAATAATGTATTATAGATTCTGGTTTACAACTGGAATAATCCAAAGAATGCTTCCAAAAGGTAAATTCTGCATAGGTCAGTCATGGAAAGAATAGCAAACTCAGTTAGTAATGGTAAATAATATAATTTTCCTAGGTTAAAACATTTTCTTTAAATGTATACTATCCATTTGAACGAAATAGTGACTTCTTGAACCCTCTCTGTTGCCCAGCTTCTTCAGGAGCTCCCATGCAGCACACCTCTCTGGGGAATCGAATCTGACTGTCAGTTCCACCCATCACACCTGAACAGTCAGGACATGTCACACACCATGTTAGAGCAGTCAAGATCACCTGCCCACTTCAACGTGCCGGGTTCTTCCAGGTCAGGCTTTTATGATGAGTACCAATCAACACTGTCGGCTATACCATTACTCTGACATTGAAAACAATATGCAAAAAGAGAAAAAGGGTGTGACCTCCCAAGATACGATCTAAGAACAATACAAGATAAGCATTTTATTCAATAAGCTGGATCTGAGTGTCCCATTCATGCTGCTGAAGTACTTCTCTTGGAAACTATGAAAGGGTCTCTTCTAAGCTATTTTTCAGTATGATAAACAAAAAAGTACTCATAGGCTACTGTGGATTCAGCACTATGTTAAATAATATGAAAAACAGCTTAACAAAACCTTTCTATCACTGTCTCTGATCTTACAGTCTCATTGACTAGGCTATTCATTTGGTCATTGAACAAACAATTTTCTTAGGATGCCCTATGTGCCAAGCATAGTGGTAGTAGTCACTAAAAAGACAAACTATAGAGACATCTACCACAGAGTCATATGCAGTGACAGAGCTGATACACGCAACAAGAGAAGACAGAGATGGCTTCACAGAGACAAGGACAAAGTACTGTGGGAATACTGGGACTTGCACATGTGAGAACAAGGCTAAATTCTGCCGGACAGTAACTCCTTTTAGAGTTCACACCCCCACAAATGTAACTAATTCCCATAAAGAGGACTCTTTCCTTGCAGGGATTTAGGCCAGGGCTAATGACCATCTGTCAGAGATGCTATAGATGGAGATTCCCCCGAAGTGAGAGGTTGGATTAAGTGTCCTTTAATGTCCCTTCCAACTCTAAAATTGTATAATTCCATGAGATCAGCAATGGCTATAAAACAATAATGGGAAGCTTTAGATAAGAAGAGAAACTTGAACTGAGCCCAAAATGATAGCTAGGATCTAAATAAACAGAAAGCAGAGCATAAGATATTTTGTTTCATTCCTTTTCACTAAATGCAAGCCAGGTTAGTTTGCAACAGCTTTACAGGGCTAATAATTAGAACAAGCAGGAAGAATTCTCTATCTATTAGAATACTGGGATATAGGTAAGTATTCTGTATTTCCATAGAAAGCAAGAAGCAGCCAGCTTTTCTGAATCACAGACTTAAGAAAACCATTTTCATGGCAACACTGAAAACATTATTTAAAATGCTGAGAGCCCTACTGCATTGCACTCCAATCAAACAATTATATCTAGCGACATATAGAGCGTGCCAGAAGAAGTGGTGTGAGTGTACACTGTTATTTGATAAGGAACTTAAGCAGACCCTGAAACTTAAATAATTTGGCTAGGTTTCTCATTGGCTTTAAACAAACTTAACACTGTGATTCTCCATTTAAAGTAACTGTCTTCCCTTTTCTTTCCCACTGCTGTCCCACCACCTATGATCATAATTCTTACTCAAGGCATTTTCACTTTGCAATACCAGGACATAAATGGGAGTTTCACCGAACAAGATGTCAGCAGCCCTTCAAAAACAAAAGCTGGGCCACGGTGGCTCAGCAGGCAGAGTTCTCGCCTGCCATGCCAGAGACCCCAGTTCATTTCCTGGTGCCTGCCCATGCAAAAAACAACAACAAAAAGCTGAAATGTCTTTTAAAGGTTCCCCAACATCCATTCACAGGAACATGCAGTTTTCTGAGAATATGCCTTTCCTGGCAAGTCATCCAATTCATCAAAAATTTAATTCTATGTTGACATTCCAGTATCCTCAATTATTAACTCAAAGGCTAGGATTCTGAAGATTCTCAGCACATGAAAATTGGTGTTACCTAAGCTGGAACAAATGCTGGTTCACTGTTTTTCACACACAGGAGACAGGAATATATCTAAACATACAGAGTGAGCTGATGCTGCAGGAATTAGAGAAACGTGCCATCAAATGGATAATAGCACAGCCAAGATGACAATACAGCACCCCCTCCAACTTCTATGAGCGTGCAAAGAAGCAAGTCAACGGATCTGTGTTAAAAAGAAATGCTACTGTTTCAGCTCCATTGTGAGCATCAGTTATTCAGAGACCATTGGTCCAATTCCTAACTTACCCCTTTTTCCGAGAGGTTCAGAGTAAGCAAATGCAAGGTCCTGGTGTGGGATGACTTCCAGTCCACAGGCATTACATTTCCATAATTATCCGTCAGGGCATTCCAAATCCTTAAAAAGAAGAAAATTACAATCATGGAAAGCCAACATTTTCATGTCTTTCATTGAACAAATAGCTAATGGAAAAAGAAAGAACACCAAATATCAAGGCAGAAAATCAGAAGACATGGTTTCTCAGAAAAACAAATCCACAAAGTACA